>NC_140539.1:7635126-8235126 GCF_057382185.1 Mchenga conophoros | reverse complement strand
TATTTTCCCAACTGAAGCTTTCAGTTCTTGTTGTTTTCTTCACCCAGCTTTTCTGTTTCGTTTTGGGGTTTTTTCTTTCTCCATAAAAAAAAAACACTCTGTTTGCCTCTTCATTCGCCCTTCACAAAAACAAAAACGATCGAAAACGAAAAAGAAAACTCTTGAGTCAGACGCAACTGGGGATTAACACTGAAGTGTTTGGATTAAGGATTATAATATTGTTCAGACCTAAGGATGCACTTTAGAATGACAACACAAAAGACAGAGTAATATTGTCAGTGTGTTGTGCCCCGTTGTGAGCGGCTTAGAGGACGAGCCTGGAGGGGTTTCATCTTTTAGATCAGAAAATTGAATTATGAAGCAAAGTGACCGATGAAAAGGGGTTGCAGTGACAGTGGGGGTTAAGCCTGTTTGAGGGCTGCCACTTCACCTAAGGCTTTCTTAATTAGATTGGATGACAAAAGCACTCAGGCTTGT
Organism: Mchenga conophoros; assembly: GCF_057382185.1. NCBI lineage: Eukaryota > Metazoa > Chordata > Actinopteri > Cichliformes > Cichlidae > Mchenga > Mchenga conophoros. Next base: position 8,234,649 of record NC_140539.1, on the reverse strand, counting down.
AGCATTGTGTGGGTGTATCTAGAAGAAGGGCTGAAGTGGTAGGCTTGTTGTGTCTTGACTTGGTCATCATTTTAGACTCCTTTGTCAGGTCTGCATGTGAGAGGGGTTACTGAAGAGAGGCTTGATTGAGATGTAGCCAGAGGCCCTTTGCCGGGGAAGGAATGGGCATGGTTGGGTAAAAAAAAAACCCAAAACATTTACCTAAAAATTGGTTACAAATTTAGCGAGTTCTAGAGAGCCACAGTAGCTACATAAACATTAGGAGATGTAATGACAACTTCTCATCTCAGGCACCAGATTCAGCTAGAGGTTGAAAGAAGGAAGAGATTAAAAAAAAAAAAACAATATCTCCCATAAACTTTAATTTAGGTTCACCTTAACCTTCCTGTCGTGTTCGGGATAAATAAAATAAAGGGGTTACAGCAGGGATAGGCAACATTTGTTTCCAGCGTGACATACTATCTTGTTGCATCAGAAACCTCTTTGTGCTTGTTTTGGGTGTTAACAGATTACTGTGGTTGCCTGTAGTTAGCATGAAAAAGTCAACTTCTCTATAAACACTCACCATTTACTCACAGTGCAAACTGGAAACAGAGACTGTTTGTCTTCATACTAAGAGCTGGTTGCATTACCGCTGCAACCAACACATTTGGAAAGGGATAACTTCAAATTTAAAGGCAATTCATCCCGTGTTCTGGTTTGTGTTACTTTTTTTTCACAGTTTCATACCCCTTTGGCAAAGTGTTGGCAAATGTTTCCACGCAAGTCTACGTCTTCTGTGCAAATTACTGGAGACCAGGGTAACCTGCTTGCACAGGCTGACTAGGGCCTACCCTAACCTTGAAAGTCACATTATTAGACTTAAAGTTTTAGGTCTTGCCATGTTAGTTAGAGCTAGAAGTTACCTTATGCTAAGTTATCAGCTAACACAAAGTATCTTAGTTAGTAAGCAGCATTCATTCAACTCATATATTAAATAATTAGCGCTAATGGGCAAATCAAATAGAAGAATTTCACCATGGTCTGCACCAAACATCAAGCTGTACTAGATAATCTATTAGAAATGTTCAAGGCACCAATAGTGCAAAGTGAAAAGATCTAGTTTTGTGAATCAAAATAATGGAGGAGAGACCTTATAGCTGCCTGTCAATAAACGCAGACACCAGTATTTTTAAATCACCCTCCTCTGTGTTATTATGAGGAAGAATCTATCCACAAAAACCAAAACCATTTTATGCAGCAGCCTGTTAACATGCTTTCTAATGCTGTCTGTTTGGCAATTTTAACATGGTAAATGGTCTGTATTTGTATAGCGCTTTACTTGGTCCTAAGGACCCCAAAGCGCTTTACACTATACACAATCATCCACCCATTCACACACACATTCACGCACTGGTAATGGCAAGCTACATTGTAGCCACAGCCGCCCTGGGGCGCACTGACAGAGGCGAGGCTGCCGGACACTGGCACCACCGGGCCCTCTGACCACCACCAGTAGGCAACGGGTGAAGTGTCTTGCCCAAGGACACAACAGCCGAGACTGTCGGAGCCGGGGCTCGAACCGGCAACCTTCCGATTACAAGACGAACGCCCAACTCTTGAGCCACGATCGCCCAACATGGGAGCCTTATAGGGATTTGTTTTTGAAGCCAGCCTCAAGTGGTCATTAGAGGAACTGCTGTCATAGGCACCTCGGCACTGGCCTTATATTTCAGCTAAGGAGGTTAATACTTGGTAATTTGTCTGTAGGTTAGAGAATAGTAGGCATGTGAATTAGAAGTTTATGTTCTGTATTTATAATTAGCACAATAGCGATAAATTAATTTTATTAAATGGTAAATGGATTGGTACTACTCTGTTCAACTGAGCACTCAAGGCACTTTGTACTGTAATTCTTGCTTTGTACGTCAATTCTCATTTACTCAGTCACACACACGATCATAAAGCATCTGATGCAAGCCTCAGGGGCAACTTGCTCCAAGGATACTTGAGTGTGCAGGCTGGAGGAGTCAGGGATTGATCTATTGGCAGATGACCAGCTTTACCACATGATCCACAGCCATCCCAATTATATATTATTAAATATTATACCAACGCACCCAGCAACAGGTGGAATTGGAAGGTCTGGATATAACAGTTTACATATTGCAATGGAAATGAATTGGCTTTTTTAGTCTTACCGCACGAAGAGATTTAGACTGCAAGCCATACCCAGTGCTTTGCACACTTCAACTACCCACGGCCAACTTAGAATCACCACTTGCATGCTTGTTTTGAACTGTGGGAGGAAACTGGACTACCCAGAGGAAACCCACGGTAACAGTCACAGAAAGGTTGCAATCCATACAGAACCTTACACCACCACTGCACCACCGTACCAAGTCTGTTAACCAGGGAGCCTTCTGATGCCACGCCCCTGGATGTTACCCCTGAAACAATGTTTCATGGGAATAATAGTTGCATAGGTGTCCCTGGTGAAAGATTGTTAATTCATGTTCTTATTCACTAAAAGAAACATTGTTTTCAGCACTGACACTGGGAGTAAAACATGAAAATTCCAACCAACTAGGCCTGTGTATCCCACATTACAAGTAATCTTTAGAGATTTGTTAGAGATGGAAAGCTTCTCATTATTTGGTAGATAAAGTCAACAGTGACCCAAATATCGGATTGTCTCTTTCCCCCAACATCTGTGTTTTATTTCTACCCATAAAAAGGGCCACATGCTGAAGTACCTGAGAGACCTCTTTTTCAGTATCTCCCTGAGAAACTGGCCCTAAAAGAGAATCTTTACTGACAGAGGTGTTGGATTGCACTGATTTTGTTAAGAGGAAGGCAGCAGTCCAGCTGAATAATGGCCATTACCTGAACTTTTAACTGACTTTGGTTAGCCAAGTCCAGCAGTCGGCCAAGTATTTCTGCACTCCCAGTGTCTCGGTTTCTTCTGCTCTGTTCTCCTTTTTTCTTTCAATTAGGGCTGCATCAAGAACTTTTCTTTGATTTATTTCCTGCCTTTTGGGTTTTTTGTTTTTTTTTAAGCTTCACACCTTCTTGATTTTAGTTATGCTGATTTACCACTTTGACTGAAATATGCCAACAATGTTAGATGTAGTACACATTCACGCTCCCCTGATGGCGAATCTTAAAGTAAACCTTTTATGCCTTTCCTTGTTTTCTGACATATACGGTTAAAATGGAAGATACATAAAAGGAATCTTTTTGGGGTAAAATCTCAGGTTTCTAACTGCTCTGAAAGCTTGTTTTTGTCTTCTCTACTCATTGACGTCACATGAAGGAATATCCTAATATGGTCATCTCAGGCATATACTTCTGACTTCAAGCACAGAAGCCTGACAACTGTTTTACAACTTGCCATGAAATTTGCTACAGATATTCAGGTTCCCTTGTGGATATCTTAAAATGACTTTCAGTGAAATAGTTTGACATCTCCATGGATCCACTGGCCTAGAATTTTGTACAGGTCTCCGTTTCCCAGAAAAGAATCTACTGTCAATTCCCACGACATAGATAAACCTGACTTTCTCTTGACATGCACAAAATATTCCCAGTGTTTAAATGCATGCTTTACACATGCAAAATCAAAAAGGAAAAAAAGAATTCTGAGCTTCAGGGAAAATTTATCAACCCAAGTCTTCTGACTAATCGTCTTTCGTGTTCCCCCTTTAAGCTTGCCAATAATCTCCAAAGGAGGCATACTTTCCCCCTTTGAGGCCGATAACCATCTCCCACTGCAGACTTCAGGCTTTAATGTACGCTTGCCTTGCGCTGGTGATGGCTCAAGGAACGTGTAAAATGCCACTTGGCTCAACGTTCACACAAGCTGTTTCTGAAACTGTACCCACCACCACTCTCAACCCCTCGGCCCTTATCAAAGACTGAGGACAATCAGTGGTTTATCGCTGCTGGAAATGAGTGCAGGAAGCAGATGTTGTTCTGATTAAACACACATACACACACACATTAATAGACATACTGTATGCCAAGTGAGCAGCCCCTGCTGCTGCCTCTTGGCCCGAGAGGAGTTGTCCAGAGTCATGATATCTGCTGAGCGTGTGCTGAAGAGCGAACAAACTGCCAACAGACGGGCCACAGCTACGAATCTGCCTGATGTGCTACCTTGGCCCGTTCCTTTAGTTACATAAGCCATCAATTACACCCAATCATGTAACACGGTGCTCCATGTGTGATAGCTAGGTTATCAGCTCTCCTTTACGGGCATAATAGCTCCAACAACAGATGAAGGGAACGCCACGTACGTGCACGCATAAATGAGAGGCACAACGATCATCATGTACTTTCTACTTTAATAAGAATGCACTTTGGCACCCCATTATTTTTCTTCACTTTAGGCTATTATTTTACAAACTAGATATAAAAGGACATAAATAAATGACATAAGTTACATGTACCTAGAGTTCATTGACCAAAACAAAAACAAAGCAAAAGAAAAAAAACTGAAAAAATCATGACCATGCCCCCCCCCCCCCCCCCCCGGCCCAAAAAAAACAAGTACAAAAAAAGATTGAGAGAATGTTAGATCTACATGGCTAGATCATATGGCATCGGAAGGCATACAATGACAAACATTAACTCTTGCTTTTTGTTGTTGATTTTTTTTGTTGGTTTTTTTCTTTTTAAATCATCTGACATTTAAGTAAAGGAAAAAAGTATTTTACAGTACATTCTAGTTTCATTCTCTTTCCCAGCATGTCTTGCATATTTCCAAACAGGTCCTTTTGTCCACAGATAACCCCAACATCCGAAAACACACTGCTAAAAAAAAAAAAAGAAAAAAAAAGGAAACAGTAGAGCTGTATTAAGGATGGAGGTGTTTCTTTCATATTACATGAAGCATCACTTACGAGTTCAAAACATTCACATAAGTATAGTTTAAAGAGATAAATGAGCAAAATATCCATCGTTAAACCTGTAACTGTATGTTGTGGTCTGAATATTAAAAAAAAAAAAAAAGCAACAACAAAATTAAAAAACAAAATTAAAAAACAAAAAAAAGCATAAACAGTTCTCCCTCCTTAGACACCATATTCCTCACGCCACTTGCTTCTTTAAAGGTGTGTCATTTAGAATCTGTTCTCCCCTCCCACCCCACATCCACGTGGAGAAGACGGCGCCAACGTTTCCTCCTCGACTTGTCACGGGCTCGCAGTAGTCTGAGGTCCAGATTGATGCGATTGTACGCACGGGGAGACCGTTAGTCACGTGCAGCTCTGTAGTCTCCATGTGTCCATTCACAAGCCGTCGTCGCTGCCGGAGCAGGAATGGGTCGGATTCCATGAAAGTTGTTTTAACAAATGCTGTTGCTGAGTAAAGTTTGCACAACATGACCGACACACCTTACAATGTTTTTCCTTTTTTTTTCTTTTTAGACGACACAAAAAAGCAAAAAAAAAAAAAAGAAAAGAAAGAAAAAAGTCTTTTTTGTGTTTTTTTTTAATATCAAAAACTATACAACTCTGTTATCTCCTCCTCCTGCACAGTGGCATGAAAACAGACACATTTACTGATAGTACTTCAAAGACGTTGCCACTCACAGAGACGCACACACCCACGTGCACACTCGTCATCGCATTCGCTCAAATAAAACTCTTGTTACTTTACATGCAAACAGAATGAAACAATAATTAAAAAAAGCAAAAAACAACACACAAAATAAAACCAAACTTTCAGGAAAAAAATAATCATCATCATCATCATCAGCTGGAGAGGGGCTCCTCCGTTATTTTACATTCTTCCTTTGTTCTCTTTTTGATGCTGTTAAATTCATTCAGAGTAATTCCAGCGCGGGGCCGGATTGATGGACGGCGACGAGTTTGTCAAGTTGACGTGTTTTGAGGGACAGCGGACGTCTCAGACGCTCGAGGGGGTATACATTTGTCATCTCTGTGTCGGTGAGGAGTGGAAGGGTAGCCAGGAGGAGGAAGACAAAGAAGGAATAGCGGGGAAGAAATCCAGTTGTGGTGAGGGAGCGAGCGAGGATGGGATCCTGTTTGTGATGGACGGCAGCAGCTGGGAAGAAAAGAGGAAAAAAAAAAGAGGAGGAGGAATGAGAGGCTGCATCAGTCACGGTGGTTTAGAACATAAACAATTTCTGCTTGGCATCCAGTTCTGACCAACAACCCTGCTCTCCGGCTCCAGCTCCATGGAACATTCGACTCATCTGCTAAACAAAAACCGAGCGCCAAAGCCAGAGCGTCCAGAGTCTGCGAACTGCCGGCCTGAGGGGGCGAAATATGGATTTCCAGGCAAGAAGTGTACTAACTTCTGCGTGCCACATGTTGCTCTGTGCGCACAATATATGAAACATGCCCTCGACTTATTGGCGCACGTCAAAAACTCAACGATTTAATTCCTTTGTAAAGTTGTCAACATTTCACAGGCAAGAAGTGATTGACCACACGTTCAAGAAGATCTTTAATAAATGATAGACACTGATATAATAAGAAACACTAATAATTAGAAACAACTGCCTGTGTAACAAAACATGTATATAGTCACACATATACAGTAACAAAACCAGAAACACTCTTCTGGTGTGTTGCTAAGACAAAACAAGCAATGCGACTACACCGGCTTGAGCTTTGGCTAATCCTGCATAGACAAAAATTAATTAATTAAAACGCAGCGAGAAGTAACCAAACGTTCCAACACTCGACTTTTAATAACAGAGTTTTTGAGAGAATGCTGGTGAGGGTTCTGCTGCTCACTTGTTTGCAAGGAGTCACCACAGCAGATAAATCAAATGTTTACACCAGATTCCCTTCCTGACTCAACCCTCCCAGGGATCCGTGTCTCCTCACAATCTCAAACCGAGGATCTTTTGCATGTTACAACTGATCGATTTGCCTCAAGTATGAAAACACTCCTAATTGAGCCAATCTGACAACTGAAACATTCTCTTTAAAGATATTTATTACATGTCTCTTTATTGGAATTATTGTAGGGTCTTTGCCTCAATACAAAGTGTCTTGAGGTGATACATAAATAGAACTGAATTGAGTTGAATGTATACTTAAATGCCACTGAGAAGTTTAGGATTTCCATAATACTGCACACAGTGTTAGATAGTTTGGCTTTTTTCAGAAAGTAGGGACTTTTTACTCCACTCGCCTACATGTAAACATTCATTTTCTAGATCTGGTTCATCTTACTTTCCACTGTGTTAACAACCTTCCATCACAGAACCAGACGGGGGTTTGCATCTGGGGGTTTAACTGGCACTGTACTCACGTAAAATATGAACAATTACTTTTGGTATCTAGTTTCTCTCTTGTCAATGAGGACAGTCAGCTGTTTCACATCCATACTGCTTTACCAGTATCAAAGTGGTAGCTGTGTCCAATAAATCAGTGTTGAATAAATGAAACTAAGCCTTGAACTGTGTAAGCTTAACCTTCACTTTATTACCTTGTGGGCAAGTGCTAATTTATGCACATAAATTATGATGCTCAAATTATTTTTAAAAAAAAAAGTCAAATAAATCTGGCCACGGGTTAACCAACAAGAGAGCAGTACGTAGCATCTGATATGCCAAAATTAATTAAGACCCTGCGTTAGGACCCTCTGGTACCGTGACAACGTGCTGGTGTGTTGGCTCAGAAGAAAGTTAACACCCCAGAGCGCCTCTCTTCGTTCTTGGAAAGTGCCTTGGAGCTCTGCTGGGCTCTGTCAGGCTCAATGGGAGTCAGCCGCTGATAAATTTTTCTCATTAATATGCCAGAGGCATCAGGCCCGCAGACTGATCACAGACCAGTGGCTATTGATCCGCTCTTGCTGCCTGAGGTGGAGCAACCTGCTTGTTAATTAACACGGCTTCTAGAGCTGAGGGGCCAGTGATAGGGGGATCTAATGACTCTCACAGGCACTCTGTGGTTATATTAGAAGCACACTTCGATAATAAAGGGAGCTTTAATCCAATGTCTGTATTTTCTTTTCTTTAATAGAGTTGTTTCTTTGCTAAGTTTTGGTAACAAAATGAAAACAAAAGACTGTCAACTCTCACCTTGATCCATCGTTTTCTTTTTCTTTCTTTGAATATTTCCTGACGTTGATGACTCTTTCTGCATCCCTGTTGCCCCCCGTGTCCGATAACGTCTTGGCAAATTTCTTCATCTCACATTCCGCTTATAAAACCAACTCATGTGGTCCAAACGGGCGTCCGTCAAAAGTGGTGTGGAAGAGTTGGTTGGTCCTGCAGTAGTGATGGGGATGAGACTTCGATCCACGTGGGGAGATGGATGGGAGAATCCGAACTGCGTGTTTATCGAAGGTGTAGCAGGGTGGGATTTTTTTTTTTTTTTTTTTGACTGTGTTTTTTTTGTTTTTGTTTTTGTTTTTTTGGGAAGACAGGGGAGTGGAAAGGCTCCTCTGGAAGATCAAAGACATTCTCAGAAATGTCCTGAGGGCAACATAATACAGCGATCTGGGAGAAAAAAAACAGGCCAGAACAGAGCAAAAAACAAAAAAACGCAACACAAATAGCTCCTTAAAATAAGCCCTCCCTGCACAGCCATCTTGACCCCTCCCCCCCCCTCCCCCCCGAAGAATCCAACCCCCAGCCTGTCAGAGATTCACTGTTTATATCTGACGGCTAGGATTGTCCATTTTTTCTGGAAGATATCAAACAGTTCCAGCTGAGAGAGAGAACAATGGTGGCCGGGGCAGCCTCTGAGTCCCACAGAAACAATTCATGTACAATAAACACAGAAAATCAAAAAAAAAAAAAATGCTCTGTGGATTATTCCAGAGAGAAAGTTCCAGAAATAACACTCTCTGCATAAGGAGGAAGAAAAGGTACGATCCCCCTCCCCCGCTTTTCATTCCAGACCATTAAAGGCACTCCAGATTGGCCTCTCGGAAGCACTTTTCCAGCCGTCCCCTCCATCTATCCATAAATGCTGCAGATAGAAGTGTCCCATTCTCCAAAAACAACTAAAAGGGCAAGGTAAAGGTATGATTTTTGAAAAAAAGGTGCCATTTGCAACACTTTTTCCCTTCTTCATCAATGTCTTCTTTTCTTTTAGATCCAATTTAAAGTGCATGGATGAGGTAAACTATTTCTTCATAGTTGATTTGTCTCTTTTTTTAATATTTAATCTTTTTTTGTTATTTGTTTTTTTTTCATAAGAAACAAAGTCGTTTTGCTTCCTTTTTTCTTTGTTTTAATCTTCTCAGACGGGAACCATTCTGCCTTGCATCTGTTGCATTTGGGATAGCATTCCCTGGACACTGGTCAGGATCTTGTTCTGGTGCGCTGCGGAGGAGATGCCTATGCGTGCCATGTCCCTGAAAAGGATTGGGAGAAGAGGCCTTTTAGGACCGAGGACAACAATAACATGCACACGGAGGTCTGATCCACATGATGAATTTTACAGCCTACCAGTGGAAACTGGTCTGACAGTTTAACTGCTGTATAAGGAATTTCACTTGCCAACACGGCAACTCTAATCGTGTAATCTTAGCAGAAGAAAAATGTGGATATAATAAAGAAGTGACAAATTTAACTCATGTTTTCCTTTCTAAATGTGTCACAGAATACCTTAATAAGGGGATAACAGAAACTGTGTGCTAAAAATGAAGCAGAGACACCGGGGGAACCGCTTAACTTGACTAAAAACTTAAGCAGAGGGAAACAGCCAAAAACATGCTCCAATTACTTGAGCTAACTAGCATAGCTTAGCTTATCCTTAACATCTGAAGCAAAGTTAAGTCGCTAGCAGTGTGCTCAAATTATTTGAGGTGACTGGATTAGATTCATTTAGTTTATTTTAGTTCATATATAACTGAAGCAGAGGTAACATAGTAGCTTAATTCCTTGAATTATTTTTGAAAACTAGCTTAGCTTATTTTAGTGTAAATTCTAAAAGCACAGTTTGCCAGGATTATTTCAGGAAATTAGCTTATTTTTGCCTGACGTAAAACCGAGTGTTTGCGTATGAACACAACATGTTTCTAAGCTGTTACATTTGGAAACAGCAGGTTGGCTGTTTTCATGTCTTATGCTCAGTTTAGCTTTATATTTATGAAGGTGTTTTAATCTGTCTCTCTTTGAAAAGGTTTAATGAGAAAATGTGATTTCACCGTTTTGTCATAAAATAATAGATAAACACAGTTGTTGCTAATCATGTCTCCTAAGATCTCTAGTAATGTCTAAATAGGATCCCAGTGACACCACTTGCCCCAGCCAGTTGGCAACTGTGTTCCCAAACAGCTTTGTAATGCTGCCCTAAAACCTCTTCACAGTTGTTTTGGTTGTGAGGATATTCCTGCAGGCACGGGTAGTTTGCGTGGAAATCACTGACTTGCCTGCAAACTCTCACCAACTACTTGCAAACTGGATGGCAAACTGAAAGGGGAGACCATTCATCTTAAAAGTAGATGTTTCATCTTTTGAAACAACTTTCACTTACTCTGTTTCCGGTTTGTGCCACACTTTTGCAGGTTTTTCTTCTGCTCTGTGGTAGATAAGTGGGTGTTTGCAAACAAGTCACCGTCTGCCATGGAAACTAAGAGCGACCTGTCGACCCACTAGTAACCAAAACAATCACAAGGAGGTGGTGCAGCACCCTCTTTGTAAACTGTTTGTAATGGTTTGTGTGAGCTATTACAAACTCAATAATAGCGTAACAAGTTAAAGAAAAATCATAAAATTGCCTACTTTTACAAAAACTTTCCTATTTCACTGTGATGCTTGGCATTTCCTTTAGTTTTCTGTTTCATTCTCCTCATCCTTCAAAATCACTTGCAGCATGGTAAAAGTATGATTGTGGGCAAAGTGCTTACTCTTGCGTCATGTGGACCACGGCCTCTGGAGTTGTGTAGCCGGCGGCCGTGAAGTTATCGCAGTATCTCTCCATGCCGATGGCCTGCAGCCAGTCCTCCACTGTGCCCACAGCCGCGGACACCTCGGGACTCCCTGGCTCAAGCAGGGTGGTAGTGGGCCTGTAATAGGTGGAGAAAAGTGACAAGGTTATTTCACGAAATCAAACTCCTCGTTGTGTTTAAAGCTACTGCACTGTATGCAGCTGTTTGCATGTAGATGATGAAAGCCAGTTGTTCAAGTGCTTTTTACTTGAAGCATAATCATCTCCATCTTTGATTACCTCCGATTCACCTCAACTGCAGCAACGGCCACATTGCGGGAATTATTCCATAATTCTTAACTATGCTTCTGTGCTGTAGTGTCAAAAATGTGTGACAATTACAAGCTGTAAAAAGCACCGAGCTACACTTCTCCCTAGCTTGTCCTCCCTGATTGAAACACCAAATGTGTCAGCTTAGCAATTTTGTATTTTTTTTGTGTCTGTATTTTGCAGGCTGCACCCAAAAACTGAGCCAAGTCAAACACAGCTCCTCCTCTGGTGTCACCGATACAGTTAGTTAATCCTTATTTCACGGAAAACACACAACCTGGGCACACTTCGGTGAATTTTACAGTGTGCTTGGAGTCCCTCTTCACATTCAGATATTCATCAGCATATTTGTCCTCCCTCTTTTTTCCCTGCCTTTCTCCCTTTCTGTGGCAGCAGCTGTGAAACATTTACACGAGGCCGGTGAGTCTGAGTCACACTTGTCCCGCTTGGGTAAGTCTTGCGCTCTCGGCCTCTTTATCGTTCTCTCCTTTTTAAAAAGGATGTCGAGTAGAGCTGTGAGAACTGGATGTCAGGCTCTTTATTAAGTCGTCACTTCTAAGTAGGTGGAAAAGATTATGCGCAGGGATACCTTCCCACACACACACATACTCTTCTTTCCTTTTTGTAACCGTAGAGCTGCAGTTATAGGATTCAGCTCTGCTAATTACTCTACACAGACTCCACGCTTGCTCTCGCTGTATCCTATTAGGAGTGCGCATCTGTGTGCGATCGCGCAACCCGCTCGTGTGCGCTCGCACACTCGTTAAACTCAAACAGACTCCCGTCGGCCTGCGTCGAGTCTGTAAACACACAAAGGTCATCCTTAACACGTTTGGCTGCTCAAGAGTAATGGTGTTGGAGACGTAGGGTCGTGTTTGTTTTTAACTCGGTGTAACGTTGTAATTCCTCCCCCTGTTAGAGCGCCTAGATTCCTGTGTGTAAAGCACCATTAAAGCTAGTTTGCAGAGAAAGCCATTATGGAGGTTGTTTGCGTTGTAACGAGCCACACGGTGCTGGCAGATAATGTTTAATGGTGAATGTAAATAGCGGTGACAGAGTGGGACGCTGTGTGTGTGCGCGTGTCAGTACGTTGGTGTGGCTTCTCAAATATTATGTGTTATGGAAATTTTGATGCTCTCATACAGAACTGTATGTAGACGAGAAGCAGATGATGAAGAGTATAAAATACAGATGCATTAATTATGAATGTCAACGTGATATCGAGGTTGACAGGTGAACGCACGTGTTACAGCAGGCAGTCACCTCACTCTCAGACTCTGCTCTCACACAGAGCATCTTAACTTGTCTCAGGCCCACTCTCAACATACGGCTCTCATTTTCCTGCAGCTGGCCGGTCCTCGAGAACCATCATAGAGCCCAAACAGAAAATAACCCATTGAAGTATCCAAACAGTATTTGTATTACTTTTATACAATTTGCTGTACTTTGCAAATGTGGCAGTGAATGTGTGACTAGCACATTTCCAGGCTGTTTAATTAAACTAAATGGGAAATTCCTGTAACACAATTGCCAATTTATTTTAAATTAAGTGTAATAAACCTATATAATTGTCAAATTTCCTGATAATGTTAATTAGCTCATTCAGTGGATTCCAGAGCGATCTTCCCTTAACAGCCACAAGGCAGCAAGCTGATTATTAATAATTAATTCCTATTACGCAATCAGAGCAATCTTAGAAGTCTGACAGAGAAAACTGTTTTAAGATGTTGCTTTTTATTTTATTTTCACTCTCCTGCTTTTATGCATATGGACTGATACTGTTTAAGCCCGAGACTGTGTGACCAATATTGGGACTGCTCATTGCTAAGATTAAAATATCCTCTGAAAACACACTCAACACTAACTCAACCATCACCTTATGATATTTCCTGTCATCGTTCATTTTCCAAAGCACAAACGGAACTGAAAACTCTTCCTCTTTTCAGCCCCTTGCGTCATTCTCCTTCCTCTCACCTGACGGTGGTCTCTCCCCCGGTCCTCTTCAGGGTGTTGGGGTTGCGGATCAGTTTGTCCAACATGTTGACTATTTGCCCAAACTTTGGCCGGTCGGCCCTCTCTCTCTGCCAGCAGTCTAGCATGAGTTGGTGGAGTGCCACGGGGCAGTCCATGGGCGGGGGCAGTCGATAGCCCTCATCAATGGCCTTGATCACCTGGATAGCAGATAAATGTGGCTGTAAGACTTTATGACTGAGCAGAAGTGTTATAAAAACTTCAGGCAGTTTGATTACTTTGTCATTTTTATAACTTTTTTCTTAATTACTGTACTTTACACACCTACACAATACATTATCTTTTTTTTTTCCCTTTTTCATAATTAGTGGAACCACACATGTGAGCTCACTGCAATAAGGAAGAGGAACGCTCTGCTGGTGTTTCATCACAGCTGCAGGTAATTGTATAACTACGTTAAAATGATGAAGCATTCTTATAAAGTTGTTTGACATTACCCAGCCTTAATATCTCACAGTAATTCACCCTGTGCATTATTCATGACTATCTGCATATGATTACGTTGCTTCTGACTTACATCTTGGTTGCTCATGTCCCAGTATGGCCGCTCGCCGTATGACATCACCTCCCACATGACGATGCCGTAGCTCCACACGTCACTGGCCGAGGTGAACTTCCTATAAGCGATGGCCTCCGGGGCCGTCCAGCGGATGGGGATCTTTCCTCCCTGTAATTGAAAGCTGGGCTGATTAATGAAAGCCGACAAGTGAGGGTACAGACAGCCCGCTGACTCAGTCAGACAGATGCTCGCCAACACACAAACATGCTTGCACTCACCCTGGTAGTGTATGCGGCCTCGGGGTCGTCCTCCAGGACTCGGGACATGCCGAAGTCGGACACCTTGCACACCAGGTTGCTGTTAACCAGGATGTTGCGAGCGGCCAGGTCACGGTGGACGTAGCTCATGTCTGACAGGTACTTCATGCCGGAAGCGATGCCACGCAGAATGCCGACCAGCTGGATGACAGTGAACCGACCGTCGTTCTTCTGCGGGGGAAAAAAGAGAAACGCTCATCCTTATTACTGTTAAATGTCCACACTGTGACAAAAATGTCTGCTAAGTAAATACAGGGACACTTGTGAAGGGTCACTCCTAATAGCTCATTGGGTATAGTAATAAGTAATAGTCTTAAGGTTTAACTTTATAGCGTAAAGATCCGTAAGATTAGAAAAGACCTATAAAAAGTCCACTCCATTCCACATCTCCCTTTAACTAGCACTGTGCAACTGGTTAAGATGTATAGTGGACCTGTAGTGCTGTGAACCTGAGAAACACAAAGTTTCACCTGTTTCAACCTCATTGTCAGGAGAAAAGCGAGACGATAAATGGGAAGGACAAAGTGCGAATGTTTGTGAACCGACACTTGTAAATTTGGTGGATAACATGGGATCAGCGTTGATGCACAAACACGCATGAACACGTGTGTGTGGAGACAGAAACGCATGACTTACCCTCAGGAATGCATCCAGGGATCCATTTTCCATGTACTCTGTGATAATCATCACCGGTTTACCTAGAAAGAGAGAGAGAGAGTGGGAATAAGAGTGAGAGAAGGAAAGGCAGATGATTATAGAGGTAAACGACGCACATCACAGCTCAACGCAGCAGGAGGGGGCTCTCCAGGGAAAATGCATGTGTGTCTGTGTGTATGAGGCCATCCATCTCTGTCCCATAGTGATTTAATTAGCTGTGTGTTACCGTTGCCCTGACGTCCCCCGTTTTTCCCTTAACATGCAAAGGCATCTCCACTGAAACAAAACACCACACACACACACACACACACACACCATCTTGTGTTTATGCAAATATGATCTGACTCTGGGCGTATTATCCAAAGTCTCATCACAGTCACCCACCCAGAATCCCCCTAACTCGCTATTTCTGTCACTCACTGTCCCTTTGCCCTCTTTCTCCTCTGCCAACTTTCGACGCATCTGTCACTCTCCTGCTAGCTCATCTCTGTTGCTCTCTTTTTTCCCCCACTCCTCCCTCGCTCATTCCCTCTCCTCGTTTTTATCCTCCGTGAACCCTGCCAATCCTCTCTGGCCTTTTTTCACCCCATCCCTCTCTGTCTCTCTTGGGGGAGCGTCTGCGTCTTTATCTGAGCCGGGGCAGGCGGCGGGGAGGGTGGACATTCCCTGGTGGGTCTCTGTCTGTCTGTCTTTGTCTCTTAGGACGGAGGGAGGGAGGGGCATATCAGAGGAGAAGAGAGATAAAAAAGGGAAAGGAAGGGCGACCCGCTTGTTTTTGTCCCAAAACTGCAGCAAGCTGGTGCCTAACCAGCCACGGCAACAACACATGCTGAAAAGTGCTGCCACACATTCGCCTCCTAGAACAGCGTCGCTCTTTGTGCTCCATTTCGAGTGGCACAGTTAAGGTGGACTTAAAAGCTTACAGCCTTATAGAAAACTGCTGACTTAAAGCCTCCGCCTTAAGGGGAGCTTGTATGAAGCCTCTCGAGTGCTCCAGCAGAATGTCGAGAGCTGCAGAAGCCCGCTGAGAAGGTGAAGTTCCTCTGCTCTGCTGCGGGTCTCTGGCCGTGCCAAGAGGCCGTCAGTCACTGCCTTACCCGCTGCGTGATTGGCACTCCATTAATTACGGGGCACTCCGGCGATGCCCTAAAAAGAGGAAGTTCGGCGAAAGTTGTATGAGAGCAGAGGGGGCCGTCTTTGTCAGCCATCTTTGTTCCCTTTGTTGCGTGCCTCTGCCTCAGGGCCGCCGGTGATTGACAGCTCCGCAATCAAGTCTGAGGAGAGTCTGACCTGCGACCTTAAACTCTCGCCTTCCCAGCCCCGCCCTCTTCCTTCCAGTCCATTTGCATGCTAATTCCTTGTTTACTGAATACGCCCTGCCGCCTTTGGCAATGAACTCTGGGCGAGGAACCCACCAGTGGGCCGATTATCACCTGCCAACAAAACAGGGAGATGGCAGAGGGGGGAAAAAAAACGCGTCAGGGGGACAATATTGGGGGAACGTTGGGCAAATGTCCTCCGGAGGCCCTGGCGTTAGCAGCAAACAAAGATCTGGGTTTTAAAAGCGGACCTTTTTAAAAAAAAAAAACCAGCACGCTCTTACTTCATGTAAATCACCCATTAAGAACATCACGTCTGATTTCAAGCTTTAATGGATGCTCGATTTTTAATTACACACCAACGTGATAGAAACATTAAATATAGCCTTCAAGATGGTGGACCACAGCCAGCAAGTCTTCAGCGAGAGATTTTTGCACATTTATGTATTTTAGTCCCTATTTGGAGTTCCTCCATAATTAATAAGCCTTAATTGGCTCTGTTGGACATGCCAGCAAACTGAGGCCAGATTGAGAATTCCTTTTAACTTGATTGTAATGGAGAGTGGGGCGCAATTCAAATAATGGATTTTTAATAGATTCCACTGACACACTCAAGTGTGAAGGACTAATTTGCCCAAACCTCGTGTCAAGCTCTCAAAAGTAAGAGTGGAAGGAGGTGGAGTGGGAGTTTTCGGACGCCCTTCTTGCGTTTGGTTCGCCGTCCTTTCACTCCAGCTCTCTTGTCACCGCTGCGTCGCTCCTTCCTCCCCCCCATCTTTTTGTTTTCAGCCTCCGGTTGAGTAGCTCGAGCACCCTCTGCTTTCCCTCTCTCTGCGTCGCCCTGTCTTTCCTCTCATCCATCAGCTCCTAACTGTCCGGCATCTCTATTTGCACCTTCCCTGGCAGCAGCTCGTCTCTGGTTTCTCTTCCTTTCTCCATCTGTCCGCCTTTTTTCTCTGTCGTTCTCACGCCGCCGCTGCGAGGTCTGAGAGGTCATTCCCCGCCATGTGAGGTGTGATAGGTGATAAGCAATTCTGCCTGTGCTGCTGTTCACTTTCAGCTCCGGCTGGGCTGCATGTTTGTGTGTGGGTATATCTATACATATATATGTGTGTGTGTGTGTGTGTGTGTGTGTGTGTGTGTGTGTGTGTGTGTTCTACAGTGAGAATGGCAGTTTTATCTAGCACAGATAGAGATGAGCAGTATCACGACACATTAAGGCACATGTAGCCGAGGCTACATGGTAACACTCAGGCACACATGCATGCAATCAAAGGTACCGGATGTTGGCATGTGCTGACAAGACACCCACACACACAGCACACACCCACACACACATACCTATAGCCGAACAAATAACATCAGGGGAAGGTGTAAAAGAGGGGGAGAAACGGAGAGAGCACTGAGGGCAGGAGGAGGGAGATTTGGCCAGTGTTTTGTGGCCATGCAGCAGCAGATAGAGAAGGGATAGGGTATCACTCCCTAACCCCAAACACATTTACAGCTGACACCATGATTAATGAGTCTGGTGCCGTGCTACAGGGCCTGTTCCTGGGCCCATTAGACTCCCACACCCACCCCTCTCCCAACTGCCCAGCTACCTCTACAACCACCTCCCCCTCCACGGCAATGCTGGACCCCTTCCATCTGGACAGAAACCCACCTGGGGATAAGCCAGGATGGGATGTGCGGACGATGCTCAAAAATACGCATTTATCTGAGAATATTGTGAAATCTTTGTAAAATGTCCGCACAGAAGCATTAAGATATACACTAGTGCGCAGGCGTGTGAGTAAAAACAGGCTTGTCCCTACGCTCACCTTTCTCCAAAGTCACCCAGAACTGCACTTTGTGATGATTTATTGCTACATTTTTCGAGGGAGACAGCAGAAATGACTGCCCTTTTAGAATATAATAGTAATTGTATGTGTGTGAGCTAAGCATTATTGCAATTTCCAGAAGCAATTTCACCTGCGCAAAACACTTTCCTCCCCTCATTTGAAACACATTCTGTAAAAATGAATCCTTGACATACATTTGGTGACCACGCCCTCCAGGTGAATGATGTTGGGGTGGTCGAACTGGCCCATGATGCTGGCCTCGGACAGGAAGTCCCTCCTCTGCTTGTCTGTATAGCCAGCCTTCAGAGTCTTTATGGCCACGCAGATCTCCCTCTTGCCGGGCATCTTCAGGCGTCCACTGCAGACCTCTCCAAATTCCCCTGAATCAACAGCAAGAACAGCAAAAAAAAAAAAAACCAGATGAAAATGTGAAGCGCTGATACACGAGCACTCTGATCCACAGACTATAAATCAAATCAAAAAGAGTGTGCCCCTACACGTCTGTTTGTGTGTGTGTGTGTCTGTAGGTTAGAAAGGTTCCACTTTAAACATTGATCAGGGTCTCTAATCCTTTACTCCCCCTCCTCCCTCCACCCACTGGAGCAGAGAGAGGGGGAAATGGATATTGATTCTTTCTCTTTATTATTTTGTCATTGGATGACTTTTCTCTGGCCCAAGGAATAGCATGGACAACGTATTTAGCCACTGTTGATTTTTTTTTTAACTTGTTGACCTCTCTAGAGCCAGAAGCCACATGTTAAAGTCTGGGAAAACAATGGATTTTAATCTCAAAGAGGCCACAAAAAGTCCACATATCACAGAGAAAGGTGTGTTTGTATGAAACAAATACAAAATGTGATCTTTTTCCAATAGGTATTCATGCATGTAATGTAGGAAAAAAAAATCTCCTCACCAATGCCAATCACTTTCTCAATCTTGATACAGGAGGCATCGATCTCTTTGGCAAACTCACGGACGGCCTGGTTGGGGTCCTCATAGGTAAAGGGGTCAACATATATTCTCACTCCTGGGGAACGAAGTTTGAAAAAAAAGGAAGCAAAGAGAGAAGGAAGTTTAAAAAAAAAGTGAAGGTTAATTTATTCCGACTACTACTCTCCATCTGTTCTTTATTTCCATCGTGCTGCAGGCTACGCTGCCTTCCTCTATGGATCCTCTCCTCCTCCTCCTCCTTTCTTCTCTCCATACCTCGCTTCACACACTGACTCCAGCGCTTTTCATGTCACTATGGCTGACTCCGATGAAGATGGAGCTCATTAACTTGAAATTTTTGTGGCACACAAATAACAATGCTGATGACTTGATAATGAGGTGTTTGGAGCATGTTGGGTTGCAAGTACATTAACTTCAAAACAGTTTGTTTTTCCTCCCATTTTATGGGCTTCATTTGTGCACACGAGCATACCTGACAGCAATAATGTTTTACAATTATAAGGTCTGTAGGCGGAGTGTTAACTATGAGTTACCTTGATGTAAGTGCTTCTCTTCATCAGAGTCCTGCTTGGCTTTGCTGTATTTACTCCTTCTAGGGGGCAAAGAAAAGCAGAATGATCACTCATGGCAGGGAATCAAGCTTCAAATCTCAGGAAGTTAGAACACAATTATATCTTATACATATAAGATGAGATATGGATATTCCTTTTTTAATATAATTAAACAATGCTCATCACAAGGATTTTAATTGTCTGTGGGTTCTCAATCATCCAGTTCATGTGTCTTTTGCCCCAAGTCCACTTGCCTTCTTTTTTCAAGCTCTCAGGAAAGATGATTTAAAATATCATGTTATGATAAAACCTTTAAAAATAGTTAAAACCTTTTGCAAGCTCATTTTCTTGCTTATGTGTGGCACATTTATGTCTGTAAAGTAAATACATCGAACACATCGGACTACAAACACGCACATTACCAACTCCGGAAGACGATCAAAGCAGCCAAACGTGAGTACAGGGACAGGGTGGAGCAACAGTTTGACAACCCTCGGAGTATGTGGCAGGGACTAAACACGATCACAGACTTTAGAGGGAAAACCAGCACACCGCAGACCACGGCCTCTCTGTGTGAGGATCTAAACGTATTCTACGCTAGATTCGACGCAGCGAACACCATGAGACCGGACAGTGTGCGCACCGCGGATGACGTCAGTGCGCACACTGTGTCTGAGGAGGATGTGCGGAAGTGCTTCAGGAAGGTGAACGCACGCAAAGCTACTGGTCCAGACGGGATTCCCGGCCGCGTCCTCAAGTCATGCGCGGCTCAGCTGGCTGGAGTGTTCACACACATCTTCAACCTTTCCCTCTCTCTGTCTGTAGTCCCAGCCTGCTTCAAAATGGCCACCGTCGCTGTACCCAAATCCTCCACCATCTCCTCATTGAACGACTGGCGACCTGTAGCCCTGACCCCCATCGTAAGCAAATGCTTCGAGAAGCTGGTCAGGGACTTCATCTGCTCTGCACTACCCGACTCACTGGACCCTCTACAGTTTGCATACCGCCACAACAGGTCCACTGATGATGCCATAGCCCTGACACTACACACTGCCCTGTCACACCTGGAGAAGAGAGACACGTATGTGAGAATGCTGTTTGTAGATTACAGCTCAGCATTCAATACCATCGTTCCCTCGAAGCTGGACAGGAAACTGCAGGATCTAGGACTGAGCAGCTCCCTCTGCAGCTGGATCCTTAGCTTCCTGTCTGACAGACGCCAGGTGGTCAGACTGGGCAGCATCACCTCATCCCCCATCACACTGAACACTGGTGCTCCACAGGGGTGTGTACTGAGCCCTCTCCTGTACTCACTCTACACCTACGACTGCACAGCCACTAACAACTCCAACATCATTGTGAAGTTTGCGGACGACACTACAGTGGTGGGTCTTATCACCAACGGTGATGAGACGGCTTACAGGGAGGAGGTCAGCGCCCTGACCCACTGGTGTCAAGACAACCATCTCACCCTCAACGTCGCAAAGACAAAGGAGTTGATAGTGGACTTCCGGAGGTGCAGAGAAGTACACACCCCCATCACCATCAACGGCGCTGCTGTGGAGAGAGTGAGCAGCTTCCGGTTCCTTGGTGTACATCTGGCTGAGGATCTTACGTGGTCAGTACACACAAACAAAACAGTGAAGAAGGCGCAGCAGTGCCTCTTCTTTCTCAGGAGACTGAAAAGATTCGGCATGAGCCCCCGCATCCTCAGGACCTTCTATCACTGTGCCATTGAGAGCATCCTCACTGGATGCATCACCACCTGGTATGGCAACAGCACCGCTTACAACCGCAAAGCTCTCCAGCGAGTAGTGCGGTGCTCTGAACGGATAATTGGAGGTGAGCTTCCCTCCCTCCAAGACATCTACAGGAAGCGCTGCCTGAGGAAAGCGGGGAGGATCATCAAGGACTCCAGTCACCCCAGCCATAAACTGTTCAGACTGCTTCCATCAGGAAGGAGGTTCTGCAGCATCCGGTCCCGTACCAGCAGACTGAGAGACAGCTTTTTCCATCAGGCCATCAGACTGCTGAACACGTCATAGACACCTCAGCTTCACTACTGGAACTTCAACATTATGCACTCCACACTGTATATAAATGCCACTTGTTTTGCACATATTCAACTCTGTATATTTTATATATTTTATATATTTTATTATTATTATTACTATTATTATATTTTTTTTATTTTTTATTTTTTTACTATTTAATTTGTAAAAATGTGTATACACACACACACACACACACACACACACACACACACACACACACACACACACACACACGTAGGAAAATATTTAGTATACACATCCAGAAATGCATACACTATTATATATTGTACATATATTTATTAGTTTCAGGTTGGCCATTCTTGTATTTTGCTCGTTTGTGTTGTTGTGTTTGCACATCTCTGTTGCTTGTGGGGCTCGCACACAAGAATTTCACTCGCATGTGCTGTGCCAGTGTGCCTGCACATGTGATGTGACAATAAAAGTGATTTGATTTGATTTGATATTTTGCCCCCAGTTGGCTGGAAAAAGGGGCATGTGTGTGTTTTTGATTGGCTACCAGACTTCCTCAAACAAAAGACGTTACTTCTTAGCTCTTCCTCCATATTTCAGGGAAATTCATCTATAGCTCTCAGAATAAATCTATGGGGCCAACATGAACCTGTGTCCCCATTAAAGGAAGGGTTTCAGGTGACTAGTTACTAAAGAAATCCTCGTGAGGTGACAAAAACAATGCTGGAAACCAAACCCTAATCTTTATGTTCATATTGCACACGTGGACTACTTTTTCCATTTTCTGACCCTGTTACCTGAGATTTTGACCATGCTTAAAGATGATAATCCACAATTGTAGACGTAAATATAGCACAAATATGTACCGATACCCTTTAAGACTGTGTAATAATAATACAGTCTTATTAGTATTATGCAAAAACTAAATGATTACTTCATAAAATACATATCAGTGCAACAATAATAGTAATAATCCAAATAAATACTATAAGTGCCTTTAGTTTAGATGTTTGTTGATAACAGTTTTACTTCGATATATTTTTTGCATCAAAGTCAAGTGAGAAATCTTCCAACATTGAAGCTTCCTGAAGGGCACTGAGCGTATAACAACAACATGGAGCAGAGAAGCTGAACGAATATAAAAGCTATAAATCAATTCTAGAGAAGATGCACTTAAATCCCTGTGAATCCCTCAGGCTGCCTGACACCTGTGCTTATTATTGACGTGTTAAGGTCAGTGGTGGAAATGACCAGATGTGCGAGACATTGTCCTCTTCTACGGCTGTGTAATGATGGTAAACGGCTACGTGATTACAGTCCCTCCCCACAATCACAGGATGAACGCGGCAGCACAATGACAGTGGCCGTCACATGCATATAAAAAAGCCTGAGACAACCACCTGCTTGGCTGCAGAGAGAGGCAATCACATGGAAAAGAGAGCACACACACACACACACACACACACACACACACACACACACACACACACACACACAATCAACAGCCCCCTTCACTCCCTATCATTCACAGCACCAATACACACATGCAAACAGTGATTTGGTCAATTCAAGAATCAACACACAAGCCATTGACACCCCCCTCCCCCCACTGCCACACCACACGCACACAAAACTTTATTTTTTTTCCACAGGATGTACGCACTCGCAGCCCTAACACATATGGAAGCGCACACAAACACAAACACATGCAGAGAGTGTGTGTGGTTTTACACCCTGAGGTGAGGCAGCCCCATCTGCATGTAATCCCATCTGTGTGATGGTGCTTTGTCCTGCTCGCTGGTTAACACCCTGAGATTGGGTCACTGCAAATCCACCTGATGCCTCTCAGCCTCGTCCTCGCTCTATTCTATCTCCTACTTTTTCCCGCTTATCTCATTGTCCACCCTCCCGTCGCTCTCTCATATTCGTCGCGGCGGTCAGCAAGGTGCAGCAGGAGAAAATAACTAGCGGCAGGATTACAGCCACTAGCTGAGAGATAGTGGGAGAGGGACGGGGTGGAGTGGAGGCGGGTGGGACTATGCGAAGGGAGCGGGCTGGATGCAGAGGACAGGGAGCGAAGGGTCGCTGATTGCATCCCTTCAGCTGTCGGAGCTGTCAATCACATCTCCGGTGTGGCGAGTCATCACTCATCCGACGTGAGCGAGTTGCACTAGCTGTCTGGGAGTGTTAGTGTGTGTATGTGTGTGCTCTTTTGAGTGACTTCCATTTCCTGACGGCACTAAGTAAGACATCCCTCATCTGTGTGCCGAGAAAGAGAGATAGACAGAAAGCAGAAGGGACAGAGTTCGATGGAAGGGCGGGGGTGGGTAGCGAAGCTCACCGTCGGCTGATGACGAAAGCACTGATGAGGATGATGAGCAGAACCACGCTGCCCACCACTGACACCAGCAACACTGTGGAGTTGGCCCCGTCGCCGATAATGGGAGCTGGGACTATCGGAGAGAGGAGAGAAAAAAGGTTGACGAGAAACAACAAAAAAAGAGCAAAGTAACTCGATACCCCTCATCCCTCCGCCTCCTCCTGTCCCCACGCAGTGTTTGCTCGCTCTCCCTCCATTTTACTATTCTGATCATAAAGTCCACTGTTTCGCATGCTTCATTGGGAGACAATGACAGCCCATTAGGATGTGAGCTTGACCGTGTCATTATCATGCGCTGCTGTCTCTATCTGCATTACAAAAGGGACACCTGGGCTTCTAGTGGATCTCTCTAGCCCTCTGTGTCATCAGTAACGGGAAACATTATGTGGAAATATATTCACTGGACCAAAAGCTGAATGCTAAGAAAACACAGAAAGCTGAGATTAGATTTAATAGGCCACATATTATTATTGGAGTGATGGTGCTGTTTACCACTACTTACAAGCTACTCGGGTGCATAACAACTGTTTTGTGTGTCACCCGTTGGCACACAGACCATCATCTTAGAGGCCAAGTCCACCATAAACAGAAGCTCTAGCAGGTGGACGGCTGGTGTATGTACCGTGCTGTCAGACTGGAGAGATTACTACTCAGTTATTTATCGTCACAAAGTATGTACGATATGTATTGTTATAGACGTGCCCAACTCGTGCCCCTTTCACCACCACAAATGCAGTCTGATGCCAAATCTTTGCTTCAGAGAGAAATCTGTGTCGTAACTTTAATCAGAGACCCTTCTTAACCCTGCACCAAAACCTTCCACGCCAATGAGAGTCGTTGCAGGCGGGTTGCGTGTAGTTACATTTCTCTGGAGGTGCACGTCAGGTTACGTAGAAGGTTGTGGCCTCAGGGTTAAGAGGGGTTCCCGGTTATGCAGATTTCAAGTTGAAGCACAAGTCGGGCATTAGTCAGTAGTAAAATTCTTCCTGAAAAAACAGACTTTCATTTACATCTTGCACAGTTTTCCTCATTCATTTCCCCTCAAAGGAGTTTTATAAGGTCATGTTATTCCACTCTGTCTTATAGCATTTGATTTATTTTGTAACAGATTTTCCCAAGTTTTTTTTTTTTTGCTACTCAGTATCAAATGGAAATCTTTGGAAACTGTGGGATCTCCACTAGAATTTCAAATAAACTTCTCAGGGTCTGAACAAGTTTTGGCTGCACTCTATATCACTGTAGTAAGTAACCCACTAGTGGGTTAGTGAGGTTTGAGAGGCTAATCTGAAATTGTGATCAGAGTCCACCTACACAGGCGCTGTTGCTCCGGTTATCACAGGGTTTGTGTGCCTTAGACTCTGGTAGAGAAATGAATACATTTATTTTGGCTTGAAACTGATTCAATTAAAGAGTTCTGGCGAGCAGTGAGAATTATCTAGCAGCAGCTTCTGACTGAAAACGCCACAAATGGTGCCATTCTTCAAAGCTTCATACAGTTTAAACATCAGCTGGCACGTCTACTGAGGCTGATACTCAGACGTGAATAATGGAAGATATTCAAGTTGCCAGTCAGGTGCCGGAGGACAATATCATTTATCTTTTATAGACAACAGCAATTTTGATTAATGACTCTCCAATGAAAGAGACAAACTTGTAAGAGATGCTATCATTGTAGGAATTTTTCAGACACTGCCGTGGCGGAGCTGGAATCAGGCCTCTCTTGGCTCTGCAGGGAGAAGAAGACGAAGATGAACAGGCAGTGTGACTTAACTCACCCGAGTTGGTCATGAACTCAAACGGGCCGCTGAATTCTCCGTAGCCGGCCGCTGTGCGAGCCCGCACATGGAAAACATAGGAGGTGAGGGGGGTGAGGCCCTTGATGTCGGTGCTCCTTGATGAGGTTTTTATGATGCGGTAGCTTCTTTCATTCTGGTCCTACAGCGGGACAGGAAAAAAAAAAGAAAGAAGACAATACAACTTATTCAGAGGCTGCTTTTGCTTTGACGGTTCAGCAGAAACAAAATCTCTCGCACCGTCCCTCACCTTCTCGTAGTACTTGACCTCATACTCCAGAATGACCCCGTTGGCTTTTTCCGGTGGCTGCCAGGCCAGGGAAATGGTGTGTCTTGTGATATCCTTGGCCTGGATGGAAGTCACTGGAGAGGGAGCTGGTGAGACGATCAAAGAAAGAGGAAACAGAAGAGAAAAAATATGTTTAGCTGTTGTTTTCACCCTTGGAGACATTGAGTCTGTTCTGTCCCACGCGTTCTCCTGCTCATGCTGAGAAAGTCAAACAAGCCACGAGGCAATCGCTTCCACTTCTCTTTAGCTTGGCTCTCATTCAGAATCAGGGGTCTTGCGAAACCATGCGGCCACACAGTTGATTTGACAGAAGGAGCGTGAACTAAACGTTGGCGTCTATAAAACCGATACAAGCTCTCCCGTGACACGAGCGTCTCAGGCACTTTTCTCAACCGCAAAGTATATGAATAAAATCAAATGGGCTCGACACCTTTGCATTTTTTTGTCTTTAAGAGAGCAAATCAATTGGTTTTCATTAAAGCTCCAGAGAGCGATCTTATCTCGAGCCTTTTCTGCAGCAGCTGATAATGAGGCCATATTTCAAGCAGCCGTGCTATCTGTGTTCAGACGCCTTTAACACATGAAGGTTAAAGCACAGATAATGGCTTATGCTCGCCCCTCCCTCCAAGTGTGTCGCCGCTGCACAAATCAAACCTCTATCTCCGGGGAGTGTGACAACACGTAAATTGGGTCATACACGCTCACGACTTTACGAAGAGAAAATCCATAGGTGTAGGAGAGATAGAGTTGTAAACAGAGGAACAACTCGTGTAAGGACTGAGTTTTGGGAGATATAGCAGTGCAGTCACGAGATGATAGAATAAAGCTCCACAGATAAACACAGACAAAAAGACCAAAATAAAACCATGATGGATTTATCATCAGCAAAGTTCCTGTAAAGTAGAGGGAAAAATGCAAATACTTGTGATACTTGTGTCAGTTAAAATGCTTGCTTTTGGTTTTGGCCCCTGATTGCAAAAACCAAACGTCACATATTCTAATAACACAGCGTTAGGGTTAGGACTCAGGGCACCGAGACCACAGAGGGTTAAATAATACTCCCAACAACCTCGCCCACAGAGTCAGAACAAAGCACCACATAGACAAACATTCCCACTAACGCCCAGGTAACACAGTTTTTTTATGGCATCTGCTCTTACGACTCCAAACGGAGCAGATCTTTGACCTCTGCCCCTCGCTGATTACTGTAACCTTACTCGTTCCAGACCATCTGCCTTTTAAAAAATTACAGTGGGGATGATTAATGAGGGGTTCACAGTCCACCGATTATGATTGGATTATCTATGACATTATATACATTCTCATCACTTTGAGCGGGGGCTCCAGGGAGCCTAGCCCACAAGCTAATGCTAACAAAACCCTGCTTTTAGCTGGGGGATTGAGTTCAAACAGGCCTGGAATTCAAGCACCAACCAAGGGATTGAGTTTCATTGGGGTGAAGAAGCGACAGGGGGAGATGGGAGAGGGGAGGGGGAGGCAGAGGGCTTGCGACTGGTGGGGGTCGACTGTGATGGAGAGGGATGGGATTGCAGACATCTCTTAGTAAATAGATTAACCCAAGGTTGTGTCATCCTGTTGGCCTAATGTGTTGCGTCTCCCTTAAACAATTACACGGCGGCCATTTGTAGCCCTCCGATCAATCTTAGCCGGCAGCAAGAGCCAATTTGAAGGCCCTCCTGGGGCCGACTGAGGATGCTCCAACTCCGAAAGGAAAACCCCCGAGGAGGTCACGGGCCTTCATTCCCTGGAGGTAATCCACACATCTATCTTCCCCTCCGAAGATGACAGATATGGCGATTTAATCGTGTTCTGCTGCTCCTGTTGCGTTTTTATTTTCCTCTCGACTAATGTGAGGATAAAGATGACAGATTTTCTGAGTGATCCCTTCTAATGGACACGACCAGGCAGCTCGGCTCACACACAGAAGAAGAGATCCATTAAGGTCTCTTTAAAAAAACTACAAAAACAAAAAACGTGGTAAAAATAAAAAACAAAATAAAACTGTGCACAAATGCATACAGACAAATCGTGCACAGCTAAACTTGAGATCCTAAAATTGAAACATTCACCTGAGGCACAGCGTGCTAGACTTGCTGGCACCTCTGTAGATGAATTTAAATATGTGGGACAGATCTGTAATTTCTTACCGCCCCCCTCTGAACGCGTGGGCTAAACACGCCGGTGGAATAATAAGTGTTAGACGCAATGAATATTCAGATCTTATTTCAGAATTGTGCTCTCTCTCAAAAAAAATGCTTTGCAACACACACAGACACACACACACAGACATACACATCCCAGCAACACAAAGGAACTCATTATACAAACAGAAAGATAGAAATTCACATAGAAAAACACACACCTAGCCCCATTATCTCACACAGCTCAGACAGCAAAAAAAAAAAAAAACTCAATCACTGCGCACATGCATAAATTATAATCGGTAAAAACCTGGCAGAGGCACACAGAGTTCAGGGTTTGGTTTGAAAAATAACCTTCCCGGCAGAAAAGATTTTTATTTTTTATTTTCTTCTTTCTCCTTTTCCAGCTCGTTGAGCGGGCGTGCTCATCACGGAGTATTTGTGCAGCGAGGAGCATCTGCGGTGGAGGATTTGCGCGAATACGCGGCCGATTACAGTTTGACATTAAAACAGACAGGGGCTGCACATGTGGTTGCCAGATTGGAGCCTGGTTGCCAGATTTGAGTCACTCTTTTTTTCTTTTCTTTTTTTTTCTTTGCCTTCGCCGCCAAGGAGAAAGAGTCGAGGAGGGAGCCATTTTTCAGGGTGTTGGGAGAAAATGGCTCCTGCTTACAAGATTCCCTCCTCGCCCCCTCCACCTATCTAGAGTCAGCCTCCACCTCCCGAGAACACATTTCCACATGTATGCCGGCCCATTTGTTGCCAGAACGATGGAAACACACACACGCACTGATGGAAGTGCCCACACACACGCACACACACAATCCTTATGCATGAATTCACTTTTAGCCACCTGAAGTATTTTGTATCAGGACATAAATGGCCCCCTCCCTCTCTCACACACAAACACACATCGACATATAGAGCGCTCGATCTTATAAAAGGGGAAGAAAACATCCATTTACAGCCAGGGGTCAGTTCAAAGCTTGGACATCTCACCCTCCCCATCCCCGTTTCCCCTCGCTTTCCTCCTGTAGCCCGGGTGAAAGGGTTACACCCCGCCTGATTTACGACAGTGGAATTGTTCGTGGCGACACATGGAATCTGACCTTCTTGTACGCGCATAAATACATGCCTGGCCACAGACACACACACGCACATTAAGCTGCACTGCTCATTTTTATCTGATGGCATTCATTTTTCTCCACTGCACCTTCCTACACTTTCCTCTCGTGCCGAAAAAAAAAAAAAATCCAGATCCTTTCCAACCTGCCTAACTCACTTCTTCCTCCCTAGCCGAAATTTGAACTTTAATGGGGCGGGGGTGTCTTTTCCACAGCACTTATAAATCCTAATAAATCTATCATAATAACTGTGTAATCCTCGGTGTCTGGATGAGGGGAGGCGATACAGAGAGAGGGACAGCCACAGATGACTGGCTGGATTACCAGCGGCTGGATTACCAGCGGCTGAAACCAGAGCTTCTAAAGCCCCTACCGAGCATTAGCAGGAAGAAATCCAATCAGTCTGGAGCTATTCTCTTTTAACACACACACACACAAATTATAAGAGACACACACACACACGGATACACACAGAGGACATTGTTTAAGAAGCAAATGTAGATCATCTGCATTCATGCAAGCATCTCTGCAAAACATTTTTTTACTTCTCACCATGCATGCAGTCAGTGCTGCACATGTGCAAGTACACGCACACACACACACACACACACACACACACACACACACACACACACACACACACACACACACACACACACACACACACACACACACACACACTATAATAGAGCTTCCAGCTGCAGCTTCATATAACTAATCCTGGCGAACATTTGTGAAACATGCACCAGTGACGAGCCAAAGGCAGCATCATCTGTATCTTACAACTTCAAGTCAGCACATTAGCCTCCAGCAACCTTAGGGGGCTCTGTGTGTGTGTGTGTGTGTGTGTGTGTGTGTGTGTGTGTGTGTGTGTGTGTGTTTGGGACTGAATCTCTGTAAGAAAAAAAAAATCTGCATTTTTTTGTGCAACTGTGCATCAGCATGGTCACGCTGACATGCTATTATGAGCCTTCAGCCCGGACTCCAGGGTGTGCTGCATTACAGCTCCCACATAGGCCTTTCTGGCAGTACTCGCAGCTCTCCCACAGGCAGTACATCCATTCATCTCTATCTTCCTGACCCCGGCTGATAAATCAAGCCACTGTGTCCTTAAATTGCCAGTCCAAGCCCTATTGAAGATATTCGCTTTTCCCAGGGATGGAAATTAGCGATAAAAGAAGACACAAAAAGGCACTTAGCTTGCCACCCAAGAGCAGAGCAGTAAAGCAGACCAAGGTAATGATCGTCTATAAGCGGAGGATAGACGGGAGGGATGAAGAGAAAAGACCCGGGTCATAAAATCCATTTACAGAACAACTGGTCACAAAATGGCTAAATGACTAAATAACGGGAGGCTTTGAATACAGCATGGAAGCTGGAGGGCTCTTCTCCTGCTCAGAAGGGGAGCCTGTGGTTGTATTCTATGACAATAATTACACACACAGGCACATGTAATCCAGCAGAATTTGTAATGAATCCTCCCCAGATCAATACCACTCATCTAATTCATTAGTTTGGGTGCTAAATATAGCACGGTGCCCCCATCGTCAGCCCTGGCTTCTTATGCCTAATTATGCAAAACTCCAGTGAAATATTGCATAAAATCATTTCCCTCTGCTGAAAATCCATCATCATCCTCCTCAGTAATCACCCAACCTACCCCCCAATTATTCACAACTTTAATAAACATGTTTTTGACATGCCCCCCAAAAAGTACTTTCAAGCATTCAGTCAAATGAACCCGTGCTCTGTATCATACATGAGCCAGCACACTCTGGTAACATAAACTCTCACACAGTGTGAGAGTTTATGTTTTGTGATCTCCTGCAAAACCAGAAGACCCCCCTGAACTCACTAAAGTAAGCAAGCGTAAGGAGGGTTTGGAATATATGTTAATAAGTGATTAAACAGATGTTTGATGATTATGGGGTCACAGGAAACCATGTTAGGATCGGCTGAATCAGCTCCCATCGCCTTACCGGCCTGGTTGGTGGTGACGGTCACTGATGTGGCCTGCTCAGGCCCTGGGCTCTGAGGTGAGACTCCATTCACCGCCCACACCTCAAAGGTGTAGTTGGTGTGGGCCTGTAGCTCGTTGATGGACACCCTGGTTCCCTTCAGGCTCAGCTGCTGTGGGCTGAAGTGGATTCCATTTCCGCAGGGTTGACAGCGCCGGCCGTCAGAACCGCAGCGCTTACACACTACGTTGTATGTCAAGTCCTGGCGACCCCCAGAGCTCCGGGGTGGGCTCCACTCCAGGTTTACGGAGGTTTCGTTCACATTGGAGATGAGATGCACAGGTGCCGACGGAGGGCCTGCAGAGGGAGGGAGGAGAGCTGGCGTTGTAAAAAGCAGCATGCCAAATGCTAAAAAAGCACACAGATGCAATAACATTGACTTGTGGTTACTGAAATTGAGAAGAAATCCATAATACAAGCAGCCACACTTTCACGATTCTGTCTTTTACTGTCCTTTATTCTGTCAGTTACTTTTACAGTAACTGCTAAGCTGTTAGCTACTCATGTGTTAGCGGTGCTTTGTGGTGGAATATGCAGTTTAATTGAGCTTGAGTTTAGCCAGCTTTTGTTTAGAACATATTTTTGTAATGATTTAAACAGCAATCTGTAGGTTTAAGAAGCAGCTTCAGTAATGTGTTAAGTAATTATAAGCTAATTAGCTGTGTGCTCATGTTGCTTATGCTAATAAGCTATCTAAAGCGGCAGTGGTTAGCGTATGGTTTAAAGCAGCGGGGTTTCTGCCAATTTATTGCAAGATGGACACAATTTCAAACCCAACCCCCACCCCCACTACTGACTCTTTTCAAAGACTGTTAAATGAGCTAAACGTAACACATTCAGCTAGTGTTCCCGTTAACCATTTTTTGTTTTTACACATATTAACAGGCCTGTTCAGCCAGTGTTGCCAACTCCTCAGTAAGTAAAATCGCTATTGGCTGTCCTAAAAGTTGCTAGAAGTCACTAAATGACGTCATCGCCCAGTTTGCATAATTGGTCATGCCTGTGTAATTGTAACAGACCCTGTAGGAGAGAGAAATAACATTGTGAAAGAGACATAGTGAGTAAAAAAAAATCATCCTAAAAGCATTTAGAATATATTTAGAACTAGAAATTAAATTTCTTTTAGCAATTATTGGGTTTTTTTTATGTCACAATTCCAACCCAAAAGTGACATGAAATAGGCCCTCTGGCAGAGTTAGCTAGTAGGGTAGTAGTTAGTAGGGGTGAATATCTCCTATGTGCTTTCACGTCAAAAAGTCGTCATAAGTCTCCAATAACACCAGAAAAAAGTAGCCAGATTTGTTGCTAGTCACTTTTTAGAAAAAAGTTGTTAAGGGGGTCTGAAAACTTGCTAAATATAGCGACAAAGTCGCTAAGTTGGCAATACTGTGTTCAGTATCCATCTACTAATGTTCACGACACACAAAAAAAGAATTCTTGGAACAACTTAATTATGTTATGTAATAATTATGTCAACTGGTAAAACATGATGAATTAACTTGAGTTAATAAGGCAGACTAAGCCTACAGATTTAAGATACACACAATGCACAATAGGTGAACCTTAACTTGCAAGGTTTTACTTCAGTGAAAATAACACGTTAAAGGAACAGGCTGTCATCATATTCACCAAACCGCAAAAAAACATCAAGGTCTGAAATTAACTGCTGATCTGGACAGTTGTCATAATCCTCATGAATACCTGTGGCAATTAATCCTCTCTATGCATAAGTTGTGAATTTGTAATTGACTGGGTTCTCCGTTTATTGGGAGCTGAGGCTTCTTGAGTTACCTTTTAATGTCCTGTCCATTACAGAATGGGAGGATCCAGTTTCACCTCAGTTAATTCAGAATGCTAACAGAAATCCAATAGGCCAACAGACTTTCTTTCAGATTCCTGTCGAATCAGCTGGAAAGTGGTGGGATGCCTGAGCCCACTGCTAACAGTGGGACTTTATGGCAGTCAGTGAATAACTTTAAACAAAGTTTGCTTTGGAGCCTGTTATTTAGTCCCTGCTTTGATATAAAAAGCCACATGCTGTAGTTTTATATGGAAGCAGCTCTGCAGCTATGTGACAAACTTCCTGGCACATCAATCCCAATTTACATGTCAGCTCCGTTGTAATTAGTGTGTTTTTTTGCGTTGTTTTCAAACATAAGCGGCGGTAATTGACTTAACTCTCACTTTCTCTCTCCCCATGTCTCTGTTTTCCCTGTCTCACTGCTCTCCACTCTCTCTCTCCCTCTGACTAATGAAGCGCACGCGAGCTGGCTGAGGGGATCGATGCAGGGTGAAATATGAAAGCTAGTCAGTCCGCAGACGAATCATTTCACAACGGAAATTAATTATCAGTGTTATTTTTGGAGAAGGAGAATGGCAATGAATGATTTCACAGAGACACCAAGAGCAGCAGAGGGAGGACCGCGTGTGGGGCTGTGCACGCATGGTCGCCCGAGGAGGAAGAAGCGCGCTCTGAGTGTCAGCGTATTAATGGAGACGAGTAACTGTGCGCTAGGAAGGCGCTTGGCTGTGCGTGTATGGACACGACTCCAGCGTTATTCTGGCAGATAGCGGTAAATTCGCAAATGCTGAGGGGAGGCAGAGGCTGAGAGGAAGGAGATGGAGAAGACAAACACCGTCTGTTCACCCAGAAAGCAAAAGAAAAAAAACCTGATTAGTATGTAAGGAGCAGGTCTGGAGGGTTGGATACAAGGAGGGAGAGCAAATAATGAGCGTGGCTGGTAAGGAGAGGTATCGGTTTAACTGCCCAGTACATGAGCGTTGAGATGAAAGGATGCAGAATGGACTGCGCTAATAGCACCACCGCTCAGCCTCCCCTTACCAAGTGTAGCCCTCCATGAAAATCTATTAATACATTCCCATTAAAAATCATGATAAAGGACTCATCCACCATCCTTTGCCCCTGCCTTTTCATCTCCTCGCCCACTTTTCCTCATTTGCTCTTTCACCTTATTCCCCACATCTGCTGCCCAGACAATGGGAACAAGTTACAGATGGGATTTCTAATTTAAGGTGCCCACTCAAAGCGTTATCACAATAGCGGCTTTGTCAGTGAGCTAGGTTTAACTCACACCTACTACCTTTACACCAATTCTTGACACACTAGCTGAGATACTGGGCTCTTATCTGGACTTCAGGTGTCATAAACGTAACAGGACAAAGGTGGCTGATCATTTGCACAGCAGTGCTACGCTGTTAAATTAATAATTGAAATGTTATGGAAACACAGACGCAGTTCCATTACCTCAAATCTATAAAACTAGACATCCTTATGTTAGCTGAGTTTTCTTTAGCTTTTCATATAAGAGACAGCTAAAAAAAAAACAACTCACAAGGAAAAATTTTCCCTTGTGTATGTATTGAACAATTACATATACTGTGCTGATGAAAGGGTGTTAGACAGAACTA
Source organism: Mchenga conophoros (assembly GCF_057382185.1). Taxonomy (NCBI): domain Eukaryota; kingdom Metazoa; phylum Chordata; class Actinopteri; order Cichliformes; family Cichlidae; genus Mchenga; species Mchenga conophoros. Next base: position 8,200,093 of record NC_140539.1, on the reverse strand, counting down.
ATCCATCAAACATGATTCAAACCCCAAAATCAGCTCCCTGGTAAAAATGTACAAACTGAGAAATATAGATCATATTATTATCCAAACTCATTTGTATTTGCTTTGCTTTTTTAAACAAATTTGTGGCATTCATCTTTTTCTATCCAAGCTGGATTTTTCAGATTTTTGAATGAAACAAACAGATCTGACCAATCAGACCACTGCATTTAGGAACAAGCGCACTCACAGCATTGAATATCCAAATATTAAAATAACACAATTAGACGCTGTTCCGGTTCAATCGACTCTCTGAAATGATTACTCGGTCTCCTCAGATGTGGTCCCAACTCTGCCAGCAAGAGCTCAAACTGTCCCACTGACTTCCCAATATGTGTACAAAAGCAGTCGGGATACAGTTTCAACTCCTGGATCAAACAATAAAATTCTCCCTGCTGCTGCTTGCGAGAATCGTTTTTTTCCTTTTCTTTTGTAGAAACATCAGTACCAGCTCATCATTGCTTGACGTCAATTCAATTTTTTTCGTAGTGCATTTTCGTAGGACAAATGTTTCGAAAAAATTCAGTTCTTGGTGTGTACGTTATAAAACAAGCTTGCATCCAAAAAGTTTGGAATTTCAATTTTTTGAAAAGTAGCAATTTTTTGGTGTGTAAAGGTCTTTAGGGGGCAGGATGTCCATTGACAGGAGAATGTGTATAATCATCCCATAAAGAATTTTTTGTTCTGCTAATACAAACCTAACAACTGCACTATGTAGCTTTGCTTTTATAAACAAATAAAAATAAAATCTAAATCTTAAATACCATATCAGTATTCTTCCTTGCAAACACACACACACACACGCAAACTACATTTGCCTGTACCTGTCGCTCTCCCAGAAGGCACCATTGGGAACAAGGGAGCGTGGGAGAGCCGTCGGCTGTGACTGACACCCGGTAATTAATCCTGGGAGAAAGAATGGCAGGGGGAGACGGGAGCTCATGCTCGCACAACCTTCATACAACGTTAGCTCAACATGGCCTCAAAATTCACGCTCCTTATGGGAGGTATCCAGGGGGACACTTGGAAAGTTTCTCCTAAAGAAAGTTGGTGATTTCTTTTCCCTCCCTTTCTGTTCGTTTATGGCCTAGCAATTTGCTCAGAGCATTACTTCTTTATTTCCTGCTGCTCTTTCACTTCCATACTCCCCCCCCTCCCCACCTTAATCTGTGTTTCTCATTTTTACTCCACTCCCATTCTCCATCTTTCCCCACAGCAAGCTCCCACCCTCTCCACCCCTATCTCTGTCTGTCTGTCTCTTTCTATCAGTAATTGTTAGCCTAGTGCAGCGCAGGACCAAGTTAAAGAGCCGGGCTAAATTGGCCAGAGCTACGACCCTGCTATTACCATCCGGCTGGGATTCATTCAATGCCCCCCTTGAGTCCTCCACAGTCTGCGTTCATTCCTTACTCCGTACCTCCTTCCTCCACAAAACCACCGCTAAGAAAACTGGGGAAAAATCTGAAAAACACATCAAGGGCCAACAGAAACCCCAAAATGGAGAACAACCCCTCCTTATAACCTGAACACAAGCAGAGCAAGCAGCTCCCACGGGTGTCTGTCACTGGTCCTCATTACTGCTTTGTGTGTGGGTGTATTTATACCCACTCACATGGGTATTTTACCTAGTTTTAATATTGTACACTAAATTGTGTTCGGTGATATCTTCTACCTGATTACTTTATTAAAAAAAAAAAAGAAGTGTATGCGTGTATGGATTTCAGTGCTCCAGCTGCAGAGCAAGATCATTTCTATAGAGGTGGCCAGGCTGAGACTATTAGACACTATTACATAGACTGGGGTGGTACAGAAACTGAGGTCCAAATAACCAATTTTTTGGTCACTTTGATCTCTTTTGTCATTTACTTATGAAGGCATGAGTGCTACATATCTCTATATATTATTATGTAATATAAAGTCCTTAAATAATTATTCTTGTTTACGGCTGTAAAGCCTGAAGCATGAAATAATTGCCAGAAAATTCTGGCAATTAGGGTGGCCATAGTAGTGGCCAGTGCCCCCCCTCTGGCAAAACCTTGGTTGCACCCCTGCTGAGAACATAAAAATCTTTCCTAAAAATGAAAACAAAAGTAACCACAGCTAAAACCTGTATCCCAACTATGAAAAAGACTAGAGCTCAAGGTTGATGGAACAAAAAAAAGAAAGAAAAATGAAACCCCAGAATTCTCAAAAAAATAGTTATAGTACATAAAATCTCCTAAGATGACTATCTGACTAGTAACCAACGTTTCCATTCACATGCAGCGTGCATTAATGGCTGGCCAAAAGAACATCCCAATGAAAAAGGTGCGGGCACTGAGAGCTAGAATACAGCTGGAGTCGTGCAAATGATGAAACTACAACATCCAGTTTTAATCATAATGTTACTTTGCTAGACTGCAAACTAAGAGAGAGGAAAAGTGTTTTCAATAACCCATACACGCGCACACACGCGCACACACACACAAAGACATGCTCCCCAATTACCAGAGATGCTGGCTCGTTCCCAGCCTGACCTTCAGCAAAGCAAACTGGGAAATGAATTTAAGAGGCTTTTTTTCTTCATCTGCTCTGTTCGTGACTCTGAGTGGGTTTTTAGAGAAACAGAGAGAGGGAGAGAGTGAAAACAAAATGTGGATGAGTAGGGATGTAAGAGTGACAGCTGTAATTACAGAGCTCTAACATGTGGATGAGATGTGCAAAAAACAAAAAAAGAAATGTACGGGGAAGGAAAACAGCAGTCGACAGACAGGGTGAGAGTTCAAAGATCAAATGTTGACCGGCTGACGAGGCAGGGCAAAGGTCGCTGAGAGAGTCGGGCTAATGTTCAGTTCCTAACCGCCAAGTTAGGAATGTAGCTGGAATGACAAAGCAGGGTCCTATAAAATCAGTCGAGTAATGAGCTTCGACAGCTGTTACTTGCAGCCGCCGTTGTGAAATGCCGTACTGACTAACGAGACAATGGGGATGACCTCCCTGCTCGTCCATTAAAAGACGGCTAGTAATCCAGTTTATATGAGATGTTGCTGAACAGTGAGGCAGGAGGGTGGATTAGCAGTCTGTTACTTTCATTTATGAATACTTGGGGATTTATCAATATTTGCACTGCAATTGAAAAACAATTCAAATCAGGTGTAAGTGTATTAAAGAATAAACAGCAGGGAATCCTGTTTTTTGTTTTTTTTCAAAAATATGTTTTGCAGCACAGATTCTTTGTTTTTGAACTATCTTGTTTTTTTCAGTGATTCATAATCAGCAGCACTGCACTTATTTTTCTTCTTCTTGTTTTCAACTTTAATTTCTATTACAGGAAGCTGAACGCCCAGGTGGAGATTGTTTGCTGAAAACATTACATGTCCTTATGCAGCATGAAAAGCATCCAAGCAGAATTCCTGCTAGAATATCAAGCTCTCAAACAGCCTACAGCACAAGATTTAAAAGATTTATTTATTTTGCCTCAGGCCTTTATGCATCAAGCTCATTGCCAAAAAAAAAAGAAACAAAATTCCGATTTTTTTTAATGCCAATTTCTCATGTAACGTATATACACACTGTAGGTGTTATTATGTTTTTTGCAAGTAATTTATCCTCACTACGAAAAAAAATTAAGTCGACATGCGAGCCGATTATTTGAAACCTCGGTCATGTTTAATGAGCATCCACCATTATAACAGTACGTGTACTTCAGAAAAAGAGGAAATGCATAATAGGTCCCCTTTAATGGAGTTTTTTGTTAAAGCTCTACATTGTTGTCTGTCCTTCAAATAAAATACCCATTTCACTCCTTTCTATTGCCACTTTATGTGACACATCCAGCCACTGCATAAAAGCTTTTGTACTCGCTGCTCTGAGTAAATACTTTCCTACTTTCATGTTTAATAACAGTTGGAAAATACGTGTAAACTCTGTAGTACTTTGTAGCAAAGTCGAACATTTCCAATTTTACAAATTGCTCACAGTGGTGTATTGCTTTGGATCCTGTATAGATACTATGCTAGAGGGAAATAATTAGGGCTGGGGGGGGTACTTCATCCACTCTGATTCAGTGAGCTGATTTGCTGAGTGATGACTCCTCAGGAACTTGACAGAAAGGCGAGCCAACTATGAGCTAAGCACCTTAACAGATGTTTTCGTTGTTAAAATTACTTCATGACACTAAAATTACTCATTCATAACACAAACGGCTCTCAAACGAATGTATCAATCTTATTATTTTCCCGTAAGATGGGAGTGCAGGGATTCGGGTGTTATGTGGCTTTTCCTGTTCTCTCCGTGTTTGTGTGCATTTCTGCCACTATGAACTCCCAGTTCTGTGACTCAGAGTGGGAACGAGGTCTAAAAAAAGGCAAGAGGTATCATTAGGCAGCAGGATTGTTGGCAATATTTGTTATCACAGACGTGGTGAGTTAGTGGGGTAGGCTTGGAAGGACCAGATTCACTAGCAGTTCACTCATACAACCGGAAGGAGGAAAGTGAAGACACACACAGATGAATTTACCACTGAACACCTTCCTCTAGCTTGATTCATTGCTGTCTTCTAGCTTTCTTCCCTTTATCCCCCTGGTCCCCATTGCTTTATTTTACATATGTCTTGCCCTTGTTTTCCTTTTTCATCACCTCCCCCAAACAGTTTCATTCCTGTTCACCGTCTGGAAGACTGAATCTGGGATGCAGCGGTTTTTACCCTCATTAGTTCTATGTCACTGTGACCGATGACTAAGTACCACCTGAGATCAAAAGACGCCTATTAAACCAACATGCGCCTTTTTTATGTTTGCACAATTTGCATGATTATCTGTCAGTGTGTGTATACGTGTACGTGTACATGTGTGTGTGGGTGTGAGGGCCTGGCAATGCATGTTTTAGAATCAATGCCCGTGTTTCGGTGGAGGCGGTCTATCTCAGTGTGTGTGTCGGGGTTCCTTTCCAAAACAGTGTTTGGTTACAGCTATCTTTGGCTGTTTAGAAAATCACTGCAAACCACAGCCTGTCACGGCCTACTGGTAACATAACTGCGTGCTGTGTATCGTTATGCTACATGTGGGTGTACTTACGGGTGCAGGGCATGGATGCCGGGTCCGTTTCGGAGCGGAAGTATCCCTTGTCGCAGGCACAGGAGGTGGAGCCTTCTCTGACAGAGTAACTGTGAAGAGGACACTTGGAACAGGCGCCATCGGTGGCCAGAGCACGGTAGTAACCAATCTTACAAGCTGAAAGATAGCAAAAACACAGAGAGGAAGTCGGGTTAGGGTTGCAAATCTGGACAATATGAAATACATGTTTATGACTCAAATGCTTTTGTACTAGAGGGGAAAGTTCTGGAAGAAGCTGGGAGGCTGTAGTTCCCAAGCAGCCCACTAATAAATTAGTGGTGGTTTTAGCTGTATGCTTCTGTCCTTCGACACAGCATTTGCAGCTAAAATTCATTGGAATGTCATTGAAGGGTTTTTGCTCACAAATCAAAGTATGGAACAAAAATTTAGATCTGATTATATAGATTAAGATTAAAAGTCAGCGAAACACCAAAGTTATTACAACAATCCACAAAATCTTTATCCACTGTATGGACTGCAATGGACCAATTACACTGCAGCAAATGCTATGGCAAGACATCCAATAGTTACTGAGATATTTTAGTCCAAACCAAAGAGGGTGAACACAGCAGAAACACCCACAGTTAATATATGCAGTCGCCTGGGGTTTGTACTCTCTGCAAACTGGAAACAAATGTGGAGAATCTGAAGGCAGTGGTCACGATTTTTAGAACTGGAAGGTTTCTGGTTGTGTAGCTACTTTGTAGTTTTTGATCACACTTGAAAAGGCTTTGGATGAATAATGAAATGCTGACTTTAACTAATTTAATTACGTGCCACTTTTCCATGTAATTTTGTTACATAAGTACAGTGTAAAATTTTAACTAACATCTAATGGAATCTAGTCAAATGAAATGGCCTTGATTTGTCTACACCAAGCACATCTTCCTTAGTGATTAATTATTTGATTTTAGATATTAGTTGGAATTTACTCAAAATTATTGCATCACATTTATTGAGGATGAAGAATCTTTTTTTTTAGTGTGTGTGCCAAAAAGGAATTGAATTTGCTGAAATGCAATCTTAAAAGCATCAGCAACATCTCTCTGTGTAGCTTTTTAAATATTATGTCAGATTTACATATATATTCATAAACGACGAATGGACTATTAGATATCACTTGGATACATTTAAAGCCCATAGAAATCGCCTCTTGTTCCCAAAGGCTAAATCAGTAGACTCGCCAGCGTGTCCCTCAACACTAGTTTCAGTAATAAGGATTATTACCTACTGACTGAACTTGAAATTTACCTGTATTTTATCCCTGAAGAGAAGAAGAGAGCAGTGTGGGCTTGACCAATTCCCCCCAATTAGCAACAGAGAACAACATGTTGCAGAGAGGCCCCTGTTCCTTTCACCAGTCCCCCCCTCTTCCTCTCTCTCTTTGTCTTCGTTTTTCTACTTCAGCGCTTTCTCTCTTTTCACCTTTCTCACCAGCCTGCGTTCCATTACCAGAAACAACAGAACTGGAGGAAAGGGTGCTATTTCCTCTGACCAAAAAAAAGGAGAAGATCAAATAACTACCTCTTGTCTCTCTCACAAATTTAGGCTATGCTCTGTTGGCAAGATGTGGAGCTGCAATGAAACCAGAGCCGATGGCATTTCAGACCATTTAACAAACAAATGCCACCACACTTGGCACACCGGGAGCTCTGTCACTCTCACAAGGCTGTGAGCCCGGGCCTAACACACACACAGACACACACCTCACAGCCTGAAATGGTAACCTAAGTGACACTTTTCCTACTTTTGGCGACATTGCTCGCCTTTCCTTTGAGTGACAGTTTGATTGGAGGGCTCGTCTTTCAAGGAGTTTCTCCTTCCTCTATCCATTTCTGTAATGGTCGGAGAAACCTAGCAGGGTTACGTTTCAGCCCCTGAGCGCTGAACCAGAAAGACGAGGACAATAGAACAATTCTCCGAAAGGTGCGGCGCAGACAGTCGCAACACCGATTGGACCGAATAACCTGTCAGTCAGTGAGGCAGCCGTGTGCTTGGCAGTGGGTCAACAAATGGTATGGAGGCCAGAGGGCTGTGGTTTGGGTTTTGTTAGAATGAAATACTTGAGTGTCTGTCTATATTGTTATGGTGTTAAAAAAAAGAACTCCAATGAAGACAGATGGGTAAACTCATACCCAATATAAGTCAGATAATTACACACTCACAGTCTGCAGGGGTAAAGCAATCTCCCCTTTTCTTCAAAAGCTCACGCACAACCCGGATCTCAAAGTACGTTTTGAAAGGCATATGGATTTCAACACCACAGTCATAAATACATCAAGAAAACCTGCATATAGTCGAATAAACAAACTTTTGCATGAGTTACCCACACCAGAAATCAAATCAGAGCCTGTCCACGTTCACCGCACCAAGAGGGAAGCCGGGTCTTCCAACAAAAACACATATTCCGCCACCCGGCTGACACACTTGCACACACAAACAGCAGAGGAAATCCACAAACCCTCTAAAATACTGGGAAATCCCTGTCTTGGAGGCGCAATAAAGTCAGGCTATTTAGCCTGCAGACTCTCCTCCCTAGCTGCTGGATTAGCATAGCGTGGCGTTAACAGAGCCAAAGCTAGCTGCTACCTGCTGAGCCATTCTTTGCCCAGTCCCATTCCCTCAATCAGCTCTAAATCCCTGTCGCTTTGCTCGCTAGCACTAAGCTAAGGGCCTCATTGACTGTAGCCCGCAGGGGTGCATGAAGCCTCCATTTCTTTTTCTTCACAGTAGCAAAAAAAAAAAAGTGAGGAGATTAGTAAGGGGGTACTTTGTCTTATCTCCCTGTCTCTAAAGGAATCTTTCAGCGCCCGGTGTCATCATTAGAAACAGGAGGACACTAGGGTTTGTGGGTTTTGTTCGAGAGGTTGTGACCGCTTCAGTCGACAAAACACAAAGTCAGGGTTTGTACATGTGCGCTGACCAGGAAAGTGTCCGGAGCTGAGAGCGGGGTCAAGCAGCTGTTTGAGAAGGTGCCCCCCACCCAACCCCCGAATCCTAAAAGCTGGTGGGAGAGTTAATTGAGTCCCATGCTTCACAGCCTTTGGGTCTGAGCCTCTTAAAAGTCTAAAGACAGTCTAAGAGCAGCCTACCTCAAACTGTGCACGGTTGATGAAGTTTTTTTTTTTTTTTTTGCCCGTCAATTATTAAGCTGTCCCAAGCTGACCCTCACAGGCTGTCCCAGAATTCTTTGCAGAACTCCAAATCCCCCCGTTTTGCCATAGACAGGCTCTGGCATCTTCATCTGTGGTTTGAAACTCAGGATTTCAGAACTTGTGTTTGAAAATGTGATGTCAACATATCAGGGCTTGTTTATAGCAGCGACTGCCCTGCAAAGGGAATAACTGGAAGAAAAGAGAGGTTGATATCCAAGTAAAGCTGGGGGAATTTGCTTCCTATTAGGAGCCTTCGTGTGTGTGTGTGAGAGGAAAGAGACCACAATAGTGGGTGGTCCAAGAGACCGTGGCTTCAGAGAGGAATCTCCCTTAAGACTTGCTGGATTTATCACTGTCCGGACCAGCCGTGGCAAACCTATACAGACGCAAATAGAGGCGCACAGGAACACATGTGTATTGAGTTTTAATGGGATCTGAGCTGAGACGCCCTCGTCATATCCTCTCATGCAGCCCTCAAAAGTCTAACCCAATTTTTTCCCCCCACACCATCTTTTTTATACGTCTCTTTTTTCGCTCCCGATGCTCTCTAACTCTTTTTTTCCTTAATTTGTTTTACTCTTTCTGTCTCCCGCTCTCAGAGGCTTTCTCTCAGCAAGCCTCCTTTCAGAGACAGAGAGGGGTTTGTCAGGTGCCAAATCCCTGAGCTGAGAGATCAAAGACAGACAAAGAGACTGGTGACTTACTGTTCTATTCTAGAAAGGCAAAAATGGAATCCCTCATAGACCGGGGACATCACATTCTTCCCCTTTTCTACCCCAGCAGCTCTTTCACTCATTCAATCCTCCTCTCTAGCTTTAGTCTTTTTCCCTCTTTGTCACTCCTTCCCCTGCCCCATCCCTGTTGTCTCTGAGCTAAAGCCCGTTTGGAGAAAAGGAGACTGGAGTGAGTTGCAAGAGTTAATGAGTAGTTTTGTCTGTGCAGTCGGGGACTCTGCTGGCTGATTTAGTTTAATGGAGAGGGGGGGAAATGGGACCATCGATGCGTCCATCTGTAAAAAATAGGAGCACAGAAAAAGCTAACGATACAATGATAGCTACCCACAGGCGAGCCAACTACAAAAAAACACAGCTAAGTTTTCCTCCGAGTGGCAGCAACCCACACACCAGGCTTTGAACAGCGATAGATGCCGCCAAATAAATCCACATCTACCCACACACCCACCTACTGCAGCCCACCTTGAGTGACCCGCATGCTAAGCCTGATAGGCAAGCTATTCTGCAGCCTACACAACAAAGTAACCAATACACTAGGGAATGAAAGCATGAGAGCGAACTTGCACTACAATAAGCATCCGAAAACCCCGGGAATGTAACACCCAGCGCACGGCGCACAATAACCAGGCCTGCCCAGGCAGAACAATTGCCTCTCTTGTAATCAAAAAAAGGGAGAATTAAGTTCAAACTGCTGCCTTTCCCCCCGCTTTCAAAGCCGTGCTTTATCTTCTATAGGTGATGAAAACTCGGTCACTCTTTTTTAGTCATAACAGACAGTGAGCGCTCTTCAGAGGAGCGGTCGGAGGCATCCTCACAAAGCCGCTCTTTCAAAAAACCAAGCGATCGGCTTTCAGGACCTGAGGGCAAGGAGAGTCTCGCCTTCTCCTGCACCTTGAGGAGCCAACGATCTCTATTCAAACTGCCTTTCTGCCTTATCCCCCTGCCTTTGTGTGTTTTCAATCTCTTTTTTTACCCTCTCTGTGGAAGGCAAGTTGCTCAGGTGAGACTCCTGCTAAAAAAGATTAAGATTCCAATAATGTTTCTCTTTATCCCCTAGCTATGGAATATACACTCACAAGCTGAACGTATATTCCCCACACGAACATGAATGTATAAAACAAAATAGCCTCCATATCGACACACCTGAGCCAGTGGCATATTATCGGGGCTAACTAGCTGCTGACCGTTAGCGTCTGTCACTGGGACAGCAGGAGAGTGGAGCAGGTTAACTCATTAATTCTGTCACTCTGGTTATTAATTACCTCCAGCCCTGACAGCGACGCAGAGCCACACGGCCAGCGAAACACATCAGCGTGATGGATGAGGGACACACGGCCACCGAAACTGATCACCATGATTGATGACATACACTCGACACACATCTTGACCTTGACCTGGCAGGGGAAAAGGTCCTATATTAGCTGTAGCATCCTTTAAGATGCAAAAGTGAAAAAGTCTGGGAGCGACATCTGGGCCGACATCCTCACTGGTGTTAATGAAGGCTTCAAACAAAAGCCATCGAGGCTAACAACGTTAATAAGACCCAAGCCAACCTTGCTGACAATCACCGATGCTTCGCTACCGGCGGCCGGTGCCAGCAAGCGCGAGGGTTGCCAGCAGTTTGTCTGTCGAAGGCCAGATGATTTATAACTGTATTTTCAGCCACACCAATCCATCACCCGAGAACCACCCAAGACGCTGCCCTAATTAAAATGTCTGTACCTGACATATAGGAGCACCGGCCAATGAACCAGATGAGCAAAGCGTGTTGTAAAAAAGGAGAATTATAACAAAAGAAGGCTCCGAGAACCGAGGTTACGCCCGTAAAACAAACTGTTCCCTCGTGCTGATGCCTTGGCCTTTCATCCAAATTCAACATCAGATCTGAAATGTTCTAACCTGCAGCGTTTCCACAAGTCAGTACTGAATTTTTGCAGACACTGTAAAAGACCTTTGACAGCACTGTTCACCCAAATATAGACTATACCGCAGACTGGATATGAAATATGGACGCAGCCACAGTGACGCCACCTATTGGTTTTGGACTCCGCAAAACCAGTGAAGCCTTGGTGAGTTTGGTTTTTTTGGAGCCAAAAGCGATGAAATTTGGAGCACATGGAGTGCTCAGTTACCAATTCCTGCTAGCTTTTGTCTGCTAATCAGTGCTAAATAACAGACTAATAAAATACGATTAAGTTTATTAGAACTGAAGCACAAACCACTTGGATGGTCGTGTACCACACTGTACCACACAGGTTAGGCCTAGCAACCAACAGCAGCTCACTGTGTGCATATGTCAGACAGGAAGGGTTTTCGTAGCATTTAACTGAATGAGGTATCCATCAGTTAACCCGATGTATAGTGGATATGAACGAAGAAACTAAACCAGTTGTGAACAGAGGTACTTTTGAAGCCAAGCTCAAGTGGTGACATGTTGTCTTCATTTTTCATCCCAAGGGGTTGCTGCTGAAATAATACAAGAGACTAACGAACAGTTTCCTGCTTCATTATGAAGCCGTTTTTGCTAAGAGCACAGTGTGGTGCCATATTGTAAAAAGAAATTGCAATATTGTTCTGAGGACTTCCTGTAGACCAAGGTCTCGGCGTTCTTATTGACACGTAGGCCCCAACTTCCTCCCTAATTCCTCTAAGTTCACCTTAAGAAGGAATATTAGTACAATGGTCATATCGCAGAAATCTAAAGTATTCCACCCAGCCAACTTCACAACATACAATACAATTGCTTAAAGAATGAGAGTCCTGAAAGTAAATGTAAGGAAAAGAATGAGGCACTTCAAAAAAAAAAAAAAGACTTCAAGAGAGGAGGGTAGAGAGCAGAAATTGTTAGGACTTTGAAACGAATGGAGAAGAGCTACAGCAACAGGATGGAAAGATGAGGAAGAGGTGCAGGCAAACAGATCCATCTTTGTCTGGTGAAACACTATTTGACTTGGCTGCGTTAGGTGGGAGCCACTCAGATTCCACATTTGCGCCCATGCCAGGTCGGCAAGGGTGGCACCACCCAAAGCCGGGCATCGTGCCAACTGACTAAGGACCTTTTGTGACCTGAGATTCACACAGCAGGTGGGTAATGGGCTATAATTCAAGGCAAACAAGACAAGTGAAACATACACAAACAGAGGCATGCAAACTTCTGTGCACCTGCAGACCCTCAGGTATGAACACAAAAGCCCTTCAAACGTCCTCTGGACTATGCAGATTCACTTTGCAGAGCCATGCATGCATGCAAATACACACAAAGATGCACATATCAGCTGAACAGGCTTTGTGTAAGGAGGTTAAGCACAGGCAGCACAGCAGGGACCAGGGGAGGTAAACAAACACAATCATGGCATTGTCTTGGTCCAATTTCCTCAGGTTCTCTGGGGGGGTTAGTGTCTCATGTTGGATATGTGTGTGTCTGCATGTGTGTGTGTTTAGCATACTTTCCTGACATTGTTTACAATGAAAAGAGCCGCATTTCAATTCAGTTATGACAAAAAAAATAAATAATAGGTAGATAGGTGTGGGAGGTGGGGTGGTATGCTAATGTTGTTGTGTGAGGGGACACTCGCAGGGGCGCACACGCTGCTAAACAATTGGGGGAGTTTAACTATTCTGCTCGCGGTGAGTCAAGGAGAATGAGGCAGGAAAGGGGAGTATGTGTGAGGAGAACACACACTAAGAATAGGTGAAGAGGAAGTGATAGGGAAGCGGTCTCAATGGGGCCTCGTAGCCAATTCTGTAAACAAGTGTAAACCACTTGTGACATTGCAGTACAAATACACAACAAATCACTGCACAGACTCAAGGTGACACATGCTCAATGCACAGCTTGTTCACTCGCATATCCATTTTTTCTTGCACAGTGCATAATACGTCACACATACGTTCTGAAACTGGGAAATACATCAACATCACGAGCTTTCTGCGCAAAATGGGAGAAAATATCACGACAGCTAAACAAAGGACAATCTAGCTATGCGTCAGCTGAATATATACATCACACACTACGAAGCGAACTTGGTAAGATTAATGCAAGTAACAAACAAAAAATGTGCCTTTGTGATTAATGCATGTGTATGATGATGTTGCTATTTCTCTTGCAGGGTAGCACTGACTGCTTGCTGCTGATTACCACTGAGGCTGGGAAGCACGATTAACAAAAGCTAAACTAAAAACTAAAACTAGATGTGAAAAAATCATTTTTGTTAGTTAGCTGGTTATTTAAAATAATAAGAAAAATTTGACTTTCACCAAAACAGGAAAACTAACTGAAACAATTTTGTGAATTAAAAAAAAATTATTAAAATAAAATGAAAGCATAGAGAAAATATCCTGAGTTCTAGTGTTTGCTACTTTCCCAAAAAAATAAGTCAATATTAAAAGCCGCCTGCTGAGGCCTTTATGGTGGTGTTTATTGAGACTTTGGATTACTATAAGACTGTGAATCTGCTATTTTCAAAAGGTTCAGTGTTTTTATTCTAATACCTGGAATCATTTTCCTAAATCTTGCCTCTGACACATGCCCTCCCATACATTATTAATTAATAAAGACTAAAGCTAAGACTGAAACTAATAAAAACTAAACTAAAACTAAACATTTTCAAACAATAAACCAAAAAAAACAACAACCCCAAAATACTCTGGTAACTCACTGAAACTAGCCTAAATTAAAAGCAAAAAGTCAAAATGAAACAACCAAAAACTAATTACAAAATACAAAACTATGACAACTTCTTGGTAGTAGTGTGGCCCATGACACATAAGAAAACACCAACATATAGAAAAAAGGTTGCAAAAGCACAAAATAAATAATAAACAAAAGAAAAAGAAAAAAACAGAAGTGTTTCTGGGGACACATTAATGTGACAGACCAGCTGTGACAGAAGCGACAGAGACCAAAACATGTGACGAACTGCTGGAGGATTCACCGGCGCTGTGAGGGAGATGTAAGGTAATGTGTTTTTTAATTGCATCATTCATCTAATACTGTAGTTACATGTTTGCTATTAACCTTTTCCTGTTAGCTTCTTACATTCTGGTTGGTTTGTCACCCTAAAAACACTTTTGTTGTGTTGGGTCAACTTTCGTGTGTTTTTTTCTATTTCTGTTGTTCTGTTGCAGAAAGAAGAGCCTCAATAATTATTAAAAGGTGCTTCAAGATCTAGATATGAGTAGTTTTTAACTAACATAATAATCTCTAAATGTTCCTTCTATCTGCAAACTCGGCGTGGAACCAGCTGCAAAAGAAACTAACTCTAAGCAGCTGGTCTCAATAAATAAATTTAAGGTGATGTGGATTTGGATGAGCACTGTTTGTTTTATGTATGTGTGTAAGACTAATATGTTCTTGTGGGTGTTGTTCTGGAACCACTGTTCACTCTCATGTCCATTTTTGCTGGGAAACTCAAACATCTTATGTCCAGATTAAACAAAGCGTAAATTAAATTAATTAAAGTTTTTTTTCCAAAAAAGCCCATAAATCCGCCCTCTCTGGCCTGGTTGACACAGGTGTGTGACCTCAGGTGGAAACATTGCAGCTGGAAAATTGTTCAAATATGATGTAATTGCTACATTTCTGCAGATAGCTCAAAGCAAAAATAAACCTTAACCTCCATCACATGTATTCTGATATCCAGATAAACATGAAAGCAGAATGGCTAAACCACTGCCTGTAGCTGTGGATTTTCAACATTAATTTCAGTTGTCTTTTCAAACGGAACACATGGTTTATTTAATCTTTAGTTACAGCGGAAGAAAAAGGGCTCCGACTTACACTTGGATCATTAAAAACGACTCCACAGTGACAAATTCACCACGTAAAATATTTACACCGAGCTTACATGTAAGTTTAGATGACTCCACCACGACCCCGTCGTAAATCAAACACGCTCCACCACACGCACACGGGACGTACAGTTTGTCAAATGAAAGTGCGCGCACATCTGTCAGCGCTTAAGCTCACACATGCAAAAACTTAAATTGCTTCGTTGTCTGCGGTCTCGGGGGCGAGTTTAACATCAACCTTGACGGTTTCTCAGAAGCAGCTCGGTGCAGAGGTTGCAAAGGGTCGACTTATGGGTGAAAAAGGGAGGTATTTTTAGGTTGTTTGTTTAGGTAATCTACTTGTAGCTCCCAGACGACAGGCTGTCTGGGGCCTCAAAACACCTTCTATTGTGCATGTGTGTGCACATGAGGTGTGTGTGTAGCCCTGGGAATGCTGCGCTGCCATTGTGTCTCTGCACTGGGGGACACGTTTTTGATGCTCTGGATGTGTGTGTGTGTGAGTGCACACATACACACACACACACACACAGGTTACATAAAAACTGTCCCGGGTCACTGGCTCTTCAACAGCTCATGTCAGCCCAGTGACGGCCTGCTGGTCTCCACCGCGACTGTCCCTGCCCTGCCCTTTGACCTCACCTGGTGTCACTCAGGCCTCATCAGACCACTTTCCCCCTCTCTCTGTCTCTCTCTCCTCTTGAAACAGAAACGAGGTCACTGCCATCATAGAAATGACACCTCCCATCCTGAGCCTCCCCCCAGTTTGAAACTGTGTTGACTCCTGCTCATGCTGCATGCCTTGACATGATGTGTGTACACTCCTAAGCTGGCAGCGTATATGTGTGTCCAACAGCTGGATGCATACGCTACCTTGCCTAACCCCCAGAATAGTTAAACCTAGCCTTGTGGGCAGAGTGGAGAGGGTGTGTGTGGGGTGAAGGGCGTGCAGGGTTTGTAACAGGAGCCTCGGGTTAATGGCTGCTGCTCTGACAAGGTTACTCTGCTAATGTGTTTTAGCCTTTAGCTTTGATGTGACAGCAGACACACATGCACAAGGATGATATTGGAGGGGGCAAACAAAGGGATATGAGGTAAAATGCACAGCGTGCTTTGAAGTAAGTGTGTGGGCACCACCGCGGTCGAGTTTCTGTGTCGTGTTTTTCACATTCCTCTAACTCTTTACATTCTTCCAACACAAGCATATCTACAGCTCTCTCTGCCTTTCCTTATCTCTTCTTATCGTTGCGATTTATCACCTCTTAAGTTGACGTTCTGCACTTATCAGCTTTGCTGATTGTGAAAGCAAAGAAAAGCGCTCATAACTTCCTTTATTCTCCCGCTTAATGCCGTCAATAATCAAGCTCCAACCTCCAGGCCTGAAAAGTAAAGCCAAGAAGAGTAAAGCCAAAACCTGCAATTCCTAATGTGGCCACTTGAGGCTGAACCAATGCCCATAGATGCCAATGGAAGAATGCTCTAAAAGAAAGTCCCAACATGGTGGCAGCCGAAATGCTTAAGCTGAGGTTTCAAAAAGCAGAATCCAAAAATGAAGAAATGCCCTGGTGGCTTGGTCTGTCTGTTACTATATACAGTCTATGATTTCAGCACACTAAAACCCAATACTAATGTAAACACAACATATCAGGACATATAGCTTTGGTTTGAAATTTTTTTCCTTTTTAAAAAAAAAAAACACAGCAGAAGCTGCTTTTATTGAGGAGGTTAGCTCTGGTGTCTTTCCAACTCAATGCACTCTTTAAAGGGTCAGTTCACTCATGCTCCCTGTAGGCCCAATGAAAACGGTTCAAGATCAGGTGAATCAAGTCTACAATACACACAGCTGATATTGACTGTAATATCTACCGCAGCTGCCAGAGGTCATGACATGACTACACTACGCTTGTTCAAAGAGGGATCACCACCCATACCCCCTCCCCACTTCACCTTTCACATCTCCAGCCATTTATCAGGCCACTAGGAATCAATTCATCTTGCTTTTTCTTTTATTGTCTCACACACACACACACACACACACACACACACACACACACACACACACACACACACACACACACACACACATTCCTTCTGTCAAACAAAGTCACTTTTTGGTGCCCTTGTTTGATTTCAATCGCTGTCTTTTCTCTTAAGCTTGATCCTATCTGTCTGCCTCGCTTTCTCTCCCTTCCTCTTTTTTTCTTCCAGCGATACAAGTCTTCAAGGGAACACGTTACTTTTTTTTTCTTTCCCCTTCTAGCAGTATTTGAAAACTCACTAGATATCAGGAAGGATCAAGGTTTCTAATCCCAGAGATGTGCCCTGCCACGGACATACCTCAGCCTCTGGCTGGAGATCAGCAACTTTGGGTCCACCGGCGCAGCAAGAGCTCCACATCCCCAAATTACATTTCAGCTCTCCTGCACAGAGGTTACACCTCAGAGGCAAGCCCACGGTGTGTTTGATACACATGTACGTTGCCATATTTGTGTGCATACCCATCTCAGCAATGTGTCAGCCACCTGTTCTCAAAATTCTGGGGTGAAATCAAAACTGTAGACGGCAAAAAACGTGTTAACAAAGGTAAGAAAGAAAGCTTTGCTTTTCTTGGAGAAACTGGTGTCACACATTGCATAGAAATATAAAGCTACAGCTAACAGACAGTGAGCTTTGCAGACCTTGAGGATACAGCACATGGGCTAATGTAGTTGTAGGCTGTTTTTTCACCGGAATCATCAACTGTACAAAAATAACAGACGTAGACATGACCAACTGGTTTGTGGACTAACAATCTGAAAGTTTTGTATTTGGTCAATGGTCTATATTTGGTCTATATTGTAAGGTAAAGACCTACAGAGAAATGCAGAGAAAACCCCAACAAGATGGCAGACAGACACAGATACCGGCTAACTGAAACATATAAATTCCAAATTTTCTCACATTAACAAAAAAAAAAAAAATCTGACTTCACTGACAGCCTGTTTACACAAATAACCACATGGTTTTTGGTTATCATCCCATATCCCATATAATAACTATTACAACACATGCACCAAAAAGCACCAACAGCAAAACAATTCTGTTCAGTTATTCAAGCTAGTGAACGTGAGGTCTAGCAGAGAGCTCACAGCCACAGCTACTTACGTCACCATTAATCTGGCATAACTTTAAGACTTCTTGTTTTTTGTACTGAGTTGAAAACACGTTCATTTGCAGTGTAAAGATGGGAATTCTAACATGGGAAGCTTCCAACAATGACTTGCATTTTTAGCCAGCCTTGAGTGTCATTACAAGCATTTGACACTTGTGTATTTCTTCATTTTTCAGCCGCAGACCTTGCAGGGACTGACTGCAGTGTAAAGGCAAAGAGAATACTCTCCTTGTTCATCATCTACAGTACAGATGTAGCTACGGTCCATTGGTGTGGCAATGTGGATAGCTCTAAATATGGCACTACATATGAGCTTCAACCATTATTAGAACAGAGGCGGTACTCGTCAGAGCAGTTTTACATTTACTTCATGGTTCCAACAGGCAGGAAATCAACATGCTAGAGCTGAATTCTGTTAGAAGTGTCAATTTAAGCAGTCAAACATATGTTTTAAGTTTTAAAAAAATAAACTTTACTATTTATTGTTGGCCCTACATGTCTTAATTTCTGCACTTAAGCCTGTGTTGTAAATGTAACCTGTAAGTTGTAACCAGCTTCTCTGTTTAAGCTTTCTCATTACCAAAAAACAAGCCATAACCTAATGCACCGACTCCTCCGCTGAAGCACCGATTCACACGCAGGCGAGCGTAATGTCAGTTTAGGCTCTCCAAACTCATCTTCCATTGTCTAAGATGAAGGAGGCTTTGGATGCCCAGAATACTTCCTCCCACTTCACATCTTTAATCTGTTTTCCTTGCAACAATCTGCATGTAGTCTTTTATTCTAATCACACATTCTAAGTGTGTGTGTGTGTGTGTGTTTTTCCAGGGAGAATGAAGCACTGTGCCACTTCCTCCTATGCTGTGATTAGAAAAGGGGGATCTCGGCTCATTAGAATGGGCACTGCATCCAGTCTCAGGGCCCATCAGATTACACAGCCGCCCTTTATTGCAAGGCTTTTTGTCATAACCCCTAACTGATTGCTACGGAGCTGCCTTTGATTTGGCCACTGAACTCTTTGCCCTCTGAGGAAAAAAAAGGATGATGACGAAAGAGAAGAAAAAGACCACCTAGATACTATTGGATGGTGCTGGATTGTGTGTGTGGTGGGAAGGGGGGGTGGGGGGGGGGGATCTTAAGTTGGAAATCAGCAGGAGAAAGAGAGAGGGAGAGATAAAACATTTCAAGGTGTTTGCAATCAGCCTCCCATTGTCAGATACTGAAGGAGAGCCGGCCGTTCATCTGAGGGGCTGCTGAGCTGCTTTGTCTGCAGGCAGAGATCGCGCACTGCGATTCGGGATGTTAATAGAAGTTTCTGATACAGCATGTGATACGCCTGCTGAGACAGATGCACTGAATAAACACGGGCCAGATAACGGTTCAGACACACACACATTTACTCCGCGTCCGTCTGCGCTGGTGATCACTAACACACTGCCCCAGATCGAAGGGATTTCCGTGCGATGGTGAACCGACAGATGAAGTGCAAAAAAAAAAAAGAAAGGCAAGGTTGCCAGACTGGAACTAAATCTCTTTCCACTTCACTCCCTCCCGTGTTTTTTGCCTCCTTTTCTCCCTCCCTGTCTCCTCATCTCGGATCTCCTCTGCTGTTCTTGGCGAGTGAGGTCCGCTCTGCCTCTCTTTCAGCACAAAGAAGGTGGCAGAGGCCCTCGTTCTCTTTCATAACCACTCTCTCTCTCTCCATCTCCAAAACAGTTCACCCATGCCCACTTGATGGCTGTCCACTTCTCCCTCTCCGTCGGCCTTTCTCTGCCTATACATCCATCCATTTCCCTCCACAAACGCCACCTCTTCTCTCCGTCTGCCTGCCAGCTCGGGGAGAAAACAGGGCTTTTTTTAGGGGGGGGGGGGGGGGGGGGGTAAGGAAAATCTGAAAAGTGAGCGAAGGAGAAAGAAAAGGGCAAAGGAGCAAGAGGGAGAGTGTGCAGGAAAAAAGGAGGGAGAAGAAGGGGAACAGCCTGAGGAATGGGGGAATGGCAGAGATGCATGGGGGGTGGAGGGGTGGGGGTGAAAGGACTGCAGGGTTGTGTTGGTAGAGAGCTGGGGTATTGATTCAGGGCCTTTTGACATGCTAATTTGCTTGCTGACTGCTTTAATCGCTCCCTCTTCCCATCGCGGGCTTCAAAGAGAGGATGCTTTTCAAAGAGGAGAGGAGAGGAGAGGAGAGGAGAGGAGAGGAGAGGAGAGGAGAGGAGAGGAGAGGAGAGGAGAGGAGAGGAGAGGAGAGGAGAAATGTTATCATCCTCATGGCCCATATGTTGTTAATGCCAGCTGACAACCATGTAAGCTGCACTGTTACAAACATAGTGTACTTAAGAAAAGTAGTGTGTCTTCACAATATCGAGTGTATTTCAATGAAATTAAAATGAGCTGAAGGCTTAAATGCTCCATTATAGGTTGAAAAAGCAGATCATTACAAAAAACGGATTATTCAAAAGTTTAAAGCAGGTCCAAGTTCATCAACAGTTGCTGTACAGTGTTAGAGATTTGTGGCCTTAATAGGGAAGCAACGGTATATTCTGTACTCTGTGGATCATTCGTTCCCACTGTGTACCACAGTGTCCAACCAAAAACAGAAGTCCCCAAATTTCCCTAATTAATTTAGCTAAAACAACACCTGTCATTTTTTCCAGTGTGGCTAAACTACCTAATGAAAAACCTAAACAAAGCATCGAATGGAGCCGATTTGACACTTGTTGCTTTTTCAGTCAGACCCACTGTAATCAAAGAAAGATTTCCGTCTGCAGTAACTTGTCTTTGGCAGGAGTGCTCTGTCATGGGAGAGCGGCAGCAAGACAAAAAGCACAGAACAGAGCAAGCCCTGACGATAACAGATATGACACAGATTGAAGCAGCATGACAGGAGGAAGTGGATTGTGAATCTGCTTGCAGATGTGCAGCAGGAGGCTAAAGCAGGATAAAGAGTGGGCTCATAGAGAGTCTGGCCGAAGATATGTGTAGAATGTATTGAGCAGTCAGCTGATGTGGGTTAGCACTGAGATCAGCTGATCTGCCCCCCTGGTAGCTACTTTCCTTTTCATAAAGCTTATAGTTGGGGCTGGATCAGGTGACCCTGAATCCTCCCTTAGTAATAGACTTCTGAGGGCTTCCCATAATGCACTGAGTGTTTCTTCTTCTCTCAACTTTTTTCACCTTAGTGTAATATACACCACTCTGCGTTTGATCATTAATTATTATTAATCTCTGGCTCTCTTCCACAGTGTGTCTTTGTCCTGTCGCAGCAGAAGTCCACCACTTTCCGGGAGATTTCTTGGTGACAGTGGGAAGGGAGTTTTTCCTTCCCACTGTCACCAAGTGCTTGCCCTAAGGGACTCAACTGATTGTTGGGGTTTTCTCTGTATAATTGTAGGGTCTTTACTTACAGTATAAAGCCCTTGAGGTAAGTGTTGTTTTGATTTGGTACTGTATAAATAAAAACTGAATGGAGTTTGAATTGCTTGACCTAGTGCTGCGCTCGATTTAAATCTATTCAAAACACTTATATCAATCTGATTCCAATGACAACAACATTTAGTGCGCCTTTAAATAATTTTTTTCAGAAAACAGTCCTGGTGATTTATTGAATCCTTTAGCTCATTTTAAATATAGTTACTAGATCTCTCTTCCAGCTGGTGTTAGAAACAGAAATGAGGCCCAACTGTAAATTGTGACAGAGGAGCTTAAGTTGCATAGAAAAAGAAAAAAAAGAAAGAAGGAAAAACATGGATAAACATGGATACTTGTAGCAGCATAGTCATACACCCTGAGGTGTAGCTGGCACTGTGGGAGTACTGCAGCTATCAACCCGGGTCATGCTTGATCACCGGTGGCTTCCCGCATTAAACAGGGCACGACGAGAAGAAACAGAGAAGGGTGATGAGTGTCGAGCCATGAAGGGAACAAACACAGAGGCAGGACGGCCGCCTGAGCAGGAAAAGCATTTCAGCACCTCGACTAATGATGGCTGTATTACCACCAGCATCCCCACCCCACCTCCCTCCTCCCCTTCTTTACCATTCAAGTAGAGGGAAGATTTGTGTGAGCTGAGAGGACTGCTTCTTTTTTTTTAATCAGAAGAAAACAACAGCAGAATATTTAAAAATCCCTTAAGCAATTATTTTAGCAGGAACGAGGAAGAAGGGAGGAGGAGTTGAAGGATTCCTCGTGAGACATTTTGTCCTCTCTTTCTGCATCTGTTGTTCTTTGCTGCTCTCCGTTGGTAATAGCCTCCGTTCCTCGTCTCTATTCAGCGGCACAAAATGAGCCTCTCTGGTGGCAGCGAGAGTGATGAGTACATTCACCTCCATTCTGCTGCACTCTGCTCGGAGTGCGGGTCTGTGTGCGCACGAAATTAAAACTAAAGATTGTGAGTGCGCGCGTGCATGCGTCTCACTGCTTCGTCTATTTCCATGCATTTGCCTGGATATATAGAGTTTGTTTGCACGAGCATACGTGTGGCAAATGTTTATCCCAAGATGTAGATGACTGGGGTTTGTGCGCACGCTCTCGGGTGTCACTCGCACATGTGTGTTCGCTGGGAGAGTGACGGGTGATGATGTTTGGTGTGCCGCCTCCCTCCCCACAGCGAAGGTAATCTCATTATTCAGCCCACTTCCTGCTGCTGCCACCAGAGACAGGCTGACAAACACTAACCACCTCGACGGCCGGAGCAGAGAGAAGAAAAGGGGGGTTAAAAGAAGAAGAGAAAAGGAGGAAAAAAAAGACAGCGTGAATGGGTGAAAATTGCTTACAGAAACTCGGCAGTAAAAATGGAGGGCTATGAAAGGAGAAAGAGACATATGAAAAGAGGAGGAACGCCTGTGAATAGCCGCTGAAGCAACAGGAAATCTGAAGAGACAGAAGACATGGAACAGAAAGAAAAAAAAAAGACAACCAAAAGGAAGATGCAAATGCTTAATTTGTGTATATGTAGAAGAGAAGGAAGAAAGGGAGCAAAACAGGGGTTGGAGGAGTGGTGGTGGGGGGAGAGAACAAGGGACTGAGTTTGTGGATTTAAAGTCACCCGGGACCGGCGGGCTAAATAGAATTACGTGGTGAATTTAGAATGATGCTCCCAAGCGCATATTTAACACTGTCAACAGAGGGAGGGATAGAATGGGAGACCTAGATACACACACACACACACACACACACACACACACACACACACATATAATGAACGGAGCACAGGAGAGAAACTTCATCCGTAAAACCTCTTAATCCAATACCAATGAGAGTTTCCAGCTCAGCAAAGACTGCTGAAGCAAAAATGCTCCGATCGCACACCGACATCACAATCGGGTCCTGAACACACACACGTGCACAAGCAGGATTTAAAGAGGACACAAATGCACAGATGGAATTTAAAGTGGATTTTACCATGCATTTGCTTATTTTCTGTCTTTTATATGCTGTTACATTAGTGGATGCTCATATTAAACATGGTACAAGTTTTGATTATTCAATTTGATCCAATTCAATTTGATTTACATAGCGCCAAATCACCACAGCAATCGCCTCAAGTTGCTTTATGTTGTGTGGTAAAGACCCTATAATAATACTAAATGATGTGATCAGTGTTTCAGACAGTTTTTCCTACTTTTGGCTCTGTGTGATGTCACATGCAAGATGCATCCAAGCAGGGTTTTGGGGCGATATTACATGTTTGTATTTAAACCTAAATACAAAAAAATAAGGGGTTAGGGTCTTTGGAAAGTAGTGATTATGGTCAGAGTAAGCCTCAGTTCATATAATGTCCTCTCATACACTTTGACAGTTTAAAACATGCAAGGCAGGGCCTTCTGTCTGATCTGTGGGACAGACCACACAGCTGATGAATCGGAATCACGTTAAAACTGGGTTTACAACAGAATTAGACTAAAGGTTGAACATTTAGTTTTGATAGTTAGGATTAGGATAAGGCTCTAGAGAAAGCTCACAAAGAAGTAGAAACTTGTTTGTGTTGTGATGAGAGGCAGTTATGAGTGAAAGCTTCACAGCTCAACTATGTGCAAGCATTCTGCAGTGTCAGAAGCATCTGTCAACTTCACACCTTAAACAAGCTACTCATCCCCAACAAACACACATGACAACAGAAGCAGCTTCGAGGGAAACAACTTAAAATCTGATTCATGAAAAAACAACTGCCAAAAACGTTATTTCGATCAATCTTCTAATCAAGAAAAAAGCGGGCAATTATCATTTCTCCATGATGATACACATGATGGGCCAAAGTGCCCACCAATCTCTTCTTTGCATTACCTCAGAGACACTCCCGCACTTCCAACAGCAGGGACTCCCTCACCAGATGAGGAGTGAGACAACAAGCTGACCCCCGCGCCCTCCCCACAGAGTGGGCGAGGTGGTTAACAGGGAACGAGATCCCAAACACAAACAGACAGTCCCCTCTCCTTAGATCAGGGGGCCCCTTGGCCCACAGTGCCCCGGTTGTCCCTCTTGCCTTGGCCCTGGCTATACACCCTAGTCACCCTAGGTCCACCTAAGGCACAGACACCCATACACACTCCCCCTACCACAGCTGTCAAAACCCTGACATCTTAATCAATCCTGGATCCCCAACCCTGTCATACACTGCAGTAAGATGGATGCGGAAGGGGATGACCCCTGACCTCTGCCAGGGGTAGAGAATACAAGTCCTACATCCCCTGTCAGCTCCCCCTCTAAATCCTTCTCCCCCTCAAACATCACCAGTCTCAGACGGCTCCGCTGCTGCCCCAAACAATGATGGAGGGGAGCCCATTCATCCTGGGCTGGGAACCAGGGGCCAGGGTGCCCTTGTAACCCTGCACGTACACAGGACAAGCACACACACACACCACTCACACAACTGCACCAAAGAAAACCTTTTAAACAAAAACAGTTTGAACTTTATCAAACCACCTCATAGGCTGACACTCTCATACACATTTTCAAAACAGCAAAACAATACTGAAAAAAAAAATCACACCTTAACTCATGTTTCCTTTAATTTCACCCTCACCACAAAGAAACCCCAAACCTCTGCGTAAGTCTGTTTGTCAACACGGGCATAGAAAAGCGGAGGCCCTCCCCCCCAGAGCCTGTCACATGGGGAAATATTAACCAGCTCATCTGTGCACTTGAGGACCAGCACCTTTTAACCCACAAGTCCCTGACCCACAATCAAAATAAAGCCAACACATGTTATCCAGCTGAAAGTGAAATTTAGAAAGAGAGTAGAACTGTAGGTAAAAGTGAATAGAGTGGGTGTACTGGCACTGTAAACTTAAACAAACTCAAGCAGATGCAGTGATATGGGGACTAAATGGATATATTGGCTTGAGCAACAGTGCTGGTGCCAAGCTGGCAAACACTACAATACTGCATTAGTCACATAAAATCAAAGCTTCCAAGTCCTTTATTGCCTTCTATGATGACTATAACAGCTATTTATCTCAACGAGAATTAAAGGGAAGAGATAAGAAGTCATTTCCAATGATGCAACAAAATGGAAGTTATGGTATACAATATGAGATCAGGGTTCTCATACTGAGTCATAAGAGGTTGTTGTGGTAAACTGATTGCAGATTTCTCTCTCTCTGCTTCTCTAAAACTGACTCTGGATATAGAAACCTGGCTGGAGCCATCTGAACCCCGAGGAGGTGGCAACACTCCAGGAGAATTCTTACTGATCGTACAGTGCGCTCAACAAATAAACTCTGAACTATACACACAAACCTCCATCTGTGACTACTTGAACCCCTTTGCCTTTCCCCCACCCCCGAGCAGCCAGTGGTAGCCCTAAATCACCAGACCTGTTTGTCATGCAATTAGTCCTCCGAGATAAAGGCTGCCTCGTAAATTAGGAGAGGTGTAGTAGTCCGCCCCCCTGTTAATCACCCGTGCCCAGCCTCTGACCCCTCACTGCTGCGGCCCACTGCTTTCTGTGTGATGTTGGTGGGTGGTGACGACCGGGGTTTACCAATAAACTTTCCTGGCAGAACTGGCATCCGCTCATCTGGCCAGCTTACAAGTGTGCCCCCAGCTTGGCAAAAGACTGATCAACAAAACAGCTGCTGAATCCTACTAGATGTTATTAACATCACAGTACTGTATACCATAAGCCACAGACCACTGGGTGCAATGAAACAAGGGAGTTAAAGTGGGTCAGAGGCAATCAAAAATGCCATTTATGAAGAGCTTGGAAACTGACAGAAATTTGAAATGATCCATTGGTGGGTTTTTGATTGGCATTCCTAGGATCATTTTAAATTCACCAACAGGCTTCAAGCTCTATCATGATTGTGATTTTAAAAAGTCTGAAGGGGGAAGCACTCTGTGCTGACCTTAAAACCTCATCAAACTGCCTGGTATAGGATCACGGCAAGCCAAGAGTAGAATAATTGTCCACAAAGGGCTATTCCTCTCCTACCAAATAGAACTATTTCAGCCCCATCTCCCAGCTGTGTATTTTTACTCCTCTCATACCTGCTTGGAATTATAAACCCTTTTCTCTCTCTCCTTCTCTTCCTCTAAAGCTGTCTATCTCTTTTCCACAGCTTGGGGCTCTATTGGGAATAAGAGAAAGAACAGTTAGGGGGGGTGAAAGACACAGCGTTAGTGCAAACCAGTTGGGGCACTAGTCTCCTCTCGCCGTGTCACCAATTCTCCTGGGATGCATCCCACTGCACAACACCTCCCAGTGGGCCCACTAATTACTCCATTTACAGTCATCTCCGCTTCTATCACCCAACTAAACACTGGAGAGAAGGCTGTAGAGAGCTAGGGAGCAAGGAGATAAAAACATCCAACGGAGAGGGAAGAACAAAGAGAACAAAACACACGAGATAAAGACAAAAAGACAGAGACAGGATATTGTAAGGGTGGGACGGACTGGAGGAGAGGGGGGACGGTGGTCTATAAATCGAGAAAGGAGCCAAAAAAATGCCATAGACAAATATCAGTTCCTTACCTTGACATTCTGAATTGCGCTCCTCGTATCCAGGGTTGCACAGACAGTTCCCAATGGGCACCAACCACTCGCCGTCTGCCCCGCAGTACATCTTGGGCACCTCCTTCTCCTCTGAGTTATCCACGCATGAACCACGAACTTCCACAAGTGAAGAAGTATCAGCTCCAGTGATAGTATCTGGAAACTGGGCCAAATTACGCACGGCTAAAGGACATTTCTTATAGAAGACCCTGACAGAAACAAGTGCAATGCACGCCCCAACATCCTGGAAAGCCAAATAGAAACCCTTGCGGTTCAGGGCTCCCACATCCCGGACTTCTGTGTTCAACTTCATGATACGATCGCCAATGTCCACCTGAGTGAAGCTCTCATCTGCAGCGATGGTATCGATCTTGCCGAACTGGTTCTCTCGGATGTAGCGCTCTTTGTCGTTGTTGGACTCGTAGTAGTAAAGGTTGAAGGTTTCCTTGCAGGTTCCCATGACACCCGGGAGACTATTGCAGTCTCGGAGAGTGAACTTAATCTCAATGTAGACTCGCTGGGCACCTCCTCTGGGGATCCAGTCAGTGCGGAGCCAGTTGTTTTGATTGGGTTCCATGACATTGCACACCTGGTACGTCCGAATGGGGATGTTCTTTTCATCCATAATACTCACTTCCTCCCACTGGGGAAAGGAAACAAATAATAAAATGTTAAAATCAGAATCAGAGAGACTTTATTAATCCCAGAGGGAAATTCTTAAACTTTATTCATCTCCACCAGGTCACCAGTGACTGGTTTAGAGTTAGTTTCAAATCTACCCCTTTATATGGAATTTTCCTGTATGTAGCTTTCCCAAATTAAAAGTGTTCAACAGAGGGCCAAATGCATAGAAGAGCTAATTGGAAAAGTTAGATCTTCCAGTTTAAACTGTGCTTGTTCAGCAACCTAACCCTAAGTGGTTCCCTAATGACTGGGTGGATGACGAGAGTTTAAACTTTAAATCTGCTTGTGAAAATGGTATTTTCCAAACAGCAGCTAAAAGGAACCTGTAAAGAAAATTTGTTCAACATTAAGAACATCTAGAAAATGCCAGACATAAAAGCTCTCCTAACTGCCAATGTGTAATATGTAACCAATTAAGCACCAAGTACATATTACACGGTGCCAGTTTGCGCCAAGCAATACAGCGCAAAAGAGCATTTTGTTGGTTTAGCCAAGCAGAGCAGTTCATCGATGGCTTAAATTAATGCATATTTTATGAATGACACCTAATAGAGTTGTGCAAAGATATTAATATTTATTGCTTCTCCTCCACTATGAAGGAAATATGTGATTAGGTCTCTGGCTCAGCAATGCCTACAGTTCAATTACTTGGTGAGCTGTACACAAAATCTTCGTCTCACACACACAAACACACACCTAGGCATTAGAAGATTGCTAATGATCTAATGTGCGCCTGCTCTACATCTGCATACATGATTGGCACTGATGTCAGTATGAGCTTGCGCGGGGGGTGCACAGATTACCCGGTGTGGTCTGACTTATTTTTTACCCAGGGAGAATATTTGTTCAACTCGTAATAAAGTTTCTCTCTCTACACGGCACCATTGAGGAAACGCAAGTATTTCTCGAGAGCCTCGGAGCAGCCCGCTGCCTCTGATTTTTTTTTTTACCGTGTGTTTTAAATAGAGCCTTTGACTGAGCTGGGCTGTAAACAAGAGCAGACAAGCTTTTGGCCGTTGTCGTTTCAGCCATTTAGAAAACTGCACAAAAAAGAAAAAAAATTGAAACATGTGAGTCAGGCTGCCAGATTTTACTTGACGCCTTATCATAAACAATCTGGATTTAAGCCTTATTTCCCCAAAGCAGAGTGGTACGATAATGCTAAACATAGCTGTGGCTGTAGGATTTAGAAAAATGTCTATCATTTCCCTCCTGCTCTCTGGCTTCAGCCCCGCTTTTGTTGTGGAAATCAAGCACCGCTGAGATAACGCTGCACCTTTCCCCCCGCCGATAGCAAGAAAGAGGGAGAATAAGGCCAATTGGTCATAATGAGAGGGTGAATGCAGGCTTTGCGCGGCTGCCGGGACCCTGTCAATCACTTGCTTGTGATAAAATGGCTGAGGGGAGGACCGGAGCGCAGCACCGATCAAGTTCATTTAGAGAGGCCGACAACAGAGCTCGCAACAGATGCACAAGATGAGATCCTGCTCCCCTGGGTTCATATTCATTAGCTGACATGACGGTTGCTAATTTGTATTCATTTTCATAAAACATTAAAAGGCTTAATTGTGGTTTTCATCACATTTGTGCAAGCAGGACAACTGGAAGAAGTGACTTCTGACTGACGATCACTAACCTTATGTCGTTTGAGTGACCCTGACCTCTAAGCTTTGAAGATTTGTGATTTTAAAATTTATTTATTTATTTATTGGCCTTTGAAATTTGTTTTTTCCCCCCAGGTTTGGACAATCAGAGGACAAAAAATGAATATTTTATCTAAAACATCAAAACCTACTTTTTTATTTATAAAAGGCTAGTTAGGGTGAGGGTTAGTTCCCAGCATGCATCTGAATACATATTTACCTGTTTCTATACAGTCACGTTTAGGCTAGGTTAAGGCATTGCATGTGCCTTACGTTTAACTAAAATCTAACACTTGTGGCCATCGTGGGGCCCTCTGCGGCCCCTGTTCTTTCTCGTACCAGATCCACTGTAGCCCAATTAGAACCACCAGAGATCACACATTCTGTCGATCCTATTCCCCGTTGCTTTGTAGCTGGTCATACTGCAGGCAAGAGCTGAACCCCACTGCACTTTCCCCCCCTCATTCATCCATTCCAGAGGACCCTCTCTCAGCTGCCAAGTTCCTCTCCCTCTCGCTTTCGCTTCGACTCAATGGTGGAAAGGGATATAAAGTTTCTCCACAAAGGCCGATTCAATCCACGGTCTATTCAGGAAACCCGACGCCCGCTGGAGTATCGGTCCCCGCATCTGACCATTACAGAGTGGTTGGAGAGGAGGGGAGCAGAAGAGAAAGAGGAACAGGGCTTGTGAGGTTACTGGGGTGCTTACACACCCCATGGTTCTCAAAGCAGCTTCCTGAACCCGATGTGGGTCTCGAGGTGGGTTACAGGTGGCCTCTATATAAGATAAAAAATGAATTTATTCATTTTTTTGTGAAATGATCTAATCCTGAGCCCAGATGCACACAAACACACACACACACCAACACACACGCAATACAACAACAAAGATATTCCCATAAAATGCTCTCCAGGACAGAATCTTATCAAAGGGGGCTGTGTATCTATTTGGCGGATCACTCTACAGCTCCTGCCAACAATGGATATCATCTCTCTATTTTTTCCCAATAGGGGACCATGCGTCCTAACAAGGGGACACTTCTTTGCAGCACTTACCCCTCCTTCTGTCGGGTTGGAGACCCATCCCAGCTCCCCCTGTACAGCTCTGGAGTCCAATAACGTGACTGGAAAACAAGAATGAGAGAAGTGAGCATGCAGTCTCAGACCGTCCACACAACATCAGCACTGGCATATAATCCAATTAGGCCTTACACTCTGAGGAGGAGAAATGGCTTCCTTTTTTTTAAATGATTAAAGCAAACACACACACACACACACAAAGCTTTAAAGCGATTTATGTAGTTGAGGAAATCTTCTCATGATGATGGTTCAGGAGTAAAAACTGTGGGCCAGCAAGTGTTACAAAGATGTACATGTGAAGGCTTTGTTCTGCGTAATTCCTTGCTGTGCCTAAGAGATGTGGTTTGATTGATTTTCGTTAAGCAAAGGGATCTTCTATCAACGACAAACGCGTTTCCCCCGGAGCCTTTCACATCGTGATTTTATCGGTTGCTCACCGTCGGCTTTACGCGTTTGACTGAATCCTCGTGCGTAAACTTAAAATAAAAATTAAAAAAAAAGAAAAAGCATTTTATAAAAGGGGAAAAAACACAGTGACAGACAGAAAACCGAACACAATACTTTCTCCAAAAAAGTAAAACATCACGCACAAGAAAAATTCACGCATATATTTATAATTTAAAAAGGGATCAAATTTATTTTATATTTGCGGTCCTTTAAAATTTCTTTTAAATTCCCACTGAAAGGAAAAAAGCTTAATCAGCTGCATGTGTTGTAAATAAATAAATAATTAAATAAAAAACCGAGCACGTAAGCACATGAAATACATCATCGTGCACAATGAAGACTCATTTTAAATTTGAATCTTTTGAGTCCCAACTAAACGGCGCTCGGGGTTTCTAACTGTGGACTTGTTGTGTCGGACAGCTTTGCTGTGCCGAGCAGAACAGACGCACACCAAAGAGTCCGTCAGAGAACAGACGTGCAACTAATGGGCTCGTCTTTAATAAAATAAAGTATTGATTTTATTAGTGTTTACAGTAGAAAGTGGGTTTGAGCCTCATCTGTAGCGGACCTAACACGCGGCGCTCCGGGACTCGAGCAGGCGACTGCAGCCCCGAAGACCTCCGAGCGCATGTTTTGAATGAGATACACCACACTTCATTTAAATAGTTCTCATTTTAACACTTGATCCTTTTTAAGTAAACGTGTATCTGACACATCATCGGCAAAAAATCTTGAATGAATCGACGACAAATATTTTGTTGTGTCGGCGTCAATGTAATGCGCCAGGCAGGAAAGCTAAACTTTTAGAATTTATTCGGATTTTTTCCCCTAAATGACGAAGTGACAGCAGGAGACATCGCTGCGGATGCTTCTGAAAATGATGGATTAAGAGCTGCTTTGTCAGTCGGATGTGTGGTTTGCGAGTCTCCAAACTGACTCGTATATTCATTTGGTTTCTCTTTTTCGACACATGTTTGTGCGAAGTGCTTTTTTAAATTGTATTTATTTTATTTATTTTTTTGGGGGGGGGGGGGGGGGGAGCAGATGTCTCCTTCACTGTCCTACAGAAAACAGCACGTATTGCTGGAGGGGAGAGGGGGCAAAAGTATCAGTACTCCCAGGCTTTCCGCAGCTGGCACGATCCAAGTCCGACCCAAAACAACGGATGCGCGCTCGGTCAGGCACTTCTCACTCCAGTTTCGCTCGCATAAAAGCTCCGCAGAAGCCGCTGAGTGCGTAAAGGTGACCCAACTCGTCGCGGCTCCACGCACTCGCAACTACTGGGGCTCGGCGAAGTGAGCCTCCGCGGCGCAAAAGCCGCACAGACGCGGGGGAGCGGGGATGAAGTCCCGCCGCAGTTAATTTTCCTCCCAGCGACCTTACCTTCATTTGGGGGATATATCCGTGACGAAGAAAGAGATGTAGAAATCCCAGAAATAAGAAAAGTGGCCGTGAACAAAATCCCTGCCATGAGTGCCATTTGTGTCGGTGCTGCGTTTTTTCCCCTCTCCTCTTTTTCTTTCGGTGCTCTTCTCCCAGGTCCTGCTGTCTCTCTCTCTCACTCTCTCACACACACACTCTCACTCACTCCCTCGCTCTCTCCTCTCTCTCTCCCAGTGGAATATGGGTCTGAAGCGGACAGAGGGGGAAGAGAAACGCACTGAGCGCTCCACAGCCAGGAGGCGGGTCCACTCCGTGCGCTCTGACGCGGACTCCGTCAATCCATATAGGAAACGAGAAGAACTGGGGGTGGGAAGAGAAGAGACGGGGGAAAATAATCATTAACTACCCCCCAACACACACACACTCACACAAATAGGCACACACCTCTGCACACACCAAACAGTGGTCACTACAGTTCAGACGCATGAGACTGGGAATCATAGCGCACATTTGTCCAACTCACACTGACTGTGAGCTACAAGATACAATCTGCCTGGTGTGTGTGTGTGTGTGTTTGGGGTTTAGAAAAAGCAACACCTTAACTAACTGTAGAAAGCGCTCCTGAACTCTCCAGTATGGGAGTGAAATGCACTGCGTCAGTCTCAGTCCTTCGCGCCCGCAGCACTCTCACTGTGCTGATAGTTCGGCTCCAGGTGAGTCCGAGGTGAGCGAGCCGCACCGGACCAAGGTCGCCACCTAGCGGACAACTCGACGCCTGTTCTCCAAAAGAATGAAAGGGGGAAAAATTGGATTAAAGAGCAAGTGTGAGCATGACCTCCCCTAACATTACACAGAATTGCACTTTGTAAAATTGACAATGCACGTTTCAGGATGGGTGGCGAGCTTGTATTGGATTATTGTCACTTGCTGTTATTCTGATATTATCACGGCTTTATGGGTATTTACGATGAAACCTATAGGCACAGTGCAGCGTGAGAGAGGCAGACCTGGTTGTCTGTTGAGCTCCTGCTGCTGCTGCAAAAAAGCAAAAAGCAAATGGTTGTTACCCCTGCAGTTTTTCTTGAAACAAAGGCGGCATTGTTCACATCTGAGAAAAGCCAGCTGTGTCCACGTTTAAGATTTTGCCCAGGGTGCTCTCACTCATCTTTGTCCTCCTACACAGGTCTTTCTACTGCTCCCGTGAGATGCGCCCATTGCTGTGGCTGACAGGCGGCCTCTCAACGATCTGCAGAGAAGACTGTCACTGTGTGGGCAGATTAGGGCTTTCTGCATCACCACACACTGCGGCCGGTGACTGCAGCCAGGCTTCCGCAAACCACGACCGGCACCCTTTGAATGTTGTGTCTCCTTTGGAGTGAAATGTGGCCTTTTCACAGATTACGAAGGCAGTGATTCAGCATGCCCTCTGCCTTCATTGTCCTTGGGCTTGTCATTGTATCCCTATCAGCTGTATGGCTGCCTGTTCTTTCTGGGGGTTGGAAAGTCAAAACAGAATTTTTCACGAAGATCAGAAAAGTATTCCAGCGCTGTGTGCAAACTGCTGTTTTAAAAATCCAAAATGCACCTGCATGCATTTTGGATTTAGACTGCTTCATTCACAGCCCAGGTTGCAAAGGCGAGCCAGCAAGGGCGAGAGCCATTAGAAACTTTCCTCACTCTCAGCAGGTGTGTGAATGCCTTTTTTTCTGGTTGTTAGTTTTTTCTCGTTTCATACATATATGAATGTGTCTGTGTGGATATATTGCCAAGCGCACCAGCTCTTATCTGCTTTTGTAGCTGTCACACCAAACTGAAGCTTCCAAACCGTGGCTATGATATGTTTATATGTGCCCATACAAGGAAACATCCAGGAGTTCCCTCACAGTGGTGATCTCATGGCAAATAGACTTGCCTTTGTCTTGAGTGATTCAACAGACATACTGTGGCTTTGTTTTCCCCCTCATAGATGCCAATAAAAAAAAAGAAAGACATATAGAGTGTTTTTGTGTCTCACATGCTCTGAAAGGGCAGCTCTTGAGTCCTGATCTTGGATTGCAAAAAATGAGGCTGATTTAAGAAAAAGATGGAGAGATGAGTGTGTGGGTTTATGTTGTTCTCGTCGGCCCTGGACACTCTGTCTCATTGTGGCTTTATGGTCTTCCTAGTTTGTCCAGTGTAATGATGCAGACAAAGCATCTGGTGTCCACTGAAATTGGTCAAACAACCCAAAATATACATTATACCTCTTGTTCGTCAGTCAGATGTGGAGCCTGATCGGTGACTGGAGTGGTGCTTTTGATCTTCGTAGACCAACGGTGGCAAAGGTTTGAAGCAATGACGAGGGGCAGCAGTGGTGGTCGGGACAGGCTGCTAGTGGGCGGGTGGTGTCTCTTGTCTCCCTTTATTTGAGCGGCTGTGTTTTTGATTGATTACACTCCCATCGTTTCCTTTATGCTCCTGTCAGACTGGTGGTTTTCTTTTCTGGAGTTGAGGGAGGGTGGGTGGTGGTGGTGGTGAAGGGGGGGGGGGGGGGTAACTCCCCCCCCCACACACACACACTACCACCACCACCCCTCTTTCTTCCCTCCACCAGCAAACTCCGCTTTCTCCAGATGGCATCTGCTGCCCACACATCTGCATTGTGTGCCAATCATGCACACCGACTCCAAATCTTTTGCTTGAGTTTGCACACACACACAAACACACTGATATGCTACAAAGTCCAGCTTTAACATTGTGTAAGTTTTGATTTTTAAGTTAAGGTGTACAGAATTCATAGCACACAACAGTAATTAAATTAAGTGAACATCATACCTCATGCAGTAACTAAAAACCATCCTGACAGACAATATTTCATGATTTAGTCCACAGGACTTATACAGCTCGAGGACAATGAAGCTATCTTCCAATAGTGGCTATATCATATCTCATCTCTATCTATACCTCATCCTGATGTGACACATACCGCAGTTTTGTCAGATCCCTGTGTGTGTGTCTCTCCATTATACACGATATGTCTATCGTCACCTCGAGGACCACCATATGGGCCACAGAGAGTTTTAACAGTCCTACAAACTCTGTGTAAGGGTAGTGAGTACTAGAAAGACTGGAGGTAAAATGAGTTGTGTTTTGAACCCTCAAAGTCAGCGTTATGGACACCACTAGTGTGACTTTTTAGGAAGTCAGAAGTGGTCATATTTGGTTTAATGGGTAAAGTGCTGAGCTGTTAGCTAATGCTAGCAACGTTGGTTAGCAAGCAACATTCATCCATCCATAAACTGCACTACAATGCAATAGACGCAAATATGTGTTAATGAGTGATGTGTAACAGACGTATAAAACACTGGAACCTCACTGAACAAAACTGAAGTACAAATACAGCTCAGAGGTCCAATTCAGTGATTCCAGCAGAGATGAGGCCTAGCAGACCGCTATCAGCTACAGCTGTCAGAACACTTGTCAGTCCAATTCAATTCAATTCAATTCAGTTCAATTCAATTCAATTCAATTTTATTTATATAGCGCCAAATCACAACAAAAGTCGCCTCAAGGCGCTTCATAGATACAGAGAAAAACCCCACAATCATATGACCCCCTATGAGCAAGCACTTTGGTGACAGTGGGAAGGAAAAACTCCCTTTTAACAGGAAGAAACCTCCGGCAGAACCAGGCTCAGGGAGGGGCGGGGCCATCTGCTGCGACCGGTTGGGGTGAGAGAAGGAAGACAGGATAAAAGACATGCTGTGGAAGAGAGACAGAGGTTAATAACAGATATGATTCAATGCAGAGAGGTCTATTAACACATAGTGAGTGAGAAAGGTGACTGGAAAGGGAAAAACTCAATGCATCATGGGAATCCCCCAGCAGCCTACATCTATTGCAGCATAACTAAGGGAGGATTCAGGGCCACCTGGTCCAGCCCTAACTATATGCTTTAGCAAAAAGGAAAGTTTTAAGCCTAATCTTAAAAGTAGAGATAGTGTCTGTTTCCCGAAACCAAACTGGAAGCTGGTTCCACAGAAGAGGGGCCTGAAAACTGAAGGCGCTGCCTCCCATTCTACTTTTAAATACTCTAGGAACAACAAGTAGGCCTGCAGAGCGAGAGCGAAGTCCTCTAATAGGGTGATATGGTACTACAAGGTCATTAAGATAAGATGGGGCCTGATTATTTAAGACCTTGTATGTGAGGAGCAGGATTTTGAATTCAATTCTGGATTTAACAGGAAGCCAGTGAAGGGAAGCCAAAACAGGAGAAATCTGCTCTCTCTTTCTAGTCCCTGTCAATACTCTTGCTGCAGCATTTTGGATTAGCTGAAGGCTTTTCAGTGAGTTTTTTGGACATCCTGGTGGTGGTCAGAGGGCCCGGTGGCGCCAGTGTCCGGCAGCCTCGCCTCTGTCAGTGCGCCCCAGGGCAGCTGTGGCTACAATGTAGCTTGCCATCACCAGTGTGTGAATGGGTGAATGACTGAATGTAGTGTGAAGCGCTTTGGGGTCCTTAGGGACTAGAAAAGCGCTATACAAATGCAGGCCATTTACCATTTACCACCCTGATAATAATGAATTACAGTCGTCCAGCCTGGAAGTAATAAAAGCATGAACTAGTTTTTCAGCGTCACTCTGAGACAGGATATTTCTAATTTTAGAGATGTTGCGCAAATGGAAGAACGCAGTCTTACATATTTGTTTAATATGTGCGTTGAAGGACATGTCCTGGTCAAAAATGACTCCAAGGTTCCTCACAGCGTTACTGGAGGCCAAGGTAATGCCATCCAGGGTAAGAATCTGGTTAGATACCATATTTCTAAGCTTTTCAGGGCCGAGTACAATAACCTCAGTTTTATCTGAATTAAGAAGCAAAAAGTCCAAGCAGCCACACTCCTACCTTTAAGTCTCAACAGCATCCAGATGGAGGAATTTGTTGTTGTTGTTTTTTTGTTTGTTTGTTTTTAATCCAAACCAGGTCTTTGTAGTAGGTTGTAAACCTGCTTTTTAATGCTGTTTAATTCCACAAGCTGAGCCTGTGGTATATACTATACCAGGGGTCGGCAACCGCATGTGGCTCCGGAGCCGCATGCGGTTTTTTAGTCGTTACAGTGTGGCTCGGGAAGTATTCCGCTGAAGTGTGTTTTATTTATGTTAGTTGTTTTTTAACTTGTAGTTTAAATTGGAAGATGATTGTGATATTGAAATATAAAAATACAATTATATTCTTTTATTTTTTCATCGCTCAAAATAAGCGTCCCACTCGCAGAAGCCGGTGTACCCGCTGAAACGCCATAAATTTATCGAGACTTTTGTGTTGTTTTTGTATGTATACCGAGCTTCTTATTAACTGCACGCACACACTGATCTCTGCTCCGCTTCCACTTTATTTCTTATTCTTTTCGCTTGCCCTCAAGCTTCTTGCTCGCCAGTGAATTACACACATTGCAGCGACACAGTGCCATCTAGTGGCTGATACAAACATAGGTCAACATGCTACATCTCCCTTCTTAAAAAAAAAAAAACACAACTCAGGCTTGTAAAATTTCTAAGGCAACTGAAATTACAGGAATAACATCCTGAGCACATCCATTGATAACATAGCATTCGACTCAATACTGGCTATATCACAAACATAATAAACAGATGCATTTAGTGACATCATTGGAACAACAAACATATAAACAGCCTTTTTTTTTTTCTAGGGCAGCGATCTGCCTGCACCCTTTACAATATTACAGGTCCAAGACCTGTCTTGGTTTGGTAACACGCCCATAACGAGTCGTGTATCCAGGTGTTGTAATGTCTTTATCAGGGGGCTCCACAGGCGGGGGCTGAGATACCACAGGGCTGTCATCGCTGATGCCTGTTGGTTGAATGAACTCCTCACCTCCTACGCTGTTCCTGCTTCTGCGGAGGTGTCGGCGGTTACGCCGGTAAACTTGTCCTGTATCTGTGGTTATGTTGTAGCTTCTGGATGTGTCGGCACAACTTGTGACCACAGCTGGTTTCCAGGAACCGTCTTTTTGCCGGAACCGGACCGGTGTGCCAGGATATAGTTGAGGCAGAGGTCGGGCGGCTCTGTTGAAATAAGTCTGCTGGCGCTGCTGGCAGACTTCTCTCCTTTCACGCACTGTTTGCTGGCAAACTACTTGGGGTTCCAGCTGTTTTGGTGTTGCAGGGAGGATGGAGCGAAGTCTCCGGCTCATGAGTAGTTGTGCAGGCGACTTTAAGTTGTCCACGGGGGTGTTCCGGTATTCTAATAGGCTCAAGTAGGGATCCTTATGTTCCGCTTTGGCCTTGTCCAGAAGTTTCTTTGCTGTCTGGACTGTTTTCTCGGCTAGACCGTTGCTCTGTGGGTAATGGGGACTAGTAGTGGTGTGGGTGAAACTCCATGACTTTGCGAACTGTTGAAACTTACTGGAAGCATAGCACGGACCGTTATCACTAATCACCGACTCTGGAATACCATGCCTAGCCATGGCTGACTTTAGTTTGTGGATCACTGCTTCTGCAGTGCAGCTGTGCAGTCTTTCCAACTCGAAGAATCTACTGTAGTAATCTACCATGATGATGTAGTCTTCCGAGTTCCAAGTGAACAGATCGGTGGCTATGACCTGCCACGGTCGTTCTGGTATTGCATGTGACAACAGGGGTTCCTTGGGGTTAGCAGCTTGTCTCTCCTGGCATGTGCTGCAGGCTCCGACTGCTTCCTCAATCTGCTTTCCCATGCCTGGCCAAAACAGAAGGTCTCTGGCTCTGTTTTTGCTCTTTTCTATACCCATATGGCTGGAATGAATCCGCTCTATCATGTCCTTTCTGAGCCTTTTTGGGATGATCATTTTCTCTCCTTTAAACATGATCCCGTCTATCAGTGAGATCTCATCCCTGTGGTTCCAAAACTCCTGAATGTCAGGCGGACATTGAGACCGTTTATCAGGCCATCCACTCAATGTGGTCCGTCTCAGGCTGTTGAGCTGAGGATCTTGGGCTGTTTCGTTTCTTATCTCTGAGAGTCTCTGATCACTGACAGGCATGTTGCTGAGGACTGAGTGGATCTGCGCATCCATCCCGTCACATAGTGATTTGTCGTGAAACTCTATGGATTTCCGGGAGAGCGTGTCGGCTACCGGGATGTCTTTCCCTGGCTTGTGGATGATGCTGATGTCGTACTTTTGCAGCTGTATTATCATCCTCTGTAGCCGTGGTGGTGCTGATGCTAGTGTTTTTTTGAGTATGGACTCAAGTGGCTTGTGGTCCGACTCAATGGTCACATGTCGACCGTACATGTACTCGTGGAACCGCTTGCAACCAAAGAGAACAGCATACAGCTCTTTTTCTATTTGGGCATAGTTCTGCTCAGTGCTGTTAAGTGACTTGGATGCGTAGGCAACTGGCTTGCCGTCCTGCAGCATCACAGCACCGAGGCCACTTTTGGATGCATCGACCTGGAGTCGTAGCGCTTTCTTGGGGTCGAAGAAGGAGAGAACTGGGCCTGGTTCTTTAGTGATCAGCTCCTTCATTCGTTGAAAGGCTCTGTCATGGTTCTTGTCCCATACAAACTCACTGTCCTGCTTTAACAGCTGGCGGAGCGGAGCATTTATCTCTGACAGGTGTGGGGCAAATCTTGCTAGATAATTAACCATCCCCAGCACTGTTTCCAATTCCGCCCTGTTCTGTGGGGGCGCCATGTCTTGGACTGCTTTTACTTTTTGTGGATCTGGTTTCAGCCCTTCGTGTGACAATGTGTGACCGAAGTAACTGACCTCTTTGACGCAGATGGTGCACTTGTCAGGGTTCAGTTTTACACCTCTCTCTCTGCTGCGCTGCAGCATGGCCCTCAGGTTGTCGTCATGCTCCTGTTTGGTTTCTCCGAAGACCAGTACGTCGTCCACAATGGCTGCCACGCCCCTCAGGCCCTCGTAGGTCTCGTCCACGCGTCGCTGGAACTCATCCTGAGCTGAGATTATGCCGAATGGCAACCTGAGGAAGCGGTACCTGCCAAACACAGTATTAAATGTGGTTAACAGAGATGATTCGTGGCTTAGCTTAATGGCCCAGTAGCCTGATCTGGCGTCCAAAACACTGAAATACTTGGCCCCAGCAAGTTTTGTGGTGACATCCTCCAAGGTGGGTAGAGGGTAATGGGGTCTTTGTATAGCCTTGTTGAGGGGTCTGGGGTCCAGACATACTCTGAGTCTGCCCGTCTTGGGTTTTTCCACGACAACAAGTGCATTCACCCAGTCCGTAGGATCTGTGACCTTGCATATGATTTGATTCCTTTCCATGTTGTCGAGCTCGTCTTTGAGTCGGGCTCGCAGAGCGATGGGAATCCGACGAGGTGGGCTGACTGTGGGTGCAACGTCTGGATTTACATGGAAACTGCATTCACCAGGAAATTCTCATATCCCTTTGAATACGTCTGCATATTCGTCTAGTATTGCCTGTGAACTGTTGGTTGTCTTGCCTCTTTCCTCCGTCACTGCCATCACAATCCTTACCAGGTTAAGGTCACGGCAAGCTTTCATTGCTAATACAGGTGGGGCGCTTGTGTTAACAACATGGAATTCCAACGTGCAGGTCTTGTCTTTGTGTTTGCATTTTAACTGGCATTTTCCTTCCACGCTGAGTGAGTGTCCCCCATAATCTGTGAGCTTGTGTGTGACAGGCTTCAGTGTCACGTGTGGGAAGAGTGTCTGGAACATGTTAGCTGGAATTGTGTTTGCTTGCGCCCCAGTGTCAACTTTAAACCTCACTGTCTGTGGGGGGGAACCAAGCTGCATGTCTGCATATGCTTGCTCATCATTTCTTCCTTCATTTTCTATGGTGATGCTATCAATGTAGAAACAGTCTTGGTCCTCATCTGTGTCCATAGTTGACATTTCTATGTTCTCTCTCACAGTGTGTACTGATTTGAGGTGGGCTTTTGTCTGCAAAGGGAGTCTTGACCTGCATGCTCTCGCAAAATGGTTCATTTTCTTGCATTTTGCACATTGCTTCCCTTTTGCTGGGCAGGTGTCTTTATTACTGTGTTGTCCGGCACAATAGCTGCACGTTTTTAGTGTTGCATTAGCGTGTTCTTTTGGTCTCAC
The DNA here is from genome assembly GCF_057382185.1 of Mchenga conophoros. NCBI lineage: Eukaryota > Metazoa > Chordata > Actinopteri > Cichliformes > Cichlidae > Mchenga > Mchenga conophoros. Next base: position 8,158,834 of record NC_140539.1, on the reverse strand, counting down.
GCTTCTTGTTTGATATTCTTGTCTGTGCGATTTCCTGCCGATGGCGTGTACAGTTTCTTGGCCCCTGGAGTGACCCATAGTTTTTAGCTGCTGCTTTGCTAGCTCGTGTGATCGTGCTATATCTATAGCTTTCTCTAGCGTGAGCTCTGCGCCTTGGCTGAGTAGCTTTTCTCGGACGTGTGGCGAGTTAGTGGCAAATACAATGCGATCCCTGACCATTTCATCTGTATTTGGGTACCCACAGTCTTTAGCAAGTAGTTTCAGTTCCGTAATAAACTGTTCAAATGTCTCATTTTCACCCTGCATCTTTTCATGAAACTTATATCGGGCGTAGATTGGGTTAGCTTTCGGTATGATGTAATCAGTGTACTTATCGTAGTACGTCTGAAGCTTTCGGGAGTCGTCTGCGGTGAGCGTCCACGTGTTGTAGACGTCCCGTCCTTTCTCACCGACCCATAGAAGAAGGTAGCTGCATTTGTCTGCCTCCTCCTTCCCCCGAAGAGGACCAGCGAACATTAGCTCGGCGTGCTGCTTGAAACGCCGCCATGCCTCGGGCAGGTTGCTGGAGTCCCAATCCATACGCGGTGTGGGAACGCCGTAAGCCTCCATGTCTGCGCTGTCCGACGGCGAGGGATTGCGTAGAATCCGCTACTCTGACACCATGTGTTGTTTTTGTATGTATACCGAGCTTCTTATTAACTGCACGCACACACTGATCTCTGCTCCGCTTCCACTTTATTTCTTATTCTTTTCGCTTGCCCTCAAGCTTCTTGCTCGCCAGTGAATTACACACATTGCAGCGACACAGTGCCATCTAGTGGCTGATACAAACATAGGTCAACATGCTACAACTTTCAACCCCAGGTAGGCCAATTATGGACCTTCGGATCCACATTATGTCAGCAGCGATTCTCCACCGTGAACTATGTTAAAAACAAACACCGCTCACGCCTCACAGACGACAGCTTACAGTCCTGCGTAAAGATGCCCCGATTTGCAGAGGTGCGCAGAGGTTCAGGAGCAGAAGTTCCATTGTAAACATATCACGGCAGACCTGACGATGTTTGCATGAGCAGGCTTTTCAGCATGTCTTTATTGACCACTTTTCACACACGGTTGCTGTACGTATACAGCCGGCTGTAGCTTTTCAGCTCACAGCCCGACGCACACCAACACAACAGCATAGATGGCACAGACGTTAAGGCGGTGAGGCGTGATTGCGGGTGCCGCTCAGGTGCGTCCCCTCCCCTGCAGCGACGCTGCAGACCACGCCCCGCCACACACATTAACCAGGTAAAATACATATTTAGGCAGAATTTTGCAAATATCTATTTTTCATTTTTCAGCAGCATAATGCTTTTTTTTTTCCCAATTATTTTTTAAAAGTCAGGTCAAGGCTCCAAAAGCCCAAAGGCGATATAAGGGTGGCGGCTCACAACAGTTTTTGTTTGCTACATGGATCATTTTAGTTCAGCGTCTTTCCTTTTGCTATATTTCTTTAAGAGTTCAAAATGTGTTAATTACATAAATAAAATGTAATTTTCTCTGTAGCACTTCATGGATTTCATAAGCAACACACTTTAGTTGTTCACACAAAGCATAAAGGTAAAAAAAAACAAACAATATATACAGTGTTATCTTCATTTTACATGTCAAAATGTATTTGCGGCTCCCAGTGTGTTGTTTGCGTGGAAACCGGGTCCAAATGGCTCTTGGGATGTGAAAGGCTGCTGACCCCTGTACTATACCATATATACTGTTTACTCCTGTTTGGAAGCAGCCTCAAGTGGCCACTCCGGGAACTGCAGCTTTTGTCACTTTGCTTTTAGCCTCATTTTCAGCCTTAAAGCTTTACCTGCCTTAGTGCAAGATATCAAACCTCTGTATTGCTCACAAAGCATCACATGTGTATTTGCGTGTGTGAATGGATAAATGCGCCTTGTAGTGTTTTGACTGGTAGAAAAAAAATGTAAAATCACTGTATAACTGCAGTCCATTTGACATTTCTGTTTTTATGAAATGTAAAATGATATCAGAGGATGCTGAAGTCAGCTTTGAAGCCTTGAAAACCAGAGACAAAAGTGAACTGAACTGTGCTGTAGATTACTGAATCTTCATTTCCCTGCCTGCTGTTTGGATGTTTCTCACCAAGTCCACTTTGGAAGTCCAAGTCAACGTCTCCCTTCAGCATTTTATGTCCAGAAGCTTGTACCTTCAGCTTTAATTTCAGATTAGGGAAGCATATATTTCATAACACAGCGCATGATGGCAGAGACATTATGTTTTAGTCTTGAGTTCATTATAGCAGGAAAATGTTAAATAAAAATTACCAAAGCTAACCTTCAGAAAGTCTCCAAACAAACCCATCACACACTGAGCCAACAAACTTGCCCAATCTTCCACCTTTACAGGAGGTTTACCACATATTTATTGGCCCTCCTTCCCCTTCCTTTTGTCCTCTTCTCCCACTCTCCCCACTACAGTTTGGTTCATTGTTCCATCTAAAGTCCCTCCTGCTGGCCTGCGACCCCCCCTCAGGCTAAAGGCGCAGCCCACCGCCTTCGGATCCCCAGCTTCATGCCGTGTTCCTCGAGACCACAGTCAGGAAGACAGTCCCCGGAGGTCAGAGCGAGTGGGAGTCGGAGAAGACAAGAAGAGAAAAAGGGGAGAGGAGATCAAAGAAGCAGCGGGAGAGAAGCTCTGAACCAGAATGTCAAAGATGAGATAAAATCCACTGGACTGGAAACATTGCTCACACAAACACATGGATACACTCTTACAAGCTCTATACTCTCTAAGCACATTTGTTTTGGGTTCAGTTCAACACATCTTTGCCTGTGATCATCCACATGTCCTAAGGCAATTACTCTGAAAACTCCATTAATTCTAAGCTCATGTCACTATGATTTACTGGGCTCCACATTAAGACATTCCTTACATTAACCGTTTTTATCATCCAGTATTTCTTTTCAATGGACACTCGTTATCCCCATCAAGCAAAGCTCTTAAAACATATTGTATGCCCCACTTCATGCCCATGTTTATCTTCCAAACAGATGCTCAAACAGTCATCTTCCTAGTTGTTTTACTTACATTTGAAGATGCTGTTACCTGAAGCAACTTGCAGACCTGTTCTAAATGGCAAAATATTTTTGATGATTTTAACAGCTCATATAAATTTTAAAGGAGGGGCTTAAAAAGTAACCTGCACCAAGTGGGATACTAGCTGTCTGCCAAGCTTTTCTCACATTTTTGTACTGGTTTATAAGTGTTTTACTTTTATATAATATTTAAAAAATTTTGCATTCTGCCTTACTTTTACAAGCGAACATGTAAAGTAAACACAACCCTGACACGGTGGTCAAGTTTAGCTAGAATTAGCTTCAAATTTGTCTCCCTCATTACAAGAAATTAAAGTTACTTTTTGCTGTGCAAAGTTACACCAGGTAACTCTGCATGTAAAAAAAACTTTCATTATACGTGATCCCAATATGGCTATAAATATTAATAGACTGATGAAATTTTATGTTTCTAATGACACCTGTAATCTCGACCTGCAAACAGTCTCTCAGTTAACAGCAGACCCTCGCCTTTGAAAAATACTGCTTTACTACTGTAGGCAGCAGGATATGCTAACAGTTGTAGCATTAGCATGTGTGTCAATTCAACCTTCTGACAAATTTACAAAAAATATATCTATTAATTTGAATATAGTCATATTAGTTAGTATCACAATTGCACCAAACAATTTGTTGTTTACTTATTGCTTAAAAATGTATTGTAAATGTAGAAGACTCAAAACCTTCTATATTACATAAAAACCTGTATGTTTATGATACACTAGGTGTTAAAGGGTTAAGGTTTTACATGTGTAGTCCATACTGGTAAAGTCCTGCTAGTGTCACAACTGGGTAAACAGTTCACAGAGAAAGCCACACTTCTGCCTTGTCATGTTAACTCCCTCCACAAGCACTTCACCGTGCAGCATCCATCCGTGTGCTCCACGAAATGTTGACCGGCTGTTCTCTGACCTATTCACGCCCCTGCCACCCAGCTCTCTACCCCCCGACGGCAGTGTGTCAATCAATAAGCATCACGGCAGGTTTGGCAGTCGAGCCCAGCAGGCGCGAGCTCTCTCTGCTGTTGTGGAAAAGCAAGCGACCAGTTAGAGATCCTTTGTGTCATTTCAGATTTACCTGGGGGTTTTCAGAGCTGGGCCGTTATTGTGTCTACCCTGTTGTTTACCACCCTTCATGTTGCAGTCCTGAGTTGTTGTTGTGGGAAATGCCACTGGTTTGAGAGTGAACAGTAGGTGGTATGTGCTCACACAGAGCGTTTCTCCACGCTCTGATATAACCTCTCTGATCAAGACATATCGAAGTCGCATGGCATTTTCTGGAAAGTCTGATATAAATACATACAAAGTATAACAGAATCTTTTATGGATACCTTTATTCTGAAGCTGTGACTAAAATGTGTGATTTACAAGTTGCTGTGTCTTGTTTTATGAGGCGTTAAGCCTGCGAAGTCATATCAAAGTCACAAATTATTCTTTGTAACCCCATGAAAACCTACTTATGCTACTTTTTTGTTGTAGAGGCATCATTTTTGGTTGTTAGGGGGCTGGGTAACGATCCAGCGCATACTCAACTGGCTGCCAGATTAAACCGCTGCCGTTAGATACATTTAGATGTCTGTGGCAGTGCAATCGCTCAGTGCTTAAAGCGTCAACACAAGCTACAAATCACCTCCGATTCTAGGCAGCTTTCGAATTTGTATGTGAAAGATTACACGCGAAATACATTTGGCAGCCGCAAAAGGGAATAAGCACTGAAGGGGAGATGATTTAAGGTGTCTCTAAGTTATTTTATGGCATGGTGTCAGCTGCTTTGGAGCCTCAAAGACAAGGAGGTGGATTGGTGAGTTTATGCATGTGGAAGAAGATAAGCTGTACAAATGCACACGTATAGCTCTTCACATGGATTTTTCAGGCGCACATGTGTCAGTCACATTGCATCCATAAAAGCCATGCACAGACTTTCTCTCCCTCAGTCTGATGCATTGTTTTAATTGCATAGTTAACAATTCGCAGATGCACATGTGCAGACACCATCGTCGCGGTAACAAATGAACTGACACTTGGCTGACCGTCGGAGCTGGTGGCGTGATTTGGTGATGGAGTTCACGTTCCATCTCGCGTCGTCTCCCAACTTAGTGAGAATCAAGAGGCGGCACAGAAGGCGGTGGGAGTTTACGAGCACACAATGAACATTTGGCCCTTCAGCTGTTACTCTCAGACAAATTGGGACAAATGGAAGGTGCTATGTGAAGAATTGTGGTGCCTTCATAACAAGTGAGTTGACAGCCTTTATGGTGTGCTCTTGGCGTTACTGATGTTACAAAAGAAGGGGTTTAAAAAATTGACACTGTATTTTCCAGTGGTTCCCCAGCCACAGTGATTTTTGCTAACCAAGCAAAGCCTCAGATCATCATGTGGCGTAAGGACAGCCCCTTCTTCCTGCTTCCAGCCATAAAACAATCACATTTTACTGCCAAATCCACCTCAGCCTCAAGACGAGCAAGCTGCAAAACCAGCAGAACAAGGCAGCAAATGAATAAGTGATTTACTAATGTTAAATGGTGACACATACTTCACTGCATTTAATTGACTGAATTCATAAATCTGCATATTCATTACATGGATTGGCATCGCTGATGGCATAAAAAATAAATCACGTATTTACGATGACGGACATGTGAGCAGTAGTCTGGCCTCGTCAGTTACAGTAAATGCTATCTATAAACATGATTTTAACAGGAAGTCCAGCTGAAATCAAAATCTCTAGAAGAGCCAAGATTGCAGAAGTACCGACTAACAAAATGTTAAAATGCAACATTAAGAGCAGCATATACAACATGGGACACAATGTCCACAACAAAAACAACAATGGTCTCTCATGAAAACCAAATACATGCCGACTTCAACACTTATAAATTCAAAGCAATGCAACATTAAAGGGAAAACCCCAACAATCAGACAGTCCCCTATATGCAAGCAATTAGCGACAGTGGGAAGGAAGAACTCGTGTTCAACAGGAAGAAACCTGGGCTGAACCAGGCTCAGGGAGGGGCAGCTGGGGATGGAGAGAAAAAAGAGAGAAAAGCATTCAAAAACACAAGGTATGTGTGTATTTTAATGGAGATGTTTTCTCCAGATCAGTCAGAACTGGAGGTACATTGGAAGCCAACTGTATTGTTTCTGTATTGAAACCTTTATTTTTACTTCTTTTAACATGTATATTTGTGATTTGCTGACACAAATAAGCCAATCTGTTGATCTATTTATTTCCATGAACAGAAATGGTCACATGAGTAACATAAATCTATTAAAATTATTTTAATAGGAAGCATATTTTGTGTCAGAGGAACATATTTTATCCAGACAAAGCATCACCATGGAAACCAGTAATGTAAGGCCTTTAGAGTATTTTAAACCAATCCATGTCATTTTCTAAACTCAACTCAGTAGTTTGTAATGCCAAACCTTAACCAAGCTAATACAATACATCTGACCAAATATCATATTTACAATCAATTATGTATTAAAAAAAACTATACAAATGCTCTGTAAAAATATGTGCTGTAACCCTAGTGGGGTATTTTTTGCTTTTTTTTAAAGGTTATGTCTATCTCACAGTGTGTTGTGAGACGACATTAGCTACTGTGTTGAGGAACTCTTAAAGTTTCTGTCTTCTTCTTCAGAATGTTTTAATTGCAGCTGCTTGTGTACCCGGCAGTGTTTTGTGTTACAGCAAACCAGTAACAGTATGAAAAATAGGTGAGGTGTTTCACTAGAGAACACAAACCTCCTTGGGTTTTGCAGTAAGATAAGTACATCATCCTGTCTTGTTTGACAGTAAAGAAAAGGGCTGGCGCATTTTACAGATATTGAATTTCATGCCATGTCTGTATTGCAGCACAGCAAATTAAAGCTTAAGTCAAGTCATATCACATCGTACTAGGTGGGGTAATTCTTGGAAGAATTTTGCATTTCAGGTAATGCCTTTAAAATAAGCCGACTTTAATCTTTAACTAAAAGGTACAGTGTCTACTTTAACTAATGACTGACTTCTTATTGTTTTTATCACTTTAGTTCAAGGGTTCTATGCCTTGAACCATTTCAGCCTGGCATCACAGAACAGTGTATGAATAACACAACAAGTCATTTGTGCATTACCACTAAGCATTTTGTGCTTTTTTTGCTGATAAAGTTTGCAGAACTGTGTATATTTTCCCCATGTGCAGGTAGTCCAAAGTCCACAGTCCAAAGACAGGTTAGGCATGATTATAAAGTGTAAGTGTCTCTCTCAATGTTATAACTAAACTAAAATAAACTCACTCAACTAACTAAAATAAAAATCAAATCTAGACTTCCTAAAAACAACAAAACTCACTGAAATGAGTTTGTGAAGTTGGAAAAATAACTAAAATATGCAAATTATAGAGCAAATACCCTTAGTCTTAGTCCCTGTTCATTTAGTAAAATTTCTTACCACAACTTGCCCAATTAGGCTTTTTTATTGTATTAGTTGGACTAAGTTTCACTGGCATACACCCTCCATCCAATAATAGTAAAGAAAACTAAAACCCACACTGAAGCAAATAAAAACTCAACTAAAATGCACAAGCCCACTCTGGAAACCAAACTCAATTAAAAACATGAAGTAAAAACAAAGGACTAACTATAAAATCCAAAAATACCCCCTATGATGACTGGTTTAACCTCCCACCCAAACTCAGTGGAAGAAAATGGATAAATCTGGTGTGCTGCTGAGCAACCATATATATTATTTTACATAATACACAGATCTTTGCATTAGGCTTTCGCTGCAAAGGATTGTTAGTAGCCTAATTATTGTCCGTTTTTGATCTTATCATCACAGCTGGTGAGAATGACAAAAAACAAATATCTTGAAAAGCTAATTTTGTACAAATGCAGAGGTGAAATATTTTGTTTAGACCAGCAATTCTTTCCCTTTCCTGCCCAACCACCTCCTCCTCCTCTCTTCCTTCTCCTCCCGGGGGTGGGATGTATTTGCACCATGGGTGTTGATGGAGGTGGATGAGGTTGGGCTGAGCATGGTAATCACCTAAAGGTGGGCTGGTTGCTATGGCGTCCCGCCACTGCACAGTGACAGCAGCATACTGAGTTGCACAGAGGAGGGGAGAAGTGTCGAGAGCACTGAGGATTACACACACAACACAGTTTGGCTTGCCATACCAGTGAAGACCCTCTATTGGTATCATTTATCCTCCGACACAACTTTAGACTCTAAATAGAGCCTAAAACTAATCTTGCACTACCACTGAATTATTTCCTCTGAGAAAAAAAGGGTGCATGTTTTCCTGCAAAATAAACCTGCTAGTGTGCAAATGTAAAAGGTTCTCGTAAGGATGGAGCACACATATGCACGCACAGACACACACACACTTGGCAAAACAGACACATGCGGCTCAGAGTCCCATCTCGCAACCACATCCTAACACAAAAACAAACTCATTCAAAACACACAGAAGCGCAGTCGTCCAGAGCAACTGACAGCTGCCCACATATTTGCTTGAAAAAAGCATATTCAGACACACACACACACAAAGTAAAGCGAGGGAGGGCAGCAGCGAGATCCACGCACACCAACCATCTAAAACACACAGCAGCACACTTGCAGAATGGGACAATATGTGCTGATAACACATGCACCAGCCCAACACTAAATATCAAGCGGAGAAGCTGTGTAGCTGTGGGCTACAGAGGCAGCCTGCTGTTTCCCACTGGACCCAAACTAACACAAACAGTCATCTAGACATGTGCTGCAAATGAAAAAAAGAGAGAAGAAGAGGAAGAGAAAGAGCTTTATTCTGTCAGAAGCCGAGCATGCAAATACAGACACACACACAAATCCCTTACAAATTCACTACTCTTACTTTGATTCTTATTCAGATGCTGCTTCCTTACACCCACCCCCACACACACACACACACACACACACACACACACACACACACACACACACACACACACACACACACAGAGTCATGCTTAAGCGCACACACAGGTAGCACCTCCATGCCAAAATAGCAATTACCCATCCTGTGCTGTGAGATAGGAGCCTCTGGCCCCCGGAGCAGCCGCTGTTATTACTTATGTAAATATCGCATGGCTGTGTCTCTATCCAATTTGAAAAAGAATGACAGTGTGTGAATGTGTGTGTGTTTGTGTGTGTCAGAATGGTTTATCTGCATAGGGATGAGGGTAGGAGCGAAGTGTGTGTTTGGGTGTTCACTGCACGCAGTTGAGAAAACAGAGATTTCAAGTCGTTGCAGTCTGGTGGGATTGGAAAAAGAGATCCATATATTTAGAATAGTGATAGCTTTGTTATTGAGTAAATAACAGAGTCTGAAACAAAAAAAATCCTCACAATCACATCACAATATATAGCTTAAAAAAGAGAAAATGAAAGGAGAATTCTTTTGAAGATACATAAAAGAACCAAAACAATCTCAAACTGATCATTACTTTATGTTTTTTTTTTCAATCCTCAGACTTTCAGTGGGTACACTGAAGAAACACCACAAATAAAACCTTTTTGTAGATAAAAACAAGAGACATCAAGTCAGAGGTACTTTAGCAACAGCAACAACTATATATACTCACTCACTGGCCAAGTCATTATAGCCTCTTTTCCACAAGTACCTATTCTGGTTGGCTCAATTCAACTCGACTTTTTAGGGTTTTCCATTAGGTGGTAGTGCCTGGTACCAGGTACTCTTTTTGGTACCTACTTGCCCAGGGTTCCAAGTGAGCTGAGTCAAAATGAAAACGTGACATCAACAGACTGCACGTCACTGATTGGCTAGGGAGGGATGTCACTGGATGAGTGAGGTGAGCAACTCCTTCACAAGAATCAAACTCGCCATTGCTGGAAACAATCCTCCGATATTCTGATCCATATTGACATGACAGCGTCACGTAGTAGCTGAAGATTTGTCAGCTACCCTCTATGAATGAATCTCCCGTTCCACTACATCCCAAAGGTGCTTTACTGGGTTGAGATCTGGTGACTGTGGAGGCCATGAGTACAGCAAACTCTGTCATGTTCAAGAAACCAGTTTGAGATGAATTTGACATGATGTATTATCCGTCTGAAGATGTGCACACTGAGGTCATAAAGGGATGAACATGGCCATCAACAACACTCAGGTAGGCTGTGGTATTTCACTAAGGGCTACTAAGGGGTCTAAAGCGTACAAAATATCCCCCACACCATTACACCATTACATGCAGCCTGAACCACTGACACGAGGCAGTATGAATCCATGTTTTCACGTGGACCCTACAATTTTGTAGCAAAAATCAAAACTCATCAGACCACGCAACATTTTTCTATTTTCTGTTGTTCAATTTTGGAAAGTCTGTGTGAATCATAGCCTCAGTTTCCTGTTCTCAGCACCCAGTGTGATCTTCTGCTTCTGTAGGCCATTGTTCTGCACATTCAGAGATGCTCTTCTACAAACCTTGGTTGTCATGGGTAGTTATTTGTTTTACTGTTGCCTTCATATCAGTTGAAAGCAGTCTGGCTTTTCTCCTCTGACCTCTGACATCAACAAGGCATTTTCATCCAGAGAACTGCCTGTTTTTTATGACCATTTTTGGTAAGCCCTAAAGATGCTTGTGTGGGAAAATCCTATCAGATCAGCAGTGTTGTCAGCAGGTCATCTAGGCCACGTCTACATACCTAAATGTATTTAGTTATGTAAAAGTTGATGCCATGTGATTTACTGCTTAGATATTTGTATTAACAAGCGTCTGAACAGTTCTGACTAGTCAACTGAAGTGGCTGGTTCCACATACTATATTATAAATAACTTAATTAATTAATATATTATTAATTGAAATGTATGTAAGTTTTAAGACAGGTGAAAATCTTTTTTATTTTCTTACTGGAGGCCCGTTAGCCTAGATAGATACATAATAAAAAATACTTTGCAATACTGTGCCCATTGATTGCAACATTTTAGGAAGATAAAGCAGGAATTCCATACTTTAAGCCTAAAAGGTTTCACAATCAGTTTCAAAATCCCAAATCATTTTGTAGAAATGTTTGAATTTATCAAATGTTTGCATCAACTTGTTTATTCTGCACTTTGGTCAAAAAGTACTTGGGTATCTTATCGACATGGCTTTTTGCCACAGTGGGTGTGTAGAGGGTAGAGCTGTGGACTAAGTAGAATGCAGGGCACAGAGATTTAAAGCAGAGAATAAACAACAGATAACACTTAGACCCCCACGGCAACATTATTTTGTGTTTCTACCTTTAAAAGCCGGAGAGCAGTCAAATGGTGGAAGTGGAAGCTAAATTGGCTAGTCATTCATATGTAGATTAGGCTGTTACGTAGGAATTCTGGAGGGAGGGGAGTGGGGGTGAGTGATTGAGGGGGTGGGGGAGTGGAGTGTTTCAGTTTGCCATCTTAGGGAGAAATCAACACACATGGGTGTATGTCCTTTGTTGCTGACATTTATTGATGAAAACAGTACAAAAAACCCACCATTTGTACACATATTTACAAATAATGATAAAAAGTGAGTGAGTATATTACAACATTATCAGCAATCACTCACAATCCTGGCACTGCCACGGTATCTGTCGTCTGCATTTACCACATGTGTATCTGTAGCAGTGAACACATCGCACAGTGGCCTGATTTCTCTTGCATTTGTGTTTGACCTGACACATGGCTCTTTTTCCAGGGCTCGGTGTGGAGGGTTGTGTCCGAAGCAACTGTTCTTTTCTTGCCTTCTTCGCAGCTACATGAGAGTGAGCCAATTCTGTTGCAAGCGCCACCAGGAAGTCCACCCGTCTTTCCTTCGTCCCGGTGCATGCTTGATACAGCACATGTGCATTCAGTGCTGCCATGTCAATCATGTTATAAAACACGGCAACTGGCCAGCGCCGTGTTCCTTTGCGGACAGTGTACTCCCGAACCATCTGGTCCATCACATCCATGCCACACTTTGTTTTGTTGTAAAGGGTGACAGTGTTTGGCTTCCTTTTGGTAGTGTTATCAGTCTGAACCACGCTGTGCATGCTGCTAAGAATATAGACTGTCTTCTTCCGTTTGGCCGCATACGCCGTCAGCGTGGCAGCAGAGGTTGAAAACACCTAAGAAATAAGATAAATTGTTATTTCCATAGCCCTTTTACACACAATGAAACACATAAACATAGAACCACAAAAGACCTGCAACATACCTGAGTGGTGAATTCATTGCGATCTGTCTGTCTAGTGGATTGAGGAATTTCCCTGCGAATCTTGTTGACTGTGCCGAGGATGGTGGTTTTCCGTCCAAGAAGTTTTTGCGCAAGTGAAAGCGATGTGAAGAAATTGTCCGTGGTAACATTTCTGCCCTTGTCTAGGAATGGTTCCATCAGCCTCATTACGACATTTTCAGAAAGTCTCTCCCCAGTGGGACGATTGGGGTCCTTGCCAAGATATGGGAAGGCATTGCAAATGTACTTGGATTTTAGGTTGCAGGCCACCCAAAACTTGATCCCAAACTTGTCCGGTTTACTTGCAATATACTGCAGGAAACAGCACCAAGTCTTTGATGGGAAAAGCTGTTCATCAACGGTGATATGTAGACCAGGGTTGTAGCACATGATGCAGTTGGTGACAAATGATCCCCACACACTGGAAATTGCAGCGAACTTATCAGTCTTTGCTCGATCACTGCGGGTGGACTTGTCATCAAAGCGTAGGTGTTGCATGATGTCTTGGAAGCGGTTTCGTGCCATAGTTCCAATTATCTGTGGGTTTCCCAGGTTTGCTGACCAGCAGTCATTTACAGATGGAACCTTGTGAACCCCCCGCAAGATGACAATTGCAATAAATGCCATTAGTGGTGTACGGACCTCCTCTCCAAGGAAAGAAAATGCAGAGAAGACTCACTACTCAGCAGGCGTTGGAAATGATCCTGACGGAAGTCGACCCTTGTGACTCGGACACCACAGAATTCTTCAGGGCAATGAAGAGTTAGGCTAAGTGCAGTGAGATTGTATCATATATATACCCAGTACAAAAAACACCCAGTGCTCTGATTGGTGCACAATCATAGAGATGATTGTGCACCAATCATAGAGCACTGGGTGTGCCCCGCTAAGTGCCCGGGGCACACCGGGGCACTGGGTGTGCCCCGGGCACTTAGCGGGGCACAAAAGAATTCTGTGGTGTACGGACCTCCTCTCCAAGGAAAGAAAATGCAGAGAAGACTCACTACTCAGCAGGCGTTGGAAATGATCCTGACGGAAGTCGACCCTTGTGACTCGGATGGAGAAGACCTAGAAGTTCAGCCGGATTCGGACTCAGAGCTGTCTGATCAGTCTTCCGGTTAGTTTCATTTCATGTTATTTCCTTTTTCATTTCAAACAAGTAAGTGGATGTAGTTAGTAAGTAAGATATTTCAGACATTATTCTGATACAGAGGAGGAGATACTGGAATTATAATTAGTATCTATGCATGCATTTGTGATTTTGTTTGACCTTCCCATTGCTCACAATTTGAATTTGTTCACACTGCAGATGAGGAGACTGCTTCTCCACCGAAAAAGAGAGCTTGTTTGGGGACTGAGACAGCGAAAGATGGCACAGTGTGGCGTGAAGAACATGTGGGGACCAGTCTCCCTTTCACCCCAATAGAACCGTACGCTGCAGATGGAGAGCCAACGGCTAAGGCCAGGAGAAGTATCTCGAGTCGCCTTCAGAGCTTCCTGTGTTTCATCACTCTTGACATGCTTCATAGCATTCAAGAATGGACTATTCAACATGCACAGCAAACGGAGCATGTTCATTGGTTCATGTTCAGTCGGTAGAAGCCTGGGACTGTATCTGGAGCCTACCCTAAGCATGATAACATACGTGTAATGCAAAAGAGACAGAAGAAACACAAGCAAACGCTGGGGAGGCTAGAATAACAAAGAAAAACCAAAATTCGGAAATCACTTTGAGAACTAAGATTCAAAATCACATAAACTAAAACTATGATTTAATGCCAATGAAATCAAAAACCAGACAAAAAAATTTAGACCTTGGGCAGGTTTTTACTTAACCTCCTAAGACCCGAACTCTTCCACGGCATGCATTTTTAATTTCTCTTTGATATTTGGGCTGATTGGGACCTGATGAATGTAAAAACAACGAATTACCAGATTTTTTTTTAACCTGATTTTTGTTTCTAAGTAAAATGAGGAAATATGAGGATATTTCTTTAAAATTTTGATAGAACAGTAGCAATATAATGTCCTCGTAAGTGGATATCAGGCCCTTGTAGAGCAAAATTGAATATTTTGGTGTACATAAGCCAAAATGTGATGTCCACATATGTGGACGCCAGGTCCTAGGAGGTTAAAACGAAGAGAGGTGGGAAATAATGAGGTACAAATACCTCGTTACTGTTCTTAAGTAAAGTTTTTAGGTATCTGCACTTTACTTGAATATTTTTTTTCTGAAAACGTTTCACTTTGACTCCCTACATGCTTACACAAATACCTGTACTTTTTACTGCTTACATTTTCAAAACAGGCTCATAAGCGGGCATTAAAGTGGGCAGCAGCGACTGCAGGTGTCTGGAAGCTGTGGCCTTGCTACTTTGTAGCATTTACTAGCTAGCTACAGAACAGCAGTGATCATGAAATAAGTTTTAAACTTTTGAAACTTTAAATGTCTAAACTTTTTTTAACTGTCAGGGAATTACAAATTCAATGTTTCTATCAACTCACCAACAGCAAACACACAAACTGGTTGTGTGCAGTCTGTAGCACAGTGTGTTACTAGCTATAGGTATACTTGTTTTTCACAGGGAGAGAAGAGTGAGAGATAACTGGAGAAAGATAAGAAAGACAGGCCAGGAGAGGAAGAAGCGAGGTTAGATTTAAAGGTAAGAGCCATCACCTGTAAGGATCTGTTTTGATAAATTCTTTATTTGTGTATTATTTTTTATTATTAGGATGTGGTTCTGAGATTATTATGTATAATTATGTATTATGTAAGTATCATATTGTGAAACGTAAACTAAGTATGGTAACTTTGTGTTATTCAAAAGTGGCATGAAAATACTGGGCTTGTATGGGATAAAGAGCTTAGCTTGCCATACTATGTTAAATTTATTGTCAATTTATTTATTTTGTCGATGGTTGTGGTCCTTATGGTCAGTGTAAGGTTACATCAAGTGTTGCAGACTAATTTGTATTTAAGGTGACAATGTTTAGATTCATTCATTCCATCTCTATACCAGTTTTATACTGTATAGTATAATGACACTATACTTTTAGTGTAGGAAATGGAAATCAGCCAAGATGGCTCATGAAAATGCTCAAATTCAGTGTTGTAACTCCACAAAAACTGCAGGTCTGCTGATCAGAGCCTACTGGAGCTCTCAACAGAAATTATTGTGAGTTGTGATTCTTTTTCCCATGCTGAACCACTACACTACAATCTTGGGGTTATATGGCATATCTCACTGTAATCCCTGACTGTATTCATATCCTGTTTATGTGTGAAGCTAAAGTCACCACCTATAATGTAGGCAACAAAAAGTCTTACTTTTTAAATGATCTTTCACTGCTTGTGTCCTACACAGCAGATTCAAACTGAGTACATTTATTAGAATTAGAATTTAGATTTGTATTCTCACATACTACTATTATTTTATTATTATGATATTAATATAGGACAGGTTTCAGTTAGCATTGCATAGAATTAGATGGTAGAATTTTCCTTCAAGGAGCTACTTTTTAATTTCTGTACTTTTACACTTATATGAGTAAAGACGTTGAGTCAGTACTTTTACTTTTACTCAGCTTTTACTGCACTTTTACTTAAGTACAACATGTGTGTACTTTTGGCACCTCTGTTTATAACTGCCAAACATGTAAGCTAATCACATTGTTGTATACAATTAAGCTTCATGACATTTTCAATTGTGAGGTGACAGGCATGTGTTTACTGTGGTAAAGATGCTGGTAATTTTACTTATGATTTTTATCCCCAACATGAATCAGCATGACATTTTCTCGGGTGCAGTTGTAGATTGAGCCATAGATGAAGCTGTACTTTCCTGAAACCCTGTTCAGTCATAGAAGACAGGTTTTGTTTCCAACAATGTCAGTTGTGGTTCAATCTCCATTCAGATAACTGCCTATTCATTTGTCCAGAAATAACCACTCACAAGATGTTGTGAATCTCATGTGGATTTCGTATGAAGACTTGTACAATATAAGTAAAGCCTGAATAGAAATTATGTTAGAACCAATCACACTAGTATACAAGCACAAAGATGTAAAATGATTTTGTTACATTTCTAATTATTTATTATTAACGCCAATTACATTACTTACTGTGAAAGTGTGGCAATAAAATCTGATGAATTTGCAAGGCGTGAGTGTGACTAGTTGAATGGTCAAAGTGCCTTAATTACATGAAATAATTAGATTTACTTAAAAGCTAGCAGTGTAGCGTATGTTTTTCAGGCCTGTGTAATCCTGTTTTCAGAGTTCAGCTTCACCTTTTTATCAATCACAGCACTTTACTTTCAGCAGTCTTCATAGTTACTGTCAAATGATAACAAGTAACCAGTAGCTGGTTAATCACTGACATCCTGTTTGTCTTAGCTTAGACAGGGAGATGATAAAGTGTTATGACCCACCTCCTCTTTGACCAGCCTTGACCCAGCAACCTCTCTCACCTTTCTTACAACCACAAAGCTAAACACACATTTTATGCATCAACCAGCTGCTCTATTTCTACAGGAAATATAATGTTTATTCACTGTGGTTAAAACAAAGGCAGTTCTCTTGAGATCTGAATAGTGGCTGTGATTGGTATAATTAAAGCTTATTTTATTGTCATAATTCTTCGAAAAGCTGCATGTACAGTGGTGACAGCTAACCCAATAATTAGCAGCTATAATATTATGTAAGTCAGAGATTATTGTATGTGAAAATCATAACTAATGCCACACTTTCAGTTGAAATTTAATTCAGAAAACACCATAAATGAAAGACAAAAATTCTATATGGAATAGTGATACTGGTGGGATATTACAGGGGGGACAAATGTCTCAGCTCTAAAATGTTTGTGACAAGTCTGAAGAAAGAAATTTGTCCACAGTAACAGCAAATATGTACCCATCATTAAATTTACTTTGATTTATAAAATAGTCCACTTGATCAAATACTAAATTATAAAGTTAAATAAATGAAATTTATAACATGAATAAAAAGGTACATTCTTGGTTGTTATCCTTCATCCTATGGCATAGTTACACTTTTATACACTTTTTTACATGTTGCCATCCATTTCTTCTGTTGAACACAGAAGAATCTTTAGATCTGAATATGAAAATAGAAGAGATCACCCCACTTCTGATGGCTAGTCTGTCAGGGGAGCATTCCATTCTTCAGATCATGAGTCTCTGCTGGCAGACTAACTGATCTACTGTAAAATGAATACTCTCTGCACATGCTTCCATTATCCTCATCAGTCTAGTCTATAAGTCTAGAAATCAAAATGACCCTAGTTCTGCTCAGAAAATCTTTAAATCTGATATTGTTACTTATTTGTAACAACTTTAACTGTTATGGAATCTGTCTGGGAGTACTTACTGCTACCTTAGGAGTTAAGACGTTAAGTAGCAGCCAGGTGCTGCTAATTAAATGCACTTGATTAACTAAGGCCCAGAAGTAAAAGCAGAGGTTTTGGCACTTTGGTTTGGAGCATTCAGGTGTGCCAAGTAGGAAAGATATCAACAATGATCTTAGAGAAGCAACTGCTGCTGCCCATCAATCTGGGGAGGGTTATAAGGCCAGTCTTCTCAGTAGTGAACATTCCAGCAAATTCAATGCTTGTCTGAGGTCTTCTTCTAATTGTAAGGGCAGTAAGATTGGAAAAACACTGACCAAGTATAATTTTGTTGAAACGAATGCCAGAACAAAGCCTCTTTCCTCTAAACAGAACATGGCATGATGTACAGCACCACGCTTGGAGAAAAACAAATGCAGCATATCAGCACAAACACCTCACGTGAGCTGGCAAGCGCGATGATAGAGGGGTAATGATATGAGCTTGTTTCACAGCTTTAGGACCCGGGGACTTTCCGGTCACTGAGTCGACCACAAACTCCCCTGTATATCAAAGTATTCTAGAGGCCATCTGTCCAACAGCTAAAGCTTGGTCCAAACTGGGTCATGCAACAGGACTATAATAATAATAATAATCCCAAGCACTGCAGCAAATCTATAACAGAATAGTGGAAAAAGAAAACACACAGAGAAGGCCATGAGATTTAGCAGCAGCACACAGAGAACAGTGGTGGTAGTAGTACATTATTTCTACAGCTGTTAATAAAGTGTAAAGAACATTGGCGCACTATTCAAATTCTCATGGTAGGACTCTAGAAGAGCTCATCATGGCTCCTATTATAAAGATGAAGTGTTTCCTCAGCTTTAAAGATTTATTCCTAAAAAAAAAAAAAAAAAGGGGGGGGGGGTGTAATAATAATTGGCAACTTCTACTCCGTAATGTCTACTCGTACAGTATGTTCTGACCAGTCCAGGTGTCCAGGTAGGCACACAGTATTTGGCACTTGACTCATGAGACTACACCGTGTATTTCATTCTGTACATGTATGACTGTTTTTCTTGCTCCCAGCGTAAAGGAGAATCAGACCAGATCACCAACCGTTCTTGCTTATGTTGTTATTCTCCAAATAAAAACCGCAACAACTCTTTGTAGTCAAACCTGCCATTTCCTCACCTCTTAAGCCACTGTGATTAAACATGAAATATCCTGCCTCTGTAAATTGTAATTTTGTGCATTTCTATCCATCAGTCCCGTTGCCTCTGTTCAGACATGTTCTCTGTTGATAGTGGAAATGTTACTGGTAACTTTCACGTAAAGGTGACCATGGTGTTTATCCAAACATGAAACTGTTTGTAGCATCTTTGTGCTCGTATATATACTGCTGCACAGCCCTACAAGGTGCAGCAGTAAGTAAGCCCTGCATTAAACCACTTCAACAGCACTGAATCCACTTACAACTAAAAGCAGATAGGCTTCCATCCATCCCACCACTATATGTACAGATATACCTTTGGAGTGGAGTCCCCTGTGTCCCGTAGCAACCTAACCTCCGCAAAAAAACTCTCTGTCCTCCTCTCCAGTTCCCCCTCACAGGTTGCAGGTAAATGGGATAATCTGCTGCCCCATCACCCCCTCTCTCTGGATTGTTGAAACTCAAGCCCCCCCCCCCCCATCACAGCATTTAGACCCCCACCCTGCCAGCTCCCAGTAAGGCCCACCTATTTCTCTCTTTCTCTGTCCTTCTCTCTCTCTCTCCCTCTACTCCTATCTAATCACAGTCCATTAGCCGCCCCATTAAAATTCTTTTGTCCAATTTGGGAGGAATGCTACCCTCGTGGAAAAACAGAATGAAGCCACAATAGGGCCTTTTCAAATCACGCTCGACTTTTATTACTGAGAGTCGCTGAGGAGTGCCACCCACCTCCAAGCACCACTGTGTCTTCCAGTCCACTGTTTGGTCTCCCTGCGTATGTGTGTGTGTCTCCAATGTAATACAATGTAATAATCCTGGGTTTGTCTTTTTTTCATTGGCATTACTTGAAGTGTATAAAAAGACAGCGTGTTTCATGCCGTTGATTGCAACAACTATTTGTCTAAATGTTTCTGTATAAAAGATAGTTTGTTTAAAACATAGTGATGCTAACCACTCGTATGATTGGGATGCACAATAGTAAATCGAGGCTATGTATTGCAGGAATGTGCAAGTCATCTTTTTGCAGCTGACCGCCCCATATGTGCAATTCATGTTTACACCACTGTTGTAAATACAAACCGTGCTTTGACCACCACACCCATCATCCAAATGGACAGCTGTTTACATGCATTTGCTGGCACTGTCAAGGATTTGGAAGAGGCAGGGATGATATTTTACTACCAGTAACAGTGTCCAAGGGTGTGATATTGTCAGGCTGCTAACATCGTCTCAAGAGATGAAAAGGATGATTTAGTTTATAATCAGAAGCAAGCAAGTAGTCAGCTTTGAAAGTGCAGCAGTGTTATTACATGTTATTTAATGAAGCTCTCGCTCCAACTAATTAAAGCAGGTTCCAGATTTAGAGAAACCAAGATCTTGTTCAGTTATTTGTTCTTATTGCTAGCCAAAAATTCATGGTTAGTGGTTTGTGATGTTGTTGATGTTGATGTTGATGTAGAGTGTCTCAAACTGCTCTTGGGAGATTGTGCTTGCTGAAAGCATGTTATGTAACTAAGGGTTTTTCAAATGTCACCTCCAGACAGTGTGAGGAAAGTCTGCCCTTGCATGTAGGAAACAGCATGAGATAGTCAGCATCAATGGAAATACTCTTATTTCTGCCTGGGTATAATGTGTAGGAGGTGGGACATAGCATAGCCACTGGCTTGCTGTGAATGCTCTGGACCATTCACATGGACTTTGTACTTAAGGTGCTGACAGGTCAAATGCCACTTAATGTCGGATCTGATATTTACTTTCTCATCTCTAGCATCACAAAGTTATACAGAAAAACAAATCAGGGTTGCAGAGTGCATTTGCGAAAACCGCTGTTGTGCAAGAACAGGTTATTGGGGAGTGAAAAAGACAGGCTTGTTACATATAAGGACCACATCAAGTTTGCAGTTGTTATTAAAGGATAAAATATGCACAATGCTGCATCTTGTTCAGTATTGATCTTCTAACATTCACCAGGTCACTGATGACCCATCTAGAGCTAGATTTAGGGTTTAGGTTAAGGGTAGAGTTTCAGACTGGTTAACGTCAACTGTCTTTTCAAAGGTTAAAGATTCAAATGTAGAAGCTGAAAACTAATGCCAAATTGTATGAGACATAACTCAATAGTAATTCCTAGTTTTTGAAAATTTGCCTTGTTAGGATCATTGGCTCCCTGTTAAATCTAGAATCAAATTAAAAATCCTTCTCCTCACATACAAGACCTTGAATAATCAGGCCCCATCTTATCTGTAAAGACCCTCTAATACCGTATCACCCTAATAGAGCATTTTACTCTCAGTCTGCTGGTTTACTTGTGGTTCCCAGGATATTTAAAAGTAGAATGGGAAGCGGAGTCTTCAGCTTTCAGGCCCAGGAGACAGACACCCTCTCTGCTTTTAAGATTAGGCTTAAAACTTTCGTCTTTGATAAAGCTTATAGTTAGGGCCGGATCAGGTAACCCTGAATCCTCCCTTAGTTATGCTGCAACAGGCCGCTGTGGGCTTCCCATAATACAGTGTTTCTTCTTCACTCACCTTTTTCACTCTGTGTGTGTTTATACATCACTCTGCATTAATTTATTAGTTATTATTGATCTCTGGATCTCTTTTGCAGTGTCTTTGTTCTGTTTCTCAAACCAGTCACAGCAGATGGCCCTCCCTGAGCCTTCTTCTGCTTTTCCTGTTCACAGGGAGTTTTTCCTTCCCACTGTCTCCAAGTGCTTGCTCATAGGGATCGTTTGATTGTTGTGATTTTCTCTGTATTATTGTAGGGTATTTACCTTACAATATAAAGTGCCTTGAGGCGACCCTTGTTATGATTTAGCTCTATTTAAATAAAAATTAATTCAATTGAATTAGCTCAAATGAAACTCTTACAGAGGTAATGTAAGCAATCTGAAGACATCACTAGTCAAACGGCTGCAATTTTTTTTCAAACTGTAACCACTTAATATGGACTTACGGTGGCCCTGAGAGGCCAAACGGACTGCAACTTAAGAAAACACCAGCAATAAGAAAAACGCTGCAAAAGCACACAAAACACAATGGAAATAGGAAAAAAAGAAAACAGAAATAGGAAAAACCACAACAGAAATGTTTCTGGGGAGACAATAACCCGACGGACCAGTTGCAGGAACCCAAAACATGGTAGGCGTGTTTTATCATGATTCATATAATACTGATGACGGATTTTTAGGCTAATAGTTTAGTTTTTAGGCTAATAACACACTTACCTTTCATCTTTTCTTTCCTTACAAAACCGATAGATCCTCCACTTCTTTTAAATGTCTCCCGGTGCAATTTTCAGCATATTTTGGTTCCTGCAACTGGTCTGTCAGGTTATTGTCTCTCCAGAAACACTTCCCCTGTGCTTTTGGAAATTAGTTTTTTCCTATTTCTGTTTTTCCTCTTTCTGTTTTGTTTTTTTCCTATTTCCGTTGTGTTTTTTGTGCTTTTGCAGCGTTTTTCTTATTGCTGGTGTTTTCTTAAGTTGCAGTCCGTTTGGCCTCTCAGGGCCACTGTATGGTAAATGGACTGATTCTTATATAGCGCTTTTCTACTCTCCCGGAGTACTCAAAGCGCTCTATACAACATGCCTCATTCACCCAATCACACCCATTCTCACAAGCACTTTATCTCTACGTAGTGCTTTCTAAGTACATTCACACACATTCATACTCCGATGGATGCATTGGAGAGCAAGTTGGGGTTAGTATCTTGCCCAAGGATACTTAACATGCAGACTGGAGGAGCCAGGGATTGAACCACCAACCTTCCGATCAGTAGGTGACCAGCTCTACCTCCTGAGCTACAGCCACCCTAACTAGCCAAACAAGAGTAAGATGAAAAAGAGTGGCCAACATAGAGAAGAAGACACATAACTAAAACAGAACGTTATCTGCTCTTACGCGGTTTTAAGTCACACTTAAAAAAAACTCTAGAGACAGCTCTTCCACTTTTTATCTTCTTTTTTCAATGAGTGAAGCTCTGGAGTTGTGGCCTCTTGAGCTCCTAAGAGCTTGTGTGTTTGAGAAAGGCCATGTTCCAAGTCAGTATCAGTGTATGACTTGTTTTCTCTAACTTCACCCTTATAACAAGTATCAGTTTAAATTGCCAGGCTTTATTTTATGCTCAGTTATGCCATTAAACGCAGCGCTAAACTGATGTTATGGTTTCGTGAGCGCTGTGTATTTCTGCTACAACAGTTTCTACAGCGTGACATCATACAGTGTGTCCTTTCACTTGTATTCATAAGCGTGTTGTTGTATCCATGTCCTTAGAGTAGTGTGGATGTCTATGTGGGTTAAAAAAATGTGCTGTCTCTGTAAATTGGCCATTTCAGTTGGGCCTAGTGGGACTAAGATTAACCCTGAGAACGTGGGAAACTCTTAAAAGTGGGTGAGTGTGGGATGCGTGAAATGTTCGCTGACGCTAGCACACACGCACATGCACGCACACACAAGCACAGGCTTATCTTGTCAGCATTCTGGGACACAGGCTGCAGACGACAGGCAGGTATGACAGGCCAAGACATGCTGATAACAGATACGACTGGCCATTTGACAGATGGCACATATGTTTGTGTGTATGTGTATGTGTGTATTTTTGATAGGCAGACTGACTAGAGGAACAATTCATGCTGTGAGTGTGTGTAACAGTGAGAATTAACAGGGGAAAAGTAGAGAAGACACTTATATGTAGCTCTATATGCTGATAAGTGTTTGAATGTGTGTGCTTGTCTGCATTCGTGTGTTGCTTAAGGGGTTAGGCTTCCATTACACCTTCCACACGGTAATTACTAAAATGAGGCCAGCACTTACAGAAGGGGCTTTCCATCAGGGTGCATGTGCCATGCGTGTGAGTGTGTGTGTATGCATGTATGTGAAAACCTATCATGGCTGTTCTGAATGGTGTGTTTTATGTTGCTAATGCTCAGTACTTTGGGTGTTTTGCTGGTTGTCCATTAACAACACTTGCAAACAGATTATAACAAGTAGGTATTAAGTGGGATGGGAAATAGCTTAGATGTCATAGCTTGTGCGTGCGCTTATGTGAGCTTGAGTAGGTGCAGTCCCGCAGTTTTGGTAACCCCTGCATGAATGTGAGTAGGTGGGAAAGGTGAAAAAAATCAGGGTAAAGAGAGGCCAACACAGAGACAGTCTCAGCATCTATGTGTGCGTGTCCTAAGCCTAGATGTAATCCAGAGCAGGAAGCAGTACAGGGCGTTACAGTAGGTGTTAAAGCTCCACTGCTTCCCTGAAACACTGCTGTTGACTGTTTCACTCAGTGCCTCCTAATATGGAGCCCCTATTGGGTTTCAGCACCGCAGCCCATTGAGCTCCTCCAACCATCATCGCTTGCTGCCGAAACCAACCAACCGTAAATTCAAGGTCACTCTGCGCTGAGACACGGCGAATAAAACGAGCGGGCTCATTTATAAAAATGTGAGATTGTGTGCAGCATTGCAGAAAAGGCTAAATGATAGAGCAGCGTTTCTGCAAAGTGGCACAACTCTTGAAGAAATAATCTTATTGAAGCGCATTTTAGAAACAGGCACTTGAGGTTTTTTGCACCTACGCTAATTATAATATAAATCTTTTCACTTCACTAACTCGAGTTATTACAACATGAAACCTCGTACAGTATATGCTTAAAGCTGGTGTCGGAGATCAGAGTTTGACTTCCATATGGAAACATTTTCCTTTGATATTTATCCCAGTTCTGTCCACTTTTGACAATTGGGAAATTACATGACATGCTATTTTCCCAACTCTGAGCCCAGTATTGCTGAATCAGTCTAAAAGAAGACAATGTGATATATCACAACATGTCAAGAGCTTCCTGTAACACACTGTGGCAGCGGAAGAGATGCTCATTTGCTTCCTATAACAATGACCAGGACAGAGAGACACCCAGCTGTCTCTTCAAAGAACAAGACACGTCAACACTACTTCTCTGGCAGGCCTGTCAGACACAGTCTGGCCCATCGAGCAACTACCTGTCAACAAGACTTCAGTGCTTTATCACCCTCTCCTCCCTTTCCCAGACCACCCATCCACTCTTCATTTGAAGATAACGACAGCAAGGGCAGTATATTCGTCGGGTGGTATGTAGGTGAGAGTGAGCCTGTTGGCCCGTTTCCTTGTCTCCTTGTGCTACACATGGACTCCCATTAGCATCTTCAAGGCCTGAACTAATTGATGGGTGCTTTCAGTTGAATCAGGTTATTAAACTGACCTGAGAGCAGCGCTCCCTTCTCACCTTTGCCAAAACACTGAGTGATTCATCCATTTTCCAGCTAATTCTAATTCTTCTTTACTGGCTTTGAGTAATTCTGGTAGCATCATGGAAGGATTCACTTGATTTCCTTGAAAATTTGAACATATTCTTCCTGAATTTGTTGATACCCTGAATATTTCTGTTGCACTACCACTCGGCTCACACTTACTGTAAAGTGTCTCCACATTTACCTGTCAACTCAGATCTTCACGGTTCACAGACACTGTGTTTTAAAGGACTTGCATGACTCTCTGATAGAGACTCTTGTGTCACTGTGAAGTTGGCATTTCTGACCAGATGTGACCAACTAAATGCAATTTGGTGCATATATTGAGATTATTCTCAGGCTAATCAAAATATCTATACCAGATATCGTCTGCTGATGCTTTACCCACCACTAACATGCCAACATTTGCATTTATCCTGTGATCATGTTCACATTAGCTGTAAACCCAACTTTGTGTAAGAGTTTGTTTGCATATGCCAGCTGAGATGCTTGGATAATATAGTACTGCATAAACATTAGCATATTATTATTGCTATTATGAGTCATTATTATTATGCTAACAATTAGCTAATCTACATAGTGGCTCTATAGTGCATAGTAGACATATGGTACATTTGCATTGTAGCACCACTAAAAACCACAGAGGTCAGCACATTTCTATAGCTGTTTTGAAAGGTGCACATACCCTCTTTTCCACCAGTGCCTACTTGACTTGACTGGAGTCAAACTAAAATCCAGAGACCCCATCCACATTGAGCCGCTACTCAGTTGTAATGGAAAATGACCAAAACAGTGTTGAGCATAATCGAATAGGTGCTAGTGGAAAAGAGGCTTTTGTAAACATTTAAACCCATAAACATGTAAATAGCAAATGGAAATGTGCAAATGGTGAGCTCTGTAAACATTGTCGTCACAGCTTTGTAAATTAACTCAAATGCGATTTCACCTCTAAACTTTTCCCTACCATATAACTTTTCCCTCCCATATCCTGCATTGTATAGAAGGTAGCTGTAGCTTCTGGGTCCCAAAATTGTGAAAATTAATGCTCAACCTTAATTCTTTCTGATGGCCAGCAGCAGGCAACCAAAAGCGAAAACAACCTTAAAAGAAGTTAAAGTATTGCTGTGTTGATGCTGGATCCAACTGCAAGTAGCCACCAGAAAATGTTTATTGGAGGGTGGATGGAGTCGGGGGTAGGTTTAGACAGAAGTTCCTGAAGATTAGCGATGACTAACGACTTGATAACAAGTCAAGGACTGGAGCTGGGGTAAAAGCAGTGGTAGGGAGCGCTAAGTCATTTAGGACCCAGCTGATGACAGCCTGTTTCTGGATTAAAGTTGGCCTCGTACCATTTACCCCAAGGCAGTCCACCAGACAATAGTAAGAACAGAATCAGCACTTCTGTGGAAACACAATATGTACTCATCTTAGAATTTCACTTAATGACTGTTAAATCCAACCAAAGTGTTGTAGCAAGCATTTATTTGTTCTCTTTTCTCACACAATATAACCTTCTCTTTCTTCTGAAATGACCCAGTTTACCCAGAGGTATCATTAAAGTTTTATGTTATCTTAACTGTTCCGAAAGTTGCTTTAAAAGCATAATATATTGCTCATTAATTTTCAAAGAAGATCCACGAGATTACATCTTTTCTGTAGAGGCTAGTGTAGGAGAGCCATTTTCCTTCAGAGTTAAGCGGATCCAGCTGACTGTTAGAGGAGACGTATGTTGGTCATTTGTGTTTCACTTTCCACTCTGCAAATATTAGGCAGCATGACATCATAGCCATTTGTCTGTCCCCTGGAATGAGTACAGACAAATTGAGCAAATACATGAAGCAGCATGACAGCTTGACTTTTAAATTCTACTTGAGCACTACATTAAAAATGGATTTAACCCTCTGAGATCTAACTCCTCTCAGGATTAGGGTTAAGTTAATAAGTACCTGGACAAAGACACAGTGTTTTGTGATTTTGCTCTCCACCACAGTGGACTTTAAATAAAACAATCAATATGTGATTGAAGTGCAGACTTTAGAGGTTAAACAAAACTATTGGATTAACTGTTTAGGAATTACATCTGTTTTTATAATGCCCCATTTTCAGAGAGTCAGAAGTAAATGGGCAAACTAACATAATTCTGAATATGAGGATTGT
This sequence comes from Mchenga conophoros, assembly GCF_057382185.1. NCBI lineage: Eukaryota > Metazoa > Chordata > Actinopteri > Cichliformes > Cichlidae > Mchenga > Mchenga conophoros. The sequence goes on along the minus strand of NC_140539.1, from coordinate 8,131,516 downwards.
TTTATTACTTGGATGAAAATCCTTGCAGTCAATGATGGCACTTGCATCAACATTTCTTCTGACCTCATATTTAGAGGTCCAGTGAACAGCTATCACGTTCTACACTGGGAGTCAACTGCAGATCTTTTTATTTGCTTAAACCTATGAGATACTAAAGGAATAGGCCTCACCTGGTTATGGAGCTGCTTGTCAGTCAACCACTGAATTACTTTTGAACTTCTGAAATTGGGGCACTATATCTAAAAATAATTCACAATACTTTTATTAAACTGCTTTAATTAAAGCCAGGAAAGTCTGGACTTTAATTACATATTGATTGTTTCATTTAAAATCCACCGGGTATTTGTACAGAAGTAAAAGTACACAAATTATGTTTTTGTCCCAAAATGTACAGATCTAACTGTACGCCTAACCTTGAACCTACATGTTTTGGAGTTTAAGAAAAGTACTTTCAGGGAAAAAGATGCAGATACTTGTTTTTATATATAAAATAATGCAGTGGTAATAGTCACATTTGAGCTGAAGAGTTCTAGAGACTTCCTAAAGGTAAATGACCACTGGGAGCTCACTCAAGAATGACTGTACAACTGTTACAACCACTATCTACTAGTGGAGACTATCTACTATCTAAGTAGGAGCCAAGAAACATCCCAAAATTGTTCTATGAAGCTAGTCTCTTCAGTGGGGACTCACACAAAAAGGGACTTTCACCAAGAGTTAGAGGAATTATTCGGTTCTGCAGATTGTCTGTATAAACCTCAGTTTCGAGAAGGTCCTTGCACTGTGGACCTCCGGTGTGGTTCCAGTGCCAAAGACTGTAAATATATCCACAGCTATCATCACTCCCCCTGCAATTTATGTACATACAAAAAATAAATAAATCCTGGTGTATTTTAGTGTATATAGTAACCCTTTGCACATATTATAGGATTTTGGCTTTTTTATACACTATTTCTCGTATTTATTTACTCTTTTCTATTTGTATTTTTCTAATATATCTTTAATTCGTCTTTTCCTTCTGTCCCTTGTGCTGCTGTAACAAGTGAATTTCCTCACTGTGGGTTTAAATAAAGTGTATGTTTTTTAAAGTTTGTTCAATTTGTTGGGTTTGGTGTGTTTGTCAGGTCATAGACGAGCATTTTAAAATAGTGTCCTCACTTGGTATCAATTCAACACACGTGGAAAGGCTACCAGGTTTAAGGACAGGGTGGATTTCAGACAAGGAACAAAGCACATAGATGCTTATAAAGCTCTGCCTCTTGCCATCATGATTTGACTCGGTGGCCTCAGTGAATCAGCAGATGCAAATGCTGAAGATATGCATGAAACATGAGCTCCCTTTGTTTGGTCTGCATCTGTGCATGACATGCTGCTTTAAATATGCAGAAATCTGTTGCAAAATAAAGACAAAACAAGGATCTAGCCAATTATTGTACACTCTTTTCTTACTGAAATACTCAGAAGATGCTGCTTGGAATATAATATCTTAAAGTACGTGATTAAAATTATTTTCACAGTATGTTTGTAGAGATGTGGAAAGGTAATGATTGCCACTCTCTTCTCTTTATCTTCTCTTAGTAATAATTACTGCATTAAAGTACCAAGAAACTGATTTTTCAGGATTGATTTGAACTGCTGTACACTAAGAAATCAGAGTTTGAAAGTTCATCTGTTACCTTAAAAACAACAACTGATTAAATGTCAGCACCTCAAGGGACATTTAGTAGCTATTGTGGTCATTTTAATCATTTGAGATCATCTTCAACAGCACACAGACATGAAATCTTTAAAGTGCGTGAAAAAAGTCTTCCAAAAAGTAGAATTTTGAGCACTTACAATTCTGTAAAAGCCAAGCAAACTCCGCAGTTGGGTGACCGAAAGCTCCAGAGTATCATATCAAATGGACCTTGAAGTGAGTTTGTTTTGTCAACCGACTCGAAAAAGGAGTTTTGCATTTTTTCTACAATGACCTGTTACACAAATCTTTTACATAAACACACACCAAAAAAAAAAAAAAGAGCTGGAGCTAGGATTATTTTCTCAATGTGGTGTCTAGAAAGTTTAATTCCCCCACATTCGTCACTGACGTGCTAAAATTTCCAACAAGCACTGGAAGCAGTTACAGAGTACAGGGCTCCGGCCCGTATAGCTACATATGAAGCATGAACCAGAGCCCTAGGCGGAGGATTTTCAAATCAGGCTTTGTTATTGCAAGAGGCCGGGAAGGAGAGCAGATGCGCCGCTCATTCAATCATGCATGTCACGAGGCGGTCGCTCTGCGGCTGCAGAGCTCAGCCTCTCTGTTGCCACCGCTCTGCAGCACTCCTGCTCACTTATTATGTGCTGCAGAAAAGACACATCTGGCATAAGGTGCTAGTCTAAACCAGGTGGCGGAAGACCCCCATCACTGTTGTCATGAATGTGACAACAAACTGCCAGCAACCTCACACCCCACACTGACCCCTCAGTGAGGAGGAAATGTGTGTGTTATCTTTTCCTCTGTGCATGTGTTGAAGTCAGGGAACCTTCTTTTCTTTTGTTAAGAAACGTACCCAGAAAGAAAGAAAATTTAGGTTATTCCTGTGTTATTCAAACGTAGCGTATAAGAGGTTTTGTGTGAATCTGTGTGTGTGTCCTTCATTTAACTATCCACAGAAGCCCACCCGTGACTTGGCACATTGGGACGATCGGGGTCCTGGTGGAGTGTCAGCGGGTGTCAGAGGGCTGTTTACCTACCATGACGGATGGGAGTGGGGTCGCCAGAGAGGCAAGTATTTTATCTAATGCCACCTTTGACCAGTACAGCATGCATGCACATCCACACGCACATGCACACACACACACACACACACACGTGTACACACACACACACACGCGCGTATACACACACACACACACACACACACACACACACACACACACACACACATACTGTGCCTGTTCAGTCTCTACTCAAACCATGAGCCAACTTAATTCATTTGTCATTTTCTTCCCTACTCGTTTACCCTATCTCTCTATTTAACATATGCTTGAATGGGTTTATTATGAAGAAAAGCGTGCTTACTTTTCTCATCACTTACCTTAGTGAAGTCATTTCCAGTGATGGCTAGTGATTTTTCACCATATGGAGTTGGAAAAAGTCTGTATGGAATGACTAGAGGGCATCCATTAGGAAAGAAAACAATAAATAAACTAATTTAGCGGTTCATTTGCTAATGAACTTTAATTAAAATGCATAAAAAATACAAACTATTCACCCATTTAAAATACTTTATATTAACCATATAGTGAGTTTGCTGACTATGAATTACTCTTTGTGGCTAATTTGTGGTCCCATTAACCGAACACCCCTAATTATATTATTTAAAAAGTAGTTATAGTGCTCATTCTCGCATGTTTTTATATAAGATATTATTTTTACATGTGCAAAAATTGCCAAATAAATCATAATTTCCTTTCATTATTTTTACATTTGTCATAGGTTATAAAACATTTGTCATGGGCTGTCCATGTGACATAAAGCCTTTTGGTTTGTCATGCATGGGACCTCTGATGAGGAAAGGAATATTAAGGGTAAAAGTTACATTTTTACGGTTTTCTAGAAGTAATTTATTACAGTTATTCTTATGCATCATCATCTAAATATACTTTAAAGATGACAATGTCACCTTTTCAGTTTGTTTGCTAGGCTAAACTAAACAGCCTTTTATGTATTTATACAGCCAATTGGTGTGGTGCAGCACCCATTTAATGTTATGTTTCTGTTCACCTGATGATCATAAGTTCATTCATCCTCCTTATTTGGCACAGTTTGGGCACAGTCAAACCTAAAACAATTAGCTGATCAACTTTAGAAATTAGACCTTAGTCACACTGACTTGAGTCAACATCATCTGTGAGCTTTTACGCCAAGTAGGCTTTTTAGAAAATGGGCACATTTTACAGTGCAGGGCTTCACTCCACATATGAGAACTCACTTGTTAAGTTAAACCACGAATGCTAATTTAACCTCCTAGGACCTGGCGTCCACATATGTGGACATCACATTTTGGGTTGTCTAGACCAAAATACTCAATTTTGCTCTACAAGGGCCTGATATCCACTCACGAGGACATTATACTGCAACCGTTCTATCGAAATTTAAGACCAGTGTCCTCATATGTGAATCTCTTTTTTGTCAGGAACAAAAATCAGGTTAAAAAAAAAATCGCAATTCTTTGTTTTTACATTCGTCAGTTCCCAACATGCCCAAATATCAAAGAGAAATTAAAAATGCATGATATGGAAGAGTTCGGGTCTTAGGAGGTTAAACACAGTTATTATTCTTTAATGTCTTCAAGTCTCCTGTAGATTCTGAACGTTTCTGGCTTTGATTTACTGGATGCTCTGATTTTTTGTTATTACAGTAATATATTTGAACATGAGAAAAAAAGATATGTGTTATTTATAGCACAGCCACACTACATACATATGATTTAGTAGATTAGATTAAAGTACCTAACAGAGGTTTAAGGCTTCATATTACAGCCATTTTATTACAGTTTTACATGAAGTTAAATGTTTTCATAGTGTGGTATTACTCCTGGACACTGTCAGTTAATGATAAATACTTTGATGATCTCTATAGATGTATTTTGTAAAGTTAGCTTTCTTCTATAAAGTACATTATAGGTCAAATATAGGTGAATACTTGCAGAAGCTCTGCCTGGAGACAGGCAGCAGCAGTATGCTTTAATCTGGTTTAGTTTGTCTCATTGAGGAGTTAAACAGTGGAATTACTCATTAAGATTGTTTAGTGGTCAAGGGATTATGGGTATGTCATGGACTCTGCTTGACTTTCTGCAAAATGTACCAGTCACCAAGGATTTCTAATGTAACTTAGTGTTAGTGGTGGATTGATTAGAACAAAACAAAAAGGTTCCTGGTTTGAATCCAATGTGGAGCTTGCATGTTTTCCCTGTACCTGCATGGCTTTTCTCCAAGTGTTCTGGCTTCCTCCACTGTTCAGTGCATGTTAGGTTCATTGGTGATTATAAGTTGTGCTTGTGGGGATAGGTTAATTGGATAATCCAAATTGTCACTAGGTGTGAATGTGCGAATGAATGTGAGTGCGAATGGTTGTCTGTCCCTGTGTGTTAGCCCTGCGACAGACTGGCGACCTGTCCAGGGTGTACCCCGCCTCTCGCCCTATGACAGCTGGGATAGGCTCCAGCGCCCCCCGCGACCCTGAAAAGGACAAGCGGAAGCGAATGGATGGATGGATGGATGGATGGATGGATGGATGGATGGATGGATGGATGGATGGCATGTGGGGTGCTTGGAATGTACAGATTGAAGTGCTGTCTGAATGGATGAAATGTTATTTATAGTCTAAAGCACTTTGAGTTGTCAGCGAGACTAGAAAAGTACTATATAAGTGTAGCTGTCTTTTACAATATGGCAGAGGTGTTAGTATTTGGTATAAAAATGGGTATTTGCCTTGGCAGCACTAGATATTTCACTGAAGACTGAGAGCACAGTCTTTATATCCCTGATTACTGTGCAGCTTAGTGTTCACACACATGCAGTCGCAATAATTTAGCGCTGTCCTCTCCATCTCAGCGTATTCCATGAGAGTTATACTGAGAGGTGAAAGGCTATTTCGGCATTTGGCCTTTGAGACAACAGAGTAATTAAAAGGGACCCTACACCCTGTCACCTGCAGTAGAGCCAGCATTAGTTTTCATGTCTGGTAAGGTTAAACACATAGGGAAGTCCTCTAAGCTACAAGGGACATATCAAAAAGGAGACAATGATTCATAAGTATTATAATTGTTTTGAAGTAAGATATTGATGATAAAATAATAAAGGAAGCTTGTTTTATTGCAGAAATATGACACGAATACTTTCTATGATCAAAAGAAGCAAAGACAGAAGAGAAAAGAAAGAACTTCCACATATAACCTCAGGCTCGGAGCCATAAGCTACTTTTGTAACTAACTAGGTAAATGTCTTCATGGATTGTCTGTATAATAGCTGTAATCACTTCAGTAGCTGTGTCACTACTGATAGAAAATTCCCCAGCCTGGAGTACTTAATCATATTATTTAAACAGAAACAATATCATACACTGCAGGTTCTTTTATTTTCTGTGTGTGTGTGTGTTTTCTTTTGAACTCCTGTGTTCCACTTCCGCTGTGACTGCCTGATATCAGGCCCAGGGCTGACTAACACTAAAAAGAAAACGATTCATAACTTTCTGCTCCTGATAATTTGTGAAGTGCTTATCATTTTAGGAAAGTGAATGAATGAATGAAAGAGCAATCTGAGGTGAAGCAATAGCATTAGGTTACATAACTCAGCAGCCCTCTTCCTGCTGGCGGCGGTTGTTCCTTTATCTGTGAACAAAACAGCTTCAATTCTAGTGCTGCGGCGCACACAGGTTTCTCTGCACTAGCGTCGGTAACAGTATCCAAGAAAAACAGTCCACTGTGAAACTCCCTGCAGCACAATGACTCAGTTTTGGTTGGCATGGTGGGCAGTGAATGCACAAAAGGCCCAGGCTCCCTGTCTGCAACGTCCCGGCTAACAGGGCTGCTGCGGTGGCAGCTAGCCAGGTAGGAGCGCACTGAGGCCCTGCTTGTGTCTTAGTCTGTGTCAGTTAGCTCTGATAACACAAAGTGGGGATATATTCTGTGATTGCTGGCTTCTTTTTGATGGCTGGTTGATGAAAATGTAGTTCTTAGCTCTGTTAGGTGGTTGAAAACAGCAGAAGTGCCTTCAGGTGGAGAAGGGAAAGCAAGACTTTTCTGAGCCACGGGATGACAGATTTATATTCAAACTCCCTTTTATAAAGTGTAAATGTAGAAGCCTTGTCTAATCTCACTCTATTTTCTTTCTCAGAGTTTTGATTCGTTCTGTCAAAATCAGTGGTCTCTGACATATACAGGCTATTACTCAGTGGTTATGTTAGCCGCTTAATGCTACTTGGTAAGTTTTGCCACAGCAGTTTGTGCTGAAGTTTCTTCAGATCCAGGGCTTTTGTGTTAGTTTTAATTTTAAGTCCTCTCTTTGTTTTCAGATGTTCAAAGAGCAGCAGAACGGTTTACTCTTTAAGCTGTGTGGTAGATACATTTACAAGTAAAGATGTAAAATATCATTGGCAAAACTGTTCTGTCAAAAGGAATTTTTTAAGCTAGCAGGAAGGAGCCTTTTCTGCTTAGATCTGTGTTATGCTACAGCGCAACTTATTAAATTACCTGGCATGCTGGCTTTGTCAGATTAGAAAGATTACATGGTTATTACACTAACTATGAGCATTGTTTATTGCATCTGTTTATTTCATATGCCTATATTGCTGCACTCCTTTGCATTTTACAGAAACAGCCATGCCTTTTCACATTTTCACATCTGTCCATCTAGCCTTACTCAGATTTAAAAAAAAAAAAAAAAAAATAGACAGAATATGCAGTAGCTTAATAGTACCATTCAAAAGTTACACCAAACTGTACTGGTTAGGATTATGGTGAGTTAATAGCATTCCAGTCATTTGCACTACATGCTCAAAAAGGACTCTCAAGACTGCTGAAGACAGTGAGGTCAGAGGTAAAACAAAGGATGTAGACAATATGTGACAAATTTGGACTTGGACTTGTTGCACTATTGTATGGGCTCAAATTGTGGTCATAAATATTTTGTACATGTAAATCAGTTTTGTACTGTACTTGTAAATCAGGATTTGTACCGGTATGTGTAAAAAGAATTTGTGTGTGTGTAAAAAAAGATTTGTATGTTTAAAAAGAATTTATATGTGTGTAAAAAGATTTACGCACACATGTGCTGCTTAAAAAAGATTTGTAAAAATACGTGTGAAACTCTGCACTCAAGTTTCAAGTTACAAGTACAAATTTTGACCCTATTTTTCTTCCTTTCATCTGATTGGCCTTTCATCTGATTGGCCAATGTCATGTCAATCACAAATGTAACTATCCAATCAGAGAACAGATTTGTTTGGCTGTCGGAGGGGCGCTTTTTTGAACTGCAGGTCCTTGAAGGGTAATACAGTTTGAAACTGTAGGATCTCTATATAAATATCCGATAGCAGCTAGGTCCCCGGTCCCCTAACTTTCAGTAGCTGTTGAAAGGATAACGTTGTGGTATATCAGTGGTTAGAAATACCATTATTACTTTAGGATTAGTTCAACACAAAGTCAGGGCTGACCCGGGACCATTGCTGTGAGTCACAGTGCGCAGCATAAAGGTCCTTTCACATCGGACACAGCATGTGCTGCTAACTGCTAACTAAAAGCCAAGGATCCAGAATTTGTTGCACTGGCTGCTGAGCTCTGTGGGTTTTTGCAGCAGCTCTACCTGTACTAGATGCACCTGCTCCTTGTCGCTTCTATCTGTGACTTTATGTCCTCCACAAGAGTTTCTGTTTTTTGCTGGTTCTTCAAATGTTCAATAAAAAACATGTATGCTAATTCATAACGAAGAATGCTTTGTAACTATCCCCATGAGTGAAGACTGTCTGAAGACTGAAGATTGCTCTAATATGCCTAGGGACACCTTGTGTATGTATTCCAGACTTAGAATGGGCTCTCAATCTTTACATGTAATTTACATTTTATTACTTTTATGCTCATGTGAATAACTGTATCAGAACATCACCACTACAAATCCTCCCAAACTTAACCTTAAATAAGGACGTATTTTGTATAACCTTTATTAAATATGGTATTTTATAATACCTGCACACAGAGTACTGCTATTCCCAGTGCTGCATTTTGTAATTATGATATATTGTTACTGCTATATACTCAATTCAATTCTTTTTTATATATTTAGCACCAAATCACAACAACAGTAACTCTGAGGGGCTTTATAATGTAAGGGGAAAACCCTACAATAATACAGAGAAAACCCCAACAATCAGACAACCAAGGTGTCAAGCAATCTAAAGAGGCACTTGGAAACCAAACATTTCTTCTGTGAAGAGAAGAGTACTGGATTCAAACCAGATGTCAACCAAGATTATGTTAAAGTATCTGATAAAGCAGTGAACTCAAGGTATATGCCAAGGGAGTAGCAACACTCCCTAATGTGCAGACATTGTGCACATAGTTCCAGATGTTGCAATTCAGCTTTCAAAATCTTCTTATAGAATTGATTTTTAATATTTTACTCACCACTTTTAAAACAGCTGTGTGTGGTCTCTGCCTAAACAGCAGAAATCTTAACCCCACATGTGCTAGTAAACAGCTCTTAGCTGTTCCAGAGTCAAAGCTTAAATCTAAAGGAGGCCGTGCTTCTGCCATCAAGCTCAACCTGGCCGAGGAGATAAGGCTCAGTGATTTCCTGCACTCACGTCTAAACCCAGATTTTTGTGAACTTGTTTTGATGTCATATTATCATTTTGTTATTTTTAAACTGTTTATTTATATAGCACCTGAAAAAACAATAAAGTTATTATTAAAAATGACATCCATTAGCCAGGCAAGACAAATGGCACAAAGGCCATTTTGCAAAGATATGAATACAGGCTTGCCATGAAATTTTGGCTCACCTTTTTGGTGCTTCTTAGACTCATGAACCAGTTTACAAACCAGTACTGCACTGTGTCATGCAGGAACTTGAGCCTTTTTCACTGAGCCTGACATCTCAGACAGTCATAACCCCATTACTCCCAAGCTGGGGAAATTTTATGCTTTCAAATATAAGCAATCAAAACAGTGTGCACAAAAGCTGGTTTCATAACTTTGTATAAGCCTGTACTGATAAAACTTCAAAGGACACCTCGAAGGACAACAATCTGAGCCTTCAGGTGGAAAGTGATTTAAAGTGTTAAAAGTGAGGAGCAGCAAAGGCGAGTGTTAAGGTGACTGGACTGAATTGCATTCTTCTCTGACTCAGTTCCCCAAAGAAAGTTTAAATTTTCCCCTTCTAATAGCCCAGCTGGTGTGACTGCTGACCCAAACCATCTACATTACGTACACTATAAAGCAAACTAAACACAAATCCAGCATAAAAATTTTCAAGTTCAATATTCCATTCACCAGCATGTAAAACAAAAGCAAGAAAGAAAGAAAGTGAACTCATCTTCGACAATTCTCTAATGTGTTCATCATAAAGAAATCATCACTTCATTTGCAGCAAGACTGTCAAATCTATCATCTGCTAATGAGAGCTTTGGAGCTGATGGCCAAACAGAGATGACAGCGTCTTTGTGTCTCTAAACTGCCTCCCAAACAAATCCGACCAACTCTCCATGAAATCTATTCATGGAGCCATTAACGCAATTGTGTCGTATGACATGTATGAAATCAACAACAATGCTGCACTGGCTTAGCCTATTTAGAAAGTGATGGACTGACAAACTGATTAGGCAACAGGACAGAGACATGGGCATGGGAGGAAAAGGAAGACAGCTGGGATGACAGAGGTTTGTGTGGAATAAAGACAGGTGGGCTAGACAAAGACAAAGGAAGGCTTTTTAGTGCTTCTTTGATGAAGACAGGGGTTCTCTAACAATGCAACAGTGGAAAGAAATGTATTATTTTTAACTAGGCTGGCCTTAGTGGAAAATGAAAGTCTACAGCGAGCTCTGTTTAGACCTGTTAAAGCTGCTTTTCTGAAGCTAAAATACAAATGTTTACAGGAAATAATATTGATTTTAATTTAGAGTGTTAGCTAACTGCACTAAATTTGATCATATTAGTCTATATGACAAAAGTAAAGCAAGACTATCATTACCACATCAGGAATAAGTAAAGATCAGAACCTCTAACAATATTAGAGTTGCTTTAAAGCTGGATCTGAATACATTGTCCATCAGTTTGACCAACAGCTGTTGAGACATCTCCCTCTTAGACAGATCTGAACCTCTTGTACAACATCAAAAGTTGGGAGATCTTATATAGTTAGTGCAGTTTATCCATGCAGCATGTCCAATCCAAAGCTGACATATTTGAACCCATGCTTGTTCTCAGGTCATCAAATACTTTTGTTAGGTATTATAAGTATCTAACTTTGGTGTAAGTGCCTTAATGCATGGGTCAAGACAATAATCACATGTGCTTTACTCCCAATACATAACATAAGGATACTTGGTCAGGAACATTCAATGTTTCTTTTGAATGCACGATTTACATTTTGACATTTATTAGTGTTCAGGCTTAATTACATTTTTTCTTGTCATCAACTTTTCATTAACCAAACCAAATATTTTTGGTACCAAAACCTAGTGACTGAAAAAAGGAGAAAAGAAAAAGTAAAGTGCAAAACATAGAGCTTTCAGGACAGGATACAAATTGCAGTCTCCTGCAGTGCAACATTGCTGCAGCTGGTGTGTCAAGGCACCAGAACCAAAGGACACCTTGTTCATGTCACTATGAATACAGCAGCTTAAAAATAATATATGTGATGACCCAGGAGGGAATTATAGGGATTAATAATATAGTAGCTACAATCTGAGCTACAAGGAACCATTTTCCAAAGGATTTTTATGGCATGAGACAAAGTGTATAGTTTGATGAATGTTATACAATCAGTTCATTGTTTATCTGACATCCGTTCTTTTTGGAAAAGGATAGCTATCTAAAAATAGGGGTGGAATACAACCCAAGTCAACTCAAACTGACAAAGAGCCTTTGAGAAAGTGTGTGAATTTGTGTGCATGTGTTTCAGCATGTTTTCTCGGACTTGCACTCCTTGACATCCTGAAAATCATGGACGTACCTGGTGCATAAAGCTAAGCAGCACAAAAATAAGGAAACCAGCCAGCCAAACAGCTGAGCTGCCAACCTCTCTAAAGTAACACAAGGTCAAAACTGTAGAGAAGCGTCTCGTGTCCTTGTCACGTCTATGTCACGGGTTAGAGCTCTGACAGCAGCGCGACGGTGTTGCGCCTCTGTTAATGATAACCTAACTCTCTCCCAGGGTTAAAGTCATTTACTAGGCCAGTTCTCCTGCCTCATTCCCCAGTCTTGCTCTCTTATCTTGGGAGTGTTGTAATGTATCCCAGACTTTTGATTCATTTTTATTTGTTAATGTTACAGTTTTATTTGCTTTGTTTCCTAGAGTCACATAAAATGACTTTATTTTGTTAAATCAATGCATGCAGTGTATTTTATGGTGTATTGTTCAGGTAAGAGTGGGTGGGATAATTCTAAACGAGACAAATAAAAATATAAGAAATAAGAAAATAAGAAAATAAGAAAAGCTCTGCTTCAGTTCATGTGTCATATACACATGGCAGTGAGCTATCACAGTACTGGCACTGAGAGCCTTAAACTAAATGCAATGAGTGATGCATCAGAAGCTGGCTAACTTGCCTGTAGCTTCAGTCTATGGTTTCCCAAGAGTAGTAAGACTGAATACTTTCTCAAACTGAATGTGCTTCAGACAAAATTTCAAGATAGGTATCTCAAAATTTCGAGTTAATAAGCAGAAATTTTCAGCAAATAAGTCAAAATTTTGAGTTATTTTCTAGAGAGAAGTTTTCAAAATTAGCAAGTTGAAATTTCATGTTAGCTCAGCCAATCAGAAGTCCCATAAACGACAGCATTTCCTTGTTACCTGGAGGTAGATGGCACATACGCATGTGCACTCAAAAATGGGTAGCGATAGCAACAGTGAGTTGCCAATGTATAGCAAACGTGAGCAAACTTCTCGCAGGTTCTTCAGGTTCTTTGACTGCATTCTAGCGAATGATAACTGTATAAAAGGTATGCAACGTGTTCATGTCAAACTGTTGAACAGCTTCAGAGAGCTTACTAACTGGCAGAGCCATCTCAAAGGTTCTAGTTATTTTCTCAGGATTTAGACTTATTTACTTGAAGTGCCAAATTATGGATGGCTCTTTTTTGTCAATGATGAGAACAAGCTTCCATACAATAGCTGTCTGAATTTCCTCATCATTTGACCTCTGTTGTTAACTTTGCTAAGATTTTCACATTGGGAGAAGAATTTTGGAAGTTTGAATGCTGTTATTTAATCAGTTGCCATGTTCCTATCAGTTTCTACTTTTCTTAGTTTAACACAGATTTTTACATCAAACACCTTTCCTCACAAACCTCTACACTAACTTGTGACTGCCCCACACAAGATTGGATCTGTGCATCATGCTAGTTGCAAATTTGATGTGTCAGACAAACATGCTAACGCCTAAACTATCAAAATGCACTGAATATTTCAAAGACATTCATGTTGTGTCTACAGGACAAAGCTGAAAGTTAACTAAAGCATGATGTGTTTCTATAGTCTAGGGAATAATTCCTGGTTCACAATTGGTAGGAAACGCGATGCTAAACCAGTCACGGGGTAGTGGATAACCCCTGCTGATCTAAAGCCTGCATAAATGAAAGGTTGTGTGGTGTAAACATCTGTGCCAAATTAGATATGTGGCTCTATCTAGTTTTTTAAACTACATACTACTGAAGGTAGAATTTTATTGTTAACATATCTTAAAACATAAAAATTTAGGCTGTTCTAAAAAAGTTGTTTTTTTTTATTAGACATATTTGACAGTAGCCATTTTAAATAATTTACTAAATTCAGGTTTCATCAATGTGCTATAATTATTGGAAAAGGGAGTATGATATCATTAGCGTTTTGAGTCCTGGTATCAGAGAATAATTACAACTATTTGTAATATGCCATGCCTATTGTGGATTCTTTTTTTCTTTTAAGCAATGATGCTTTGATTTTCCTGCTCCTGTCTGCTCTCATCAGCTATGTCCAATCACACTCCAGAGTAATTTGAAATGCTTTATCAGAATATTTTAAATCCACGCTGGCCTCTAATCTACAAGGGCTTCATCTCCACAAATCAGAGCCACTCTTCTAATCATCTAATCTAACGGAGATAGTGATATCTCTTAAAGCCAATCTGTTACTGTGTGTTTGCGCTCACTCGCTTTCACACACACAACAGACACATTACACCGTTTCCACAAGAACTGTCACTGACTTCCCATGAGGCTGTGTTACAGTCCTATATATCAGTGTTAACTGTGGCCATATGGCACTTCTTAGAGACTTGCCGTGGGTGTCGGATTCCAACCAGCCGTTGGGGACAGGGCCCACAGGCCACTGACAGATGACGATTACACGCCATTAAAAATCCATTGATAGAAACAGAAAGAAAGAGACAGAGGCAACAACAGAATGATTCTTTAATTTTCAGGGGAAAACTATGGACAAATTTGTGCATTCTGTTTGCTACAAAAGTATGAAAGTGGATTCAAATTGAGTAAATACATGAAAAAGAGTGTGTCTCTGTAATTTTTTTCATAAGCATCAAGAACTTATATATATTTCATATATTTAAAAAATAGTTCCTCGGTGCATCTGTGTATTGATACCTCCCTGTGGTCCAGCCTTAGGCTATCAGAGAAACAAAAGCGGACGCATCTTTGTCATCAGAAGCGTAGCATTCCTTATTGACAACTTCCGCGTCTTCCTTCTTACTTGTCACCCCCTCCCCTCCCTCTTGCTCTGCATCTCCCAGCCTTATTTAACATCAGAAAGGCCCCCACGTCTTCGGTGCGTACCTTTAAATCTCAGGAGTCCTTCTCAGTCACTTACCAAACACTTAATCACGTTTTGGGATGTCGACCCTCTCCACCCGTATTACTAATCCTCCCCAAGCCACCTAGCTTTTGTCTTCAGCTAAGACTGAGACTTAAAGGGGCTTAGAGTCATCCTGAGAGGCGGAGGCCTCATCTCTTGGAGTCAGACTGAGCCTCTGTGAGGAGGAACATTTTCCCAATTACTGCGCCACTATTTACTGGAGCACAGAATTGGCTTTTTTAGGACAAAACCCAGCTGTGTGTGTGTGTGTGAGCGTGTATTCGTATCTTTGTGGGGACCAAAAATTGGAAGTTTACTGTACTTATGGTGAACAAAATTGTGGTCCCCACAAGTTTTAAGGCATTTTTGAGACTCAAAATGTGGTTTTAGTGACAGGGTTGCAGTTGGGTTATAGTTAGGTTTAGGGTAAGTGTTAGGGATTCATTTTTTATGGTTAAGATTAGGGAAAGGGGCTAGCGAAAGCATTATTTCAATTAGATTTCCCCACGAGATGTGAATATCCGACATATATGTGTGTGTGTGTGTACGGTACTGAAGGCTGTACATAAATATTCACATATCAGCACAGCCCTATAAACAGGCTCTGTGTGTGTGTAAGAGCAGAGCTGTGTGTAGCACCCAACATCATGGGGAAGGTAATCAGTCTTAATTGGTTCGGTCTGATTATTATTTATTATTATTTCCTCTAAAGCCTTTATTCAGCAAGCCTCTGGATACACACTCAGGAAACAGCTCCTAATTACTAATGGATGATGATTAAACACCAGGGTCAGCCAGGCTGTGTACGCGTGTGTGTATCTGTGTATGGGTGGGAGTACGTATGAGTGTTAGAGAGGGGAAAAAGAAACAAAGAAAGAGGGAAGAAAGTGCCTCTTTTACAATTTATCAACTAATTTCCTCCATATTATAATTTCAGCTGCACGTAAAAAAAACAAAACACTGATCTGAAATATGTTCTGTTCAAATGTCAGAGTTAAACAAGCCAGATCTAAGAAATGAGACGCTCTGCTGCACTTCTTACCCCCGTGCTCTGACTTCTCCTGACCTAATTCCAATAAATGTCATTTTCAAACTGAGCCGTTTGTAAAACCACAAAACTGCTTTTCAATGAATAAAAGAATGTGACGTTCAAGAAATATATTGACTTTGAAATCTGGCCTCTTAGATGCTGTAAACTAAAACATTAATTATTCTCAATAGGGAAGCTTCATTTCTACAGCTAAGAAAAAAGGAATAAGAGTTTAACATGAACAAAATGGCATTTGAAAATAATGCAATATACAGAAATATGAAAATGTTGAAATGCTAAGTTAACACTGTAAGTTAAACTGCTTTTTAGAGCAGTTGAAAATACTGCAATTCAGTCAAGACCAAGAAGTAATAGAAAAGATATCTTTGCTATTTTGTCCTTCAGTTGGTCTGAAGGACAATAGGCGTGTAGTCTAACCACTACGCTATCCAGCTGCCAAGCTTGAAACCTGGACCCCCCGTAGCCGGTTACCAAGATTACGTGAAGTACCCTCAGAAGGTCTGCTAGATGATGTTAATGCAGCACTACAGACAATACCTACAGCCACGATTACCGACACTAACAAGCTGATCTACAATACGGCAGCAGTGATCAGTGAGATGCTTGGCTACAAGTTGAAGTACCCTCCATGGAGAAGGAGGCTAGAGGCTAAGATCAAGGTAGCACAGAGGGAGGTTAGCCAACTATCGGAGATGCAGAAAGGCGCGATGAGGAAGGTGCCTAAGAAGTACAGGAAACTGTCCATACCTGAGGCCTTGGAAACTGCCAAGCAAAGACTCACAGCCTTGGCCAGCCGCTTGAAGAGATACACCAGTGAGATAGAAGGCAGGAGAATAAACCAGCTGTTCTCCACAGAACCAGCAAAGGTGTACTCTCAGTGGCAAGGGAACAATAAGAGAACAGCACCACCAAGGCTGGAGACGGAGCAATACTGGAAGAGCATGGCTAACCGAAGGCCGGACAGTCCTGATCCTCAAGGACCCCCAGAAGGGACCGGTCCCCTCCAACTACCGACCATTAACCTGCCTCAGCACCACGTGGAAGCTCCTGTCAGGCATCATAGCGGCTAAGATGAACAGGCACATGGGTCAACACATGAGCGGGGCACAGAAAGGGATGGGCAAGAATACCAGAGGCGCAAAACACCAGCTACTGGCAGACCAAGCAGTCAGCCGAGACTGCAGGACCAGACTGACCAACCTGTGCACTGCCTGGATTGATTACAAGAAGGCCTATGACTCAATGCCCCACAGCTGAATACTGGAATGCCTAGAACTATATAAGATCAACAGGACCCTGAGAGCCTTCATCAGGAACTCAATGGGGATGTGGCGGACAATACTGGAGGCCAACCTCAAGCCCATAGCACAAGTCACCATCAAGTGCGGGATCTACCAAGGAGATGCTCTGTCCCCACTGCTGTTCTGCATAGGCCTTAACCCCCTCAGTGAGATAATTGACAAGACTGGCTACGGATACCGACTACGGAATGGAGCAGTTGTCAGCCACCTCCTGTACATGGATGACATCAAGCTGTATGCCAAGAGTGAACGAGACATCGATTCACTGATCCACACTACCAGGATATACAGCAATGACATCGGAATGTTGTTTGGGCTGGAGAAGTGTAGTCGGATGGTAACAAAGAGAGGGAAGGTAGTCAGAACGGAGGGGATCAAACTACCAGCAGGCAACATTGCAGACATAGAGGACAGTTACAAGTACCTGGGAATCCCGCAGGCGAATGGGAACCATGAAGAGGCCGCTAGTAAAGCTGCAACCACCAAGTACCTGCAGAGGGTCAGGCTAGTCCTGAGGAGTCAGCTGAACGGTAAGAACAAGATCCGGCTATCAACACCTACGCCCTGCCCATGATCAGGTACCCTGCTGGGGTAATAGGCTGGCCAAAGGAGGAGATAGAAGCCACTGACATCAAGACAAGAAAGCTCCTTACCATGCATGGAGGATTTCACCCCAAGTCCAGCACCCTGAGGCTGTACGCTAAGCGGAAGGAAGGGGGCCGGGGACTGGTGAGTGTCAGCACCACAGTCCAGGATGAGACAAGGAACATCCACTAATACATCACGAAGATGTCCCCAACTGACAGCGTGCTCAGTGATTACCTCAGGCAGCAGAAACCCAAGAAAGTGGAGGAAGGCGAGGAACCATCATGGAAGGACAGGCCACTGCACGGTATGTACCACCGGCAGATAGAGAAGGTGGCTGATATCCAGAAATCCTACCAGTGGCTGGACAAAGCTGGACTGAAAGACAGCACAGAGGCACTAATCATGGCAGCACAAGAACAAGCTCTGAGCACAAGATCCATTGAGGCTGGGGTCTATCACACCAGGTAAGACCCCAGGTGCAGGCTGTGTAAAGATGCCCCAGAGACAATCCAGCACATAACAGCAGGGTGCAAGATGCTAGCAGGCAAGGCATACATGGAACGCCATAACCAAGTGGCCGGCATAGTGTACAGGAACATCTGTGCTGAGTATAACCTGGAAGTCCCGGGGTCAAAATGGGAGATGCCCCCAAGGGTGGTGGAGAATGACCGAGCTAAGATCCTGTGGGACTTCCAGATACAAACGGACAAAATGGTGGTGGCTAACCAACCGGACATAGTGGTGGTAGACAAACATGAGAAGACGGCTGTAGTGATCGATGTAGCGGTTCCGAATGACAGCAACATCAGGAAGAAGGATGTTAAGAAGCTCGAGAAATACCAAGGGCTCAGAGAAGAGCTCGAGAAGATGTGGATGGTGACGGTGATGGTGGTCCCAGTGGTAATCAGAGCATTAGTGACTCCCAAGCTAGGCGAGTGGCTCCAGCAGATCCTGGGAACAACAGCGGAGATCTCTGTCCAGAAGAGCGCAGTCCTAGGAACAGCTAAGATACTGCGCAGGACCCTCAAGCTCCCAGGCCTCTGGTAGAGGACCCGAGCTTGAAGGATTGACTGCCCACAGGGGCGTGTGGGGAAATTTTTTTATATATATTGTGTATATGTATATGTATATGTATATGTATATGTATAAAACAACAAATAAATATAGATAGCATAATTTCATAGCTAAGAAAATGAGTGATCTATGTTCATGATAATGTTTAATAAAGACTTGAGAGGTCCAAAATCAAATCATAACCTTACAACTCAAAATACAACAATAAATGTGGTAATGTGAAGGGAATTTTATAAGAACATTAAATGGCCTGTGTTTGTATAGCGCTTTTCTAGTCCCTAAGGACCCAAAGCGCTTTACACAACCTGTCATCCACCCATTCACACACTGGTGATGGCAAGCTACATTGTAGCCACAGCCACCCTGGGGCGCACTGACAGAGGCGAGGCTGCCGGACACTGGCGCTACCGGGCCCTCTGACCACCACCAGTAGGCAACGGGTGAAGTGTCTTGCCCAAGGACACAACGACAGAGACTATCCAAGCCGGGGCTCGAACCGGCAACCTTCCGATTACAAGGCGAACTACCAACTCTTGAGCCACGATCGCCCCATTAAAGACCTGCTTTTATGGCATAGCCAAGAACACCAATGCATACACTTTGTTTACACTCCAAAAAGGTACGCCAGTGATTTGACATGGTGGAAGACAAAAGCATTTTTGTCTCACTGTCTATGATTGCAATAGGTTATTTATGCCTAATTATATTGTAATAAATGCTCAAACTGAAAACAGAAGTAAGAGAAATTATTACATTAGTGAAGGAAGCATTTAGCTTGACTCTAATCCTGTAGTGCTGCAGTGGACCCCTTAACAAAGCTCACAGTACAATTCAATCCAAGTAGGCAGAGTTACTAAAAGTTCTCTTCTTCTTTAACAAAACAGCTTTATTAAAAAAAAAAAAAGTAGAAGTGCAGTCTGAATATAAGATAGCAAGAAAGGTTCATGGTTTGAGAGGAAAAGTTAAGTTTAAATTGGCTGGTGGTTTTGAGAGGTAACAGGATGATTTGATGGTTTGTTATTTCTTTATATATATATATATTCATATTATTTTTTATTCATATTTTTATTCATTCTTTTTTTGTGTAAAATGCTGCGAACTGTATGGATTGTTTGAAGGCGGTTTACTATTTAAAGACCAGAATCCTTCACCTCTTCTCCCTGAAACAAAGACAAATCCTCATTCAGGGGGATGGTGATCTTTCACGTACACCCACGTGTGGCTTAAGGACACCCTGCCACTCAGTCATTAAACACCCCCTACATGCTCTTTTCTCCCCAATAAAATAGGTTCCAGGCAGTTGGGCAGGCAGACCTGCTGAGGTGGGGTGTTCTAGTGGTTGAAGGATGGGGGATGATGATTGAGCATGTGTGTGGGTGTATGTTCACACCTAATTTCCCCCCTGCAGCTAGAGTACATAGTGCATACCCCCACATGCACATGTACAAAAAGTGACACTTGAAAACAGTCGAGAGCCGGTGTCTTACCCCAAAAGTATCCTGCACCCCTTTGACCAGTGGTGCTAAACTGCTCATTGATTTGTTCGTGCTTCTCCTTAAATGCACACCTTAATTTTCTCTCTGTGAGTGTACACATTCCTCTCACTGAAAGAGGTAAGTGTGGCCTCCAGACACTCTTAATGCCCCCATGCCTTGCTCTTCTTTGACTCAAGCTAAAATCCATCCATCCCTTTGTTTCTGCTTCACATTCAGCTTCTTTGTCCTTTCTCTGTAGCAGCCAGAATACAATGTTGACTTCATTGGGATTTTTTTCCACTCTCATTTGTTGTGCCTCTCTTTGTTTCTTCATCAATTTACACTATATTACAGTCGCCTTGATCCTTTGGCCCTGGATAAACACAATTTATCACAGTAGACTGATGTTTGCACCTCTAATTCAAACAGGAAAGTCAGCATCAGACTGAAAAATGGCATTCCTTATGGGAGAGAGGAGTGTGTGTGTGTACGCATGTGTGTGTTGGGAGACGGTTGTGGTGGTTATGTCACGATCCCATCGACCTTCTAGTGTCTCCCAGTTCTGACCTGTGACATAAAAACAATCACAAAGGAAGTCACACTTGGATATACACCCATAATTCTGTAAAACAAATCAAAGTTTGCACTCTGTAATAGAGAAAATGCACAATTTTCCCCTCACTTGTGAACTGATCCATACTCATCACACCTACGCACACAAACATGTGAGTCCAGGTGCAGAGTCTCCCACTGATAAAAGCCCAACAGGTCAGAGGGAGTCTATAGACCTGCTGGCTCCTTCTAATGGATGTGCAAGTTAACATGGGAAGTAACATGGCTATACATCTAAACATTTACACTTGTGACCACAGAGGAGAGATCGATTGCTCCTCCTCTGTCTGCACTCTGCGCTTCTTATCACAGAGACTCAATTAGAGGCTAACAAGCTGAATGTGAGATGTGACATTGGGATAAATCATTGGAATGGCATGGAAATGTTTCTCATAGAATAGATGAATGCCATTGCAGTCAATCCATCAAATGATGCCCTCATGGATACAAAACAGGAAACATTATATTAAAATATATTCTGACACCTTTTCATTAGATTGGAATTACAAAAATATGTTCCATGTTTGATCAATTTATTTGGTTTTCATGATCTGTGAAATTAAAATATTATATATAGATTTATAAATTCCAGTCACATTCCAATCACATTTTCATGACCATTAAATCACTATGATTTTTAATTTCCACAATAATTCTTAATGAACAGGCCAACAGCTAGTCTTCTCCAGCATCATTGCTCTAGTTCAAGACCCAAATCTGCATGAAATTAATGTCTTTTTTTATCCATGTTTAAACTGAAATATCATCATGCAGTGTTATGCCTTTGGACCATTTTTCTAAGAGTAATCGTCATACTACAAGGATTTTATGTATGTGTGTTCCTTATTTAATCCTAGATGAGAAGACTGATCTTGATGAAACTTTGAATACAGAAAGTTAAATATCTCACTCACATATCAAAATATTTTATTCAAATTCCACAATCATATGTGTACTTTTCACAGGTCTGCTGATTATAGAATGGAATAGAACTGGAGATTTTCATCCTGGAGCAGGTGCGAAGGTTGGATCCAGATGCCCCCAACATTGTTAAATGGAACGGCTTTTTCCAAGACGGAGAGCGGGTTTGCTTAAATTTTGGACTCCTTGATCAATGCCCGTGGGACTACATACATGGCCAGAATAACCAGGGTCTCCCCAAAAGAGAATTCAGGCCAATATTACGTCAACTCACAAATGCTCTGTCCCACCTGGGTTCTCTGGGAATAGTGCACACTGACTCAAACCTGGAAAAATCATGGTTGTGAACCGCTATGAGTGAAAGTTAAACTTATTGACTTTGGCCTCGCATGTCCTGCGTCTGAGGTGAATCCTAGTGATTGTGTGGGTACTGCTGGTTGTAATGCACCTGAGGTTGTGCTTGGCCTTCCATATAATGAAGCAATTGATATGTGGTCTCTGGGGCTGGTAGCTGTGGAGCTTGCTACAGGGGTCCCACTTTACCCTGGAAATAGTGATTATGATTTATTGAAATTCATCATGCAAACTCAGGTTCAGCTCCCAGATTCTGTTCTTGACTTTAGTATCTACACTGATGACTATTTCATTGAAGACAGCTACAACCAACAGCGCTGGACATTTAACACCGAAAGACAATTTAAATACGAGACAGAATATCAATCCCCGGAGACTTGATGTATTAAACTCAAGCGTCTTGATGACCTCGAACAGATAATGAAGGTTGGAAGAGGACCTGAAAATGGCCAACATTTATTTGTCACCCTTATTAAACAGATGTTGGCCTTGGATGCAAACCAGCGGATAACACCCTCGGAGCTTCTCCGGCATCCCTTTTTTAACCCTGGCCTCTCTAAGAGGCTCCCGTGTATTGACACTAAAAGAGAACACAGAAGCAATCTCCAGCATTGCTTCTTTGACCCCGGGCAAAAGTGACAAAAACACAAACTGAGGTTGGAAAACGATATTAACAGCAAATTACACTGCAAAAACTAATTAAGCTGCTCCAATAATGATCACTTTGGCTTTTGTTTTTATTTTCACTCCCCCCACCCCAACCAGTCGCGGCAGATGGCTTCCCCTCCTGAGCCTGGTTCTGTTGAAGGTTCTTTCCTTTTAAAAGGGAGTTTTTCCTTCCCACTGTCGCTAAATGCTTGCTTGTCTGATTGATGGGATGGCCAAAACTCTAGCGGAACTAGCAATTCTTGTGAAAAAATTTTTTAAAAAGCCTTAAAAACCACAATAACCAAAACAACAAAAGAATATGATCTTGAACTTTGGCACATTTTGCTTAAAACCTGTGTCAAGTTCTTACCAATATTCAAATCGGAGCAGCGGACACCTTACCATCACATTAGTCCTTCAATCACACCTAAAACACCATGTTAACGTAGATAAATTTGAAATTGGAAACCAATCAATAAATAAATTGAATAATAATTGTTGTTTGTTATTCTTTACAAATACAGTGCTACCCTTCAGCCTCCTAGTAGACATACCTATGTTATAAATGTGGAACTCCTCTGATTTTCAGAAAAGTTGACCTCTGACTTTATAGTCAAGGTCACTGATATTTAAACCTAACAGAGAATTTCAGTAGATGCAACCATGATATTGATTTGAAAATTCTACGCAATCACAAACTGGAAAGATTAAAATGTGTTTTTATAGTTTTTTCATAAAGATTACAACACGCAAATAACAAAAATGGCAACATTGTTATTTTTCACAATGCTATTTTGATGTTATCTAATGTAGGGAAAAAAACAAAATCGAACAAACCCAGAAATTAATAAATAAAAAATAAGGTATATACTACATACTATATAAAAGCTGGTCCACTATGGCGTCAATGAACAGAATGAAGGATGTAAGTCATTTTTATATAACCAGCTACATAGCCATAGTGTGACAACATGCTTTTATGACAGCTGTGAGTCAAATGAATTTTAATAACCAGGAGAGCAGAGGGAATAGGTATGGTAGTAGCAGTGCATGTGTTTGTGTGCACAGAGGGGGAAAAAAGATTCAAACAAATCATTCAAACAAATTGTGGGAAAACAGATTATTTTGTACTGTTCAATAGTTTGGAACATTCCTGCAAAGAAATCTGCTCTACTAAAAAGAAGCTTTTACTGACCATCAGTCATAACATTGGTTCGGGCAGGCTCAGCCACAATCATTGACAGTGAGCTAACCTCATTGCCTGTGCAAGCTGATACTCATCCAAATGGCAACTATTACATTGGGAAAGGCATTAATGCCGGTTTAGTCAGTCCACAGGTGCAGCAACCTGCAAGCCACTTTGTAACCCACCTCCAGGAACTTAAGCATAATTTTCTGGTCATATGTTCTGTGCTGTGGTTTATATGCTGCTCCTGCCACCTTAGTCTCTCCATGCATGCATGACTGGAGAGCTCCCAGAATAGAACCATGTCACTAAAAATATATTTTACTGCACATATATCACAAACTCAGTCCTTCTGCTTTCATTGATAATCAACAGTTCAGTCAACAGTAAAGACTTAATTGAGATTAACTTCTCAAAAGAGCAGATCCTTCAGGCTGCCCCATGCCACTACAGTCCCAAACTTTTAATTTAATGTTGGAAAGGCAAAAAACAAACAAAAAAAACCAACCCAAAAACTGCCAAATGACAAACTCTTTTTTGATGAAGAATGGCTCACAAAATTTAGGTGACTGAGATAATGTTTTCAAAAGACATCATCATCATGAACCATAAACTATGCAGGGATAGAGGGAGTTCTGGAACCGCAGTGCCTCTGAAGTATTTCAAGGGCAGGAATCTAGTAATAGTCTGCAAAAGAGGTAGAAATTACATTATAAATCAACCAGAGGTCATCACATCAAGAACAAACTCCCTAGATGGGGGGTTGCTAAATGCTTGTTCATAGGGAATTGTCTAATTGTGGCCAAAATTCTCGTGGAAGTAGCAATTCTTGTGAACCCCCCCCCCAAAAAAGTAACAACAACAAAAACAACCAATGAATATGGTCTTGAACTTGGGCACAATTTTGCTTAAAATCCATCAAGTAATCTGCGTCAAGTTATTACTATTTTTCAAAATGGAGCCGCGGACACCTTACCATCACATTAGCCCTTCAATCAGACCTAAAACAACATGTTAACACAGATAAATTCAACACAAATTGGAAATAAATTGGATATTAATTAAATAAACCAGCTTTAAGCATCAACTAATTGTTGTTTGTAATTCTTCATAAATACAGTGCTACCCTTCAGCCTCCTAATGTCAAAAAGCATTTGCCCCCTTTTTGATTTCCATTTTTTGTATGTTTGTCACACTTAAATGTTTCAGATCATCAAACAATTATTGTTTTTAATGTTATAAAGAAAAAATGTTTAACTGTCCAGTTTTCTCGATGTTATGATGCTTCTACTGCTGGTTTGTCATTATTAAATCAGACTTTGGTTGTCATGTTTTGCCATCGCAAACTCAAATGCTGGACTTTCACGATGAAAGCAGTGCGTTTATTTACAGAGTAATCCACAACAATAAATCCCCCTGACTCCCGTGCCGTGTCTTCTTCCCAGTGTCCGTGCTCCGTAACTCCACTTCCAAGTGTCCGTGTACCCATGCTCGCTGCCCTCTCGTCTCCACACTCCTGCAGGGAAAACACAGAGGCAGCTGTTAGTACCTCACACTACAAACTCACGCTCACTGACTTCTAGCTGGGAAACTGACTGGAAGTCTCACGCAACGATCCAGCATCGAGGAGAGCTCAGCCACACTGCTAAGTAGCTCCCCCGACGAGGCTGATCAGCTGCAGGTGTGTATCCATTGTCCTTGGGTGTGGTCAGCCACCTGGCAGGGTACACTCACCAGGCCTGATGGTGCCTGTAAACCGGCCTACCAGATACACCAGCACACATGCACACACACAAACCTACACACAGTCAAAGGAGCTTGCAAAGAAAAGCGTCTGGACTTCTTTAAGTTACTTGAAGACGTTTCACCTCTCATCCGAGAAGCTTCTTCAGTTCTAAGGTCAAATGGTGGAGAGTCCCAGATATAAACCTAGTGGGAGTATCCCCCCACAGAGGGACAAAGGACCCCCTGATGATCCTCTAATCGCCTGAGCCAAGGTGTGAAACTGGGTGTGGGTCCCAATCAGCCAGAGTTTCGGGTGAGTTCATTGTGAAACCTGTCCCCACCTTATCATGCGAATTCCTGAGGTCAGATGGCCCAGGATGTGAGTGGGCGCTAAGGCGTCTGGGAAGGGATCTCAAAACTGGATTATAGATGGCAGAGAGTTGGTGTCGTAAACCACTGCCTCTGTTCAAAGATGGTCGCTCACAGTGGACATAGATGGCTTCTTTCACTCCTCTTTCAAACCATCTGTCCTCTCTGTCCAAAATGTGAACATTCGCATCCTCGAAAGAGTGTCCTTTATCCTTAAGATGCAGATGGACTGCTGAGTCTTGTCCTGTGGAGGTGGCTCTTCTGTGTTGTGCCATGCGCTTGTGAAGTGGCTGTTTGGTCTCTCCAATGTAGAGGTCTGGGCATTCCTCGCTGCACTGTACAGCATACACCACATTGTTAAGTCTGTGTTTTGGAGTTTTGTCTTTCGGGTGAACCAGTTTTTGTCTGAGCGTGTTGCTGGGTCTGAAATACACTGGGATGTCGTGCTTGGAGAAAAGTCTCCTGAGTTTTTCTGATACACCGGCTACATAGGGGATGACAATGTTGTTGCATCTGTCTTTCTTATCCTCCCTCGCTGGTGTCTGATCTTCTTTTCTGTGCCTCTTTGCTGACTTTAAGAATGCCCATTTAGGATAGCCGCACGTTTTGAGTGCTTCCTTTACATGTGTGTGTTCCTTCTTTTTTCCTTCAGGCTTAGAGGGAACATGTTCTGCCCGGTGGTGTAGGGTCCTAATTACTCCAAGTTTGTGTTCCAGAGGGTGATGGGAGTCGAACAGGAGGTACTGGTCCGTGTGTGTGGGCTTCCGGTAAACTTCGACGTTGAGGTTGCCGTTCTTTTCAATGTGCACAGCGCAGTCCAGGAAAGGCAAACAGTTGTCCTTTGTGTCTTCCCTGGTGAAGTTGATGTTTTTATCCACAGCGTTAATGTGCGCAGTGAAGGATTCCACTTCTTGTGTCTTGATTTTGACCCAGGTGTCATCTACATATCTGTACCAGTGGCTGGGTACTCTTCCTTTGAAAGAGCCAAGAGCCTTCCTTTCCACTTCCTCCATGTAAAGGTCGGCTACAATAGGTGACACAGGGGAGCCCATGGCACAGCCATGGGCTACAATAGGTGACACAGGGGAGCCCATGGCACAGCCATGTTTTTGCCTGTAAAAGCCTTCGTTGTACTTGAAATATGTAGTGGTGAGGCAGAGGTCTAACAGTGTGCAAATCTGATCGGGTGTGAAGTTGGTCCTGTCCTCCAAGGAGCTGTCTTCTTGTAGTCGTTTTCTGACCGTCTCCACGGCCTCCGTGGTGGGTATGCAAGTGAAGAGAGAGACTACATCAAAGGACACCATGGTTTCATCTGGATCCAGGGTAAGTTTCTGGACCTAGTCGGTGAAGTCGGTGGAGTTCTTGATGTGGTGTGGGGTGTTCCCCACGAGAGGAGCAAGGATGGTAGCAAGGTGTTTAGCAATGTTATAAGTGGCTGAGTTTATGCTACTGACTATGGGTCTGAGTGGGACAGCTTCCTTGTGGATTTTAGGAAGTCCGTAAATGCAGGGTATGGCATCCCCTGGGTAAAGGCGGTGATATGTAAGGCGGTCAATAATTTTGTCCTTTTCAAAGTCTTGAAGGCAAGCTATAACTTTCTTTTTGTAGCTGCTTGTGGGGTCTCGCTTTAAGGCTTCGTAGGTATTGTTGTCACTGAGGAGAGTGGTGATCTTAGTATGGTAATCTGTAGTGTTTAGGACCACGGTGCATCTCCCCTTATCAGCTGGTAAAACAGTGATGTTGTGGTCTTTGCTCAGGGAAGCGACGGCCTTCTTTTCCTGTATTGTGAGGTTGGATGGAGGGACTTTGGCACTGGAGAGCGTGGCTGAGACTTTCATCCTGATTTGCTCTGCTTCTGTCTGTGATAATTTATTAATCCGTATGGCAGATTCTGTGGCTGTGATGAGGTCCACCATGGGCAACTGTTGTGGAGAAATGGCAAAATTGAGGGACCCACACCCAGTTTCACACCTTGGCTCAGGCAATTAGAGGATCATCAGGGGGTCCTTTGTCCCTCTGTGGGGGGATACTCCCACTAGGTTTATATCTGGGACTCTCCACCATTTGACCTTAGAACTGAAGAAGCTTCTCGGATGAGAGGTGAAACGTCTTCAAGTAACTTAAAGAAGTCCAGACGCTTTTCTTTGCAAGCTCCTTTGACTACGATGACCTGGATGACTGAGAACCTTCACAGACATATTGCCGTACATTTTGGGAGGAACACCCTTCAACTGGTGCGGGAGTATGAAAGGGAATCAAGGAAACTAGCGGATTATAGGAATCATCTCCGTTTCAACCTAAGATGTAGACAAAGCACAGTTGTTCCTAAGAGCCTGTGCCTTGGATCCACTGTCAGGGGATACAGAGCAGACTTGATTCTACAGAGAGCACAAAATCACCTTTTAAGTGAAAGGATAAGACAGGTCCATTTCACTATAGATGCCCTCCAGATCAAGATCAGCCAGACCCTGCAGGAACTGGAAACCCTTCTACCCTCTCCAATCTTAGAAGAGGTTTACAAGTTTGTAGACAAGGCTCAGCGGGCCCAACACTCTAAAGGAAAAGAAAGACAACGCAGGAAATTTCACACCTTGCTTTCAAAAACACACACTCCTCATCCCGAACCTACACAACCCAGAGAAGAAAACACACCTGAAGTCAGTCAGGAGAAATGGGTTAAGAACTTTTCAGACAGGATTCTCACTGAACCTGAAAAGAGAGTATTAGCCAAAGGAGGCAAGCAGGAAAACCAGGGACAGCAGCACAATACACACTCATGCCATCACAAATAAACAAGTCCATAGACTGCTTATGAACCCTGGGTCCCTCAGGCCCTAGCTTCAACAGAGTTTGTGTACATTATTATTTTAGTGTGTTAAAGATTTTTGTTGTGTTTCTGGTCACACTTGGCTTCATTATTTGTTTACAGCACAGCTACAGTTCCATATGACTTCAAGTCAAAATGATGTTACGTGTCATGGGCCAGCAGCAGCTTTTATTATGTTTGAATATTGCTGTAATATGTGTGTTACGTCTCACTGTTACGTCCACAACTTTTAGAGCAGAATAACAACAAAAAGAAACAAGGGAGAGTGGATATGTAGTTATAAATCCAAAGTAGCTTCTGTTTTGCCCACACACGTTGATGATGATTTCACATCACTAAGCAGGGTTATCAAATGTGGACAGAATATTAGCAGAATCTTATCATTCTCATAAGATTCTGTTTTTGTGTCATTGAATACATGTTTGTGTGTGACTGTCAGAGCAAAGAAGTAGTGAGGAGGATGTGGAAAGTAAGAGGACAGTAGATTGTAGAAAAGCAGAAAGAACCAGGTGATCGAATGTTGGCAGATAGTTAAGCTCAGTGGAAAAACATGAATTATTTTTCACAAAATAAATAACATACTGATATGAATCGTAGTATTTTATGGGATTCTAAAAATGGCTGCCATGATGGCTGCCACTACACTGATGTGACACACTACAAACTCTTTGAATTAGGGTACACAATGCTCTGTGCTGAGTCCACACAATAAAAGATTGTTTGTCCGAATTCAAAAACTTTAATAACAAAGCTGCTCTTTTAGCAGTTTGCTTCTTGTCCACATGTATAGAGGGGCAGTATGATGGCCCTCCATACACCTGTATGTATGGAGTAATGCTGCTTTAAGTACTAGATGATTTGGTCGACTGCCTCTACTGCATGTGGTTCAGGGACTGAAAAAGTGTCTGATCAGCATAGCTGCATAAATCTAAAGGTTTTGATTTAACTCCCTGTTTTAACTGAAGATGGTTTTCTTTATTGTATTACTGATGATAAAGACACTTTGGTTTGGTTTCAGTCAATGCTAATGCAGAAAAGCATAATTTGCATTTCATACCATATTATGTGATATGAAACAACTAACACTGTTTGAAAGAACCAAGACAGAAGACAGTTTGGCTGCTGAATCCACACTGGAAGCAAGATTACAAGATTATCTGTTCTGCAAGAAATCTTTTAGTGTTTGCTAGGCTGCTGCAAGGGCATTTGAAGTTAAAGGCACTATAACTTGTTTACTCATACAAGAGCTGATTTCTCATTTCTCATTGGAATTAATTCTGAGAAAGGAACAAAGAACACTTCCATAGCAAATCCTCACTTTGCCATTGGTTTTGCCAGTTTTTTATCTTACACTACTTGATAACAGCTCTTTTCTAATAACATTAAAGATGCCCTTTAACTGCTTTTCAGCAGTAGTGCCCTACTAATTTAAGACATGTTACATATAGAGGAACTTTATTAATAATAATTTTAAAAAAGATACATTTAAAAAATACAACTTAATTCTCTTTTAAGACATGAGCAACCTGTCAGTGATGACCATTCATGCATCGCAACAATGATTGCACTGTGATAAGAATAGATGGTTATGGGGTCAACTTAACCGTGTGTCACAAATGAACAACACAGTTGCTCTAATGACAGTAAGCTTTTCCGAAATGCCTGGCAGATCTTTATTGTAAGAAATGGGATACATGAAGGACTGCGTAAAGAAGTAAGCTGTGGCTAAGAGGAGAGGGCAGCTGTCGCTAGCTAAATCCATTTTCCCACAGCTTTATCAGTGTCAGTGTTGTGATGTGGAAGGAGAAATATCAAACCACACTCTCACCGCACCTAATATCCTGAATTACCAGCAAGCATCACCTACCGGCCCAGTTGGTGTGTTTCATGGGAAAAAACAAGATAATGTGTGTTGTTTTGTTTCCAGCCTGTGCTAGAATTGTTTTTCAAGGTTGGGACAGAGAAATATGTGAAATTCTTGCAATGACAGGCCCGTTTTTCATGGGTGGTCTCGTAGGGTGTCTTGCATTGAAATCTGCTGCAATGACCCGGTTACTGCGTTCACCAGATATCAACACAATTTCGATCCGCTCCTCACGTGTTAACCTCTTCAACATGTCAATGGCTGTGGACAAAGAGAAACTTGTAAATAACTCATGAAAGAATAACGTTACGTTGAAACCAAGCACACCATTGTTTTTCTTGTGACATTACCAATAAGTTTGATGTGTCACATGGCCCTCTTCCTATTGAAAAAAGAAAAGTTTTATCCAAGATGGCCGACTTCTAAATGGCCACCATGGTCACCACCCATCTTGAGGAGTTTGCCCCCTCACATATACTAATGTGCCACAAACAGGACTTTAATATCACCAACCATCCCATTTTATTACGGTGTATCCATATAAATGGCCCACCCTGTAGATTTTGTGTCTTCACCCTGAGTCCATCCTCTGTCAAGCAGCACCTGTGATTCTGCGGCTGCTTGCTGATGAGGTGACAGATAAGTAAATCTTTTCTTGGATCTTATCCCCTTCATCCTTACCCTATCACCTCTGCCTCCCACAGGACGCCAGCCTGCACTGACCAACTGGACAGCCCGGATTTGAGGCCAAAACTGCAATTTAATGGACCCCTGTGTGAATAAAGAGTGAAACAGAAGGAAGCATTGCTTTGGTTGTCAATAACAAAGGAGGCCTCTTTATTATCAGCCATTGATTATATGCGAGCCATCATCTGAGACCTGAGCCAATGCTTGTTCCACTTGCATTAGCCCATTGCCCTGGATTGAATGATGAATTACAGATCAATATGAGCGGTTTGAAGAATATCCAATCAGAATGGCACAGAATGCAGATCCCCCCCTTAATTATTCTAATGTCATGGTAAGTATGGCTCTTTGCCCCCCTTTCCGTCTTAGCGAAGCCAGGTATGAACCGTTAGAAAGCTAAAAACTGTAAAGCACTGCTGCTGATAAATAAATAATTACCAAAGCCCAGTAAGGCGGAAATGGTTGTAATATTTATGATGCTGGTAAAAACATGTGAAATATCACCATTTCACTATGTGCGGCAGTCAGTTCATTTGGTTAAGTGATCAGTTTGAGATGAAATATCATGGCATGGGCGTGGGAGTCAGAGCTCACCAGGCTTACCTACCGTTGCATTTAAAATGCCCTGTCCTTCTTTATGCTATAAACTCATGAACTAAAGGGCCAATTACAAAGATTAAAAGTCGTAAAAGCACCCGGAACTGTCCTACCTCTCAAGGTTTAAGCAAAATTATGTTGACGGCGGTTGCAAAGGCCCTCATTAAAGCATGATAACATTAAGCTCCTGGATCCTTTCAAAACAGTTCAGGTGGCACTGCTCGTTTCCCTCCGTGCCCTCTCCTCCTCAAGGAGAGCCTCGGCCCCAAGCGTGTAAATGCAATTATCCAAATGACTGAGGTAACCTTTAACTCTTGCATAATCACGTTGTCGGTGTCCCATTTGTACAATTTGTCGCTGTTAATTACATATTTAAATTCTGCGCGCCCTTTGGATGCATGAAGCGACAGATACGGCCCTGATATCCACGTCTTTGTGTTTCGGAAGCAAACAAAAAATGGTTAAAGAGCTTCATCCAAAGCTTCCGTCCCTGCAGGCACGGTTTGAAACTGGTTCTTTCTCCTGCGGGTACACTCCAAAGAGAATAATTTCAATCTTTTATTCATGCTGTTTAATGTAACCCTTTAATCTGGGTGGAAGCCCAGGGGGCCTCTAATCCAGGAGTGCCAGCCTGTGTGAGTGTGTGTGCTGTATACCACTCTGAGTACATGAGCCCCTATTGTGGTGCCAATCAATCACACACTCATTACACCGGCGCTATAAATGCCAAGGCGTGCCAACAGTTATGCCTGAGGCCCCAGACAGCAGCTTTTCTTCTTCATGTTCCTGCCAGGCGTACCAGTGTGTGGGCATGATTGTCACCTTGCCAACTTGGCGATATGCTGTGTCTATATATGTCCTGAATGTGCCAATGCTGCATCATTTTGACGCATGGGTGCTGTCTGATGCTGTCATACAGCAGCGCTTTTAGGCTCTAAAAGCCTGCTGGGAATCCCAGTCGATGTTCCAACCACTTGCAATTATCCTCTCTCATTCTGGTGCCAGTAAATTCCTTGCACGAAAGAAGAAATGCATAATGTCCATAATGTGCATGATTGATGTTTTTATTGACAAAGGTTTGTTTCTGTAATTCAAAGGTAAAGGAAGGCCTCCAACATCAGAGGTGCCAGCACTTTTGTCTTAGCTGCACAGTTTTCACAGCTGGGATTTTCAAAGGGACATTTGCTTCATGGGCAAATTCAAAACCACTAAAACATCCTTTGCTTTTTGCTGTTTCTTCTTTATTGCAGTTGTTTTCAGATCCTCAGCAAAGTGCTAGGCACACATCACTGCAATTAACCTCCTCTGTCCTCGGTAGTACCAAGCTGCAAGCTGACCAGAGGCTGTTAGACAACAGGGTAGTGCAGGGAAGAGAGGAACAAAAGGCCAAATCACAGTAGAATTGTCTCTGTCAATGCAAAACACTCTGTTTAGTGATGATCTTTAACCTCTCCTCCTACTGTAAATCAATCAGTGTACTGTACACAGATGATGTTAAGAAATAAGATGGAGGGCTTTCAGGTAAAAACACATTTTTACTACCTTCCATAGGTAATTTTAAAGGGTCATTCTATGAAGTAATTTGCATTTTAGGGAGAAACAAAGAGGTTTTTTTGTTTTTTCAAAATATTCACTAATAGATAATTGTCCTCCTCACGTGATGGTACATGTGCTTTTATTATCGGCCTGGTTAGCCTTGTATTAATGAGGTTAACCAGACCATGAGTAAAAAAGCAAGATCAGACTGTTTAAAAATTCACTGAAAGCTGGACAAGAAACAGAGATATTTACTTTATTTGAATTTTATTTCACTGTTTAAAGAGGAAAAAAGGTTCAAAAATGAAAAGTGACATGTGATTTGGAGTATTATATTATTGGGTAATGTTAATGGGTCATTTTCTAATACTGATGGGAATTCTGGCTCTTTTTAGAGAACCGGCTCTTTCGGCTCGGCTAACTAAAAAGAGCTGGCTCTTTCGGCTCCCAACCGGCTCTTCAGGTTGTTTTGTTGCTTTAATTAATTTAATATCAACAAACATATAAAATTATGCACAAAAGGAATTACTAATGTAAAAAAAAAAAAACCTGTGGTTTTATTTATATATGTTTATACATAAATATATACGGTGGCCATTAGAAACAAAGCACCTACAAACTCCAAAGCACGTACAGAGCTACCTAGATCACTTAAATTACACAATTGAAAGCATATGTGTATTGTTTGTGTATTTATACACAAACACTCAAATATATTCAAATAATAAAAAAAAAAGTTAATTCACCTGTTACTACCGCACACCAAATCAGGTCGTTGGTACTTCCTGGCTTGTGTAGCCACTAAGTAACAAGAGCTTAACACTAACCCTAGCATCCTGGAGCACTTCTGTTGTGTTTTGGTAGTTTATACGTGCTTTGTCTCTAGGGGCCACCGTAAATATACTTTGAATTTTTAACGCCACATAAAATGTAATAAATTAATTATAAGATACAAAAACCAACTCGCATCGTTCACTTCAAAGAGTCGGCTCTAAGAGCCATTTCGTTCGCAACTGACACATCACTATTTTCTAATAATATATGCAATAAATGTGAAAACATGGCACTTCTAGTAATTTATACAGAGTGTAAACTTAATGGGCAGCTGCTGTCATGCTACTGCAATAGTAAAACTGTGCCTAAAAGATTCATATATGTTAATCAGGGGTCCATCTACAGTTACAATAATCACTACTTACTGAATTCATTACCTTAATTTTTTTCAAGTTTTTGTGTAAAGCAATGTAGCGGTCACGAAGGATAGTAAAAGTTCTTTAATATGTAGGAGTTACATCAGTTTAAGTGAACTGTAAAATGAATTCAGATATTTTAATTTACAGTTTACACACAGACATCCACAGATTTTGACGTCTTTTTTCATTTTTTAATTTATATTTTTACTCTCACATAATTTCCACCATCTTACTCAGTACGTCAACTGGTATCATTAACATGTAGCCTTTCAAAGACAGTATCAGTAGTGTACCTTCAGAAAAGTAGATTAAATTAGTTTAACATAATTTTGCTGCTTGGCTTTGTCATTTTATAATGCTTGACCAAGCTCACTTGAACTGTTCTGTAATAAAGCAACAGCAGAGACGTTTTTCATAAGCTGCTATGCATGTAGGCTATATTGTGGCATGTTTTAAGCTAGGTGAGCTAAAAATTTAAAGCTAACATTGAAGTGGATAAATGCACTAATTAACCCATTTCTTGCTGTTTTTGACCTGTTTTATTAGCAGAGGTGGAAAGTAACAAAGTACAAACATTTCAAGACAAAATAGTGTGAGATAACTTCATTCAGAGATGAAGGGAGGTGTAGGAAGACAGAGAGGACAGGAGAGAAAGAAGAGAGGTTAGATTCAAAGGTAAGGACTGCTCATCAACGCTTGATAAACTGCAAATTTATTTAAAGATTACATTCAATGTCATCATTTTATTCACATATTGCAGTACTGTGGTGAATTTACAGTAAAGCGCTGTGTTGGACTGGTGCACAGTGGTTGTGATGGTCAGTGTAGCAGAGAATTTGATTTTAAGCTGATGATGCTTAGATTCATTCACTGGATGCCAACTTTATACCAAGTTTATACAGCGTAGTATAAAGATAGTACATGCTATATTGTGCCAGTGCAGGCGATGGAAATTAGTCAGGAAAGCTCGAGTAAACTACGTACATATGGTTGAATTCAGTGTGTAAATCGGCAAAGAGCAGGACAGCTGATCACAGTCTGTACTCAAATAAAACTGAAGCTCAGATACTGAATCCCACTGCAACCCTTGACTGTACTCATTTTACTGTTCAGGTGTGAATGTGTGCATGTGTCCTAGATAACAGATTCAAGCTGAGTACATTCATTAGAGCTAAAATATAGATTTGAATCATATTTGCATTCTTATGTACTAATATTGTTGTTATATTAATATAGCTCAAGATTCAGTCGCCTTTGCACAAAAATTCTTGGTAGAATTGTCCCATAAATAGATACAGTTAAGGAAAGATTTGTGTTTTTGTCCCCTAATGGTCATAAAAAATGATCAGTTGTATGGTTTGTGATATATGAAAATGGAATCACATTGAATTTCCTTTTAAATTTAAGTAAAAACAAAAACAGCAACAGGTTTAATAGTGTTAAAACCATAAAAATTTCACTATATATATTGTTAAACAATTTTATCTGCTGAGGCATGAAATTGTATCACTGAACCACCGATCTTTGTTCAATTTATCTGCCTGAACAATGTATTTCACAAAAGGCTGCCTCAGTTTCTTTGCTGTTAATTGGACTGACAAAGTAGAAAGTGGAAAGTCAGAGAATGTGCAGGTTTGTAATACATAAAGGCTTAATAGCTTTTACCTTGAATGTTCAGCTATGGCAGAGTAAATGGTGTACCTTGATGGCAGCGATTTAAATGAAATAGGAAGGAGTCCAACTGTGCATTTGGGAGATAAGATCAATGCTGGAAAAAGAAAAAGACTGACAAAAACTCCCTTTAAAGCTACAATCAATACATACATTCCCATTAACACAATTTCCCTTTTTCCCCATTACAAGGTTGTGCTTCTTTCCTTTTTAGCCCCCAACCATGGAAAACGAGGTCAAGTCTGACTCATAATCTGCTATTTATTTTTTTATTTTTCTCCAAAGTTTATCCTCTTCCAGCTCTCCAAACCCAGCGGGAGCTGTTCAATTCTTTTTTTATTTCCTTCCCTCTTCTTGTGACCTGTAGCTTGTCACCCCCTGGAGGCGACTTTGGTCACCTCACGCACTCAGTGGTCAACTGTAAATCCCCCCCTTAGGAGTAGAAACACAGTAAGCTTAAGAGGATTATTCAAACACTTTTGTCTGTTAGTCCTTACAGCTGCTAATAGAGGCTTGATTAAAAAGTCATCTTTTTTATGTACTGGTGAGAACAATACTCAGGCCTCAATTTCAGTGCTCTTCTTGAAGACTCAAAATAGAGACTATTTTGATTGAGGAACAGAATAAGACCAAATAATGATTATGCATTTAGCTTATTTATGATGTCTGTGTAGAGTGCTGTCTGAGCATGTCAGTCCAAGGCTCTGGTAACTGGGATCTGGTAACTGTTAAGGACATTTATTGTTTTAATCGTTTTAAAACACATCGTTTTAAAGGGAGCTGTTCTGATTTTAGACATAAAAATGTCTTTAGAGTGGTTGTGAAGTACTAGTCGACTACATATAAGCTTATTTGAGTAAGCTTTGATAGAGAGTGAGTAAGTAAAAAAAAAAAAAAAAGTTCAAGGCAACATTGGCCTCTTCTAATGTGACTGCACTGTAGTCAAGCGGCAATATGTTTTGTAAAGAAAAAAAACTGTTTGTGGAATGAAAGATATTTTTGTAATGAAATATTTATTCAACGTAATCTTTGCAAACATATGTGGTAAAGCGCGATAAAAACAAACTACACAAAAATTTCTGTTATTCAATTCCGGTTTTGAAAAATTGGGATGCAGTGTTAAACACATTTAACTTAAAGCTAAATGATTATTGCAGTATTTGCAATATGCTGCCTTTCAAAATAAGAGTTTGTAAAGAAAATACCTGCTTATTACAGCAAGACTATGTCAAACCACATGCAATCATTCCATAGCACAAACGGAGGCACCGAAGTACTAAGCAGCTTAAATCACATATCAAGCAATGATTTTTTTGAAAAAAATCTTGTCACATTCAGGGGAGGGACTCAAGCGCAGAGCAGAGTTCAATACAAGGAATGACGTTAGTTTACACAATCACCAAGTGCAAATATATACAGTGGGGGAATTGTGGGGTTCCAAGGAAGGGAATCTCATTCACACTCGCTCTCCTCTTCACTCACGTTCACACGGTGGCAGTTCACAAAGCTAGAGATTCACTAATGTGTCTCACACAGTCATCCAGCAATGAGACTGTCTGTGTCCCGGCCTTAAATATCCAACACATAATTGCAGGCTGATGAGGAGCAGGTGTGTGAGCCAAGGGCGGGAGCCTGCAATGAGCTCCGCCCCGGCGGAGAGGTGAGAGGAGAGAGTAAACAGAAACACATGTGGCCTTGTGGAGCCGGACGGGCAGACATGGGAACCATGACAAATCTTTTAAACCAGCAGTTCCCAACTTTTTCCATGGACCGGTTTGATGTCAGACAGTATAAGATGTCGCAAATAAATACAACAAAATAAAATGATACGAGCAAGACAAAAACTGCGGTATTTTGTAAATATTATAATACATGCGAATTCACTGTGTAATTGTGTAACTTTATTTGCAGCGTGCTCCTGAAATGCCCCAACAACATTGAGCATAACATCCTCCTCTCTGCCCCTTAATGCTCTCTGATTGCTATGGTAATGCTTAAATATTTCTTTCAAAATAAGACACACAACTACAACACAGGAAAAGACCCAGGGAAACCAAGTTAACAATAAAACCCCTGAAAACCATAAATTTCACACCCGAGCCTCAAATCTCGCAGCCCAGTACCAAACGACCGGTACCGGCTCCTCAGGCCTGGTGATGAACTAATCATTTGATTCAGGTGTCCTGCAGGTGATATCTAAAACCTGCAGGACACTGGCCCTTGAGGCCTGGAGCTGGACACAACTGGTGTTAGAGTGTTGCAAAACTAGCAAGTGCTGCAACACCTAAACAAGCCCATTCCCAACTATTGCGTTTTAACAGTTCAACGATATAAATAGTCTACATCTTGCAAAATGTTCATACATTTACATGCATGTTTATTTGTAAATTAACCTCTATAGAAACTAAAAGAACAAATGTCTTAGCATGATCAGACTTATGCACATGATCATGCCTAAAACCTTCTGACCCATAAACATTTAAAATTATTAACTGTAGAGGATTTTTCGGCATCTTTTATTGACACCTCTTTTATTATTGTACATGGACAAACCCGGGGAGTATAAAGAAGACCATTTCCCTGCCTAACAATGGCCCACTGACACCAGTGATTAGTGTATTTGTGTTGGTGACCAGCCCAGCACGGGCCTGAATGAACTACGGTGATCAGCAGAGATCAGCCAAAGAGCATGTGACTTAGCTAGCTATTAAAGCGAAGCAGCTGTTGATGAATAAAGTACTAACTAACCACAGCACAGACAGTTTAGCCTCAAAAACTCAAGGACCAGGTGATCTTCCCTGGAGTGCTTGTCATTTTGACCTTCCAACAGTCACAGAGATTGTTAGGATAAGCATGACTGCAGTGCTAAAAGGGATTCTGTAAGGCCATTTTGCTGTTGTGTTCCCCCCAGCACCCTGACACACAGGGACATTGTACAAGAATTCAATGACATGACTCTTTCCCCATTCAAGCCTTTAGGATCCTTCCTGATTGATATTATTGTCTCTAAGAACACCAGCTGTAAGTGTTTTATCATTTCAATTTTAGCGGTTTCACCTCTCGTATTGTGTTTAACTGCAGCTGGGAAAGTGTCTCAGCTTTGCCAATGGAAAATTAGTTGAATTCCAATATTTCTATCATTCAGCACAAGACCGGCAAAACGGCTGATGTATCAAGGGTACAGACAATGTCAGCGAAGTTGTATTGGCGGCATCCCGCACGCTTGCCAAGTCTTAGCCCAGCTTTAATGGCTTTTCGCTCAATAACAATGAAGCGACAGAGAGTACCATAAAGACAGAATCAGCCAATCCTTTCTGAATCTTAATAAGGATGGGCGCATTTTAATACAACCACGGGCCTGCTTTCCATGACGAGCTCTCACGCGCTGCCAATCAAACAAGTTGCAAGTCATTTACAGCCTGGAAAGAGTTTGGGGAAAATAGCCCAGAGGAGTTCCAGTTACAGTACGCTTTGCTGAATGAGCGAGGGAGCAGAAAGGCTTTTCTAATTACAGACGCTGA
Source organism: Mchenga conophoros (assembly GCF_057382185.1). Taxonomy (NCBI): domain Eukaryota; kingdom Metazoa; phylum Chordata; class Actinopteri; order Cichliformes; family Cichlidae; genus Mchenga; species Mchenga conophoros. Next base: position 8,091,766 of record NC_140539.1, on the reverse strand, counting down.
GCAGCAAAATGTAGCCCAAACAAGTCTCTGCTGTAATCAAACCCAGAGCAGCCACGCCCAGCCACACCATGCAAGAACAATCAAAACATTCATGCGATTTTTCATGCTTTAGATGACATATCAGGCCGTGGACAATCACTCACTCACTGTATATCAGTGGAAGCCGGTGTTCACAGAGGGGAGGGTGCGTGTGGCCCTTGTTACTCAAGTTAAACTGTTCATACATTATTAGAGCAGTTGAACATTAGAAACAGCTTGCGTGCAAACTTCAGCCAAAGCGTTTGCACTTTAGCGGACATGTGGCATGCGAGATACATGCGCACGTATATACATACATATATATATATATATAAATAGGATATGAAGAGAGTGCAGATATAGGCAAGCAGGTGCTGTGAGCAGAACAGCAGATGCCGCATTGCATGGCTCAGCCATGGGCCATTGGTATGGTATAAAATGGGTCAGTGGGTTGGAGGTTCACCCTGAAAGGAACCATATACTTTTTACACAGGCTAGCTGTCTGTATATATTTATTTATTATCTTCAGACTCTAGAGGTTGAGTTAGCTTCAACATCTAAGGGGTATTAAACATTCCCATGCAATGATGGGAGGGCATTCAAGTCACAGAGCTTGAATTCAACTCTAGTTTCTGTGCTTTCCTTGGGGTAATATATAATGCTGTGGCAAAGCAACTCTTAAGAGAGGAATCAATTATCAGACACATACTGTATCCTTTTGGGAAAAGACTCATTTGTCTGGGGGTTTGAATCTTCATTGAAGGTTTGCTTTGCCTGACGCATTTGTCATTTCCAAGAGATGAAATCACTCCTGACTCACTCTCAAATGATGCGACACTGTTTGGAAGCATCATTACAAAGAAATTATAAGCTGCAGCTTCCTATGCGTGCTTTTAAGTTGACACAATATAAGCAGTAGGCAAAAGTTTGATTGAAAGTTTTCATGCCTTCCAACATGATCAGGTTTCTGCTAAAAATGGTGCGGTGCATTGTATAGTAAACAGATAGAGTTTACCTCTGAGGATGGCTTTTCAATACGCTCCAACTCCGGCAGTTAAGTTCCTAGTTCTCAGAAGCAGCCACACCTCCCATTCATAGCTCTGCACATCTTTGACTGCCCTGCAATCTCGTTCTGCTGTTGTGTTGATACCGCTTATTCCTTTACAGTGTATGTTGTGTAACAGTTGTCCTTTTTAAGAGGGGGGAAAATGCCCAGGATTTTAAGCATTAGATTTTAATATTTAGCTGTGATTTCTGAACCAGATTAAATGTCTGTTGCCTCCAACAACAGCAGTTTTGTATTTAAATTAATCTCGTCTACATGGACATCTTTGTGTCTTCCTGAAAAACCTCTGTAGGATGGATGGTAGTAAATAATCTTAAAAAGACTATTAAATTAGACTAATTGGGGTGAGAATTTGATTTAAAGCACTGCTCCTGTACTCTCTTTGGTTTTAAAGCCAGCCCCCCAGCTTGTCCCTCTCAGCTGAATGCAGAGGGCAACAAATTGCGACCCATTTCCCCAGTGTTTGTGTTTCTGCAGCGAATTGCCTCATCTGTTAAAAATGGGTAGGTGATGCATCAAGAGGGATGAAACATTTATCGGAGGATGATTTTTCATTACGGCAAGGGGAATGCTTCCATCAATATTTCAATGGGCCTGCCCACAAGTGTGTGCAAGTGCTACCATGTGTGTTCCTGCACATTCTGTAGGCACAAACATCTTCACAAAGATGGGCAAAATTCTTATTTTCCTAAGAAAACCACCGCCAATAAACAAAAGCATGTGATTTTCAGAAACACACTGATATTTCCCTTTTATTTCTTCTGGGGTTGCTGATAATAGAGATGTCAGTGTCTCAGAGTACCCTTTGCGGTGACTCAGCCCGTGCCATGCTACTACACACTCACGTGCTCTCTTCTTCCTTATTCCTCCCTCTCTAAGATGTCTTTCAGAGTAGCAGCCCTCCCTTCATTTTGCTTCTAGATGGCTGTTGTAAGCTGTTCTCCTCCGAGCATTTTCCGCTGTCACACTTTTTCAGAGTTCGCGACGCTGGTTTTAGTTCTTTGTATGAAATATTCATAGAGGAAGAGAGGCAGCTTTGCCACGTGCTTTTCTGCCCACCACCCATATGAATTACATCCCTCTCTTCAGATGCACCTTAAATCCTCTTGACTCATTTTTTTCTCTCCCTGTCCTGCTTGCCCTCTCCTGTTGTTGTCCCTGTTGATTTGATCTGTGGGGACTCCTGAAAGCACAGACGTGGAAAAGAACAAAGACAAATTGCTAAATTACCCGTATGTTCTACTGTAAAGTACATAAAGTAATGCAAATACTAACTGTATGATTTTTTTTATCCTTGTTTGCATTGTGCATTTGCCATGTTTTCCTTATAGTAAAGCTTTATTAAATATTTTAAGGCACATGCTGCTTCAGCACAAGCTCGAACCTATGTCATTGCATTATGTTGGTATTGCAAATGTTGCAAACACCCAGCAACTACAACCCCAATTCCTTAAAAGTTGTAAAACTGTTAAATTAAAAAATATATAAATTTTAAAAAAAGATTTACAAATCTCATACAGCCATATATTGTTCATGACAGAACATAGCAAACATATGCAGGGCATCCATATTTACGGCACTTCACTTGTTCCACAGTTTTTATGCATTTTTCCAAAATGAATTAAATTCATTTTTCATCTTAAATTTCGACACACAATACTCCAAAATGACAACGTGAACAAAGTTTGCCTGAAATTCTTGCTAATTTATTGAAAATTGTACAAAAGTGTTCACCACCTTTTGCGACGACACTCACAACTGAGCTCAGCTGCTTCCTCTTTCCACTGATCATCTGTCAGATGTTTCTAAGACCTGATTCAGTTGGACATGATTTGGAAAGGCACATACCTGCCTGTATAAGGTGCCATAGTTTACAGAGTATGTCAGAGCACAGACAAACCCGTAAAGTCCAAGAACTTGTCTGTAGACCTCTGAAACAAGATTTCATTGAGGGACAGAAACATTTCTGCAACATTGACGGTCCCAATGAGCACAGTTGCCTCCATTATTCATATAATAATACAAGTTTGCAACCACCAGTACTCTTCCTAGAGCGGCCCAGCTAATCTGAGCGAGTTTGTCATTATGGGGTGTTGTAGTTTTGAAACAAAAATTAACTTTTAATTTCCATTTTGGAATAAAGCCTGTAAAATCAGTAAAATGTGAGACAAGTGAAGCGCCGCGACTCCTTTCAAGAAGCAATGTACATATCTTACTACTAGGTTATTTAACATATTCTCTGATTGCTTTTTGGTATTTAGATAAACTGAGAAAGTGCATGTTTCGCTACGGGTTAAACTGTATTGTTAAAAGTAAGGAAGGAGAAAAGACATGGAGAAGATGTGTTTTAACTTAGCATGCTTCACTCCTACACTGCTGTTCTCAGATTTCAGCCTCCAGTATGATCCAGCAGTGCTGTTTTGTCCTCGCATGCATATCATGTGGCAGAGTGAGCATTTGTGCTGAACTGCTACTGTACCATAACCTACATCAGTCAAAAAAAATGAAACCAGGAACCACAAATTGCTTCTACCTAATGTGTTAAATACATGCGAAGTTCCACCTATACTCTATACGTCTATCCTAACATACACTATGCCGCTTTCTAGAAGGATATGTAACATTGCTCATATTGTCAGTCTGTTAAAGTGATGGTATTCTGTTGCTCAGAATGTTCACTTTTATGTGAATATTTTTCACGGCTTCATTTGAACGTACCCATGACAGTGACAAGGAGAGCCACACCATATGTGCCATATTTGCCATATGCACAAGATTGGACAGTACATCGTTAAGGTTTGCCAAGTCTCTCAGTCTCACGCTCTCATGCTGCCCAAACAAATCTCATGCCAAATAAGAGGAGGCCTCAAAGGCTCTTTATTAAAGAAAAATGTTTTATACAAGTGCAGACAGACAGAATCAAATCTGAACATTTTTTAGCATTTCACCACATCGGTTCATTAACACTGACGCAGACTATGACTTCAACATTTGACATGGTAGAAGTGTTCCCTCTGACTATGTCAAATACCTACAAAATGAGACACATTTGGTACAGCAGCAGCATAAGCTCATTATAAATCAGGCAGAATGACATTCGCTGTTCACTCCTTTCTTACAAAGTGAGTCTTCTTAATAGAGTGAAGCTAGTGAGTTAGGTCATGCAAGTGACTCAAGCTGAACTGCACTCCATACACCCATAACATGCCCCACACTTCTCACATACCATATGCCATATATCATACACCGAAGTCATTAAAGTTTTTTTGTTTTCATTAAGTTTTGACTGCAGATCAGATTCACTTATGCTTTCCAGACTGAGTTTGTTCTCTTATTACTTTTAGAGTCATGTTTAATTGTTATTATAATGTGGTTGGTACAGTACACAGTACTGATATCTTAGTCACAGCGATGTAGACATCCCTGGTTCAGGAAGCATATGTGCCAAAGCATTCTGATGCTGACTGTGATGACAAATTTGACCAAATCATAAAAAACTATAACTAGGATGACTGATGTATATGTTTAGTCTGTTTCATTATTTTTGTAAGTATCAAATAGTTCATTTTTCTCTAAAGCCTGCTTAATACAAAAAATACACTTAGTTTAGTTTTTATTATAGTTTAAGTATCTCCCAGTCTACTTAATTAATATTGCTGCCAGGTTTCTCAACCCCTCCGCCACCCAACATCCACCTGTAGACTCTTACCATCATAAGTACATACTTATGTGGTGTTAGTCCAGTGTATCATATTTGCAGGGGAGTATCAAATGTCCTTTGAGCCTAGATGCCAAACTTGTAAGTGTATTCTGCTGCTGTGATAAATCAGTCATTTCAAGTGCAAGTTGTCTCGGTGTACTCGGGCCATTTTTGCTGTTTCTGCTGTTCTCAAAAATACTACCCAGGCACATGAGTGACATGCACATTCGTAGCTGAGCATGTCGATCTGATCATGTGACTACGTGCATTTCAGGCTCGTGTCATGCTGAAAGCGATACCTTACGTAGGCTGCGAGTGATGTTGCTCATGAGCGTGTGAGCAGACTGAGGGATGTGAGAGTTCAAGTATGGAGATGGTGGAACATATTTAGGGTGAACGTTGGAAAAAAAATAAGGGTGACGATGAAAAAGCTTGTGGGGGAGTTATGGAGCCCGAAGTGGCACGATGTGGGGGTTAAGCATACTGAGTACCAGAAAGATGAGGAGGGTGCATGAGGGTGCATGAGAGATATGTTTATAGAGAAATATTTTAATTTATGGTGAGAGAGGTTTTGATGGGGATGGTAGGTGAAAGTCAGGGGCGGCTGGGCTGGAAGTTCTTCCTATGAGCATTGCTGCAATAATATTTACCTTAAACAAAGCACAGTGGGACAGCAGTGGCAGTGGGGAGCAGAGGAGAGACGTAAAGTCCTTCCATCTTCCTTCTCCCTTAGCCATTTTTTCCTTATTCGCTGCTTGTCAGATAAAGTGGGTCAGCATTACACATCAGCACAACCCGCTGGAGTGGAGGAAGGGTAGGATTTAAGAGACAGATGGGGGCGATGGGAACGAGGTAAGAGAGAGTGCAGAAAGGAAGACAGAGATGCTGCAAGCAGACAACGTTGACAAAGAGAGTAGCTGTAGGAAAGTGAGAGAGAGCAGGCATGGAGGAGGGGAGGAATGAAGAGATAAGCCAACAGTTCATTTATCTTTATGTTTCAGTGGACCACTTGAAGCCCGGGTATGGTAGCTGCCAGCTTTAAGAAGCCCTTCACGATGGTGAAGGGCTTCATCATCGTGTTTAAAGCACTGTTCTCATCCTCCTCCCCTCTTCTCACTCTGGCTCCTGATTTAGATCCTCAGGTTTATGTAGTTTTGTTTTTCAGTGTGGGAAATGATGCTAGAGAAGAGGAAGAGGAGGTGAGCCAGGGGAGGGAGAGAGAGAGGGTGAGAGGGGCAGATGAAGAGACTGAGAGCAGGATTAGCTCAGCCATGTGTCAGCCTGTGCCTGTGAATGTATTTGCCCGTATCCAGTATCTCCAAACACATGTTTACCCACCTCGCAGGCATCCGAAAGCAACGACAGTAGACGTCTCTGCCTGCCTCACAGGCCAGCCTGACATCAGAGCAGGCCCGAATAGCCACTCACTGTTTGTTATTCTGGGCAGAGGAATCTCTGATCCAGATACGGGAGGGTGAAAACCCACCAGGGAATGCTTTGTACTGAAGCTAAATCCATATAACTCATCTTTTTATTAGAGGGGAAGAGAACAGGTACGGAGCTGGTTATATTAGTTTTAAACTGCCGCTTGACTTCAGAAAGAAATAGTTCTTTCGCATAATCCTCACAATTGAAACTGAGCACGTTTCACAGGAACTACTTTCTAGGAAATTGTGGACTTGAAGTATCAAGAGTAACAAGGACAGTGTTTATGAAAGAAGCAATTTACAGTCCTTAATTACAAAAATGTTATCATATCCGGCACGCCGTGGAGTCGAGTTCTTGTAGGACCCACTATTTCAGATGCTTCAGCCTGCACACATTTGCTGCACATCTGCAAGCCACTTTGCAAATTTACGTCCAATTCACACTGCATCTGACTTAACCAATGCCTCATCTGTTGTCATCCATGCCTTTACTCTGGGTATCCATGTGGAAGAGCAGAGAGTTTGGAGAACACAGTCTTCCCACAAAATATGGTGGATGTGGATGAAAATAAAACGTCTTCTTGTTTCAGTCAGTGGTACTGACTGAAACAAGGTTGCCATTAGCTTAATTTCATTGATCTAAAGGTGTTTCAAGACATTCTGAGCTAGTAAATCTTGAAGAAATTACAGATAGCAAATAGACTATCCAATGTGAGTGCTGAATTTATAGTCATGTCAGGACGGCATGGTGGAATGGGGGTCAGCAGTGTACAAATCTACCATCAGGCTAGAGCCTTTCTGTGTGGAGTTTGTATGTTTTCCCTGTGTCTGTAGGTTCTCTCGAGGTATTTCAGCACCCTAACAAAGCTCAAAGACATCCTGTTAGTTGGGTTAATTCGTTTTTCTAATTGTTAGGTGTGATTGGATGTCTGTCTCTCTGTGTTAGCCCTGTGACAGACTGGCAACCAGTTTGATACGCCTTTGATAAACATGCTTCAAACAAGTTCACCACTATAATAAGAGTTTCAGACAGAGAATGAATTGAGAAGCTGCATAGATTAAAGAGGCATTAATTTAAACTAGTGAAACATGCAAAGTACCCCAAGTATAAAAACATGGAGTTTGAAAAACATTTAATAATTTTTGTGGTGTTGATTTTGTAAAATCCACTGAAACCCACCGAGAGGGACACATTTTGTACATTCTGTCTAGTTTCCCCTCCTCTCTGTTTTACGCCGCCTCACCTCTCCCACCCTCTGTTAAAGCATCTGCCAAGACAAGTGCGTCTCAGGCTGTCCAATCTGTGCAAACCTCAGTGAAGTACCTGTGACTCATGCCATCCAAACCCACCTTGGCCCCCTGTGAGCCTGCCAGATGAAAACATTGAGAATTTTCTCAGGTTTTTCAAAAAATGGGAAAAAAAACAACAACTACAAAGCAAAAAGGTCTTTTTGCTTTGTAGTTTGGCGGCAGTACACCTCGTCAAGATCCTCAATGACATCAAACGCTTGGCAGAGGGTTATCCAACCAGCTGGTGCAGATGGCTAGACTCAAGCGGGACATTCTAATGAGGAGCAGGTAGAGCATTAGTAGTCTGGGCAGAGTGGCAGCGCCCAGGAGACAGCAGAAACACACATATACATGCAGCTCTAACCAGCAATATGCAGAGAGGAGGTGTGGAGGTTTTGCATGCTTTAAGCAGCTAGGAAGGGAAACTGTGGTGGACTCTTGACAACTTACTTCATCCCTCAGACATACTCACATATTTACAGACGTGCACATCCATACATAACTATCTCATAGTCTAGTCTGGCAGCACAGCATGTCAGAGTTGAAACAGCATGAGACAGGCTCATATCTCTGTTACAGTGCTGGGAGCTTGAGGATTCTCTTGCTCTGGGGTGGAAAGTGGGGGTTAATGGGTTCATCAACTGAAGTCAACAGCAGGCTACTACTGCCACCTAGTGGGATTATTGGATGACAATCTACCCTGCTTTGAGATAATGGGGGTATGTAAACAGAGGGGGTGCATTATCTGGTGGATATTGCGAGGTGCAGTAGTGAGAAAAATGGTTTTTTTCTCATTTGGAGAATCAGTTCTGTTCATAACTCTTGCGGTGTTTGTAAGGCTTCATGTTGGATGAGATTCTTAAGGCTGGTATTCTATACAGTCTCACAGGTTAAATTTTCCTTTATAAGATGCAGAGGCATTTTTAATATATACATTTTAAATAATAAAAGGCAAATCAGAAGAAAATGTATTACTATTTAAATGTTAATACTAATGCAAATTCTGTTAAGAGGTCAAAAATAGTATACCCTATTTGGTGTTTTCAAAAAATCTTTTTACTAGGGTTAGGGTTTTTCATTAGGTGGTATTACCTGGCACCAGGTACTGTTTTAGTACCTACGCGGCCAGAATGCCAAGCAATCTGAGGCGCTTCTAAAATGAGATGTCAACAGACTGCATGGCACTTATTGGTTAGTCAGTGGCATGTTTTTAAATCTGATATTGGGTCTGTACATGTGACACTATGCTTTTTCATATTGTGAAACCTGCTGCAAAACAAACTGAGGTAGGCTAACTGTTTTTTAAAGGCTGCAAACTCCTCTGCAGGTTAGTGCAGGACAAACAGGTTTTCTGCAGGGGTGGGTTTAAAATAAAGAACATTGTGTGACTGGTGCACAGCGGCTGTGGTTTCATGGTCAGAGGTAGGTTACATCAAGTGTAGCAGAGACTCATACAAATTTTAGCTGATGATGCTTAGATCCATTCATCGAATTCCACCTTCATACCAACTGTATAGGGTACACTATAAAGACAGCATAAACAAGTACTGCCAGTGTTGGATGGAAATCACCCATGACAACCCGTGAAGCATCTGGTCACATCTGGTTGAATTCAGGTGTGTACATCCACAAAGAGCAGCAGGTCAGCTGATCACAGCCTGTACACTAAGAAACATACTGGAGCTCTCAATAGAAATTATTGTGAGTTATGATTCTTTTTCCCCACACTGAGCCATCACAACCAATTTTAGGGTTCCCCCACCTGCTGAATCCACTTTAACCCCTGACTGTTAAACCCCTCTACAGTGTAGGCAACAAAAACAGATATATTTTTTATTTCCCTTCTTTTTTTTTCAGATTCAAGCTGAATATAATTAGAATTTTAAAAAGTTAGACTAAAGCTTGTATTCCCACTCTTCTCTACTGATATTACTTTATCATTATGTTAATATAGCACAAGGCTTAGTTAGCTTTGCACAAAAATAGAAATGTCCTCCAAAGAGCTACTTTTTACTTCCCTACTTTCAGGAGATTTCAGAGTTTGTACTTTTTTTCTTTATCTTGAGTAAAGAAGTTGAATCAGTAATTCAGCTTTATTTTTTAGCAGTAGTATTTGTACTTCTACTTAAGTACAGATTGTCTGTACTTTTGCCAACTCTGGTAGCCAATCCCAGGTCTCCTCGACATCTGTCTGTAATGTCCATTTCGTTCCTTCCGCTTGCTGTGCTGTGTATCTGCCCCCTTGATTGTGACTTCCCTCTTTTATACAGTGACTGAGCACTTGTTGATAATTTCCTTGATTAGGGAAATGTGAGTTTGAAGTGGTAACTTTTCAAAATAAAAGCATGCAACATTATATAAAAACATTCAACTATAAATGCAAACTAATAAAACAAACAGAATAAAACATTAAAACTGCTTCCACAACATGACAAAAAAAAAGAGAAAAACTCCAACAGAGCTGTATTTTAAAGTATCTGTTCCTGTCAGAACCCCTTAGAATATATCTGTGAACGTATCCATCGATCCATGTATTTTCCAAAATGCCCCTAGGGCCTGGAGCCTATCCCAGCTATCCAAGACAGCATGCAATGTATAGATACGTTCACCAGGGTGGATCTACTGTGGTGCCATGTGCCACCCTAAAATAATCTGTTGCCAACCTGAGCACTACCCTAGTTTTGCAGTTTTGTTTATTAAAATAAGCTAGGATTGATGCTTTGAATTTTAAAACTGAATATGTTACATTATCTCACCTGGCTTTGATTTTGTCAGCCCATCTGATTTCCATGCCACCCTAAAAAAAAGAATCTAGATCCATCCCCTGATTGTGTGATGCTGCTGTGAATTCAAGTTGTTTTACATCAAGTGGCCAGCAGAGGTCAGCGTTGAGTAGTAAATGTAGTTTAGGAAGCCGGCAGCAGCAGGCTTTGGATAATGCTGATATCAAGTAAGTTTTAAGGAGGTTACAACTCAGTGGATGTGCTGCACAATCGCGTGTCTTCAGTTGTTTTGATTACAGATGGATTTCGTATTGCTGTCATTATAAGGCTGCCTCCTTACTTTAGACTTGAGTTAAAAGACCTGCCAAAAGAACAATTATGAACAAATGTTAATCTGTTTTCCATTTGCATTTGTAAAATGAAACAGGGTGACTATTCATTCTTAACAACTTATTTATCAAAAACAAAATTTAAACTGCTTTCAATCATAATTTTTCTTTTCACAATTTTAACTGAAATCTAGGACACTGTTTTTGTTTGTTTGTTTTTTAATCAACCTAACTGAGTTTTTCTTGTTTGACTTATTATATTTTTATTGCATTTATAGATAAATCACCAAACACTCCAATTCTGTCTGTGTTGTTGCATCTGAAGGTGTTGCATGATTTCAGTTTTAGTCTTTGACACACTTTCTGTAGTTTTCTGTCTTGTAGGCTGAGCATGTGTTCAGCATGGCTCACAGGTTGAGTTTTCTATCTGTTAATAATTACAGCCTTGTGTTCTGCCTTCACCAGGACTGGATTTATTGGCTAGCCAATACCACAAAAACCAAATCCTGCCACAGTAATCTGATCGATGTCGGGGTGGCCATATGTCAAAGCAGCTTATGATTAGCTGTCACTGTATGAAACCGTTGGCACAAGCCTGTGGATTTTTGTGAGGTCAGTGGATAAAATTATGGAAATGTTTATGAACATGATCACAAGTGGCCTCAGATGTTTATGGAGCGATTATTTTTCTTCATGTACAAACAGTGGTCAGTTTGGTTTGTGTGTTTTGTTTTGATATGTTGAATCTGAAGACCTCCCAGGGAAAATATTCTATTCAAGCACTCTCCAAATTAATGCAGTGTATAAAGATTTAAAATATATTCTGTGTACTTTACTGTTGTTTCCTTCTTTTTTATAAAAGAAGATTTCATTAAGATAGACTTAGAAAATAATTTTTTTCTTACTTGTGTTTAAACTATGGAAGGTTTCACTCTTAACCCATTTTTTGGTACAGAATAAAAATCAATGCAAATTATTTAATGAACATTTAAATTGTGGCCTTTTTTTATGTTAAGAAAAAGACTTAAGGGAAATCCATCACATAAAACTGAATAATGATCTTAGTCGCTAAACTGTGGCTTTTTATCCTCGACCCATCTCTTCTGTGGCCCATAAATTGGGTTGAGCTCAGTTACTGTCTGTCTAAGTTAAGTCAGCCAGAGAGAGCTGATGGGCTTTAGGAAACCATTCATTGTAGCAAAAGTACACTTTTCAGGCCTCATTGAAAGAGTGACCTGCTGAAATGATCTGAGGGCAGAGGATCTCTACTTACAGCTCTCTGCTCCCTCACTTGTCTTTGTTATGCTTACCCCACCTTTTAAATTTAATTGAATGTGGATTTTTTTTAAAACTCCACTTGAAGTTTGTTTCTTTTAAGTAATTGTGTGTCTGGTTGAGTAAAATCTCTGCTTAAAAAATGAGCACATGTTAGCTATAACTTTATGGCTCTCTGCTAGCAGCGTTTAGCAGGAACAGCATATAGTGCACATAGAAATACATACTTTATCAATTTGATAAGTGAGAATATAGCAACTGTTTCTGGGTCCAAGCCTCCACAGCACTGGATGAGACTCTTACCTACATGGTGTAATGCTTTGTCCCTTGTTTTTTGAATAGCTATCAAAAACTATTCAGTTGCCATTTGAGGACTCTACAGCCTTTATAAGCACTTTAATGTGTAGCAAGCCTTTAAGGTACATTTTTAAAAGGCCATTCTAGACAGTGTTTCTGTTCTGACCACTTAGGATTTCAGTGTGGACTGCAACCATCCATCTATTTTCTTTCAATCAGTTTTTTTTTCACCTTATCCAAATTATACAATAATAACTTCATATTATGGATACGATCAGAACTTTCCGTAACTTTAAAAAAATATCTGTCATTTGTAATTTAACCCTACATCTTCTCTATGCAACTGTTTATAATAGGCTAACCATAGTTTTGTAGCTAGCCACGACACAGCATGTCATTTAATGTTAACTAGCACAGTTTCGCTAACCTTACAAACTTCAGTGTTCATGAAAACACTTCACATACGTTTGCCTTTCTATCAATATCTTCAAATTCAAAGATGGAATGGAAATAACAAAAGAAGTTATCTTTTACTTGAAATTGTGTGTGTGATCTAAATCTTTGTTTCTAATAAAATTACACAAGTTAGTTAACTGATGCTATTTGCATTAGCTGGCTAAAAAAATAAAAGCGCTGTTATCTGAATGCATTTTTATCAGAAAACTAGTATTGATATGTGTAGCTAATGTTTTTATGTATTTTCGGACAAACTGTTTATTTCTGCTTTTTAGCAGTTTTGTGGCAGTTCCATACAATTTAGTAATTACTTGCATATATATGCATATATGGTTATGAATCGATTATATAAAACCCTGTATACGTGGGCACTTTAGCCTGCTTTTCTGCATCAGTATCTGCAGCAAGCACAAGGGGCCGTTTGTTCCTATCCTGCTCGGTGTGTGTGTTTGTGTGTTCCTTCATCCTGTCCAGCGTCGAGCCAAGGGCCCATCTGGCTCCAGTGAGGGCCACTTCTTCACGGTGCCTCAGCCTGATTCATGGGCAATGGACAGCTTCAGCTGCTATCCCACTTCCACCGTTTTGCAAAAAAAAAAAAAAATAGTCTGCATACCTCCCAGTTCCCACTGCTCTCCCACTGACAGACAAACTCTGCAGAGATCCAATATTTCTTTGAGTAAGTAGAATCCTTCAAAAAAAAGTGTTGGCCAACATTTACATCTGCTTCTGTCCATCTGCTTTGCGAAATCCCCGCTTGTTCTTGACCTGGGAGTTCCAACGCACGGCCACCTTTGCCTTTTCCTCTCCTTTGCTTGCCCTCAAGGATTTCCAGTTTTACCTCAGTTGTCATAAAACCATTGTACAATGCCCTTATGGAAGAAAGAGTGTGCAAATTACAGCCAACTTTCCTCTCTGTGTTGTTTTTTCTTTCTCCCTTTCTTAATTTACCCTGCATCTTAATCGCTCGCTCTCTTTCTCTTGTCTTTTCAGCTTTCACACTCGTCACCATGACGTAACCACAAATGCAAGACTGCTAGTTTGTCCTCAGACTGCTGGCCAAACCTCATGGTATGGACTGTGTAGTTCGCGGGCGATTCTGTTGCACAATCCAGAGCCATGAGGCACTCGTAGTCTCAGATATGCACTCATAGGAACTCTCCCTGTCAATCACATCACAAGACCACAGAGTCCATGAAAAGACAAAAGGCAAAGAAATTGCATGAATTATGAATGGATATTGACGGCTGGATTGGATTCATATCCTCTGCTGATGTGGCAGTATGGTAACATATGACCTCTAACATGCTGCACAGGGAGATGCATTACCTCTGCATATAGCTTTACTACATACAGTCTGCTGTTCACCAAACAGCCCAGGACAGATTTTTGCATTATTTTGACTGCAGTTTAGCATAATAATTTCCTGGTTACTTGCCTGGTAGCGTTCTTATGAATTTGAGGTTGAGGTATAAAACATATACAGTACTTTATCAGGGTTAATAATTGCTGACATTCTATGAACAAGTCAAGTTACTGATTTACTTTAAGGTGAATTTAATATTAAACTGAAAATAATCAACTCTTTTCAAAAAGCTCTTTTTTAAATTCAACATGTTACAATGTTATATTAAATAAACTGTTCTATTTTCTTACGAGCTCGGTGTAATTAGATCAATTGTCATGTTATTCCAGGTCAACTAATGGCTGAAGTCATGAGTTGAGTATTAAGGTGGGTAAACACCCTACAAATTTTTCTCCTGTTCCTAATATTTTCTATTAATACCCATAATGCACTGCATTAGCATTTCAACGTATCCAGAAAACCTGATTTCAGCTTCACATAAGAGCTTTGTTGTATGTCTCAGATGAGTCACATGGACTTGTCTCATAACATTACAATGATGCAAGTGTAGTGGTATCAACTTCAAATGCTCCACATACTCTACGGGTTTGCCAGTGGCTGCAGGCAATCTAGAACTTATTAAGAAGATCAAATGCACATTTTAAGTGCTTAAATGGTGCATATTTACCACCCCACTTCTGAAAAAAGGTAGCATATTGTGTGAAATGTCATTAAAAACAGAATGCGCTTTTTTTAGTTTGCCCACTTGAATGTTTTTAACTATGATAATCTTAGTTGTGATATTTAAAAAGTAAAATAGTTATATTAAGTGAATATTAGAAATCCACAAGCAAACATTTGGTAGAATTAAAAACATACAAGGACATGTTCAGTGGACAACACAGTTCTCTGAAGTGTAAGTCATCATAGGTGATGTTATATGTTGGAGAAAGGCTAAAGAGGATTATGATTTCCCACCCTCCCAACTCTGGATTTCTTCCTGTTAAAAGGGATTTTTTTCCTTACCACTCTTGCCAAAGCGCTTGCTCACAGGGTGACATATGATTGTTCGGGTTTTCTCTGATTTCTTTGTAGGGTCTCTGAGGGTTAAATCACAGTAGATATGAATTCTCTCATACAGTACACATTAGCTCTCCTTCACCTGCTTCCACTAGTTTTTCTTCAGCTGACCCTGTATGGATAGCAGATGTTAGGCCTTGTATCTTCTTTATCAGTACATCTGGTTACCCTTTCAGTATTAGTTAACCCTCTGAGGTCTAAGCCATCGTAATTGTTAACTTTACCCTAATCTTATATTTTAGAGAAGGGCAAAATTGAATTTTCTTTGGAGAAAAACATGCCAAAAGTTTTTGATGTGTGTTGGAGTGTTGTTTTTCTTTTTTTTACTGATTCGGGACTTGGAAGAAGAATCAGAATTTAGAGTTGGATAAGGGAAAATAGGCATCCTGTTGCCACGATGCTGGCTCCAGTAATTTGGCAATGGGGGTTTGGTTGCTGTCGCCATATCCGACACTCCACCTGGGCAGGGAGGTTTAGCTGAGGCTCACCCCCTCCTCTACAGAAAGGATGCAAGTTAAAAGGGCAAAAGGTGAATATATAAATACTTAAATAATTGAAATAATAAATAATACATTTAAATATATATATATATATATATATATATATATATATATATATATATATATATATATATATATATATATATATATGTTAAAAAATCAAAAATAATCAAAAAGACATACATAGAGAGAATATATCAATCAACCTATGAAAAAGAAAAACTGGGGGAAGGGAAGAATTTATTTTTTTTATCATGCATTATAAAATAATTATGCATTATTTTACCCCACAAAGAAAAGAAAATAATCTTTTTAAAACTTTAGAGCTGAATAACTTCCTCTTTCTTGTTTTCACAGGTTTGACTCTGCGGAGATTTCCCTTATATACTCGGGCAAGAGACAAATTCAGCTCATTCTATTAATTTCCTAATTCAAATGCATATCACAAAACTGCTGCTACTATGAAGGATTTTCACCATGGTAAGGATGTTGTGAAAACCTGCTGTTGTGACAGGCCTAATGTCCATCACACATCTTCAAGAGAAAATTGAAACCACCCTTTGCTTGCCTCTGTAACCGGACAGAATTCCCTTGTTGGCTTATGATGTGACTGTTAAAGGTTTATAGTTTGCTCTTCGGATTGAGCGGGTCATGGCTGTTAGTTTTACAAAGGGAAAATGTCCTTAGAAAATGTGTGCAGTAGCCACGGGTTTTTCTCTTGAGAAGCCTGCATACTTAATTTAGTTTTTCTACAGGTATCCTAAGGCAATACTCAGTAGTAAGTAACAAGACAATAGGTGCAGTTTACTGGATTATGGCTGACAGGAAGACTGTTGAATTTTCCGTGTTTCTGTCATCTTTATTGCAGTCGGTGTGGAGAATGTTAGCTGGCAGAGCTCGTTGCTGTGTGCAGATTCTTGCCCTGCATTCGCCAAGCCACTAAATAAGAGTCCCTCTGTGCTTTTAAAATTTTCTACTTTTTCCTCACCTGCTGTGAGCATCGTGTTGTCAGACAGCACTTCAGTCTGGCTTTGTTTGCTATAGCAACCAGATTACTACACGTTTTAGCACAAGCGATGTTTACAAGTGTAGTTGGGATTTTTATGAGCCAGGACATCATTCAGACTCCTTGGCAAGGTGGAGCCCAGCAAGAGAACTACAGCAATGTATGAGGGTGTGGGGAGCAGACAAGTGAACAGAGGAAGCCTCTCCCTCTCAAGGTGGGGCCTCTTGTATGATTTTAATACACCTTTTTCATGCCAGGCCACATAACAAGACAAAGGACATCGGCAACTGATGACTACAATTCAATATTGACGCCTTGTTGGGACAATCAGGCTTTAATTTTATAAAACTATATTCTATAAATGTGTAAGTAGTAATATAACATACAAAGTACACTTATTTATATAATTTGGTAATGAAAAATCTTCATTAGCTTATTGCTTAGTCCCAGCTCGATTTAATTATTTGGTTCACAGTAGTTTAGTGCTTCTGCAGCAGTCGTGGTAACCATAATGACTGAGGAAGACACTGAGCAGACGGGGCTGTGCAGGTCACACTTTGGGCAGTACTGCTTGTGTCTCTTTGAAACAAACACATGGTCAAGTTCCCAAAACAAATCCAAAACTGTTGAGAATATAAGTTAACCGTCCTAATGTCCGGTGAGTTGACTGTTGAGGTGGCAAAAGTACAGACATTATGTACTTAAGTTCAGGAGGTGGGGGGAACAATACTTTCTATTGAGAGCACCAGCAGACTTTCTAAATGTACAGGCTGTGATCAGCTGACCTGCTGCTCTTTGTGGATGTACACAACTGAATTAAACAAGATGTGAGCAGATGTTTTGTGAGTTGTCATGGGTGATTTCCTTCTTCTACAGTGGCAGTACCTGTTTATGTCTTTTTTCTAGATAGTATGAAGTTGGTATGAATGTGGAATTCGGTCAGTGGATCTAAGCGTCATCACCAGCTGGCGGCCATGCAGCTGGAGCATGCCTCACTCCTGGTGGGAAGAACTGTAGGACCGATCCGAGCATCAGGTGCAGCTGATCGTGAGTCTGGCAGCTCGGGTCAGTTCCTGGCCTACACTGCCGCCACTCCCACCCGCGACCCTCGACTGCACAGCAACTGCGGTCCATACTGGTCCGGCGCCCATGCCGGCCCCCAGGTTGAGGCCAGCCAGGACGCAGCCTGCCTCCGCAACCATCTCCACTCCTCAGGTGGACTGGCTGGTGCCCAGCAGGGGCCTTCACCCATTCCTGCTCCCCGGAGGAGGGCCGTTGAGCAACTGCCGGGCCCACCACCTGCTCACTCACCTCACCAGCCGTAGGTGGAGGACGAGGCACGCGAGGGACCTCATAAGCCGGAGACAGAGCTCGAGGGGCGCGAGGGTCCTGCCAAGCCTAAGTCGGCGTGCTGGCCAGACCAGCCTCACCTCCACTGCCAAGCCACCTGGGAGTCACTGCCACGACTGCTGCACCACCGCCGGTTGACACACGGGTGGCCCCCAGACACACCTCATCACCACCACCGGTGGATCTGCGGGCGGCCCTCTGAACCAACACGCCCCTGCCGCTAGGCCATGGGCTGGGGATGCCAACGGTCGGGGCTGATTCCCTCTCCTGCTCAAGGGATCTGCAATTGTGCCTCGCCGGCTTTAAAATCTGTATTAGGTCCTGAGATTGTGTTGTTGTTGGCGTGTATGTTTGGCTGGTGACTGGAAAGCCTCAGGTGCGTGTGAAGAGCACCCAGTGAATAAAAGCAAGATGCTGAAAAGCATGAATGTGTGGAAGGGTCTGCCGTGTGTTCATTACATTATGTCACACAGTTTTTGCTCTTTCATCTCTTTTTGTGCCACATATCCTGGTTATTAATAATTGAATAGGACTGCCTTCCATGTGCTAATTTTCAGACTCAAATTGGTTTGATATTTGAAGGTCTGCAGTGATGAAATAATAATTCCATTCAAATCAGCTAAACCAAAATTAACTAGCCTTTTTTGAAAATGTAAGGAGTACAAAGTAGAGATATTAGTTTAAACATGTAGGGAGTAAAAGTAAAAAGTTGTGAGAAAAAAATACTTAATTAAAGTACAGATACATGAAAGTATCAGTATTTGTACTTCAGTACTTCCCACCTCTGGTTCACTGACCTACCTCTGCACCTACAAAAGGTGTCTTGTTTGCTTTGCCTCTGCAATCTAAGACACATATTTTTGCACTTTTACAACTGTGAGTGTTGTGAGTACTATGCATGTATGGTTGTAATTATGTGAGTGAAAACCGACTTGAGCCAAATGCCCCTGTCAAAGTTGGTTCCCCATCCAGTTCGTACGGTCTGCTACCAACACAGCTTTTAGCTTATAGCAATTACCCAGTAGTCACATTAGCTGTCTGTGAAGTTGTCAGTAGGGCTGTGGCTGGCAGCTATGGATAATATTAAAATAATAATGTTAATGTGCTCGAGCTAGGGAACTTTATGAGTCCTGCCCATCTGTAACGTTAATGGACAGTGTTATTTTGATAGGAGAACACAATTATTTGTCTCTAAAAAGTGTTGCACTTCTCAAGTACCCAAATTAAAAGTGAGAAAAGTGTACCAGCAACAGACAAAAACAGCATCATCCTACCCTACCCCAAAAAAATATGGTGCCAGGTCACCAGAGGCACAGTGCTACTGTCTTTTTTTGGGTTTTCCTTTTGCACTACCTGAGAGAATCTTAAAATATTACTCAGATACGTACCAGTATGTCAGTGCTATTGAGCATCAAGTAATTCCCTGGGTATTGGTGTCATAAGTTTGAAATTCTAGTGTTGTGACAACTCTAGATACATAAAAGAGGAAGAAAATAACCCAAAATAAAATGTATCAATATGTGTGGCAGATGCAAAATAATTTCATCCATTCAGCTAATTTACACAAAATGTTGTAACTAGTTTTTAGAAATATATTTTTGACAACAAACTATTTTTTCTTTCAAAAAATAAAACAAATAAAACCACCAAAGAGTTCTTCTAAAGCTTATTATCAAATTTGTTATAACCACTTTAATTTTTATTTTGAAACCAAAATGAAACAATAGGAATTTCTCATTTAACAGAGTTTATATGCTGTAAAGAATGACTTTAAAAAGTAATGCTTTTTTCAGTTTTTATGTTATGCTAAGCTAGTCTGCTGCTCGGTTTATTATCATTTTTAGCATGCTGACCTTAGAGTACCATCTATTGATAGCATAAAACATGTACATAGCTTCCAGGTTGGAAAGATTAAGCCAATGCAGAAGTCCTTTTAATCCTCATTCTACCTAAAGGCTGCCAGACAGTGATAGATGGTTGACCTCTGATAACACTTTCCTGGTGATTTCATGGTCTCAGTCAGTCACCAGTCCATTTGCCAAAATAGTTTTATTCACGGTATCAACTTGTTATTGACAAATTGTAAACTAATGACCAACTGGTTTAACACTCAGGCCACCACCTCCTTGTCATATCACATGTCATATATTTTTGTTTTTTTTTTTAAACTAAGCGGGCAATGGTGAAAAAGTTGATCTCAAGACTCTAGAAAGACGCAAGTTTTTCTTTCTCCAACATAGTTTTTATGCCATTATTTTAATTTTCTTCCATCTGTTTCCTAGATGTTTTCCTTTTCCTCAGGATTGACCTAACAACTGACAAACGGGTAAGGAAACAATATCAGTGAGAAGTGCGTTCGAAAAAAAATGATGAACAGCTTTTAAGATGAGTAAATTAAGAAAGTCCACATGAGGACAGGGTTTGCCAACACAGATGTCTTCCTTGTAGTCCAGATGACTGTCAAGAGAGATTAGACAGAAATAAGTCCTGCCAGAGAGCCCATATTAACTTCGAGTGTTTTTTAGAGCTTGAATGTTTGTGCTAAATAACATTATCTAGCTGCACTAAAATCGTTTGTGGCATGTTATTATATCATGATATTAACGCTCTCTCTGACAGAGAATAGATCTTCACGTTACTGCCCAGTTTCCAACAGCTTCTTCATCCAAAACAATACACACACACACACACACACACACACACAGAAGACGTGACATTTTCTCTGGGCAAAGCAAGGCCCTAAAAGCAGCGCTAGTGCATAGCTAAAGAGTAGAACAGCACCATTATTGATGCAGTCACGTTGATCTTGTTTTGCTAGCCGTCATTTCCTAGAAATTCCTGCCTGACTTCATTCCCCTAGCTCTTCCTCTTTGATTTGTGTCTGCCAGTTGTCTTTTGCTTTTACAGAGAAACACATGTAAGCTACAGCGTACATACTGCACCTAGCTTCCACTGACACACAAGTGGTACTAGACACCCACACACTCTCTCTTTCCCCAACATAATTATGTGATTCTATAAACGGGTCAATACAGTCCCAATTTTTGCTGTTCTCCCTCACTATCAAAACAGTCTCTTGGCTGCTGTGATACTGCACACAAAATGGGTCATTTGGGTGTCCAATATTCACCAGCTGTTGTCTTAAAAAGTAGCTGTTAGAGGTTTATAGTTTCATCCTCTGTATTAAACAGCATTTATTAACCAAATGGGGCACGTGGGCAAAGGGGCGGTCTGACATGTAGTTAATTTTGCTAAATGGTCTACTTTAACCCTAACCAAAGCCATTTTTCTAAACTCCTCCATGTAGCTTTGGTGCCTAAACCCTATGAAACTCGTGATTGCAAGCAAGCCTTTCTGGCGGAAAGCCCTGAAGGCAAACTTTCCCACTACTGCAATGCAGTCATGCCAGCTCATTCAAACAGTGGCAAACTATTGAAACAGTGTATACAGTTTTTACAGACTCTTAAAGTCTTCTCATCTCTATCCTTTAACCTCTTTTATTTGGGTTTTATATGCCCTTTTGGGTTTATTCTCTACCCACTCATTAGCATGGTTTATACCAACAGCAGCTTAAAGCTACAAAAGCTCTTAAAGGCAACTGTACATTATTTTTCTTAAACTTCAAGTAGGATTAGCAATAAGTGGGTTAGCTTATTAGCATTTGGCAGGTGAAAGGCTCCATAATTTTGTTGTACATGTATAATGACAACAAAGGGCTATTCTGTTCTATGCTATTTCCTACGAGTTAGAAGTTAAACAGCAGGCAGCCTGCAAGGTTTCTAAGTTGGTGTAAGAACGCATATATATGAATGAACAGTAGAAGAACACTCGCCCAGCTTGGATGGGCACAGTAAAAATGGTAGTGGTCCAATTTGTCTCACAGAGAAACGTCCTCCTTCTGTTTTCTCTTATCTTGAGGTGATGATGGATCTGTTTGTCACATGCACATTTGTTTGAAAGAAGCTAGACAGGTGACAGGTGTCATCATAATGCGGAAATTCTGCAATAACATCATAACAAGGGAGATGAGACTTAATATGAAGCTAGTATAATTAAAAAAAAACATTTGAAAGGAAACAAGCTAAATATCACCTTGACTGTCAAGTTACTGGCTCACTCCGACCTTCCCCCGAGATTACCGTCCATCAGCACAACCCTAATGGCGCTCTCGAACATGTGGTGCATGTAACAGAGGGTGTGTTTAACACAAGCCATGATTGGTTTAACCCTTACCAAGTAAGATCTGTGACTAAAATAACTAGCAATTGTTAAACTAGGGATTCTGACTTTGGACAGTTTCGTTAACAAAGTCAGCCATTAAGAAAATCAATAGTCAACTGTTGAAGATGAAGGAAACAGAGTGGATTGTTTAACAGAGGCTTATACATGTTTACAACACTGGCGCTTTGTGTTTTGCTGAAAAATCTAAGAACATTCTGACTTTAAAAAGTAATAATTATAGAAAGTTTGTTAAATCACACAAAATAAGATTGTCACTGTGCAATGATTGGATTTGCAAGTACTCAACAAACCAAACCAACCAATGCACAATTTTAGATGTGTTGGATATTTTACATAGGAAATGAGACAAATCAAGGAGATAAAATTTGTACCATCATGTCAGCTTTTTCAAGCGTAAAAACAGCTGTTTATGGCTTTCTTTTCTTTTCAACTCTTGGGTTTTGAAAAGTGCTCCAAAGTCCTGGAGTCATACAGTGAGCCTAAGATAGCCAGGCAAGATTAAGTAGATACATTCAATAGGAACAAGGATGCTAAAAAAAGGGGGGGGGGGGGGGAGACAACATTCAATAAATAATAATCTGCACACACAGTGATCTTTCATCCTCCTATTCCCGTCATCTCCTCCTCCTTCTCAGATGCCTTCCTTCTCCTGTGTCGATGTGTTTTTCCATCCGGAGGTTCATAGGTTAAGTTGTCCCCAGCATGTGTTAGCACTCAGGTCAGCAACAGTCAAAACCTGTGATGACAGAGTGTGTGAACGCTGGGGAGTGTCAGGGGTTAAGTGTGTGTACAGGTTGCATGGCGAGCTGGGGTATACACCCCAAAATACTTCTTTTCACCTGGTGTTCAGACAGGACAGGGTTGATAACAGGTTTTAACGAGTTTACATATGAACAAAATTTGAATCGAAGTTAAGAATGATCTAATTAGAGGATTTAAGATACCTGATTTTTCCTGACTTCTGGAATTTCTAACAATTTACAACCTTTCATGTAGATTTAATGTCAGTTTGTAATTTCTGTTAGTCCACTGCAGCTAACCTAATCTGTGGTGTAATTCATATTTTGGCTAACTGTAGTCTGGATTCTGAGTGCTTCCCTTCAAATACAATATTTATATTGAACAAATGCTACAAACATCTATGGTTTATAGCACAAATAGATTGAAGCCCTTTTAGTGCAAATGCCAAGAATACAGCAACTCTTTACTGATGAAATTTATCATATTGAATTTCCAAAAAAAGGTTGGGACCCGCTGGTGTAGAATGTAATAAAAACAGAAAGCAATGATTTGCAAATCTCCTAAAACATATTTTATTCACAAAACAACATAGAAGAGAAGGGAAAAACAACTGAACACTGAACAGCAGTGACATGTCTTTAAAAAAAAGTTGGGACAGAATCATGTTTACCACTATGTAGCATTTCCTTATATTTTAACAACAGTCCATAAATGTCTGGGAAGTGAGTTGACTGTTGGAAGAGGAATGTTGTTCCACTGTTTTCAGGTATAGCATAGTAGCTGCTCAATATTCCGGGGTCCTCTTTTTAATTCTTAACTGCAAGCAGGCCAATTCAGCAACTACACTATGCTCACACATGCTGTTATAATAGATGCAGCATGCAGTTTACTCCTGTCTTGCTGAAATATGCAAGGCCTACCTTGAAAAAGTCATCCTGGATGGCACATTTCCATGCAATCGGAGATGCAGGCCTTTGAACTGAGTGCAGATAACAAGCCGGATACTCCCTATCCTCTTTAGTCCAGAGGATGTGGTGTCCATGTTGTCCAATAATTTTTCCAATTTGCCTTAGTCCATTTAAATGAGCTCAATGGCTCAATAAAAATTTTAAATAAGCTCAATGACTCATTCAAAATGGCCTCAAAAAATGGTGTTTCTGGATCATGTTGGCTTCATTTTTGCACAATACAGCATTTGTGGATAAAAATAGTAAACTTTGTTCACAGATAGTGATTTATCTAAGTGTTCCTGAGCCCATGCAGTGATTTCCACAACAGAATCATGACTGTATTCAATTACAGGTATCCAGTATTGATTTTCAGTGGCCCGGGTTCGAGTGCGACCCAGCCACATGTTTTCCCCCTCTGTCTCTCACTCCTTTCCTGTCACTATCAAAAAAATGCAAAAATGCCAAATAAATAAATAAATAATTTCTACTTTGAGCAATAAAGTTGCCTTTGCAAGATTAAATGGCCAGAACCTCATAGATGTGAAACAGAAATTCAGAAAGTTCCCCACAAATAATTGCATAGTTACTTTAAAAAAAGCAATACAATCAGATGAGTTGGGTCGCCTTTTGTAAAGAGACACACAGACAAGTTGTGCTTCTCAGTGCAGACTGACTCCGACTGATTGCAACATGTTGCCAATCAGTCTGCACTTGTGAATTAGACAACGATTATTTGGAAACAATTGTTTGGAAACCGTTTGGCTCCCACCAGGTGACCTGTGCAATCGCTTAGCATTGGCCATCCTTAGGGTGTTGAGCATGCAACACCCTCAACCTCTGGGAAATCACCAATGACTGAGAATGTGTCACCAAATGCAAAAAAAAAAAAGAAAATTCATTGCATTCACTGAACAATCACAGATTTTACCTGTTAAACGAACAATGTCATCCTGGTTTTACTGTAGTATGACTGATAAATTTCTAAATGGATTTGAACAGACACCTTTACCACATTACCAGAGCCAGTTTAAATAACCTGATGTGCAAACCGGCACACGACCACACGTTTAACTTAAAGGTAATGCACCAGCACAACTATAAATGCTGTCCACTTGCATAGGTTACATCATAGACTTTCACTCTAGAAGTCTAAATCAGCTATAGCTGCATGATCAGCTAGCAATTGACAACGTAATCCATAAAGGAAAATATCAAACAATTCACAAATAAAAGCACCACCAAGAAACTGTTAATCAATGTCAAAATGTGTTTGTTTGCCTTGTCACAATCACTTACAAAGGAAGCTGAAGGTCTAACATTACTGACAGCTGCTCATGTGTTTGCTAAGCAAGAGTTTCAATGATGTTTCAGACAAAATACAAGTGCCAGTGTGATTAGTTCAGTTACCATTTGAAAAAGCAAAAACATTAAATCGTTACAGTAAAAGACTGGCCGAGATTGTTGTAGCTAAAAGAACTCTCAATGTCTAGATATGTGTACAAATGTGTACAAAGTCTACAATGCCTGTTTTTGACAAATATCAGAGGGAGACAGAGAAGGTTACTGTCTGTGGCAGATATCAGGACTTGTTCCCAGCACTAATGAACTGCATTGTTAACTGGTGCTTCCTCTTCCCCACAAATATTACTAGTAATTTCATTTTTTATTATTATTACTAGCAATTCTTAGTATTTTTTCAAGGCCATTGGGTCTCGCACTTTTAATAAAACATATATGTATTGCTCTTGTTGTTTTCAAGCTCAATTGTGTTCTGAACATTTATTTACAGATATGCACAGTGATAAACTGCACTAAAAATGTTATTTACAAACAGCAACATACACATAATACAGGCAATGTCGTACACGTTATATAACATGCCATTCATTCTGAGATCAGATACATATAAAATATACTTGTAAGGATTTGAGTGTTGTAAATATAATTCCCAGAAGTTATATAGATGTTGTATATATGATCCTGGTACCATAGACAGTTTACATAGGAAGTTTCGTTCAGATTGATCAACAGATTAACGTGTCTAAGAGGAGTCAGAGAACAGATAAGCTGCGAGAGTGTTATCATTATACTTGAATTGACAGATTTTTTTCTAGTGGTGCCACTTGTGCCACTGATTAATTTATACATCTATCGAAGGTCTGACTGTTTCTTTTACCTAAGCCATAGTCAAAGTCTTTCTGTGTGAAACTGGCCTCAGTACATCTGGTCTAAACCCACACAGACAGAAGGAGGCCATGCTAACACCAGCCAGCTGGTGATCACATTCAAACCAAAACCCCTCTGTGCTAACCACTGAGCTAGTGTGCCAACAGCTTTCTCTTTGACTATATGATCCTTTAAAAGTTACTCAAGAACCACGAAACACATGGTAGAGACAATCAGAAAGTGTCCACACACCAACACACACACACACACACACACACGCTTAACATAGTGAGAATGACAGAAGCAGCTGCTGGCATGATCTGGAGGTCATGTTAGATCACAACACTGAGGTAAAAAACAAATTCTTTAACCCGGGGGGGTTGTCTCAGATCTGAGTTACTGGATCACATGGTGATACAACGCTGCAAGTGTTTGCCTCAGTTTGTGGGTCTCTTTGAGAGTAACAACGAAAGAGAGTGTGTGTGATTGGGTTTAGTAAAAAGTTTTATCTGAAGGACGGCACCAGGAAAGATTTTAGCACTATAGATAACTGTGCTGCAACCAAGAGAAAACAATCCAGGCCAGGAGTCAGTGAGAACAATAAGATCATCATAAAATGTGTCTGTGGTACGATAAATACACTTGCAGCACTAACCAGTTTCACGCTGTGGAAAAGAAAGGAGCATTAAAAAGAAGACGGAAAAAAATAATAATTTGAGGGGAAAAATCAGGTTATTTCATTTGGATTTCTTTGAATACGGCAGCTTGTGTCGAGCAAAAAAGACCCGTCCAAAAATTTATCATTATCTGGCAGTATGAAATGTCATTAAAATAGTTCCATGTAACTACACTCTGGGGTGTATTAAAGAAATAATAGCCTTTTCAGAGCAGGGGGCAGCAGTTCATTAATAAAAGTAATGTCTTAGTTTAGGAACTGTGCAGGTGTGATTTGTCTTCATCTTTAATGGTACGCACTGATTAAGAAAGCAAACAGTATGTGCGTGTGAGAGAGAGTCCAAATGTGGCTACACGCATGCACGCGCATCTGTGTGTACCCGCAGTAGTGTTGGTGCGCGCCGCAGGTGATTAGACCCTTTTCCAGAATATGTGTGTATGGTTGTGTTTCTGTGTGGGTCTCAGTGTGTTGGCAAACAGAGCTGACAAGACTATGAGTGATCCTTAACGTTGTTATTGACTCAGACTTTATTTATAGAGTGTGTGGTCCTGCTGCATGAGCTGCACACAGCGCCGCCCCTCCGAGGCCCGCGAGCAGACACGATTAATCAGAAGAATGTTATAATTAGGGTTAATACCCTCAGGCTGCATGAAAACACACGCACACACAGAAACAACACTATAAGTGAACATGAACATAATGTATGAATGCATGTGGTCCACAAACACACACATATACACACGCACACATACACAGAGGGGGCCCTGTGTATGTAAGCAGGCCGGATGGGTTGCAGAGGTTTTCGGAGCGGCTGGGCCGGCGTGCTGTTTGTCCAGAAACGCTTTGAGGCTTGTTCTCTTCATCGGAGAGGTTGTTAAACAAAAGTGAGTTTGTTACAGTAGCGGGGGGCCAGCGGGGGGGTATTAATACACACCAATGCAGATGTCTGAGCATTTACAGCCATCCGTGAGAAAGCCTGTTGTGTTCAGTGTCAAATCCAATGTCTGGTGATCCCCATTTGGCCGGGCCTATTTTGGTTGGAGGGTTCACATGAGCCCCCTTGAAAAGTACACATTTGTCTCCGAGTGCGCTAGTATTCTTCCGCCAGTGAATTACAGTCACTCTCTTTTTATTTTATAGCTGTGGCAAAAAATAAACACAAAGACTCCCATTTAGCAGAACAACAAAAAAGAGACGAAAACAAGCAGCTATTTTTGGAAGTTTTATTTCATTATAAATAGGAGTGATAATGCGCTCGTACACATGACATTATGTCATATCGCTTTGTCAAATAATACAAAAAAAATATATCAAATGAATGAAAGGACTGCTTCATTCTAATATAGACAGAAGGACAAAGCAGGAGTGCTCGTGACGACACTCTGCTATTCACAATTTCACGGATAAAGGATTTTAGTTCTTTTGCTTTTTTTTTAATGACGTTGCTGACACACAGGACGCTCGTGACAATAAATATGTCTGGAATGCATCGGAAAACTAATCAGCATTTCCTGCTTTTGTAAGACGGAAGTTTAAAAAAAAAACGTTTCAAACAACACAAAGTAATAAAAAAATACAATTTTGGCTTTGTCATTCCTTCGTTTGCTCTATATACTGGCTTTCCCTTCACTCAGTCCTTTCAAGGCCCTGAAGCCCTAACAAATGTGGTCCCCTCAGAGTGCTCTTTTAGCTATATTAGCAGTGTTTCCTATTTGTTTTGGACCCGAAAGCCTTCAAAGGCACATGTGTTGCTCCTTTGCAGAGTCCCAAACTCGATCCAGAGAATGACTTCAAGAGGCACATTTGATTTTCTTATTGTTTTAATGCTGAGGTTGACTCTAAGTTATGTGATATTGCACTTCTGGTCAGCTGGGAGAGTGGCTGTCTTTAGTCTAAACTCTTTTGCTTTCTTGCTTTCTCAAGTGTCTCCTGGTCGTGACTTGTGACCCGCTGGATTTTTCTTGCCAGGAGAAGATCTTTAGAGGTTTTTTTTTAACACTGTGATCGATCTAGCTTGTCGTCCCCCCTCCCGTTCCGCACGCCTTTTTTTAAAGCCACTTCTCTGCCACCCTCTTCTACTGCGCTCTCATCTGTCACTTTCCTTAAAGTCACCCTTTGACCTCTTTAAAGTTTCTCTTTAAAACGACAAAAGGCCTCACCGTCTGAGACATCAATGAGACAGAAAGGAGGGAGAGAAGGCAGAGGGGGAGGGAGACGGGAGGAATGTTTGAATTAACTTTCTCTGCCGTACAGCTGTGGTGTACATTAGACTTTCTGACACAATAAAAACCCACGGATTCGTTAGTTCGAGTTTGTTTTCCTTCTCTCTGGAATTTCTTTCCATGTGTGGGATGCTGAGATGTCAAATAAATGCAACAAAATCAACAAAGCCATTTTCTTCCCCCATACAATTTAAGGATTAATTTGGGAATCTTCTAGGCGCTCATGTGGTGCAGATACGTAAACATGGTAGTCTGTGATGATAGGTCGAGGTTCTCTGTCTTTACAGGCAGAGCTGGCCGTACAACTTCATCCTCGTAACACAGCAAATGGTCCGAACTCAGCGAGCACTGGAGGCTCCGCCGTTCATCTAAAATAGCAATGTTTGTGGTTCATAAAGAGTTTTTGCTCCCGTATTCTTTCTTGTGGTCCCTTCTTTTTGTTTTTTTGTCCATTCATCCTCCAAAGAGAATTAAGTAACATCCTGTAGTAGACAGTAAATGGTAAAACAAATTTGGTCCAGATATTCAAATATTTCTGTCACTACGTACACTCTCTCTCTCTCCCTCACACACACACACACACACGCACACACACACACACACACACACACACACACACACACACACACACACACACACACACACACACACACACGCACACTCTTGTGGGGCCTTCAGTGAATCTTGAAGCTGCTCATCAGGTGATTTCAGGCCTCAGATAAGGAAGGGTACCTGTAAAAGAAAAGAAAAGAAACAAAGGATGAAACAGTTGTTGAATTATTACCTGGAAAAAGTGAATTTAAAAAAACAAATGAAGTGGAAATACAATAAAAGAGATATATGGCTGCAATAAATTTTGGGCATGTGTTTTTACGTCCAGTTCTGCCAACATATGGCTGTTGTTAGCATCGCATGTGACAACAGTGGTTTGTGGTGTTGGGTCAGCGCAGAGAGATGTGAGAAGTGTAGGTATGTGCAGAGGGAAACTAAACTATAAACTAATTATTAAAGTGAAATTTAATGGAAGAATTTACATGTAGATCATGTATTTAAGCACCAATATTATTATTATTATTATTATTATTATTATTATTATTATTATTATTATTAATAATAATAATAATAATAATAATAATAATAATAATAATAATAATAATAAATGGCCTGTATTTGTATAGCGCTTTTCTAATCCCTAAGGACCCCAAAGCACTTTACACATTCAGTCATCCACCCATTCACGCACCCATTCACACACTGGTGATGGCAAGCTACATTGTAGCCACAGCCGCCCTGGGGCGCACTGACAGAGGCGAATAATAATATAATTATAATAATAATAATAATAATAATAATAATAATAATAATAATAATAATAATAGCATGCTGGTTTAAATTCTTCTTCCGACTCCCAGAAACGACATTTTGTAATTAGCAGAATTTTTTTTTATTTGTGTTGCACTTATTTATTGAGTGTGATGTACAAACAGGGCAGAGAATCCCAGAGCACCTCGCAATAATGTTACAATATGTGGTTATCAATGTGACACAGAGACGTTGTAATACTCAATACACTACAAGACTTATTAAATATATATCCCAATATCTTAGAAACTATAAAAAAGGCCTTAGAATTGTCACTTTAATGTCTTTAATTTTGTATACATACATAAACCAAATGGTCCATTTATTAGCTCTCAGATTATTTTTCCAGTGTTCTGATCTTTTTAGTAGTTTTTTCTTTTCTTCTGTAAGCCTGTCAACTGTCCTTGCCATTCACTCACACTCACTCATCGGACGAGCGTGCCCACAGAGAATTATAAAGTAGTGATTCTGATAAGTCGAATTGTTTGGAGAGGCTATTTAGAGCCGCTGCAAGTTTCATTGAAAACACTGATATGTGCCGCCAGCGGAATCAGGTAGCTATGTTGCAATACCAGTATTTCAGCATTATATGTATCTATATGAAAATCAAAAATGTCTAATTGGCCGCAGCTTTTTGTTATAATAGAATTTTATCATTAATTTTTGTCATTGATTAGCACCTGTGTGTATAGGCTCCTCTATAACCGAGTATGTATGTTAAAAACCAAACGCTAAGGAACAAACTGGCTTTGTTTTTGAGGGCCGATTACATATGAAAGATATAATGGAAATAAGACTTAATGAACAGAGCACAGAAAACAGTAGCTCTGAAGATTTTTGAGAAATGTCATCGGTTCAACAAACAAAGACGTTTTTATGGGTCGATGAGCGCCCTGGGTCTCCGTGACTTGTTTGTTATGGAACAGTTTTCAGACTAATTCTGATTGGAGGCCTTTCCTAATACACAGGAAGAGATGTTTTATGTGAGATGTGTCCATTTTTTCCCAAAGTGAGCTGTAACTGGCACCACAGCCTAACAGGTAAAGAAAATGACAGGTGACCTTTGCAAAAAGCACCACAGAAATGTCTGCTTAGAAACAGAGACATTACATAAATAAAACCAAACAAGTGCTTCATGGATTACCGCTGTAATTTCCGTGAGGCGGTCCAGTGAGAGCTAACGTGTTGTCAAAATGTGCAACAGTGTGTGGACCAGTTTTTTCATACTGCTCTGGAACTTGGAGCAGCACTGTTCAACACTGCTTCCCCAGCTGACCTCAGTCCTAGCACCTGTTTCTAATCGCCGCCCTGCCAGAGGCTATTAGGATCCGTCCACCCCCAGAAAGGACCTTTCCTCTGCAGATCCAAACCCAACCACACACCGGCTATCCAGTCACACTGATTAATCACATCAAGATGGACTGCTCAGCCTTGTATCGCTGCCGAGGTGCGTGTGTGTGTGTGGGGGGGGGGGTTGCATTTGGAGGTCTGTGTGTATGTAAGCGCACAGAGCTACATGTTAGCGGTTCATCATGTGTGTCGCACTAATTCTTTATTCTGTCCGCTTTAAGATATCAGACCGAGATATTTCATTAGACATTTGCTGCTATCGGATATTAAGTTAGATATTCATTTGATACCCGCCGCCCCACAGAGCTACACAGAGTCAGACTTGTTGGACCGTTGCCATGCTCTTTGAAGGACCCAGTTGTATTGAGGTTGCCACAAGGTCAATGGATGAATCTGATTGGTCAACCCCCTGTGGAGCAAAATTGGAAACGGCGGCCGCTGTAATCACGCTGTGACGGAAAACGATGTTGCCTTCCAAAGTTAGAGGGAGATGTGTTTGAAGTTGATTTTAACCCTTCAGGTAACAGTAATGCGAAGTGAAAAGACCCTCACTCCAGGTATTCTCTGAGGACTAACAGTCTGAGGAGGGCTCCGCTGCTGCTGTCCTTTACCCTGATGCAAGCTGACTCTGCAGTGTACTTCACCGCAGAGTTCAGTCTCAGCACCGGCCCAATCTCCTCTTAGATGGAATCAGATCTGCACAATTAACCCCAACACTTGAAACTGCATAACTGGACCCGCAAAATGTTAACAAGCAGTGCTACAGCTACCTGTGTCCTGTATGTACAAGAGCGTTTTTTTTCCATTTGTGGAAGGAAAGGAACCAATCTGTGGTTACAGGGTAGACCTGAGACCACTGAACTACCAGCGTGCTCCATAATCATACACTGTAACGCCTGATTTGGCTCAAATGTTTTCATATGTAAGTAAAAGGCCACAATAAAACCAGTCAGCAGTTTGGACAAGAAAACTGGAGAGTTACTGAAAGCCATACGCTAGATTCAAAATAAACACAACTCTGTGGTTTTTGTTGTTCTTTAGTTACATGATCTCAAAGTCCTAAGAAAAGCATAGACATGAAAATACACCATATTTTACTGCAGGATACTGTATTTTTCATTCCTCTGTATTTATTTATTCATACTTTTCTGACTCTGCATGTTTTAATGCTGTACACACGAAACACAAAATCACTTTATAAAATACAACTAATTTCTAAGATTTTACAAAGTATTTAAAGTCTGATCTGTCAATGTATGCATCTATAATCTTAAAATACTGCTTACTTTTACGCCTTTATTAGACAATTAAGCAGGGAAGAAAAGACTGCTGCACCGGTGCTCACAATCAGGGTTTTGGAAATACAGGCTTTTTACTTGTAATAGAGTCAAGACTGAATACTTTTTCCATAACACATAAGTGTGTCTGTCTTTGTGTTATTGTTATCTTTTTTTTTTACGCAATTGCATTAAAAAAAACTGCAAAAACAGGAACCATGTCTAAATAATGGCATTTTAATGCATTATTAACTAAAAGGTAGGAATAAAAAAGGTGAAGTTTATTGACCTTACTTTGTCCGTACTGGCTGTACTGGTAGGATGCCACATGGTCGACGGTGTAGCCCGGTGAGCTGTAGGATGGGGGGCAGTAGGACTGGGAGCTTGGCAGTGAGGGCAGAGCTGACATGGAGGGAACGCTGGTGAGACCCTCCAAGCCCTTGATGTGATCCATCCGCTGGCTGCAGCTGGCAGCCATGCCGGCCGGCGGCTCGAGGCCGCCTGTCAGTGGAGAGATGGCGTAGTCACTTTGGGGCTGATGCGGCACACCGCCTGGGTTCAGAAGACCCATCACCTGATTAGAAAAATGCAAAGAAGAGGAGAGGAATGAAAATCAGATTAGTTATGTGTTCATTTTTAAATACGAGTACTGAGACCGCCTCTAACGTTGGTAGGATCTGAATTCAATTCAATTCAATTTTATTTATATAGCGCCAAATCACAACAACAGTCATCTCAAGGCACTTTATATTGGAAGGTAGACCCTACAATAATACATACAGAGAAAAACCCAACAATCATATCACCCCCTACGAGGAAGCACTTAGGCGACAGTGGGGGAAAAAAACTCCCTTTTAACAGGAAGAAACCGCCAGCAGAACCAGGCTCAGGGAGGGGCGGCCATAATGAAATGTTAGTGTGGCAGATTATTCATCTTGGTAATAAGCGGAAGACCATATATGTGTCACCTCCCAGTGGTTTGCTCAGATAGGTGTAATCATTGGAACATAATGCGTTATCAGCATGGCAAACTTTAAAATGTCAAAGTGATTTTCAAACTTTCAGTGATTAGCACCTTAACCCCTATTTTCTATTACCAAAGGGGTGGAAGACATGTTTTCTTTTTCTTTTATTGTTTCTGATAAACCACTATAACAGCTTAAATATCTGTAGTTTCTCGAGTACAAAACACCACAGACACTAAGACCAACACCAACCCAAAGTAAGGAAATCCCCCTGTCGCATACATCAAAAGGCTGCCAGCGAGCCTGTCTCATACTGAGATAGCACCAGAAAGGAAGAATTAAGCAATTTGTTTCTGATCTTTGGCTCTACTTATTCTAAAATTCCTTTTTGACACTGCTCCAAAACCCATGGCATAAGATAACAACTTATCTCCAAGAGAGATATGCTGACAAAGACAACACAAAAGAAAGGTCTGTGTGAGCTCAGCTCCGTTCAAACCCTCCGAATAGATTTCCAGGTTCAGATCTCCGTTAGCTCTTGACCTGGTCTTTATTAGCGACCAGATAATCAAATTTGGGGGGAATAGTCCTTGGCCAGCAAAGAATGGAAAAGAGCTGCGGGGCGAAGTGTTTCAACTGGCTTCAAAACAGACCTGATATCACGACTCTCTTCGCTCACTCTTTGAATTTACCTGTTTGTTAACAAAATCCATGGTAAACCATAAATAAGGAATAGACTGACCTTATCACTTATGAAATTAACTCTAACTGAACCTGCTACCTCTAAATGTATCATATCCCACCTCCTTCTCAACCACGCAAAGGCCTCAAGGCTCTTCCAGTTGTCCTAATCAGAAGCAGGTACACCACTCTGCGTCCTCCTGGTCCTCTAAGTGACATATTATTCTACATTCACATACACACATGGTCCTGCTTAAATCATTTCCCAAGTAGGGGAGGTGAGTGGAGGAGTCCAAGTTGATTTTGAGAGGGGAGTTGTGTTTCCTCCTGTGCCTGGTAACATTTTCCTAAAGAATTAACCTGCATTTGAAAAGTTCGATTTAAGCACACAGAGATCGGGGAGACAACACGGCCAAATCAAACCACAACGAGCAGGAATACCTGCCCGGTGAGTGAATGAATTCTACTCTGATGACTTTCATGCTTTTGCTGTTTTAACCAAACTTCTAGCTACCATCCTTCCCCTTTCTCCCTACCTCACTAGGGGGCTGCCCCATCCAGGGTGTTTTATTTTGGAGCGCTGCCGTTGCCAGCGGCCTAAATCAGGGTTTAGTAGGGAAGAATGTCAGGATGGGGGAAATGTCTAAGATGGGGCATTCCTTCCCGTCCGTACGAAATATATACAAATAAAATTAGAACCTTTGCTTTCGCGCGGAAGAATGTTGAAGCAAACATTTTAAGAATGCAATCATGAGAAGGCTTCCTTGCAGCTGTAGTTTAAGGTTCGGTGCGTGCACATGCACACATGACCACGCTGTCTACGTGTGCACAGTATTTTATTTTGTGCACGTCTTATCTACGCAGGAGAACGGCTAAACATCTAAAAGTATGTGTGATGTATGCAAAACTAAAAGCTCTTCCACATGCTCCCTCAGTTTACCTGCGTATATTCAGATCATTTTACTATCAATGCTGAGATCAGCCAAATATTAGCACTGATCTATTTACTGATGTCAGTGGCTGATATTTCTTTGCTGTATCGCATCCTTCTTGTTCTGGCTAAATGTTAAAATATATTAGAATCAAGAGCTAAAAAGTTTTAAAAAGTTCAGTATTCTTTAACGGTTGACGTGTCTTTGTTTCCTTGGCACGGAGCTGGAAATTATAATAATAATAAATATAATCTAAACTAAAAGATAAAATAACGGCCAAATGATTATTTTGAACATTGGTGTCCGTGTCAGCCCAGAATTACATAATTTGTGCATTCCTAGCAAAATTACTGTGAGTCATTTGCGAATAAATTGGCTTTAGTTCCTTGCATGATGTATTTGAAAATCCTAAAAAATGCAGTAATAAATCCTCCAATCTAAACACAAGATTGAAGAGTTAACTTAGACATGCCACTTGACCATGACATGTAATATTTGTGTAAAAGATGTTGCAAAATCCTTAAGTGATCCTCTGAATGTTATGGAGTTGATCAATTATCTACACCGTGTGTGTGTGTGTGTGTGTGTGTGTGTGTGTGTGTGTGTGTGCGTGTGTGTGTGTGTGTAATTATGTGAATCTGCGTGTATATCTTTGCGAGTGTCTCCATCTTCACACTGCTGTGGCCTGTTCTCTGAGCCTCCACCAGGCTAAAATCTCATTTTATGCCTGTTAGGCTCTCTGACTCCTCTGTCTCCTCTGCTGCGCCCTCTGTCTAGATGCAGAGACCTTGGGACTTCATGCCCGATAATTGACTGTAATTGTCTTTTCACTTCTCATTTGTCACACGTTCACTTGTCCTCTGTGCTTCTTGAGTCTTCGCACTTATCTCCCTCAGCAGCAAGTGACCCATCAGCCACTGAGCGGAGAGCCTTGAAGCTATGGTGCAAACTGGAATCAGAAAGAAGTAACGCTGCTTTTTTATGTTTTTGCGACTTGGTTGAGACTTTTAAAGCTCACGTCACATGCTTCTCAACTTGAGTTCAACTCTTTGAAGTCATGTTCAGATTTAATTCTCCCCAGATACAGTATGTAACACGATCTCCATCTCCCAACCTAAAAACATCAAGTCAGAAGAAGCACCTTCTTAATTATGCTGTTTCCCTTGAACTAACCCATGACAGCGCAGACCCATTTTTACTGTCAGGAAAACTATGGAGGGTCAAAGTTCAAACTTTAACAGGAACTTTTTTCAATGTGTAAAGGGGCGGTGACACCGTGGGTTCTTATGGGTTAATTTAATCCCAAACTAAATGTCACTATGTGTAATTTAATATAAGAGTCAAGGTTTTTATTTTCCCTAAATATGATAAAGTATAATGAGCACGAGTGAAGCAGTCTTACCTCACTGATTAGTTTGTTCCTTATTCTCTAAAAACAAAATCAGGAATCCAAGAACGTCGGTGCTTTTTACACTGCTTGATATAAGTTCTTGTTTAATGTCAGTAATTAATCACCACACATACCTCCAAATATTTCTACCTTGTGTCTCACCTGTGGAGAGAGCCCATTCCCTATGGAAGCATTCATGGGATTGGTTGGTGCTCCAGGGCTCACAAAGCTGTCTGAGTAGCCTGAGAAGGAGTGGCGTCCGGAGGCGAGGCAGTAAGCAGAGCCTCCTTCTCCTTGTCCGCCGCCACCGGAGGCCTGGTGGCCCGAGGAGGGAGGCAGAGGCTGGGGGCGGTGCACCGTGCTGGGTGGCTCTGACACTACTGGAAGCAGGAAAGATGGAGTTAGAGTAAACATTGTTTGGGAGAAGTGATTTGGATGCCTGAAAGTGAAATGAAAACTATAACATATCCTCCAGGCAGACTTCAGAGATCTATACTGAATTTTTACTTAAGTAAAAGCAAAACTGATGCTGTCAATATAACCTTCCACGTGAAAAATGCCAGAATAAAAGATATGTAAAGTATGTTTTTAATACCAACATAATATATAGGAATTTTGGAAAACAACATTTTTTATATATTAATTTGAAAAAGAACAACCCAACACCAAGAGCACTGCATTCAAAATTTAACAATACCTTGGGCTATGGATGAGGGGGGGTAGCTGCTGTCAGAGAGCTGGTAGGGCTGGATGCTGGACATGGCTGATGGTGGGAAACCCCCTGGAATGAGGTGATTAAATGCCATCAGTTGATTGGCTCCAGCTTGCTTCCTCCATCTTGCTCGCCTGTTGCTGAACCACACCTAGAAGACATCACAATGATGATGTTCAGTCAGTGTGTGTGTGTGTGTGTGTGTGTGTGTGCTTCCCTAATGATTGCAGTTTGGTATTTAGCCCTGCAATCTTACACAACCCATCTACTACAGTAGAATCTACCTTATAAAGGTAATAATGTAACACCTTTACAAGCTGTTGTGATGATTACAAATATTTTGAATGGTACAAACACAAACATATTCACAAATACACGGAGAAGCATTTTCAGGGTGTGAAGTTGAAAACGAAGGTGGGAAGCAATGTGAGAGAAAAAGTCTGTGTGTGCGTGTATAACACGGCTGGTTGAGCTGACATACTGTGCCCATATGGACGGAGCTCATGCTGGGAGTGTTTACACTTCACATATGGAGCCCATGGAGGAGAATTTACTGGACTTCACATTAGAAATAGGAAAGTACAGATTGGGCCCCTGGGAGCAAAGGGTAAGTTTGTGCTATTGTATGGAGCAAAGAGAGATCAGCAGGTTGCCTTTAAATGATTAGAGTGTGTATAAAGCCACAAAGTTTACGTCTGTTTCAGAGGGATGTTTAATGTATGGCAATGTTAGGTCGTGGCTTTCATGGTTCTGTAGGGTTGAAAAGCTGAAAAAGAGAGAGAATTTTTTTTTTGTAGATCCTGACCGTGCACGCATGTGCCTGCTCATACCTGCACCCTGGCCTCCGTGAGCTTGGCCCTCTGAGCGAGCTCCTCTCTGGTGTAGATGTCAGGGTAGTGTGTTCTTTCAAAGGCCCGCTCCAGCTCTTCCAGTTGCTCTGCAGTGAAGGTGGTCCGACTGCGCCGCTGCTTCCTTTTCAGCGGCAGATCAGGCTCTGACTCTACATCTGAACCCTCATCTGAGTGACTGGCTGCTCAGACATAGGAGAAAATAAAAGAAGACAGCCTTAAGAACAGGTCCATTAGTCTTACCTTATGACACATTGAAAGCCGAATTATGGTCTCTCTAGAAAACATAAAGTGAACACCTGAATTCCTGTTGCTGCACAAACCAACTGAGATTAAAGTCTAAAAACCTTTATTTATGATAAGGAAGAGATATCACCTTCAGCAGGATTGGGAAATGCTCACTTATTTGCCATCTGTTGTCCTTTGTTTATGTTGCTTATAGAAAATGTGTGTGTGTGTGTGTTGGGGGGGTTCAACTTCTTTACACACCCACACAATCACACACACAAACAGCCAAACAGACCTCCATTCAGAAGGAATATTCCAAGCCTAAGGAATAATCCCATCGGACATGATTCCCAGAGCACCACAGGGGGACCGGTGTACTAAAAGCCACACAAAAGGCTAATTTGGATCCAGGGGCCATTCTTCGAGTGTGTGAGGGTGTGAGTGTATGGACAGTAGCCTGAATGGCCAGAAGCAAGCTGACTCGATGAAAGGCAAACTGTCTTTTCAGTCAGGTGATTGCCGCTTTATGATCCAAAGGGACGCTATGCAGCAACTGCTGTTAACAATGTCTCCTTTTTCCTGTCAGTCGACATGCACAAAACTACAATTCCACAAGTCCCTCAGATACAAGTCAGTGAAGTGCCTGCTGTAAACTAGGCTGTGTGATTTTATAATGGTGACAAAACATTGGATGACATGTGTTGATTTGATTAAAACTAACCCATAAAAAGACTTATAATTAGAACAGGGCTGGATATAGCACTTATAACACTGATATTGGGAGGAAAATGTGAATGTGTATCATGCCTGGTTGTGTGACGTAATTCACTGAACAACAGATAGATTACTCACTGACTCATTCAATGAATAATCTGCCTGTTTGAAATGTATTATTGCAAAAGCATCCCCAGATTTTTTTCAGTAAAAGCTTCATGACTACAAAGTCAAAATGGATGAGAAACATTTAGAGAATCCAGTTTTCATCGGTCAAAAGTAACAATTTTATGAATGAAAAGAGAAGAGTGAGCATATATAACAATGACCGTGTGAGTCACAATCTATCGAAGTTAATGCAGTTGGAAATGAAGCACGATAAATCTAACATCAGTTTTACTCACTGTAGTAGCAGGTGTCTTATTAAGTCAACATGCCAACCTGTGAAAAATGGGACCAGATAATTCTTTTATAAATAAAGTTACTCCTTGACTAAACATGTTGGAGAACTTTTTCAAAATTAATCATTTACTTTAAATATACTATCACGTTTCCTTGTTATTTTTGTTGTGGCAAAAAGACTATAGACTGTGTGGAAGTATTTCTGTCTTCATCTGACTGCTTGGTCCGCAGCTGGAAACTAGTTAAATGTATCCAATCATACAGTTGTGTCAGTCAGGTCAGCCAGTAAGAGAGCAGAGAAGATGGGCGTCACACTGTCAAAGTATTCAGATTACTTTGTGATAATAATATTGTTAGTTGCTAATTAGCTCTACTTCATATTCTTTAGCAGAGAAGCAGAGTCCTGGAAATACAACAGGTAGCTTTTAGCTAAAGCTCTCATTCTGGGATCGAGGAGACGCTACCAAAATTAACTCACTATGGAATTAGATCAAATCAATAAACTCAGAGGTAAATCGACTACAGGGTACACGTTCTTTGGACAAAACTGAATGCAAAGGGTTACTTTCCTCAATACTTTTTAACAAAATCATTGAATTCAACAGGTGTTTTTAGTTGTTTGGTTTTTTTTAAGTAATC
Organism: Mchenga conophoros; assembly: GCF_057382185.1. Lineage (NCBI taxonomy): Eukaryota > Metazoa > Chordata > Actinopteri > Cichliformes > Cichlidae > Mchenga > Mchenga conophoros. The sequence goes on along the minus strand of NC_140539.1, from coordinate 8,051,410 downwards.
CTGCCCAGCACTGTTGATCGAAAACAAACATTAAACCTTATGAACTGCAAATCCTCCCATTAGAGAAGCTCTTATCACTGAACTGTTTGCCATTCCTGCTTAATATGTTACACAATTTTATTTCTAAAAATGTACGCAAATTTTTGCTTTTTCACCCACTGTGATCTTCAGGCTGACTGAGCCTGGTGATATCATGTGTCTTGACAGCTTTTGTGTGTTTTTACTTTTCCTCACTGTCTCAGATTAGTATTAATTCCATTGTGAGCTGCGCTCTATAAGCCAGCAGTTTGGGGTTTTTTTAACACACTTACTTCAAACACTTCATTGGCTCCCTTCTAAGTTCACCAAGGCCAAAGCGCCCACTTTTTGTGTTACACTTAATTAATTCCCCCTCAGCACAGGGGAAGTTTTGTGTGCAACACTGTATTAGTTCCCCCCTCAGAAGCAACAATAAAATACAAGAGAATCCAAATAGCTCAGGGCCCCTCATGTGAAACTGATCCTCTCTGCCCCCCTTTGGCGATTTTCTCTTCACAACACCAATAGCAGTGGGAGTCAACTTAACATGCATTAGGAGCAAATTGGTAAAGAAACATTCAAGCATGAGGGAGGCAATAAGTAAAATATTTTCAAAGAGGCAGCAAGCGAAATGGAGACATTGCCTTAAGCTGCTGCTGAATATTTCTGCAATTTTGTTCTCTATGATTTCCAGCTCTTCTTCAGTCTGCCTGTGAGTTTAGAAATTCGCCATCGTAAAAAGACTGCAGCACTTCTCAAAGACACGATCGTTCGAAACTGCGGCAACTGTGGTTTCAGATAACAGCCGTTTTTGGAACTTCTTACATTTGCTCGTCACAGTTTTGGAGGCGAAACCTCTCTGGATTTGAGGGCCAACTTTTTTATATGACTAGAGGACTTTGTGCTTCAGATGGCGAGGAAGGAATTCGGGGTGTGGGGTATGTGGCACTTTGGAGTTTTTTTGGACAGGACGGCTGAAAAACAAGAGACGAGGCCTTCTTTTAGCCTCCCCCCTCCAGTTCTTGCGTGGAGGAGGGCCACAAGGAATGCCCCCAACACCACCACCTCCCCCACTCCACCCCAGCATGCACGTTCCTCGGCATTTCACAGGGATTTGGGTTTTGGGAAAGCTGAGGCAGCCCGGGAAAATCCTTAATCACTTTGGAATTACCTATCGGTTATGAGCGCTACCGGGGTTTCAAGAACTTTTCAAAAGAAGCGACAGTGTGGCACCTCTTAAGTCTCGGGAATCTAGTCGAGATACAATCCTGCAGAGAGGACCAAAGCTGGCTCGTTTCATTTCGATTCGTTGGATTGTAGTATCAGTTGATCTTAAGATCCAACGAGATAACTGTGTTGGTCAGTGCAACAAAACAATAGCAGCACCATGTAGTGACAGGTGAAAAAAAGTGCTGAGAAAACATCAGACTTGAGCATTTTTCACAGCAGCGTAACACACACTTTTTCGGACCTCCTTAAACAAGCACCACCTTCTCCTCCCTCTTCTCTCTCAGTCGCTCTCCCTCCTTCTCACCCTCTCTCGCACCCTCTCTTTGTCTCCCATCTCTCTCTCTCTCTCTGTCTTTTCCACCCATATTTCTCCCTCTGACTCTCGGGCTCTTTGTTGCTCCACAGAGTTGAGGTCTTTGCCGGCAATTTCCACGCTCCATCTGTGGAATCCGTCATGGCTCCCTCAGCCCTTCACAGTGGAGGGCTGTCACCTGCCCCACGGGGGAGCTTGGAAAGGGCTGGGGAGGGGCATGAAAAGGCTTCTCAGAGGGCTGGAGGGGTTGGGGTGGGATAGATGGGGGTATAGCCGGGGGCATTCTAACCCCCCCACCCCCCAAAGAACACCCCTTCTTCCAGAGGGAACTGTAAGAGCACCTGAGGGGGTGAGAAGGGAAGTGGAGGCAACAGGGGCTGTTGCTGTGCTTGTAAATGTACCCATGGGGATAGTCTGTCTGGGCATCTGTGTTTGCTTGGTTGTTGTTGGTAGACGCAAAGTACATCCACAGTTTTGTCTTTTAATACGGTGTGCCCTTTCGAACAATTTCCCCAGATTTTATTTTTATGTGTTCTAAAAGATCCAAACCTCTTCTGTCTCTTCCCACAGGTCTCCTTTGTTTTAAGCAACAGTGCAGCTGGTTGTCAGATGTCATTTGAAATCAAAATGGAGCCTCTCTCTTAAGATGGAAATCAACTGTGTGAGGTTTGTTTATGACATGTCTTTGGAAAAGACTTTAAACTGAGTTTACTGTGAATGTTAGTGGTGAAAAACAACAATGTGAACACATTTGGGAGAAGACACTCGTGGCATATTGTCATTGTGAACTTAAACTTTAGTTGATTGCTGTTTCTTTCACAATAACATTATATGTATAAATGTTTTCTGACTGGTAAATAAATGGTTTGCATTGTCTGGATGGTTATTGTCAAGTTAAAACAGATTTTTTTTGTAAACAAACATTAAACATTAGATATCTATTTACAGTAAAATGTCAGTTATGGCCGCTCTGCTGTCATTGTAACTGTTATTTATTTATGTATTTAATCATTTTGGTCAGGTTGGGGTGTTAAAAAGCCCATTCCAAACATTAACTCTGCAGGCTAAAAAATTACCAGGACACTCATCATATTAAAATATGACACCAAGGTTTCCTGCTGCACTTACATATGAGGATTTAAGCCTAAGACTGGTCCCATTAAAACACCATCAGGTAGTATTAGATGCACAGGGAAAGAGGACGGGCTCACTGACCAGTAATAAATCCTTTATAACAAAACTACAACATTTGGTTATAGGCATAGTGTATCTAAAATGTTATGTTTGCCGATGTCATCAGAATGTAATTGTTCTTGATGCGTATCATCTGTGATAAAATTCATAAAGCAAATTTTTTTCACACACTAATGACATCTGACAATGACATAATTACTACAGTTTGTAAACTTTGCTACGTTTTGTTAGCAATAAAATTTGCATTAACGTTATAAATTTAATGAACGACAGTCAGTGCCTTTTATACTGTTATTTGGGATGGTTAGTGCAAATCGACTTTTGTGTCTAGAAATAAAGTCTTTGTGGCAATCAATTATTACAAATGTTTTGCATGTAAATATATATTTACAACAATAATTTAAAGAATCAGAAGTCAGTATTACATTATCTTTTAGTTTGCCTTTCAAATAATTAAAACGGTTTCCAAAAGCAGATTTGAATTCCTGCATTTTTTGTTTTTTACTTAAGGTATACTTCATGTTAAATATACCAATTCTATAATTGTCATAAAACCCACAACACCTAGGTGATAAAGGCTGACTGTGAGAGACGTGTTCGTCATAAAAGAAAGAAAAAATCTCAAATTTAAAATGTATTTCTTGGCACTTTTTACGATCTGAAATCAAACACATCCCTTAAATGCTAAAAATGTAATGTCATGCAAATTAAAGTGGCAGGTGATGGCAGTTCATGTGTTGTTGTAGGCAGAGCTGTGCCAAGAACGATGCCAGTCACCCAACCACCACTAAAGCTCTCTACACCCTGCAGCTCGGTTAAAGAGCTCTTAAACACACACATACACACACACACACACACACACACATGTACGCTCCTCATTCTAAGCTTTTAAAGCTACGTTAATCAAGCTTGTCAGCCCTGAGGCGTCCCTAATTCAGTGTCCAGTATTACTCGCCCTTCTCACATGGCTTAAAAGAGCCGATCAAGTCCACCATGATCTTTGTAATTACAAAATAAAATACCGGAGCAACATCAGTACATAGTGTACCCTACCTTTCCTATTCACGGAGGAAGCAAGGAAAGGTTAGATGGTGAGAAACCTTTCCCCTGCTTCCCGGATCTTTTCCAACCTTGTAAACCTGTGGTTTTGGAGTGCCCCATTTGCCGTCATCGCCTCGCTATCCCTAAGATCTGATCATATCGCTTTGGCACCGTCAAATAGCCTTAGCCAATCAAATTATCCACTCTAACTCTCATATCACTCCCTGTACATATGCATATGCTATATCTTGAAATGCAGTATTTATAGCCCCTGTAAACACTTGACTTCTCGCTGTATACTTTTGCTCCACCTCGGCTTAAAGGCTACAGGCATGCGGTCCCAGCTCTTGTCAGTTCATCAAAATCTGAGAAAATACGAGCCTTAAAAGGGTAAAATTATCTGAGCAGTAGAAGGCCTGGAAAAGTAGCCTCTGCGAGCTTGTCTGGGAGCTGGGGAGCATTAAGCCGCAAAATAAGAGAGGAGCAGTTGGAGTGGGAGGGAGTGTGGGTGGGAAGGGGTTAGAGGAGAAAAGAAAACTGTTTAATTTAACCAAACTGAAGCCCTGAGAGGCACACGGGGCACAGCACTCCGGGCCAAAACAACTTTTTCAGAGCCAAAAAAAGAAGGAAAAAACCCCCCAAAATGGCTCCCATCGTGCAACGCCATCCCAGAGAAGAGGAGAAAAAGGAGGAGAAGAGAGGGATTTAGCTGAAACACACTACTGGAAAGACTTCAGCATTGCTGGATTTCTAGGAGGGAGGGGGGATAGTCAGATGGGGACACAAAGGCTTAAATATGTCCACAGAGACATCACACAGTACACACTGAGCATACACGCCTGTGTGCGTGAGAGACGGAGAGAGAAGGAGCTGATGGGGATGTGTCCAATGTGGATTTTGGGACTTGGGGGAATTGACTGACCATATGTGGGCTATTTACACCCCTCTTTGGACATCCCAATAGCTCTTCTGGGGCTTTGGTTAACAGTGAGGGTAAATTGAGCTTCTGACACATTGCACCCCCCACCCATCACCCTCACCAAAAAAAAAAAAAACCCACAAAACAAAAGGCAGAGGAGACAAACGCAGCATTTATTTGGGCGGGCCGACCATGCTGCTCCTATTCAGCGGCAGGGGGACTAAGTGACTGGCCGACTGCATTAAACAGTATATAGAAGTCAAGGCAGGCAGATGCTGGGATGGATAATGGCTTTACTGACAGCTTATGGACCCATCTGCGACTCTTTCTGATGGGTTGAGAAAAACTGTGCATGTGTGCATGTGTGTATTTTTTGTATGCGGGTAGTCAAGAGGGAGGGGTGGCAGGAGAATGATCTCACTTGACTTGCTAAGAGGAGGTTTCAACCTTCACAGATGCCCTGTAAATGAGCCAGAGCTGTGTGTGTGTGTGTGTGTGTGTGTGTGTGTGTGTGTGTGTGTGTGTGTGTGTGTGTGTGTGTGTGTGTTGGCTAAAATGTGAATATACAGATAAATGGCACACGAGGACAAACAGTCATCAATCACTGCCTTGTTATGTGCAGAAAAATGGAATAAAGGGAGATGCTGTCAGTCAACACTTACGGGAGCTGTTGTGGATGTCAAGGGGGGGATCAGGAAGTGGCTACCTGTCATTTATGGCTAAATGTGTTTCTAACCCCGTTTCCTGTGTAACGTTAGGGGGGAGCGACCCTCCACAGCCCGCTGACCCTGCAGTTCCTTCTCTGTCTTTTAACTTTTGAAAATGTCTCTCAGCTCCAGTCAATGGGGACGTAAGCTGGCCTCACAGCCATATGCAATTTTTTTTTATTAATTTTGTTTTGCTGACAAGGAAGTATCTTCATCGCTGCACAAGCAGACCACAAGAACTATTTTTCTTCTACAGAAATTAGGCAAAGAAACAATCCATGGACATGTGTTACTGTTGTTTTTGTATTTTAATTCAAGTATAAAAAACATGAATAATAAAATCTAGTGAGATTATGGATTAGAAGCAACAGGCTGCATAATTGTGCACTGATTCATTTTTTATGGGAGAACGTGGACATGAGTTTCCAACTTTTTACCTCAGATAGTAAATATTACAGAGGAACTCTGGGTTTGGCAGTGAATCCCTGTATGAACAAGGACATACCTGTAATCAGGTTCTACACAGTGGTACATTCACTCAGACAGCTTATATATGGTTAATTTCTTTTCATCATAAATGTTGCTCAAATGCAACTTGTGCTGGAAATCAACACGTTCTACAACGGTCTGTAGAAATGCACTGATATTTGCATATTTAAAACCAGTACTGGCCAGTATCGGCCTTGTTAGATGATGTCTTACCGTCGAATTTGTGCTCAAAGAGTGTCTGCCAGTGTTTTACAATTTTATAATTAAGAAAAAGTTACAGCCGTTCAGTTAGCTAGTGTACCTTATTAAACTATTGTCTCTCACATAAACAACAACAGGAATAAAGACCCAGGTAAATGTTATGACTTCTGTTTGACCTGTTTAGCTGACATCACTGTCCACTAATTAAGGTAGGCTAATTCATTCACGGCTGTACGTGAACAAGGGTTAAGTAAATGTATTTACACATCTTCTCTTCGTGCTGGAAAGGACAAATAAAACCTCTTTTATCTCTCTGTCTCCCTCTAAGCCTGACACAGCCCCGCTGCCCTATCTGAGCCACCACACAGTTAGCAATGTGTGTGATAGAGGGTAAATAAGATGAATAAGATAGAGTGTTAAATAAATTATGTCTCTCATGCTGGTTACCACTGCCGAGTCTAACAACTTTGCTTCCAGAAACCCTGAATAGTGTCATGAAGAGCTAAACAAAAAGAAAAAAGAGTTAAAAAGTTTTTTCTCAATTAAGTTGATTTTCTGAAATAATATTGGCATTTGATGCAGAGCAAAAATGTGTTTTTTCTTTGGCTATATCCCAAGAATTTAGAAGTTATCATAAACACAGAATTCTATAGTCAAAATAGCTTTTTAGGAAAATACTGATTATGAAATTCTACACTGATATTAATGTTTAAAATGAAAACGCAGTTAATTTTTAACCCATTTGAATCAGGAAAATAACAAAATCTTGATTCTACATAAATAACTGAAGTTTTTAAAGCCTTCCTCATACTCTTTGAACAGGCAAAGATTCAAAGATACAAAGTGATGAAACTAAATCCCTGACAGGCCCGAAGCAGGCCACAGGGCGTATACGGGACAATACTGATAAATCTGTTCAACGATTCTGTGTCGAGTTGTTCAAGTTTAAGAGTTTTCCTAAAACATATTCCCACAGGGCACGACCGCAGCCTTAACACAATTTTAAAGCCTCTTTTCCAACACAAACACAAAAGCTCATGGGCTAATTAGTTAACAAAGCTGTGAAGAAGAAGTCAAGCTTCATCAGTCAGGTGATTGACAGCTGCCTGTCCCTCCATCAGCAGCATATACTGGCCTCTGCCATCTTTGACACTCAACCCTTAACCCCATAACGCGCACATGCACAGACTCACACACATTAAAAAACATCCAATCTCCCAAACAGACAGATATATATATGAGAGGGACAGACATGCACTCACATTCCTCCTTATTTTCTCAGAGATGCACACTAACACACTCATGCACATTAAAAAACAACCTCTCTACCCCTTTCACCCCCCCAGCTGTTGTGCCTATAGTGCATACTTGCAGCAGATAAAGAGGGGCCTTATTCTAAGGCGAGCCATTCTACTTGACCTTCGCTGGGCCTTTTCACTCTTTCACTCCCTTCAAATCGTCTTTGGGGCTTGCTCACTCTCAGCTCAATGTGGCTAGTCCATCACGGGTGAAGGCTGGGGCGCTACCGCGGGTCTTGAAGGGGGAATACCCCAAATAAACCCCATCACACACCACTGCCCCTTCCCCCTTATACACATACATGCGCACACACTCAAAAGCCCCGCCCTTTTAAGAAATCACCCTGACTTCAAAGTTGGTGTGCATTCATTAATTGCCCTTTGAATTGATATCAGAGTGTCACAATAAGAGTGTGAAAGGAAAAAGAGGCTTTAATGAAGCATAGAGCGGCCATTCATTTGCAGATAACTATGTTTTCATGCTTGGATAGTCATCATGCATGGGCTTATTAGAAAAAACTCACGAGAGAGGGAGGAGTACGGGGCAAGGAGAAGAGAGGAGAAGAGAGACAGAGAGAGCCCCGGGGCAGAAGAGAGTGATTTGGTGCTCGACCACTTGGCCCTCGTGCCCCCCTTTGCCCTCGTGCCCAGGGACTCACTGAGTGACACATTCATTCTTTCAGTGGACAGACAGAGCCCTCTTCACCAGACACTTGGCTCAGGCCACTAACAGCTAATAGCTACAGGATCTATCGAGATCTTATTGGTTCTGTGTTTGTCAGATCTGATGACAAAACAGCAACTGGTAAGTTATTAGGGCAGTTACTTTAATTACAATTTCATTTACTTTTTTTTATAATTGAAGTCTTTATTTGTTTTTAACATTTCACAACTACAATTTCATTTACTGATTATTTCGCAGTTATGATTAATGACTTTGGTCTGTGAAATATCAGAACATGTGCGTTACAAATTTTAGAAAAATCCAAGGTCACATCTGTCTTATTTGTATCTATACCCAGACACACAAATATGTTTAATATACAGTTAAACAAAATAGAGGAAAGCATCAGACGCTCACATCGGTGAAGCTAAAAAGAGAGAATCTGAGGTATGTTTACAGACTGACTGGCTTGTTGTTTGACCCTTTTTGTAACAGCCAGAAATAAGAAAGAAATTAGTCTATTACGTAAGGTAGCACACACCCACTGCCTTAAGTGTTCTGACGTGCATAGGCATGAACTGAAATAGATAGTTTAAATAATCTTTAGATAATAACTATAGTTTATATACAAAAGTTCAAGTTAAAAGTCTGCCTGAGCTAAAGCCTTAGGCTTATGTCCTCTCGACCCATCCTCTGCCTCCCCTTCAGCTCCTTCACTTTTTTCCTTCACTCCTTCCCCCTCGATCTGTTGTTTTCTCCAGTCATGGCATTGGTCCAGGGTCTGCCCATGTATCACATTTGCAGCACGCCATCTTCACCCCAAGTGGCAGAGAAACCCCGAGTCCCTCCTTCACCCGCATTATTTACACAAACAAAGTCCTGCTCCGTTTCTGTGACAAAGCCAGCTAAATCTTTATGGCTCTTTCATGTATTGTCTGCTCACGGTTCTCTTTTGTCCCTCGGCCATTGGCCCAGGCCACGGATACAATGAGGCCGGCAGAATGGAGGCAGATTGAAGGAATGCGCCTCAATAAACCTAATTATGACATGATGACTGCGCTCACCATGGTAGGGGTTTTTCAAAGATCCCGGGCTTATTCAATTAGCCCTTTCCAGGATCCCCTTTCACCAAATAAAGTTATCCCTTTGACTGTTTGCATTGCAGAGTGGAATGTGTGTGTGTATGCATGCATGTTGTGTATGCGCACACACGGCCAGCCTAAATGGAAATGTATTGGCCCTCAACAAGGCTCCACTGTATTATCTGGCTAATTTCACCTAACTAAGTATGGACTCCAAAAGATATACTGTGAAAATGTGCAGCAGGGGAGGGAGGAGGTGGGGGCACTGTGACTGTTTTAATCATTAACTTTGTCTCCAGGGTTAATAACTATGAGGCTGAGAGGTTGGTGCAGCCCAGTGACAGGTCTGCATGGCCAACTTTACTATCAAGGATGTATTTATTCTGAAAGAGAAGAGGCATTATGATTTCGGGGAACCTTTCTTTTAGTTTCAATTTCCTTGTTGCATGGGAATTTGGAAGAAAATGTTTACCTTAGTGTTTAAGCCCTTATATAATTAGTTTAGAACCAGGCTGCTTATATATTTCACCTTTTAAAATTAGGTCTAAATCCTTCATTGTGACTATGACTACCAATAGGGGATTAACGCAATAAAGCTACCTTTTTCAACAAATGTGACTTTTTGTTGAAACATGGGGTTTTTTTTAAAGGACAAAACGCGGTTGGCAGTGATGGTGTTATTGCCACCGCTTTATGTCAGTTCACTGAGATCGAAGACACTATGTGCTGCTCCAGTTTAAACAGCTGGGCAGCCGCGACATTTACAAATGGGAACTTTTAAAATCAGGCTTGAAATTGCAATAAATCCATACACAATCACCCCACAAACGGTTAATACAGAGCTTGATTAGAAAACTTTAGAGAGTGGACTGACTTTCCTTTGTGCGCTCCGGAGGATGCGGCTCAGATATGAAACGAGCTCAGCGCCGCGGGCTGAGGGACAGAGACAGAGAGGAGTAGGAAACAGAGGGAGAGGGGCGGTGTTGCTCTCCAGATGAAAGTGAGATGAAATAAAAGGGTCGATTTAATCTGCTTGAAGAGATTTGGGGAGCAAGTGGGGGTAGAAGAGGAGGTGGGGGCGGTGGGGAGTGGGGTGCGGAGGGTTTTCGGAGCTGTGCGCAGCGCAGGACGGGTGGCCGGGGGGTGCACCATTGTGAAGCTGCGCTCCGGGCCAGATCGGGGTTCTCCGGGGAGAACATTGGTCCCCATTCACCGCAAACACTCTTTAATACACTCCCTCCATCATTAAATGTGACATAGCACAATATCGACATCATTTAGAAGACATTATTGATGTTCGAGGGGGCAAGGCCGGCACTCCTCAAAGAATCGATAATGGATGGCGTATTACAGGCTGGACACGGAATTCATGCGTCGAGGAGGAGAAGGCCACTTTGTACTGTTGACCAATTACATTCTGAACATTATGACAAACGCGGTGATTACGCTTCATCAAATACTGCTTAATGGGACAATGTTGCTTTAAGCGCATGGGGTTGCACACAGCAAGAAACTTCTTCAAAGTTTACTGTAGTCAGACCAAAAGAAACAAAAGTTTAAAGAAATAATTTAAACACAAAAATTGTAACTAAGCATCTTTACGTCTTCATTTTTAATGCGCTTTTATTTTGGTTTACGGGTTTACTAGCTCCATCTTGCTGCGTGCCACTTGTTAGCTTACTTTCAAAGTGGCTAACCGACTGTAAATGTTTAATGTACACTTTCAGCGCACACGCGAGCGGCAGCGTGCGCGCGCGGGTTCTGGGAGCGAGCGCGCAACTTCGGGCGATACGTGAGCGGATTTCAGAGGCCTTAATTGTCATTCTGAATGGCAGCCGGCTCCTTTTAGCCGACCCCAAAAGGAAACATTTTGTAGGTGAAAACGGCCATTTTCTCTCGGTGAACGGGCCCTCTAAACCGCGCCGGAGCGCTCCCTGAATAATTCATCCTTCATTGCGGCCTCATAATGTGCGTCGTTGGGCTTTTCTGTGCAGAAGCTCTCCTCTCTCCCCCCACATTTTTTTTCTTTCTCGGGCTGAATTATAAGCAGGTTGCCTTCTACTTCTTTTGCGCCGGCCAAAGCTGTTTCCAAGCTGGCCTTTTGTCCTCGTGCAGCCCAAGCGTGAGCCCCAAATAGACTCTCACGCCTTTGTCTCCCAAGTTCATCCCTGAGCGTCCCGTTGTGCGCGCGAGGCGTGCCTTTGTGAGGAGATGGAAACCGTTGAACAAATGTTTGATCAACTCATCTGGGGGACATTTTGTCTCCTCAAACCAGAGACCTTTATCTGTCCTCCCCCGACGCAGACAGCGAGCGAGTGCTTAGAGGGAAACAGTGGGTTAAATGTTGACATTTGGCGGCTTAAACTGATTTAATAAGTGGTAGGAAAGGCAATGGAAACTGTCGTACTTTTGTAATAAGCAACGCATTCTAGCATTTGGTGCCAAACGGCTGATAGATAGTAATAGCTTGATTATGAAAGCAGCCGGTAAATAAAGGTTTCGTTATAATGCCGCCAGTTCCATAGAAAGATGGGGATAAATGGAGCGGACATCCATCATTCGTAGTGTTTCTCTCCTGAATTATATGCCTCGTTTCAATTTAACCGACCCTCTGAGCGATAGTTAAAATTATAATGAATTTTTCCAGGAAGAAAATGTTTAAAGTGATTTCACCGAGTAAAGGCTGACACGCACATTACCACATTACAGGCCTTTTTAGGAGTGAAGCTGCATATGCGCAGTAATAGTTGGGAAGGTACCAAATAAAACGAATTTCCACTCTAATGACGCAGCTTAAAGGTAAAGTGATGACATTGCAAATGAGGTAGTTAACTGGACCTTATGCAGCTATGAAGTAATGATACCCCAAACTTCAAACGTCACTAATCTCCAATTAGGCTTCTGTCTGAGTGTGACTGCAGGCAGGGGAATATGCCATGTTTCATTCACTTAACAACTACTTAAAAAAAGTAATAAAAGTAATTAACTTCCAATTTTAAAAAAAAATTCAAAAAGAAAAAAAACTATCTATTTATTAATTATTTTCATAACACTCGAATTTCTCCGCAGATTGTGAGACTTTTCCAACAGGTGCTTACTTTTCTTCTTTATTTATTTAATGTTTATAGTCGACAGCATTTTGCAGCACCAATAAAGATCGATTGGTTACATTATTAAAAAAAAGATCAAATTACTGCATAACTCCAATTATGTTTCTATATTGCATGAAGACACTGCTCTTACAAGTGCTGCGTGGATTTATGACGCTCCATAAGTACACAGGAGTTTTTGAAATATGTGCATAATAATATGCAGTTACTGTAACGCGGCTATTGAGCCCCACATTGCTTTTAAACCACACACACACACACACACACACACACACACACACACATTCTTACTTTTTTCCCGCACAGAGCCATCACCTGCTGTTTGATTTACGGTACGGCCTCATAGGAAAAGCATTAGCGAAGAGATATGGTCGATAAAGAATTCCTAACAAAGCTCCACGCACACACTTTCTCCACCCACACACAGCAACTTTACAGCAAGCAGCAGCTTCACAGACAAGGCCAGTTCACCACCAAATGAAGCAATGTTATTTTACACACAGCTCAACAGGTTGGAGGTGTGGAGGCTGTTGTGGAGATCATGATAGCGTATGCCCCCTTTAATTACAACAACACAGAATATAGGCGGGTGTTTCCACTTTCACTACACTGATAGGCAACTTCCCATCTTGAAATGACTGCAGCAAACTGAGACCGTATGTGATCAAACGGGATTCTGCTGAGCTCTAATGTTTCTAATCGAGCTCACTGATATGAAAAAAGATAAGTCGTTTCACTTATTTTCTTTCGCAAGAACAAAAACAATAACAGCTGGGAGAGTTCACTCACATCTGTCTCCTAAGATGCCTTCAATGCTGTGTTTGGCCCTCCGCTCGTTGTCCTCCAACTCTTTCTTCTCAATTTCATCTTCATCCTCTTCTTCGTCGCCTTTTCCCCCAAACTTACTCCGCATTATGCGACTGATGGCGCTCACTGTGAAAGTACGTTAAGATAAAGGAAAGCAGTTAGTAAAAATAATTAAATAATTACAGTAAATATTTTTAAGTCTGGAAGTAAAATTAATGTATGATATGAATTGTTTTAAGAAGTGGAATAAATGAATAACTAATAGTTAAAGTATCAAAAACAACAATCTGGAATAAATTGGTTTGTCAGAAATCTTAAAAAGTTGAAAAGTTGCCGTTTATTTATTGTTTTATTTTCCAAATTCAAAATATTTTTATCAGGATGTAGATTTAGTAATTAAATGTTGGGGGAAAATACAAATAAAAACAACTGATAATAATAAAGTAAAATTTTTGAAAAAGTGTAGCTAGTAGGCACACTCTGTTCTTTTCTGACTTTTTATTTTTATTTTTTACCTGACGGAACGTTGTTGCGGTCACAAATCCCATCCTTCAGTAATTTATCCCGAATCTCCCAGCTAAACATACCCGGGTTTTCCCGCTTGTATTCTTCTATTCTCCTCTCTACGTCCGGCGATGTCCCCTGCTTCAAAGGTCAGAAAAGTCGCTGTGTTTATTCACTTGTTGTGGCCCTTGGGGCACAAGGCACATGACTCTATTATCACTAAAAATCAACAGGTTACTAAAATGAATCTACGTCAAACACCCTTACACGAATTTGGATCAAAGAGACTCCGGTCCCTACCTTGGGTTTGCTGCCTCCGATGGCCCCGGGTCTGATGGAGCCGGTCTCCTGGTACCGGCAGAGGATTTTGGACACGCAGCCGTGGGAGACACGGAGCTGTCGGGAGATGACACACGGCCTGATTCCATGGTGGGCCATCTCTACGATCTTATGGCGGATGTGGTTGGGCAAAGGTCTGCCATTTATGAAAACTCCTCCGAGCTGGTTGACTCGGCCTTGACCCAGCGGTGTAGACACTGGATTGAATCAAAATATTACGAGAACTGGTCACCACAGAGAGGGCAAGTTTAGCAAAGACGCAAAAATAATATATAAATAATATATAATATAGCATTAATTATATAGGCTATAAACAGCAAAAAAAAAGGGAGGCGACAAATGCTCCACTTGACAAAGAATAGAGCTGATTATGTTATCGGAGTGGGGCAAATATTTATGAAAATTAAAATGGCCTAAAGTTTTTTAAAGGATAAATTTGAACAAAAAAGTACAAAAATGTGAAAACATTGTTAAAAATAATTAATAAAACCTAATACAAATGTTAAATATCTGTCAATTGAGATGTGGGGCTATTTTATAGGTATATAACCTCTAATTCCTGTCTTGGAGCTGAGCTTTGGGACATGACTGTATAAAAACAATAGTGCCTTTTTGCTAATTAGCTCTCAAACGCAGAAAATCTTCAGCCACTAATGCGTCCTTTTACCTTCCAGAGGGAAGCCGCTGCGGGGATAGTTCTGGGTCAGCGAGGGTCGCATCATCCTGGGTATTGACCCCGCCAACGCAGTCATACCACCGACACCCCAACGACTGCAGGAACCTCCTCCTCCAGCTGCTCTAGCACCGACCGAGCGGCAGGTGGACGTTGTTACAAAGGTTTCCCCGTCGACTGTGAGAATTTTCCCCGAAATTTATCCTGTGTAGCTTCGGAGAAAAGTTAGCCGTGCTCGTGCTAAAGCCAAGCACCGTCCCGGGACAACCACGAGCCTCTGATGAGGCAAATTTGACGAGGAAAAAAGGCAGAGCGTGATTTGGGGGTCGTTAAAAGAGTATGTTTCTCATTCTGTTGGTTTTAATCGCCGGTATTGAGGTTTTCTGAGAAACGCGGGTGCTAAGGCGGTGTAGCCCGGGAGAAATATGTTGTTGTTGTTTGTTGACACCGGTTCAAAGTGAGAGCAGCCCGTCAAAAGTAGCGGAGCTCTTCTGTCTCCCCTGGTCAGCGCTCCCGGCTTTGATTGGTAGAGCGTCTGCACTCAGTAGGCAGCGAGGCGCGCGGATTGGCTGAGACTGAAAACTTTCGTCCTATCACAGACTGTCACAATTCCACTCGGACTGGACAGGACAGGGCTTCAATTCACCAAATCCAAAGCTACGACAGAAACATCTCCAGATTCACTCTTGTGTTGAGTGAACTGCTGAGTGAAAAGTGAGGCAACAAAAGATGATTGACGAGGAATAATTATTTTTGTTAAAATTAGCAGGTCACAGAACTATTTTTCACAGAACTACACACTCGGTCCTGAAAAAAGTGCGTCTATTAATTTTTTTTGCCTTGTCAAGTAAAAAATATCCAAACATTATTTTAATGCCAAAAATTAATAATAAAGACTTGATGTGCTACAAACTTTAATATTTAGGACTGCACTAAAATCATAAGGCCCCCCACTGCAGCTTAGCCCGCTGAATCTCAGATATGTGTAAGCTTTTCTTGTGAAACATTTGCGTCCTAACGATTACTCCACAAATTCCTGACAGCCTGATGTGTTGCATTGTAGAAAGATTCTTCTGATTTAACTGGTTTGGCACCAAAAACATAATAATTTTTTTTCTCGACTCAGTTTTAATGATAAATAACAGGGTCTGTATACTGGGTCTGTCCAGACATACATTTTTCTGTCATCTCTGTTTTCGACTACATTTTATGGTGAATTTTGCTTCAGAAAAAGCTTCAGTCTGACGCAAAACATATGAGTTCAGCGTTTTCAGAACTTTGAGTACCAGTTATTAAAGCAAAGCTACAAGACAACTGTGCGTAATATCGTCTCCAGTGTGTTTTACGCACGTCATGGCTCATGACCTCCAATTTGTTCCCACCCCATGCCCTCACATATGACTCAAATGGTGCTAAAAAAGTGTGCACCTCTAGGAATTTACTGTGGTTTTCAGACTGCAGCACCGACCAGCAGAGAACAGTCTGAAAGGGGACGTGCGCCACAGCAGGATACGACGCCAGGGCGGCCGTAAAGCTAGTCTAGCTCTGAGGCACTTTAGAGCTGTATACCCCCCCCCACACACACACACACACACACACACACACACACACACACCACCACCACCACCACCACCACAGAGGTTATTGTCCAATATTGTCCACCACTCAGTAAAGACGATGGGGGGAGACGAGTTGACTCTGTAAATATTCAGCATCCATTCTCCTTTTTCAGGGTGTCGTGGGCCATAGCATCCTTTAGCCTGTGATCAGTCACTGAAGGCAGAGACTCAATTGTGAGCGAAGGTTCGCTTTCCTTCACTGTCTAGATGAAGAAAGGCGACGCCATCATCACCTAAGTGACAATCGAAGTGGATATTCGGACTGGTGCATCAGATGAACTTATCAATATTTAACTTTGGAAAATATCATAAATTGCGGTTACAATTCACTGACTTTTTAGTGGCACTGATGCATTTCTCATTAATATTATTACATCCTTGAGTTTGGACCAAATCAAAGCGACAAATATGAGTGGTGGGCCTACATGGATGAATACGCCAGCTGGAGATGTACACTGTCTAAAGCCTGGACCGAAAGTCCTGAAATCTTCGTGTGACTCGCGCAAAACTAAAACTGAAAAGCCCTGCAGCACCTGATCATCCCTTTAACGTCTCAGTCCACTCACCTATGGGCTTTCCACTGAGCAATAGGGACTTCGACAGAGTCCCTATTGCTCAGTGGAGGGGACATTCACCTTCATGTACGCAGGGAAGAGATACCCCACAGGCTTAGTAGGTTTCAATTAGCACTCGTCTTTAAAAAAAAAAAAAAAAAAAGGGGGGGGGGGGGTGACTTCAAATGTTGTCCTTACTGTCAAAAACGCGCCAAGACAAAAGATAGAAGCTGGCTTTAAAATAAGCAGGACTAACGGGGGTCTTTCACCTGCTAATGAGGGTGTCATTATCTGCGGGCTGAAGCTTATTATCATCAGCCAATGAATCCTGCGGGTTTTCATAAGGCGGCTTCAAAGAGAGGAGAAAACTGTTTATTTTCCACCGAAAACGCGTAAAGAGTGATTTCATTTCTATGCTGTGGCAGAGCGTTATTTCAGCCATTAAAGCCAAATTAATCATGAGTAGTAAGGTCAGGGATTTTTCAGGTTGTAGGGAACAGTGTTACTATGCAAATGAATGTTTTACCCCATCTGAGTAGTACAATAAAGTGTAGAAGAAGCTGGGAGTTAAACTGCGTTGTGTTTTCGTTTCTTCTAAAGTTTGAACCATCACTCTTTTCGATGACGGATGTGACGATTTGGGATAGATCCCGTTGAAATTGGATATTATCGAATTTTTTAAAAAGCCACAGAGGGGCAAATGGAAAACAGAAAGTGAGGCATGATGCATACCTCGACCCTTTTCTTTTAAAGCGACATCGAATCTCCGTGTCCAATCCATTACCGGGGGATGAGATTCAAAGTCAGAAATCTTTCCCGATGAGAAATAAATTAGTTGCATCATGCGTGGACGGCATTCACAAACACGTATATTTGTCACATCAATCAGGACACTTTTCCATCAGTGTATTAGAGGAGCGGGCTAATTATTTGATTTGAGATAGGATTGAGTTTTTCAGGTGAAAGAAAGTTCAACTTCACAAAGCTCGGTGCTTTACACAAACCACACACAACTGTATGAAAGTTGTTCAAAATAAATTAAAACATGACAATACATTAACACACACCATAAATAGTAATAATTTATATTTGGCCTTGTTACATGTTGACTGTAGGGTCCTTTTATTTCTTCAAGTTTATTAGGCCGGCTATTTTTAGTAGGCTAAAGTTGTGGACCACTTTTTAAGTTAAACTGTGTAATTGTTTCTTTTGCGGATATATTTTTACCACTATAGCCTGTATATTTTAATGGCATATAAAGCAACATTTTCTCTGTTGTTGAGATATTGCCTAATAACTTTATAGACCACTCTTTTACTTCTTACACTAACATTTCTTACTTATGTTTCACTAAAGTTGCCTTTGATTCAGCTGACGTTTTGTTTTAGTTTTTCTGTTTACTGTAGTTTTATTTTTAAATTTTTTCGTCCATCTCTGTATCCATCACTTTTAAGAGCAACACACACACACACAAGGAAGTGTATGATTATACAATAAGGCTTTATACAATAAAGCCTTATTGTATAATTTGCTGCTTTTTTGTTATTTAAAAGTTGTTGCTTCAGTGCTTTATGGAACAATACCATTTACGATGTAGCTATGGTTTAATTGTTTAATTGTGTATCTGTATTTATCTTTACTTCTACTCGACTGCATGGGTTTTATATATATATAAGACCCATATATATATATATATATATATATATATATATATATATATATATATATATATATATATATATATATAAACAAACACCCAGCACGCCCCTGCGGGCGGTTTATCCTTCAAGCTCGGGTCCTCTACCAGAGGCCTGGGAGCTTGAGGGTCCTGCGCAGTATCTTAGCTGTTCCCAGGACTGCGCTCTTCTGGACAGAGATCTCCGATGTTATTCCCGGGATCTGCTGGAGCCACTCGCCTAGCTTGGGAGTCACCGCACCTAGTGCTCCGATTACCACGGGGACCACCGTTACCTTCACCCTCCACATCCTCTCGAGCTCTTCTCTGAGCCCTTGGTATTTCTCCAGCTTCTCGTGTTCCTTCTTCCTGATATTGCTGTCATTCGGAACCGCTACAATGCCCCCAAGGGTGGTGGAGAATGACCGAGCTAAGATCCTGTGGGACTTCCAGATACAGACGGACAAAATGGTGGTGGCTAACCAACCGGACATAGTGGTGGTAGACAAACAGAAGAAGACGGCCGTAGTGATCGATGTAGCGGTTCCGAATATATATATATATATATATATATATATATATATATATATATATATATATATATATATATATATATGCATTTACCTTGCTGTTGCCAGACACTTTCATTTTCGATGAGTGTTTGAAAGCATCCTATTCTATATTGTATTGTTCAATGAGAACTAAATGAAGAAACATAGGATGTCACTGTGCTCTGCCAAAATGATGTTTAGTCTACAATGACTAATGGAAACAAAGAACATGTAAGCTGGTCTGTATTTTAAGCTAATAAAACTAGTAAGCTGGGCATGCGCTGCATTATATATGTATAGGCAATGGGTGGAAACTAAAGATAAATAAAAAGAAACTATGTAAAGCGACATACATGCAAGCATTAAATTTTGTAAGGTTAGCATTGCTAAAAGAACATGTCGTTTGTAAATGTTTGTAAATGTGCCTCAAACTATTTACCAGAAATCTTTGTAACTGCACTTAGGGGGCCGGTGCACACTCAAACCTGTGAACCCCCGCTCGTTTGCATGCTGCTCTAATGATAGCAAAAGAGGTGCGTATTCCTCGAAGAAATCCGCTGTGTAAGAACATCAATTTATGGGGTGTGGAACTTCTGGTCAACACGTGATCGGAAGAGCTGAATCTAACCAGCAATTAGACGGTGAACAGTCAACACTGTTGTTTTTATTTTTAATCTGTTCTGCTGGGTTTATGTTATAAGGGAAAAATCTTGATGCTCAATGGCTTAATTTATGTGAACTAAAAGGAAGCCTTGTATGAGTAGGTAAACACGCATGACAAATCTCAGGCTGTGATATTAACGCGCACATCAGCATCCAACTCATACTTCAAAAATGTATTTACTTTTAATCAGCGTTTAGCCGCTGAACGTTTGCATAACTAGACCTACATGAGAAGTGCAACCATGTTGACACTAAGGGATGAAATTTGTACTCTTTTTTTTCTTTATTGCGTGTAGCATCCTTTGTCCAGCAGGGGGCATGTTTGACGCACAGCAGGGAGCTAAATGTGTCAAGTTGGATCATACAGCATTCAGTGTATGACCACTCATTATGTAAGCGAGAAGAAGAGACCATTGTCTTCAGCCTAGTGAGGAAAATGAAAAATGGAGCAGATGCTCATGTTTCCTTTATTACTGAAATGTGTTTATGTATGTAAAACAGCACATAAAGAACATTTCTCTGTGCAAATACATTTGGTACTTCAACAACAACCACAGAATCTCAGAAAAAAAAAAGAAAAACGTTTTTCTAGGTCCTCTGAAGTAAATACAATATGCGTACATCTGTCAAAGGTAAACCCCTTTACTTGTGTCAAATAAGAGGGTGAAAGTGCATCAAATACAAGTTGGGAAAAGGTCAAGCAGGATGATTGAAAGCGACATCAGATTTAGAAGGGGAGGGGGGGGGGGTGTTTAATAATCAGGTTAAATTGCTTTGCTCTTTCCCCCTGCAGTGAGGTAGGGATACTAGTGCTTATAAAAATTTTAAAAAGAAAGAAAAAACACTTTGGTGTCCAGATTGAATTCAAATTCTATATTAAATGCTGTCACGGAGTTAGAAGATATCACAGTATTCAAATTCACATTTGTCATGGAGCACATTTGGCAGTGTAAAGGTCTCACACTGCACCCCTAATAAATAACCGTATAGGTTATAGCAACAGCAACATTCACAGACTTTACCACTGACTCATGATAAAGCCTGTGAGCTTCAGCCTCTTTCATCCTAGTGCATTACATGCAGACCCGCAATGCCTTTCAGAGCTATAAATTACATCATCTAAATTATATTATGCTTTAGTTTACTCCAGGCACCGGAATAGCACAAACCCTCTCAGACCATATTGTACTGTTTTTCTCTCTTGAATGCCTCTTCCTAATCCCAGCCACACACAGCTCACGGGGCTCTTTATGTATCCAGAGGTAATTATGACTCACAGGATGTCTCAGGAGCCAGAATGACACCAAATGTATCCTTTTAGGAGTTTTCCTTCATAGCTTTAAAGATGTATCACTGGCTTTTCACACATGGCTTTAAAGGAAGAAAACGGGCGGGTTTGGAAGCAGCTGGGAGTGGAGCCTGGATCATTTAGCAAACAAGGGCAGGTTGCTTCCTTCTTCAAAACCACACATTTTTCATGAGCAAGTGTGCTAAACATTGGAAACCCTGTTTCTCATTGATGTGATGGGAGAGGGAAATCCCTTCCAGCACCCACAGCTGGGTGCTGTCTGCAGCAGGAGGCCCGTGCAAGATTTCCATTATTATAACAGTGACGTTTTGCTTCATTCAGCAACAAGGTGAGGCACACGAGTCAGGAGACGCACCGTCTCTTCCAATTAAAAAGAAAAAAATAAAATAAACCTATTAAAAAAGCCTTGACCTTTCAGTAGCCAAACATGCACAAATGAGGCAAAACACAGGTTCAAAATCACAAGCTTTGCAGTTTTCCTGCAGTGGTACCCTGCAGGGCGAGGTTAAAGCACAAGGTTCATGAAGAGTCCTTAAGAAAGGCTGATCACTCCCACACCTCTGCACCTGTCAACTATTTACAAGGTTAGATTGTGGATGCATCTTCTACTGTACCTGCATCTGCATCTTAGAGGCTCTCCATGCAAACATATACAAGCAACCCTTCATAAGAACCCTGGAAACTCAGTTAATCTCATAACTGAGATGAGATATCAGCAAATATCAGTACATTACAATAGTGCTTTGTTGAGATATGAGTGAACGATCGTGGACAGTTATCATACAGTGATTGGCATAGTGGGATATGCATATTATTCAGCAGGGTAAGGTGGTGAGGGTGTCAAACCTTGGAAATAAGCACTTCAACATTCAGCCATATACAAACCAAATACAGACTTAGGCCCAGGCAGAGGGTCTAAGACTTGGAGTTCACTCATGGAGATGCCCAGACTGCAAATTCAAGTGCATAACTTAAGGGAAGAAAAAACAACATATCAAGGATCATGTCGGCCTATTGCTCCAACAACATGAAGGCCTTCGGGTGTTTGCTATACTCATAAAAGGCCATTTTGGGCAAGATTTATTCCTAGAAAAGTAAAGGGAGCAGGAGTTGCCAGTACTATGTACATCACCACCCACACACCCACAGCAGCCTGCAACATCTCCATCGAAAGTCAGAGGCGGCAGCCTATCAGGCGTTTCTCCGGGAGTTACTGGTGGCGGATGAGCGGCCTGTCTCATGGTCCGGTCTGTATTTGAGCCAGCAGATGAGCCATGTGACGACGACCGAGAACATGGCCAAGATGCTGGCTACCGACAGGCAAATGGGTCCCGCCGGCGAGGGAGGAATGCTGTGGCTGTGCACAAAGATCAGGCCCATGAACAGCAGCACCAGCATGGAGAGGAAGGAGAAGATCACGCACACGCAGCCGGTGGTCAGCGCCACCCTCTTGCAGCTCTGACAGCTGTCGTAGCGCACCGAGTCCTGGGAGAGGGTTGTGGCCGCGGACACGGTGGTGGACGGGGTCGCCTGACTGGCGCTGGACGCCCCCGACGCCTCCTCCCGGCGGAGGGCGACGAGAGCCGGGTGCAGCGGGGGAGGGTACGGCGGCAAAGCGTCCTGAGGCAGGGGGTCCGAGTCGATGTAGAGCGGGAAATCCTCCGTCACCTTCGTGTTGTTGGGGAGGTTCTGTATCCGATAATCCGGAACCGGGGTCCGGTGGCGACAGACGGGGCAGCTGATGCGCCATGGCCGCTCCTCCCGAAGGTGAAGCGTGTTCAGGCACTCCTCGCAAAACGTGTGCAGGCACTCTAGGATCTTGGGAGCCCGGCGGTCAAGGTCGAAATAATTGTAGCAGATTTTGCACTCGTACTCCTCGTAGGGAAACGCCGAGGAGGCCTCGCCGGGGGGTTCCGCTCCACTCGATGCCAGATCTACCTCTGCCATGTCATCTTTCGCCATTCACATTCTCCGGTGAACACAAAGGGAGCTGGCGGACAGATGCTGATGACGGTGCACGTCTCTCCTTCTCTGCCCCCTCCTCTCCTCTCCCCTTTCATTGAAACGCCATCATCCGTGTGCAGACATCACCGCTCATGTGTTTTCTTTTTTTTATTGTTGTTTTTGGTTCTTTAAAAAAAAAATAATAATAATAATCCTCCCTCTGCGTCCTTTTCATGTGGAGCCGCACGGACGCAGTTCGGGATCCAGGTAAAATATTTCAAAAGAAGCCTTCGTTTCCTGTTCGCCTGTGTGGGAATAGATGATGTAATGGTGGTGACTCCGGTGGGAAGGTGGGGGGGGGGCTCATCCATCCAGAGAGTCCGAGAATCCCACAAAACAGAGAGAGAGAGAGCGAGAGAGAGAGAGGGGGGACTCTGCGTCTTAGAGTCCTGTTAGAGAGCTGCTGTTGCTGTTCCCGCTGTGGTAGTGCAGCAGGCTGCCTATGATGACAGCCATGCTGGCTGGGAATTACGTAGACCCTGGCTCACAATAGGATGCGCTTATTTGGTCAACTGGGGGCGTCAATTCTCTGTTTCCTGTAACACGAAACATCAAAACTCACACGGTGTTCTGGCAGACAGAACGCGGTGTGTGACAGTGCAGAGCGACAGTGAGCATCAACAAGTTTCACGTGAACCAAGGAGGCTCTTCAGAATCATTTACACCTGTAGTCTGAAAAATACATAGCTGGTGTAGGCTGTAGATGGAGGACAGACAACAATCATGGTCATAGTCGTTTCGAACTTCATACCTGCCCCAGAGGAAGTGAGGGACTAAAGCTGAAGCATAACATCTGAACATTTAGGGCAAATCCAATTAGCCGTTGGGTTATCAAATTAAACTCTAAAGTATGAACATGAGCTCTCAAATGAGAACCCTTTGGAGAGGTATTTTAAAGAATGAGCAGAATTGGAATCATCTGAGACACACATTTGGTTTGACCTAAGGCCAGGGTTCTCAACATGCAGCTCGCAGGCCAGTGACGCCTCCTCTCTAGAATCTTATGCAGTCCCTCAAACGTGAAAGGAAAGAACGCATTAATTCATACAGAGTTTTAGTTGCTGTAGGGCAGGCAAATACTAATGCAATCAAATGCATCCTACACCCCTTTTCACCTGATGTCGGAACCTTCCATTCCATCAAGTCGCTGCGGGCTGTGTCAGCCTGACATTTCTAGGGAGCTGCACTTCAGGTTAAGTAGAAAGTCACTTTGTAGAGTTAGAGTTTCCAGTTATGTCGTTACAGTGCAGATTTCCCACAAAAGTCTAAATCAGGCATAAAAGGTGAAAACTCAGAGATTTTTTATGACCTACCCTGATACATATATATTTCTAGTAGTTCCTCTCTCACACCGCAAAATACAGGAAGGCCAAACTGACTCATTAACATTTTGCAGCACGCAATTTACTGCTAATTGGCCTAAGTGTGTCTTATTTTTGCATTTAATATTGAAATGAACTGACTGCACCTGTGTTTAGAAAACTGTGGAACTTTTGTAAACACCTGTAGAACTAACCACACTTATAAGCACTCACACGCTATTTCACCCTGTTTAGTAAACCTGGTCCACAGTGGCCCAAACTCTGGTTTATTTGTGCAAGGGACCAACTGCCCAGAAGCATCCATGGTGCATTTGCAGAATGTGTGAGGGCACCATGAATGCTGAATGTCATACACAGGTTTTGCCACGCAGAGTCGTCTTTTTCAAAGAAGGTGTTGCGTATTTCAGAAAGCCGGTACCTTCCATTATAGCAGGATGGTTCCATAGACGAATAGTGTGGATTAACTGCTGCCCAGATCAACTGAAAAGAGTCAGAACAATAAGCAGTGAAAAACACAGCAAAGAACACCCTCGGACTGTTAAGAAGCCAACCTCCTATTATATGATTGAGCAAGATGGAAAAAGTTTTATTCCAAAACTACAGCAACTGACCTCCTGAGTTCCCAAAAACCTGCAATATTAGTGATGTCAGCATAAGCACAAAGAAGAGGTGATGCAACACAGTAATAAGCACTGTGTTATCATATTTAAAATGGGCAAATATTTGAACATGTCAGTTTTCATTGTACCCTTTCCATCTGAAGAGGTTAAATTATGTCTGAATCACTGCATTCTGTTTGTAATCACAATTTACTTTGCACTCTAACAGGATGATATAACCGATTTTTGTATTAGGTCCCAAGTAACCACGGGTAAGTTAGTTTACTGTTTGGTTATTCAATGATATGAGAAAATGAGCACCAACAATGAGTTTAGGTTTTGCACATATAAAAGTGAACATGATAATGTCTACAGAATGGTCACAACTGACCTGTATCCACATCAGAGCTGTTCCCAATCAAAGCTCACTGCTGTACTGTACAGTTAAGTCTCTGCTGTGGTGAAAAATCACAGGCAGATTAATTTTGTGGATAACCACCTCATGACCATAAAATGTTGATTTACGTAATAAACATTTTTTGAGGGTGAATTGAACATGTGCACTTGGGCTTCGTGGAATAATGTTTATTATTATTTTAAATCAATGATCAATTAATTATTGATAGAAAAACAAATAGTTATTATTAAGAAAATACCTATAGCCTGCAGAATATGATGTAGAAATGTGACCCTGGCAAAGGTTTCCACTTAGGGACCTGACACATGACACAAATAAACAAAGCATTGAAATCATAAAATAAATCTTAAGCTTAAAAAACCAGAAAAATTAGAAATAAATTGAATACTATAGACTGAAGTCTGATGGGGTAAATCCTGCCTGTATTTTAAGCTCGGGAGAAAAGACAAGTCATTACAAGAAAACATAAAGTTTCAGAAAAGCCTGTTAAACCTCTTAGAGCAGGCGTGTGGTCTGAGCCTGTGGGAGAAGCACATCACTGAATCTGATAAACCAATTAGTGGAAAAGGGAAACTTGTGTTTTGAGACAAATGCTCACAGTTATGGCAGTTTACTGCAAAAAGCCACACAGTTTGACTCTTCAGACACTCCTTAGTAATAGCTCAGTAAGAATCCCCGTGACATGCTGATTTAACTTAAAACCTTCTATGAGCGCAGCCTTCGACCACTGAACTTCTGTTGTGCGGTTGTCAGCAACATGAAGATACAGCCCCATCAAAAGCCCTGCTATCATGGACATGCCATAAATCTTCCTCGTGCTTGCTATAAATACTTGATGATAACACCTGAACCAGCCCGGTATAAAGGTCGCACTAACTTTTAGCTACTGGTGAGCAACTAAAGACTACCGGGTCAGCCCCCTTTTGTAGTTAGCCCCGCCTCGCTTCGCACACCTGTGACGCACGGCGAGCCGCACCTGTCCGCCCTTCTACAACCTGCCCCCTGGGATGCGCCCCTGCTTGGGCTCATATCACTTTCCACTACTCCTCTTGTCCGGAACATCCTCATCATCTACTTCCTTTCCGTAGTTTGTGTGTGTGTGTGTGTCTGTGTGTGTGTGCGTCTTTGTGTGAGTGTGTATGTCGGTTCACCTGTCGCGCTGCATGGAGCTCCTGACTTACCTCCACGATTCAGAGCTCGTGGCCCGGTTCCAGCGGCGATGCGGACTCTTCCTCGTCGAAAGCGCGCATCTCAAGCCCGAGAGACCACGTGGGCAGCTGGTGAGGGACAGATTGGACCACCAGGACCGCAATTCCAACTATAAATACAAGGAGAATGGATACGCTTCACGTGTAAGGTTTCTCCTTTAGTTCAATCAAAGCAAAGTGTTCATTTTTATTTATTTATTTATTTCAGTCCTGCTGTGTGGCATTAAATTCTGTAGGATAAAGCACAGTTGGTGTCGAATCTCTGAGAATTCACTTTCGGGTTCATTAGATTTATTTGAGATTATGCAAAACAAGCTGTCTGGCTTTTCCCGTTTGACTGGCTGCTTCTGGCAGCCAGCAGATAGCCATGTGCACTATAACAAGTTGGGTCACACACTCACATGTAACAGTGGCCTTGTTGTTTTTCTAAGTAACGTCACTGAGTGAAGATGTAGTCAGGTTACATTCTGACTTAAGAATGAAAGATTTCTTGATAAACGGATCAGCACAAAGCGATATGGATGTTTTTAAAGGCTAAACCTCAGTAACTGCATTATATCTCCTTCTATGAGACTTATATACCGACAGAAAAGGCTGTGATGTCCTCTGTGACTCTAGAGGACCTTTGCCAGGTTAATTTCCCCCCATTATGCCACAGTGATGTTGTAAGTGTGTCTTGGAAATGTTTATAACATAAAGTGGAAGTGCCGGGTTTGAAAGCAGTGGGGATTTACTAGGCAATGTGAGGTTTAATAGGAGAGTCTAAGCAGTTGCATTATGGGAGATGTTGGACCCATGAGATTAAAACTGCAATTTAGGTGTCTCTGTGAATCCACTGGTTTCATGATAGTCATGCTTGATTAAAGGAATCCTATAGGCTTCAAACTGCCTGCTTTTTAAATGAGGAAGCTTTAAAAGAAAAGTGATATGCCGCAAACAAAAGGTGTGTCTGGTCTGATCTGATCTGACAGACAGCCAGGCATTATCTGTAGGCAGCTTGTTCCATGATGTTTGCATTTCATGTGCAGGACTGTGGTAGGCCTCGTTACGAGGTGAGGAACTGGCCGTTGCACTTCCTCTTCTTGCTGTCGGCCAGCCTCGGGCATGAAATCTTCTACATCACCTGTCTGCCCAACATACATTGGAGCGTGGACCCTTTCCTGTGCCGCCGCCTTCTCAACATGTGGGCCGTAAGTCGCAGCTGGAGAGAGTGTGTCTTTGTGTGTGAGTGTGTGTGTATATGTCAGTCAGACTGCATTAGCGTGCACAAGCCTCCAGTCTGATGTCTTTTTCCTTCACAATGCCACATCTCTTCTCTCTGCTTCTCTGCCTTCTTCTCTCTTCACCTTTCAACCTCCTTTCATCCTTGCCCCCCCCCCTCTCCAGTGACCTGTCTCTGACACCATCATGTGCATATATCCCCAGGCCTTGGGGTGGGGGGCACAGGGGCCAGCCTGACCAGGACCCCTGACATGGTGAAAGGCCACACATGAGGACACATCAGTGGGAAAGTACTGTTAGGAGCTCCCCTTCAGATGTGTATTCTGGCAGAATCAAGCGCATGATGACCCTGAAAACATGTCAAACCCCAGAAGGAGTCTAGATGTAGACACACACAGACGGCCTCACTCTTTGCAGTGTGTGTGATGGGCAGTGTGTTTTCATGCCCTTTGTGTCCCTGCCCCGAATGCTGGGTGGATGCCCTGTATCTGAACTCCGTGTTTTTTGGGGGCGGGGTGGAATAGATATCATTCTTCTGGAATCCTGGCTGCACCATGCCCCTGTGTGAACTTTCAAACACACGCATAAACAGCTACACACACACTCGCAGTCCCCATCTCACTTGCTAAACACACTCATTGCCCTCCCTCTAGTTAGACATTACCAGCGTTGCTGTGTGCTCTCCTCCCCCTGCTCTACCAGCAGAGTGTTTTATTGGCCTCGTCGGTGCATTTGAGTGTTCTCTCTCTCTGGACCTACCATTTGGTCTGTCAGCCCTCGGGGCGTGTCAACCCGCACCTCTAACTTCTCAAAGCGCCCCGCCATTGTGTTGGTGGAGTTATCTGAGGTTAATGCAGGGCTTTGCACCCCCCGTCCTCTCTTCTGTCGCGCACATAAACAGCAAATCTTCGCGCTGGCAGCACGGATGCCACATGCACCCTTGTGTCCTTCACTGCTCGCTCTTGGCTTTACTTAAACAATGACTTTGGTTGACTTAGAAAACAGTTACTGTGCCTCACCATATGGTCATGAATTACACAGGTGTCATTGTAACATAGCGTTATGCAAATCACATGTGCTGTTTAGAATATCAAAAATTTCAGGTTTACATCCGCACAATTGCATGGTTTTTGTTTTTTTAACCACATGAGGTGTTCTAATATGATGTTCCTACATAGTGATAAAAAGTAATTTTATTCCCAGAAAAAGCCACTTCTAACGAAATGTTAGAACAAACCATTTGATACAAATAAGATTATTCTCAAATGGAAAAGTAAAGGCCCGCTCAGCAAAGACAATTCTATAGAAACTTACAAAGGAGCGCCAGAGGATCGTACTCTAAATCATAAAAGTTAAAAGAACTGCTTAAAACTGTGCCCAGAAGAATAACAGTTTCCACTTCCTTATTAAAGCTATTGCAGTAAATTGCAGAAACCATGCTGTGGGGACCTGGCATATTGGCTCCACAGCCATATTATGGAGGAACGTGACTCCCAGAATGCCCATTGTACAAACCCAGCCCCTATTATTTGTAGTTAAGGAGTCATGAAGTCAGGAAAAAAAAAACGTTTCAAGGCTTTATTGTAAAAGGAATCATGTGATGTTCAATCTGAACACAAAGGTTTTTTTTATCCTGGACTCTACTAGAGGAGCAAAGTGATCTAAGTAATAGGTGGGTGGGGACTTTGTTTGTGATGACCATTTTATATGACATCATGTAGAGCCAACACTATATAAAAACTGTCAGACTCCAAGCAGTCAGAGCTGGATCAGAGAGATTATTTGTACATACACTGACCTTTGAAACTTTGGTCATGTTTAATAGTGGCAGCCACTATGAGAGAAAATAAAATAAAGAATGATAGGTACACTTTAAAAAGACAAAATAATAATGTAAATTCAAACATAAAATTATCCAAAAAGTTATTATTATAGGAAAAAGGCACCGCACAGTGTTTTAATGATTCTGCATGTTATCTGAACATTATGTTGGTGTATAAGCTCAGTTTTAAGGAAATCCATGATAGAACCTCTTGAAGCTGTGATATCGGTGGTTATATTCACTGATACTTCACTTTGTTGTGTGTATTCATTAACAGGGTTAGGGTCCTACCATGATTTATCACAATAATTCTGATGACACATGTATTTTACAGCACCTTGGAGGTCATATATTAGAAAAATATATGAGCTAGCCACCCAGTTTTGAGCTAAGCTAAGCTAAGCCCGCTTAGCATGTCACCATGAACTAACATTCTTGTGTTTTTGACTTATAAACAGTAGCCTGTGGGACCTCCTCCACACACACACACACACACACACACACACTCATTTTCATATCTTAGTGAGGACATCTAATTGACATAATGCTTCTCCTAGCCGCTTACACTAACCCTAACAATCAAAAATGAATGCCTAACCCAAACCCTTAGGCTAAATCTAACCATAGCCTAATTGTAACAATAACACTAAACCACATTTTGAGCCTCAAAAATACCTTTAAACTTGTGGGGATGGGCATTTTGTCCCCATAAGTGACTGTTGGTCCCCACAAGTCTAGTGACATGTCAATTTTCTGTCCTCACAAAGATGTCTAAACAAGTACTCACACCGACACATACATATGCACGCACGCTTGCACAGAGTCTCATCTACATGTTGACAGATCAAAGTCCAAAGCTGCTCTGGCCTCGATCAATATACTTATTCACAGGATCACTCAGAGCATGTGTGAGCTATCTTTAACTCTTCCCCTAATGTGGCCAGACTGTCCCTGGGTCAACCCGTTTGATGTGACCGTTACGATGAGACACTGGGGTGACAGCTTCACTGGAGGCAGCTGAATGTGATGTTTGTGTGGATGGTGAGTTCAGAGCGTGGTGGAGGGGTATCATATCATGCAAGCACTTGAACTGGTATGCAGATCCATTGTGTGAAGGCAGACGGTGGGGGTGCACACTAGTATGGATTATTGCTTGAATACACAGTTGTGACGTACGAAAGGGGTCGGGTTTGCCATTGTCTGACCTCAGTTTATTGTTCACCTCCTGGAGCCAATTATTCTGTCTGTCTCAGTTTGTGTGGGTACAGTCAGTGTAGACGCAAATATTGCAATAACACACTTCATATTCAGTCATGACCAGAGGGTAGGGATAGGGAGAGAAGGGACAGTGTAGTTTTGGATGAGGAAAACAAAGAGGTTTGGGAGCTCTGGTTTACCACCAGAGCTCACAGTGAGAGATACTGTCCATATCCAATGCAATTCTCCATTGCAGAAGTGCCTTAAATCTTTCTTCTGGCCTTTAAGGGGTTTATATAAAAGTCTAGGAAAAAAGGTCTCTATTAATCACTTGATTTGTGATGCCAGTACACACTTACCTAATTCCCCAGTGCCAATTTCTAGGAACTGGTTGGTTTGGCAGTTAAGTACAATGTGTACCTTAAAGGCGGAATTTCTTCGTTTCTGGTTTCCATTTGCCTTTCCCAAGTTTCACTGCCACTCAAAATTAGTTAGTGAGTGTTTGCAGACACATTGACTATGGGTGACTGCTAGAATGTTTTAGTGACCAGCACTATCTTTGCAACCAATTTTACCTAGCAACAGCCCCCAGCAACCACTGCGCAACTGGTTGCAGAATAAGACTGGATGTTCCCAGAGGGGTCCCAAACTGGCCTCTAGGCCTAATAGGTTTGTTCTTTATTCACTACTTTTCGCTAAGTCAAACTTAACACTATGTTATATATATATATATATATATATATATATACAGTCTAGGAATGGCACAAAGGGTCACAACAGCGGGCAGCTCACATATTTGATTTTATTGGATTTGGGCACCAAATGTCCTCCATGATTCAACCCAGAGGGATTTGTGTCTCCTCCAAAGATCAACCTGGGGATCTTTTACTTAGCTGAACATGTTACTCAAACCACACTAGCTTTACATGTATAGTTATCCTCACACAAATTAGCAATGTTTGTTTCATAACATTGCATTAAATGAATTGGCGATTTTTAAACATATTCACAAGCTCATTTGTGCTTTTAGGTATTTTTTTAAAGTCTGAGTAATTATTTCTTCCAGTCTTAAACCTCAATTAAATCTACTGGTTCAGATTTGTGCCTAAAAGACAGAAATGACAGTATCAATCGTCTCATCTAACTCTCGGTTAAAGTGTGCATGTGTTAATTCTAGTCTGTGTAGCAATGATGAACCAGACAATGATGGGCTATCTCTGTAGGAAAGACTCTTTCTATCCCACCTATGAACACAGCAACCCTCAAGAAGAGGTTTTATCAGTCCGAGCTCTGACTTCAGCCTCATCCAGCATATTAATTTATATTGTTTGAGACGGATGTTCAGTGTCCTCACACAATTGGTCCTATCATTTTTCTCAATGTCTATCTGCATCCGTTTCTCTAAATAGTTGCTGCACTAACAGCGGGTCAGAAGATGTCCTCTTATATCATTTGCCATGGTAACAAGCGTTTCCTGATTACAGTGTCAGTGGAGACGGTAATAACAACCTCTCTATTCTCTCCCTTAAACACACACATTAGTATCCTATCTCTCTCTCCATGAACTAGCCTCCCTGCTTCTTGCCAAGACAGCCATTCATTAAATATACAAGGCAGAGCTTTAAATAAACCCGGAGCTGGAGCAGGCTGCCCCATCGAGGGCCACTGGGGATCTCATGAAAAAGAATAGGCAGCACATTTGGCAGGATACACACATCGGTACAGCTAGCGTGCACACCTTGCGCCGACTGTGTCATTGTGTCAGAACCCCTCTGTCTCACTATACCAGCTGGAGACGCTGCATCAGCAAACTCCACTTTCTTCAGTCGTCTGTTCCTTGTAGTAGATTTTGTTACCATACTACTGCAGCAACTGCACTTTATACAAGTGTGAGTCTCTGCTCTTGGGCAGTTTTTCTTTTTTGAGTGGGGACGATGATTACTTATTTATGAGATTGTGTGATTAGCTTTAAAGTGGGATCCTTGCTTCCTCTTTGCATTATTTTATCATCTAATTTTTGCTTTTGTGGCCAGCATACTTTACTACACTCCTGCAGCATTTCTTATTGCTTTATTGTAATAATACGCCATAGTGGAAGGGATGGCAGATATATACCATTTGAAGCTAACAACACGGTACCATAATGCACTACTAAAGCTGTGCTTTTCTATCGTTTGCAGTTAGTGATGTACGTCGGCCAGGTGATGAAGGACGTCCTGAAGCTGCCTCGCCCTTTCTCTCCCCCTGTTGTCAAGCTGGAGACACGTGTAGACGCAGAATACGGACTGCCCTCCACCCACGCTATGGCAGCAACTGCCATCTCCTTCACACTTTTACTAAGCGCCACCTCCAGAATACAGGTGAGCATTTAGGAGAAACATGAAACACAGCAAGCAAGCTTAATGATATCTGTTCCAAACTGGCTCAGATTCACTTTCCGGAGTTTTCAACATCATCCCAGAATTTCCACCAGTAAATGAAGCTGGCTTACATCCAAAATGAGTCACAGCAACAGTAAGGAAAAAGCTATCAACCAGAAAATTTCACCCTCGTTATCACACTATGAGCACTATGGGGACCATAATTACAAAATAATATCATGTTCTGTTCAATAAGTGTTCAAACCTGCAATTACGCCGTGTTTTTACATAGACTTGTATACAACAGGTCTTCATTTTGCAACCACACCAGTTGTACCCTCCTTGCACATTACACTTCAGCCATGTCCATCTGGAACTTCATTACAGTGTCTGTCTGTATAAAACTGAAGTACGTCACATACAATTTGTTGGGTTTTCATGACACTGCAGCTTTAAGGGGAATATATCAAAATCTGCTGGATGGATTGCCATAAAATTTGCTACCTAAAATTACACTATTTAGACAAAAGGATTGAACTACTACACATTACACCTGCAGGAGCTGCTCGGTCATAGATATCCATGCCATGAAGCTCCCAGCACGCAGTTTTTGTGCTGGTATTAACAGTAGAGGAGGTTTGGAGCTCTGAAGTTGCAGTTATCCTGCTAGCAGTTGATTGAGAAATATCTAGGAGAGCAGAAATTTCACAAACTGACTTGTTTTAATGCTGGTATCCTATTACAGTTCATGCTTGAATTGAATTCATGCGTGAATTTTTTTCACAAATGTGTCAGTGAGACTAAACACCTGAATTCAGAGATAAGACTTTAGCCACTACAGTGTATGTCTGTGATAAACTGTAACTTAAACTTCGATATTTCCATCACTGGTTTTATTTAACCACTTGCCTGTTTTTATAATTTGGCTTCAGTGAGAGCTGTAGATAGGTCACTTAGGATCAGTAAAAATTGACATTAAATTGCCATTTTTAAAAAAAGAAATTCCACTGTAAGAATGTCAGGTGACTAGTGGACATATTTATAAACTCCGAATATTCAAACTGTTAGCATAATAATGTCAGCATTAAGTTCAGTGTGGCTTAACATTAGGAATATAAACAAATCATAATCAGCTTCATGGCTGACATGATGTGGACTTTTTCTAAATATTTCTTCTAGTTCAGTTCAATTCAATTTTATTTATATACCAAACAAATTATAACAACAGTTGCCTCAGGTGCTTTATATTATAAGATACAGATAAGACCCAAACAATCAGAGGATTAAGCAAGCATTTGGCGACAGTGGAAAGAAAAAAAACCTCTCTTTTAATGGGAAGAAACTTCCAGCCGAACGATGGGAGAGGCGGCCATCTGTGACAGGTGGGATTGAGGGGAGGGAGGCAGGATAAAACATGTGATGTGGTAGAGAGCCAGAGATTAATAATAACTAAAGATTAAGAATGATGTGGCAATTGATACCGAGTGATGTGTAAACACGTAGAAAGGGAAAAAGGTGAGTGAAGAAGAAACACTCAGTGGATCGTGGTAAGCCCCCAGCAACCTAGGCGTATTGCAGTATAATTAAGGGAGGATTCAGGGTCACCTGATCCAGCTCTAAATATATGCTTTAGTAAAAAGGACATCTTTAAGCTGAATCTTAAAAGTAAAGAGCTTGTCTGTCTCTAGAATGCAAACTGGGAGCTGGTTCCACAGAAGTGGAGCCGAAAAGCTGAAGGCTTTGCCTCCCGTTCTACTTTTAAATATCCTGGGCACCACAAATAAACCTGCAGTCTAAGCGCGAAGTGTTCTAATGGAGTGATACAGGACTATGAGGTCTGTGTGGCCTGATTATTCAAGGCCTTGTACATGTGGACTTATGAGAAAGAGGAAAATGAAACAGCATTTTACTATGATATTCTACACTTACTCTGCAATGCTGAAAAGCCTGACAAATATCAACTTAAATAACTTCAGGCTCTAACATTTATCTCTTTTCTTAAATGTTTATCAAGCTTGGGGTCACAGGCTACGCCCCTGACAGGGCATCCCAGGGCTAACACAATAAGATGATCAGGATATAACATCAATCAGACATTTTCCATGTGGTTCTACAAACTGTTTCTTGATTTGCTACTGAAATAATATTACTGAAACTGAATAGCCATGGTTCATTACCATTGCCTACCAGAGATGATGTAATTCAGCTGCTATCAGAGCTGGGAAGTGTTGGCTAAGTGGATGTTGAACTGTAATTCAGACACTAGGTTTCTAATTAGATGTGCTATTAAACTGCCATTGGATTTTATGGACCGCAGTAAGATTGGGTGTTGAGTTATCCCAGCTAAATGATCGTTTTCTCTCAGATCCAAGTGTCGTCACTGGGATCCTGAGGATGGCGGTTTGGGATGAAGGGAGTGGCCCAGCTGTCCATCACAGAGTCGTGCCTGAGCTGTTGGACAATGGGTGGGGAAGGGCGGGGCCATCAGTCACCATCAGTCACCATCAGCCACACCCGTCGAGCTGCTGTTTGGTCTTCTGATGGACTCCGCTGAGTCAATGACTGTCAGTCCACGTCTCCACCTCCCTCCTCCTCCTGACTCTTCCTCTCTTTATCTTTCCCACTCCTCTGTCGAGTCAATAAAGCAATCAGGGGCTCAATCATAGACTATCTTAGTCAAGCAGTGTGTTTGACTGAGGAGCTGAATGAATGCTAAACCCTTCAGTTTAGTAGTTTACAGTCTCCGGAGCTGTCAGACTGATTTGTGGTTGGATCGTTTAGGCTAGCTCTGTGTCACACTTTGTTGCAGTGGCTGTTCTCAGGGTCAGAGAAATCAGATCAGCACCCCAGGGACGTGCATGTACAGTAGAGCCCTTAAACGTGTCCCGAAATTCCTCAAGGAATCCCCTGAAAGAAAAGAGCATGTATCACTATAGATGAGTAGCAGGCTGTTGCAGAGGCCACTGAATAGCCACAAGGCCTTGGGGCAACTTCTCCCCAAGCAGGTCAGAGGTCACGACAGTCAATCACAGAGTGACTCTTTCCCCCCTCCTTTCTCTGACATCCTTTGTGGCCATTCATAAAAAAAACTCTCTTCATGAACTAGCAGTGAATAGGCTTCCAGCTGCAGAGGACAGGAACAGACAGGAAAAAAGGCAGAGGGCAGGATAAGAGGGGGCTCAGGAGTGGAGGGAGGCCTCTCTTCTCACTGTTATTGAAATGGACGAAGGAAACAAAACCTGCCACTATAGGTAAAAGATGGAGAGACAGTAGAGCAGGGTTGTCAAACATAAGGCCTGGGGGTCAGAATCGGCCTGGCAAAGACTCCAATTCGGCCCACTGGACGGCTTTGAAGAAGGATGGAGATTTTGGACTTTAAACTGTACTCTCATAAGTGCCACAGCTTTTTCTACTGATAAAGACCTCCTCTATGCCCATTTACACTACACCAAAGTAATTTTAAGCTCAAACAGTCGTTCTGAGAGGCCTTCATTTTCTACACCAGGATTTCGTTATCGTGTGTAAAAAGTGAGAAGTGCTGTTGGAATTGCACTTCTTTTTCTTGTATTAAAATATCTCAAGAATTAATTGTGCAGTAAAAACTTCTTTTCATTGACAGACAGGGAAGCTTTGCCCATCCAGCCCACTGAAGATTAAAGTGAGCTGTATGTGGCCCAGAATGTAAAATGAGTTTGACATCCCTGCTGTAGAGGAATAAAGGAGCAGCGACAGGCAGTACATCAACTAGGCAGGCTATATAACTGGCAGAGACGAGCTAAACGCCCAAATGAGGAGCATTGATGAATGGATGATTTGAAGGCAAAGTGGAAAGAAAAAAAAGCACCAAATAAAAACAATTCTTGGGTTTTTATCTTGAAAGATGACTGCACAAGGAAGAATTGCAGACATGCCTGAGCCTGCTGATGGATTTAATCTTTTATCATGTAATCATGTGCGTGTGCTTTTTGCTCCACGGTCGCCGTGATGTCTGCTGATAACGTGGGTATTTTTGTGCCTCAGTTCCAGTTCGGGGTGGGCCTGACCATCGCAGTGACACTGGCGACCTTGGTGTCTCTGAGCCGCCTCTACACTGGCATGCACTCGGTTTTGGTGAGCTATTCTCTCAACTCGCACACACACACATGCACACATAGTACAGTATAAAACATTAAAGCTCAACATGGGATTCATTATTCATTGTGTCTGGTTAAGTTGTCTATCTGAGGCTTTGATCCAAGACTCAAAATTCAGCAGGCACTTCATGCTGCCTTCGTTTAAATGGGAAGCATCAGCACTTATGACTCATGCAGTTATTTTTTTATCACGTTTATTAAGACCATAGCCATTTAAAATGTGGGATTACGGGAAATATGCTCATCTGCTTTCTTGCTTGCGAGAAAATTCCCAAAACATCTGACCCTAATATCCAGTCACGCTGAGACTGAATGGTAGTTGACGTCTTTTATGGTTTCGAGTGGCGTATGTCACGCTGGTCAGCCACACAGAGGCCACACTATTCAGATTTGTGCACAGCACCATAGTAAAATTTGATCTTTATTTACAGTGGAGTACAAGAAGGTTAAACTACCCATCGTCCACTGTTACAACACCATACCTCCTCATAAATGCACCTTGTAAATCATAAATAATATATACGCCTGGTCAGTTTTTATATGATCTAACTTATGCCTGCAATCCATAAATCTTTAATAATTCCTTTGCAACTCTTTGCAGGGTATAGCACACACTTTCTGCCCAAACACATCTCATTCCAGACATTCCTGAATGAAAAAGCATCGGTGTGCACACAGTCAGATTTACTCTGAATCAGACCTGTCTCCACAATTCTGTCCTCTGAAACATCACAGAGGACACAAACAGAGGTTTACTTGCTTAGGTTGTAAGAAGTGTACATAAAGTCTTGAATGAGAGGTTATGAATGAGACTCATAGCCCATAGCAGAACAAATCACAGGATTCAACAAATATTAACACACACGAGAGGACAAAAGGTGCCTTCATTTGATATTAAAGTCTATTATTAATTACCAGGTCAGATCAGGAGGAACTGGTGTATTACAGTGTGTATTTTTCTCCACCTCAGACAGACGAGTTGTTATACAGGAGCTTTCCTCAGACTGAGACCTGGACTCCTTTAAAGCTGTCAGACATGTTGATTTTAGTGTTGGTAAAAGTCTGTGTTCACTAAAGTTTGGATTTTCCTGTCATTTTTCTGCATAAATTCAAAGTAAATATTGTTATATTGTATCCCTGTAGTGCACGTGAATGGCTACAGTAAATCAACATAAACAGATTTTTATCCAAAATGACCAAAACCGGCCTGTAGTGGTACATTGTTAAGTCCTGTTGTGTTCCTGTTTGAAACACATCAGGAGAGCTAACTGAGCGCTAACAATGGGTCAAATTTTCAGAGTAGACACAAAGGTGATAAGTCTTCTTATCTGAGTTTTGTCAAGATAAAAAATACCTGTACCTTTCTGTTTTATTCCTGATGCATTCGTTGTACAACGCCAAAACTTTAAAAAAAAATTGGTGGAACACTGTGTAAAATGTAAATACAAACATGCAATGATTTACAGACCTCATGAACTCATATTTCCTTCACAAGAGAACGCAAAAAGCATTTCAAATGTTTAAACTGAGGAAAATGTGAAAAATAGTGGTTCACTTTGAATTTAATGGCACCAAGACATCTCAAGTTAGGGCAGGGACTGTGTTCGCATAGTGCAACAGTCCTGGGTTGCATTTCTCATTTCATATGGATTGATGCCAAATGTTACAGGCAAGTCAATTATGCACACACACTCTAAAACAAAGCCATGCTGTTATAATAGATGCAGCATATGATTTATCATTGTCTTGCTGAAATATGCAAGACCCTTTCTGAAAAAAACATTGTCTGGATGGGAGGATGCGCTGCTCTAAAACCTACATTTACCTTTGAAGACTGATGGTGCCTTTCCAGACGTGCAAGCTGCCACTTCTATAGGCAGTAATGCACATCCATCCGATCAGAGCTTTTTAACTGAGTGCTGATAACGAGCCAGATGATCCTGTGTTTTCCAAAAAAGAATATCACATTTCAATTTCTCTGACCACAGAGCAGTTTTCCTCTTTGCCTCAATCTATTTTAAATAATGTTTTCATCCAGAGAAGACTTGTTGTATTCCAGAGCGCATGCATTGATTTCTATGACAGAATCTTGACTGTTTTTAGTGCAGTGCTGTGTGAGGATGATGCATGCCTGATGAAAACAGGCAGCCAATATTGATTTTCCACCTTGTCCCTTGCACAGAGATTTCTCCAGAATTTTTTGATGATTTTATGACTGTAAATGATGAGATATTTAAAGTCTGATGAACAGTATTCTGAAATTTGTAGTTTTCTGTAGATTGGTGAAACTCTGTCTCTCTAAGCCGCTCTTCTTATAACCAATCACGTTACTGAGCAGTTTCCAAGTAACCTAATTAGTTGCAAGCTGTTTCATTTTATCCCCAATTCAACATGAGCTAGTATTTTCTTGAAATAGTGAAATGTCACAGTTCAAACATTTGATGTGTTTCCTATGGTCTTTTGTGAATAAAATGCGGGTAGATGAGATATGCAGATGCATGGCAGCATCCCTTTTTTTTTTTTTAGGAATTTGGTTTATAAGTGATTCTTCTTTTTCTGCCTCCAGGATGTTATCTGTGGGATCTTGATCTCTGCCGTGCTGTTAGGGGGCACCTATCCCTACTGGGAAACAATGGACCACTTCCAGCTCAACAACCCCATCTCCCCCATTGTAGTGCTGGTACTGTTCTACTTCCTCTGCTACATATACCCAGAGCTGGACCATTACAGCACCACACGGGGGGATACGACCACCATTCTGGGAACGTGTGCCGGGGCCTCAGCGGGGTACTGGGTGAATCAGCAGCTGGGGCAGACGTTTGAGCCTGAGGGCATGTTGCCTGTACCTTTGCCCACACTGACAGCGAGCGCACTAGCGTTAGGCACTGGCCGCTTCTTGGTGGGGGCTGTAATACTGCTGGCAACTCGGCAGATAGTGAAAACGGTGAGCCTGCACATGTTGTATTCATGGTACAAAGTACCGAAAAGTGACAACAATGCCAGGAGGAGGAAAGAGATTGAAGTGCCTTCTAAGTTTGCCACATATACATCTGTTGGGCTGGTTAATTCTATACTGGCCAACAGAATTTTCCTTTTTTTGGGACTGTTATGACCTGACTGATCAATATGATCTGAACAAAACCGAACCTCATATTTATCT
This sequence comes from Mchenga conophoros, assembly GCF_057382185.1. Classification (NCBI taxonomy): domain Eukaryota; kingdom Metazoa; phylum Chordata; class Actinopteri; order Cichliformes; family Cichlidae; genus Mchenga; species Mchenga conophoros. The sequence goes on along the minus strand of NC_140539.1, from coordinate 8,011,006 downwards.
CAGTGTTCTTAAAATGATCATTTTTTTGTAATACGTTGCAAGATTTTCAGAAAAAGTTCTCAGAGGGAATGATTCACAACTGTGTACTTGTGACTGACCTGTAACTGAGTTGAAAGAAAATAAAACATTTTGCTTAAATAAAATTTCGTGTTTAAAAGCTTTGTTTCACATGCTGAACACGTCGTTTCCATTTCAGAGCACACAGGTCCAAGTTTCTTGTTACTTTTGCAATTGGGAGAACCACACCTTAAACCTGATTTGCTCATACCAAATCCAGTATAACTGAATCCTGACAAGTTAATTTCAGCCAAACCCACCTTTGTCCTCTCAGCAGGTTAGAGCATGCAATCTGTTACACCATGCTGGCCTGGTTACTTTGTCTAGTGCAGGAATGAAGCAGTTAAGCTCCCTTTGCTACAGTAGAGTTTAAAAGAATGTGAGAGCACCTGTCAGACTTCATGTACAGTGCAGATTGATGTCTGCATGGCTTGTTTTCTTACAGGAGTCCACTGGCTTCACAAATTTCTTTTATTTGTTAGTAATGTATAAACAGGTGCAGATGACATGTGGAAAAAACAAAGATTCAGAGCACTCAAGTCACAAGTTTGAATGGCTTTAATTGTGTCTGAAGGTAAAACCCTTTTGGACTTGTATCAAAGGATAAAGAAATGAAGCACCTGAGCATTAGCCTCTTTAATACAGTGATGCTGGAATATTAACTGAACATTGCATTTATCGCCCAGCTTACACCAAGTCCACAAAATCTCAGATGGCACTGTTCTGTCTCAGTGATTCAGATCTTATTGAAAGCAGCCACATCCACAGACTGAACATATTCCTCGAAGGCGGTGATGGCTTCCTCCAACATATCAGTGCCCACTTTATCGTCCTCCACCACACATCCTATCTGGAGCTTCTTGATGCCGTAACCCACTGGCACCAGTTTGGACTGCCCCCACAGCAGCCCGTCCATACTGACGCTGCGGACGCACTCCTCCAGCTTGGACATGTCCGTCTCGTCGTCCCAGGGCTTGACGTCAAGCAGGATGGAGGACTTGGCAATGAGAGCTGGCTTCTTGGATTTCTTGGCGGCGTACTCGGCAAGACGCTGCTCCTTGATTCTGGCCACTTCTGCGCTCTCTGCCTCATCGTCCGACCCAAAAAGGTCGATGTCTTCCTCGTCGCTGGCATCATTTGGCGTGGCCAGGGGAGTAGCTGGGAGGACATACCGACTCTTGGCTGATGGAAGACGAGCTCTGTCTGTCTGGAAAGAGTTTATGTGGTTGTACCAGCGCCAGAGGTGGCAGAGCGTCGGTGAGGGAGGAGAGGGGATGGCGTCAAACACGATCATGTCAGCTTGGGATGCCACAAAGCCCTCGATGTAGCTTTTGTCAGCCAGAAAATCACTGAGAGCTTCGAGGCCCACTTGTGTGCTCACGTCACCAAACACAGTTTTTGTGGAAGTCAGGCGGGAGTGGGCGCTCTGCTGTGATTCATCTCGTGTGGGGAACCTGTGCTTGATGACTTCTTTCATGGGAACGTCGCGTGTGAGGGGAGTTTCAGCGGTGTGGCCACTGGAAGAACCAAGGCAACAGAGCAACAGGTAATGAGTCACTCAGTTTAATTACCATGCACTAACCCCAAGGCACAAATAGGCTAAATTAAGATCAGGCATGCATGCGCAAGCCCACACACAGACGCACAAACACATGCTACAAACACAGTGGAGTGTTGTTAATTTTTAATTATTCTGACTTCAGTAAAAACAGCCCTGTTACTCTTATATAAAACAATGTTTCCACACAGTTCCACACAGTATTGTCTCCTGATTAACCAACTAAAACAATCATCGGCAGCACACCCCCGTAACATACACCAAACAAACAGCTATATATGGTTTTAGGTTTAGGAAGGTAAAATCACAGGAAGGGTTCGATGTCCATCTCCAGGGCGGAGCAGGGCATTGTCAGCTCGAAGCGATTGATGATATCTGGATGAAGCACTCCGAGACGCCCGACGTTCTTTCCACGGACAAAGATATCAGCACAGCGACCGGGGAAAAAGGTGGAATCTGAAAGGGGGAAAAAAATAAATAAAGTTAACAGTTTGGCCCCACTTCCTTCTTGTTAAAGCTATTTTAGAAGAAAACATTGCAACAGTTATCTTTTTCTTTTAGAAAAAGGCAGCTTAGCTTTCTCCTAATAAAAACCAACGGACTGATTCTAACAGTCAGACCACGTGTTCAATACAGACAATGGCCCTCTTTGCCATCATGAATATACACGTGTTCTTTAGTAATGGCCAATTTTGTTCATAATACAGTGTGAATGTTCATGACATTCATGACACAGTAATTCTGAATTATAGCTGCCAAAGTAAAAAGCAGGAGAATTTCCACATAAGGAAGCTTTAAGAATAATGGTCAGAGTTTAGGCCAGAATGGCTACCTCGTCTCTTAAGATGTGACAATGGTTAAAAATGTGAGGCCGGGGGCAGCAATGAAGCAGGATTGTGTCCAATGACAAAAAAAAAAAAAAACTTGGAAAAATGAAGCATATGGAGCATCTGATCTTTTAGCCCAAGACAACGAACCAGCTACAATTACTGAAACATCCTAAAGGGCAGGGGTGGCCAACTAATCTACCCAAGGGGCCACAACTGGGACTGTTGTGAAGGGCGGTACCAAGCAGCTTCTAAAGAAAGCTCATCAGTGTGGCCCTCCACCTAGTCCCAGTCTCTCACTGGTTTTACCCTTGGGTAAATTTTTTAAAGATGGTCAAACTTTTTCCTTTCTTCTGTCTCGTCTTTGTATTTTTGAAACATTTGTTACATTACAATATATAAAATGATTGAAGTGGGGTTAGATAAATAAAACTGATTTGAAGGTCCACTGCCCTGATTGGATTCTGCTCACAAATAAAACAGCTTAAATTAGACTCCCAGGTCTTGGCTACTAACACCTACACCTGGCACCAACTTATACTCTTGCCACAGTCCAGACTCTTGAGCTCCCGCGAGAGCAACCTCTTTTGTTGGACAATTATCACCTCCACAAGCTTTTCGTACCTTACTGTGAAGCAGTTGTTTTTTTGTTTGTCCCCCCCACCTGTATTACTATCTAAACACCCAACTGTGATGATTTAGGTGTTTCTTGGATCCTGTTTGTGCCATAGTTGCAACATCTCCAAATGAGGCGTTTTGCCAGCTCCTTGGACATGCTTTGTGTCTCTCCTGCTTTACATTACAATGATCATGAGTCAAGTGCAGCATGTGGGCAACACTGTGCAGCTTTTCTTGTTCCTTGATCATAATTTGTTCACCCACGTTCATTATCACTGGTTAGCTGATAAGAATAAAGCCAAAACCTCGAAAGGCTTTACTTCCTGTGCATCTTTTTTTTTCCCTTGAGAAGAAGAAAAAAAAAAAAAAAAAAAAAAAAACACTTCAAAAACTGAAAACAGCCCTCTGGACTGAGTATGAGCTTGACTCTTACCGTTTATTACTGATCAATGATAAAGCACAGAAAGGAACACCATTTATGTGAAAATGTGATGGGTCATTACTCTGAAACAACCACCACTGGAGGCCATTTGACCATAATTGGCTTAGTCTCTGTCAGACATGATGCGGAAAGTGTGTCAGCATCTGGACTCACCAAAAAAAAAAAAAAAAAAAAAAAAAAAAAAAAAAAAAGAAGGTCACTTTGCTCCAGATGGGAAGAAAAATTCGCCATCGACACAAATATGAAAACACTTTTGTTTGTGTGAGAGGCGTTTGCTCACTTTGTTAAAAAAAAAAAAAAAAAAAAAAACACTGACTGAAAGACGGACTTGTCAGGAGATAACAAGATACAGGGGTTGCTATGACTACAGCCCCACACACTCTCACACAGACACGGCATTCTCCCATCGTGCACCGCTTCTTCCCACGCTGCCTTGCTAATGGGTTCCAGAGCCCACCGCTTAGATCTTCCATCACTGCTGTGGACGAAGGCTTACGACAGAAATGCATGAGCTTTCAAACACGTGTTGGGCTGCTAGAGCAGAAAACGTCGAGCAGTTATTTCAGTGCCTGTTAAATTAGTGGAATGTGCTTGCGTCAGTTCACACGTCATCTTCTTGCACCGTGAACAGGATGCCATGGCAACTACATAAATAGCTCGGGTACATCTTAAATAACCAATCAGTCAATGAAAACCCCACACTTGAGCCCCGCCACTTTCCGCCCCCTCTCCTCCAACTTGCAGTGGAGCTTTCAGCGGAAGCTGCGGTTAGATCGGCGCATCATCAACAAGTCCAACTGGACAATTTATCACCATTATTTTATTTAGAGAGAAGTTCTTAATCAATTTAATGAGCAGCAAACTGCAATGAATGCCTCACTGTGTGAGCAGGTGCACATCTGAAATTAGTACCAATATAACTTTCATCAAATGAATTTCAGTAATCACTTTTATGTTCTTTGAGGCTTTTCCCTGCTTTTAATTCCACATTTTAGGAGAACTTGTGAATGAGTTAAAAATCCACCGAATCTTATTCCAGGTCTTGCTTTTATAGCTTCAGCCGTCATTTCTGCTAATTATGATAAACAGTGTGTATTCCTGAGATATGATATAGTTCTACCCTTAAAATGAATTCAATCTAGGTAAGAGATTGCTTAGTTACAGCTGGGGATGGTCTACAGTTTTGTTATCACCATTAAAACTAATGTCAATAGCAGATGCATAATGTGTTTTGCTCATGCCAATGACAAATCTCTACAGCACAGAGGGAAAAATATTAGGCTGTGTATGTATAGACAGAAGAGCCTGGTTTGTAAAATGTTGCACATTTACAACAGCTTACTTGGTTATTTTTAGTACTGCTCACCGTTTTCGCCCAAGTAATTTTGTATAATGTATTGCTTCATATAAAGCAGACCTGATCACTTGTTTCTGTGTTGGAACACCGAGTTACGTCACCTAAATCTCAGGACCTTTGTAAGAGGTGTCATTACCACATATAAACAGGAACAATAACCAAAGGACAGATTGAAAATAAGTCCTTTAGTGTCATTAAACTGAGCCTTCATCCTGTGAAGCACACACACACAGACTGATCGCTCTAGGTGAAAAAGCGAACAAACATAGAAGACATGATACTAACAAATGGGCCGAGACCTCGCATTGGACACAGTTGTTAAGTGAAACGTGGGCATCTGTCATTTAAGTGTTTTCTGCTCTGCCTCTGTTCCCCTGACTCGTCATTTCATCGCCTTTCTGCACTGAGTGGTGGAAACACGACTGACATGTATTCCTGGGGAGCGATGCTGAGGGAGCAGCAGAGCTGCTGATGGACACATCCTGAGGACATGTGTCTGCATCAGGTGGGCTATGAGACTGGGTCACGACCTTGTAATGGGTTTAAGGACATGCTGACATGTGTGGGGCTAATGGTGCATAGAGACTAGAGGAAAAAACAAATGGAGAAGGTAGAGTGAGTGGGAGTGTGTGTTCCAGTATGTTGTGCATGAGAGCAAACTGTGAGGATGTCAATTTCAGCTCCTGTTTGAAGTATGTGTGTTACTTTATGCCTGTCAGATGGCCAGTCTAAGCACCCGTGGGTGGGTGCTGTATGTGCCAGTCTGTCTCGTTGCTCGGCACTGCAGTGGGTGACGTGACTCCTGTGCTCCTCTCCACACTGCAGCCTATGCACGCTCTCATACCTAGCTTCTTTCGTCTGCCCCCCACCCCCAAGTTTTTATCTGTACCCTGTAGTTTCCCCCCCATTGTTCCTCTCCCATGTCTGCCTTCAATCCTCCCCACTCCTCTCTCTGCACTCATCTCTCATCCACCGATACTTGAGCCCATTGATTTGCAGTCTGAATGGGCCAGTACAGGCAGATATCCTACAGCGTGACCTTGCAAAGCCCAAAGGAGAGGTGGGGCAGAAGTGGTGGGTGGAGAGGTAAATAGGTAGGAAAATATGGGTCTGGGGGTGGGGGAAATGGAAAGAGGCGAGGAATCTAAAACTGAAATGAATGGATGAGAATCCCTCTGGGAAACTTGGGGCAGCTCAGATGCATACAGATTGGCCTGCAGTCGAACATTTCTGATTAACAATCTCATAGGAACAGAGCAACTGCATCAGAAACTGAGTCACACCTGCCATTCAAACTTAGCTTTACAGTAAATTTGACAAAGCTGGTCACGTGTCACCACATGTTAATATCAGCGGACTGTGAAGAAGAAAATGCATTCACACTGTACAGTTTACTGCTTTCAAGCTCTCTGTGATTAAAAGAACCTTTCAGAATAAAAGGTCAGCAGAATTCTCAACAGGCTTCAAGTGCTGATGCAATATGACTAATTTCATTCACAGTGACTTAAGAAAGAATCCCTATGAAAATGTGCTCAGATGCATTTCATCATTAGAGTGAAGTGAAGTGGTGTTCTGGGTCCATGACCCCGAAAAACCAACGCTGATGTGACACCTTTTATTTTTATTGAGCAAAGAGATGACAGGAACAGTTCAATGCCATATGTATATGAATGTAAGAGAAAGAGGGTTAGACTGATTTATTAGGGTGATGGGATGTGATTGCTGGACTTGCAGGTAGACCAAGGAATGTAATATAACACGTGTTAAAAATAAGGGTGTCACAAAAACTGTCATTTAAGTGATGACACGTTATGAGTTCCCACTAAAATGGTATCTGGTATTTTCCAGGTGTTAGAGACACTGGATGACACCAACATGTCAAATGTTGGCATCAAGTGTAGATGCATTGGCAGCACTGCAGCTTAAACATCCTGGTGGATTTGAGCCAGGTCTGGATGGTGTGCATTAGAATGATTTACATGCAGTCAACTTCAAAAGTGATATCCTTAACAAAGAATCGTTGTTGTTTTAATGTTTTAGTCACTATACCATTAATTATGAGGCACAGATTAAAAAGTGAAGCTGTGGTGTGTTAGATCCATCTCTGCACACACAAGGAGAGAGATACTGAATCCTTGCCTGATGATTTCATTAGATTTTTTCACATTTGATGCAACACACCTCCACCTCTGGGTGACTGCACAGGAGGCCAGGTGGAAGGCCACCTGTCTGCAAACAATTGCAAACAGTTACTCTCAGACAGTTTGGCAAAGGTTTACAGAGGAGCACCACCCATCTGCAGTGTTTCTATAATACAGACAATAGGGGACTCGACTCAACTGGTTCCACTCCTGTATAAAAGCAAGGCTGTCGATCATGATGTCATTTTGCCGTTACATTGTTGTCCTGTAACAACTACCTCATCATTGTGGATGGTTACGTTTACATATCTTAAACACATATTACACATGTAGAGTTAAACACACAAGGTAAAAGTAGGCTAATGAGATGCATTAGCCAACTTAACAGTTGTAGTTTCGCACAAAAACAGCAGGCCACTGGGCTTGTAAGACTTTGGATCTGGAGAAAACTAATTGTGAGGGTGACTTAATTCAGCAATTGACCCTTAATATTACCACATTGTTAAAATTTTACTGTTATCATTGGCTAAATGTGCTGTAGTGCTGCTCTTCACAATGTTAGCCAAGTCCTTCTCACTAAATAGTCTACTATCAATAACAGAGCTGAAATAACATAGGATTTCTAAACATAAAAATATCTGATGATTATCGGTCACTGTTCATATTTTCAGCTGTAGCAGAATGTTTAAGTGAGGAAGCTCTAAAATCCTTCCCACACATCTTTCAGATTTTTGGATGCAACTCACTCTGCAGCTTTCTAAAACAAACAATAAAACATAAGTCATAACCTCTTCTTACAGGAATTGGTGAGCAATCTGGAGGTGAGGAAGGAAGCGGGGGTTGACCTTCACTCCAGTTCTTTATGTCCCAAAATAAATACATTTTAAAAAAAGAAAAAGAAAATAGAAGCCGGTCAGTCTATTCCAGAAGAGACTGAAAATATAAGCTACTGTAGCAACTGTCCACGTTCAGTCCTACCCAGACCAGAGGGGAAACCCGGTCATGCTCTCCATTAACTTTTTATTGAGCGAAGGTGGCTACTTGACAATTCTGTGTGCTAGCAAAAGAGAAAAAAAAAGTGTGTGGTCAGTTTTACACACACAAAGACCTGTTCTTCCTGCTCAGGCACTACAGCATGAAGAATGGGGAAAATAAAGGATCCTAACCCTGTCTGACGACATGTGTGGCAACCATGTTGTCAATGATAACTCAAAGATCTAAATGTTAGTTTTGGGCCACGACTTCCAAGTAATCAGATGGTGTGCTCAAAAATGCAACATCATACAACATAAGATAAAAACAGAGAGACCCTACAATGTGCTGAAGTTACAGCATAACTTCTGATTTATTACTCCGTGGTTATCCGTCTATGATTGCAACTCCTGACGTGTTTTTTGATTTAAACAGCCCAAGCAACTACCGATTATTCACAATCCATAACTCTAACTTCAAAAAAAAAAAAAAGCCATCAATCCATTTTCATATCCATGCCAATCACTACATCACCCCTATACCTTGTGTATACATACACAAGCTCCTGTATATCCTTCCTGTGGAGTTACCCTCACCACTGATGATGCAAGCCAGTGTGGAGTTGAACCAGAACTGTGTAGCTCACTGCGATGATAAATGTTCCCTCACAATAAAGCATGTACATGCTGCTCTCATAGCAAACACAACAATGCAGTTGCTGCTAGTCAAAGACTGGATTTACATAATGTCAACAAAACCTGCCTTTTATCATCACGAGGTAGATTAATTCATTCAACAGCTTGTACAGAAACAAAAGATCACGTGGTTTGAAATCTGTGGCTGGGATTTCTCTGCCTTCTACAAATCCAGTCTTTAGTTATTTACCAACAAAGCTAGGCAGTACATACGTTCCTATAGGCCCACACCCCCCTTCATCTCCACGCTTCTTACCATCTGCAGTCTGGATGTGGTAGCCTTCTCCTCGGGCTGGCTTCACCTCCAACAGCTGCATGGTTCGGTCCAGTAGGCCGTGGATGACCTCAAAACCCGGACTCTTGTTGTAGTAAACAGCACAGAAACGTCGGCTGTTTCTCGCCCCAACATCTGGGTGGAAGGATGAGAGACATAAGTAACAGTTTCTACAATAAAGCTAATACACACAATTCAGTATGCCACATTTTAGGTTTTTTTTAATCCTGTATATTTATTAAAACATTCATTGACCCTTCTTTAATTAAATCTATCAACTTCAACTACGATTCGACTTGATCTAATTTGTAATGTTTAAGAAAGTTTTCATCTTTCCAAAACTGTACAACTCTACTATGTAATAAATTTGTCTCCATCACTTCAGATTTGTTGACGCCTACCTTTGGTCTCATCCTTTAGCACCACGTCTGATATCTCAAACAGTTTAAGGGGAAGTGGCATCTTCCTGTTGGCTGCTATGGTTTTCAACAGACCTGGCAGCAAGGTGGTGCGCGCCACCTGGTGGGGGAAAAAAAAAACGGGTCAAGCTGGAAACAGGCCTGCAGTTCCTTATGGAGGAAGAGGGCGCCCTCTTATGGAACAATCACAGTACAACATTGTGCTTCTGATTAGTTCTCAACTTCTCAAAATCATCCCAGCATTAAAAGTCTTTACCTTCTTCATTTTAAACTTAAGGAGATACATTTTAAAATGCACCTATAAACATTATTTGGAGTTGAAACATTTTTACAGATCATTACACAGACAGTGAAATGAACACCTGCAGATGATATGCTGAACATTTACGAATTTCACTGCAGCCTGTTGTTTGCAGTTTACTGTACAGTGTAAATATCCAATCACATAATAATCTAAAAAGACCAATTAATGCTAAAAAAAATAAAATAAATAAAAAATCTACTCTTTAAGTTACTTTGAGGATAAAAATGTGACTCTCTCTTGTCTTTTTTAAAGGCCCAAAACACTTCATTTCATTTCTGTCTCTTTGTTTGACTGTATATTACCTGGAACTCAGCAGTCTTGGGGTTGGAGATATGAACTGCCCTCATCTCCGAGATCTTCTTCCCAAGCTTTTCTGCAATATCTTCTTGAGAACACTAAAGAAAGAGAAGATGAAAAAATTTGAGGATTTTTTTTTAAAGAGAGACAAAAAAAAAAAAAAAAAAAAAAAAAAAAAAAAAAAAACACCCTGAACAAACAAAAAAAAAAACCCCAAACCAAGACAAAAGTTATATGATTTTTTTTTACCAGGGCAAAGTTGAGGGCCTCTGTAAATCCAGCGGCTGCCAGGTCTTGCCTCAGCAGCTCTGTCAGTTTATTAAGTGGGAACTGTGAACAAATACATAAGAATGCACATGCTTGATTAGACACACTTGATTGTTTAATTAACTCAGCATTTGCTTACAGTAATGCACCATGTATAGAAAACAAGCAAAGGCAGCTACCTGGTTGGCTACAGTGTAGGTGCGTGGGGTGGTGCGGGTAATGTTGTTGAAACCGTAGGCAATGGCGGCGTCCTCCATGATATCGCAGGCGTGGATGATGTCCGAGCGAGTGGGTGGGATCTCGACCTCAATCTCATCACCGGCGCCGGTAGCCTGGGAGAGCAGGCACATCCTGGTCAGCAGGTGAGCAATTTTCTCTGTCGATTCACTGTCAGGAGAGGGGGAAAAAAAAAAAAGTGAGCCTTTTCATGTTACTGAACGTCCGCTGACACAAAGCATGAAATGCTTTAGTACCAAGACTCAAATGCAGAGTGTGAGTATCATTTTAAGAACATATACTAATAAACTGATCTGAAACTTTTCAATGGAAAGTAAAAACGTGGCTACAGACAGTTCCCACTGGTCCCAACATGGATTTATAGTCTGACAGAGTGGAACAAATCTGTTCATCAATAGTTAAACATATGTTTGAAATTTGGTACGATGTGATAAATCACTGATAAGATCTTTGAACTCAGCCCCACAAGGGTTAACCAACTTATCATACCAGGAAAGGGAGATGCTACATTTGAGCTTCGGTCATGAAAATTTTCCAAATCGGTCTCTTTCAAACACTGATCTTAGCATCTTCTGAGGCATTAAACTACTTTAAAATTCAAATCAAACTTATCCTGAGTAAAAAAAAAAACAAAACACACTGAACATACAGCTCAGACTAACACACTGTACTTGGTTAATGTGAACATATGTAAATCTGCCAAGTTAAACCATTGTAATAAATGTACACCAGACATATTTACTAAATGGACAGGGGCTACAGGAACACCGCCTCACTGTATTAAACATTTTAGCGATCAGAGTGACATGTCTGACAATTTTTAATTTTTATTAAATCTATTAAACCTAAAAATTACAGTATTTAAACTTGGGAAAGTTGCTCAAAGATGAGTTACCTAAAACTGACCAATCAGCAGCTATTGTTCAGTTTTAGGTAACTGCTCTCCATATATCAGTTAAAAATATACAGTGCTGTGAAAAAGTGTTTGCATCAACACATCTGGCAGTAATCAGGCCTCAGTGTGACTACTGAAATTGAACTAAACTTTTGTGATTCAACAAGGTAGGTTTGGGAAGCTTTTTTCTCTTACTTAAGGAAATCATCACTTTAAAAACTGTTTCACATTTTCTCAGATTATCGTTGTTTAATATCAAGATTTATCTGACAATATGAAACATGCAAGTGTGAAAAGAAATCAGAAAGAATTTTAAAGAGGGGTTTCTTTCTGTTTATCTGTACCGGCCTATATTGGCCGTAAAGGTCGAGAACTGAATGTAAATTCAGATTATCATTGTTTTACGTAAATTTTTGTTAATCTGAAACATGTAAACGTGATATTTATTTTGAAGCTTTATTATTAGTTTTAAAAAAGGCTTTTTTCCCCTTTTTTTAAAAAGCATTTTATCCATGCGTTTCATATGCATCTCAAACTCTGATAATTACACTTATACATAAATGACTTACTTGATGCCAACTTTCTGGTTAATGAATTTACCAGACAGCTTCTCCTTCCTGTAAGCCAGCTCCTAAAGTGTAAACCAAAAATCAAGAGACAAGAATTAAGAGCCATTCCAAGAAATTAGTGTCACATGTGTCACATTTCGGATAACTGTGGGTGATACAGTACTGGGTATATGCAGGTCTTGCCATCTGGGTACACCACTTCAGCCTCCTCTACCCTGAGGGAGAAAGAAGAAAACATCACACTAATTGTAATATTCAATGAAGTCAAAGCCGGGCTGAATTTAACAACACAGACAGACAAGAAGTCGGTGAAATAAAGTACAGCTTGTAGACGGGCTTTTAAAATGATATCCAGTAAACTGTGACAGCTGTTGGCAAACAGCTGCTGTCACATCACACAGCAGAGCATGGTAAAAAGTGAAAATATGACTCACTGCTAATGTAAACCTCTACAACACTATACTACACAGTCAACAACATGTCCACTTCCATCCTGAACCAGCATAAGTGACCTGACATCCCATTTACTGTCTGCCTGCAAACAGCAAAGCCAGCATTTCAGGAAGACGTGACATACGTGAAAGGCTGAGCACAATACTCGCTGAACATGGTCACCATCATGTCCAACACAGTCTTCGCCTGTAGGAAACGTGATCAAGTTAAAGTCAGTTTCTCATGACAGTGGTGATAAGTGACAGATTTATTGTTTTCTTCTCTCAACTGTACCTTGGTCTGGTCTGTCGCTGTGCACTCAATGAAGACATTTTTAGTCTTCAGGGAGATTTTTGAATGGTCCCCTGAAACAAACGGCACTTCATTTTACTGGAAACATTTTAAGAAGCGTTACTACTTTCCGATTTTAATCTTCTCTAACTATAGACCCTGAGCATTTCTGAACTAAATATATTAATTGTATACTGTGTAATCTAATCTAACACAAATTTTCCAATAAAAAAAAAGAAAATGAAAGCAGAGCGAGGTCACAGCGCTCACCGTTGATAATAGGAGGCATAGACAGAACAACGCCGTTGCTGTCGTAGATGACGGGGTACAAAGGTTTGTCTTCAATAATGTGAAGATAATGCCTCAAGTGGCTATCGGTCTGTAGGAATCAGCAGAACATCAGTGAGTTAGCCAAAACTACAAACTGCCTGTGTGACCCACAATGAGTCATTCACCTGCTCACCTTATAGAGGCTCATGAGCTGGGTGGCCGTGTACTCTTTGGTCTGATTGAGGGGCTTGAAGGAGATGTCTCCTGGACGTTTGGCTGTGTACGTGAAAGGACCAGAGATGGTGTCCAGGTCATGGGTCCCAATCGCCACCAGGCTCCTCTTTCTGCACAAACATACCAATCCGATATTACGTATCGGTCCGATACAAACCTAAATTACTGGATCGGATATTGGAGAGAAATTAAAAATGTAATCCATTAATCTATTAAATATCATAAAAGCATCTCACAAAACTTGCGACATGGTGTAACCCAGCTCATGACCTTAGCATGTCGGAGAAGTATGCGTCATATGATCGAGTGGCTGTGTTGTGCGAGAGCTGTCGGCTGTCTGGTGGAGCATTTGGAGCCTCGCTATGTGCTTCCAAACCGGCATTTCATCTCTGAGAAAGCTATCCCAGAGAAGTAAAGCAAGTGTGTAAGTTCATCTCTGAATGTTTGTAAAGCATTCTCACGTTAAGCTTAACAACCGATATATAGAGCGACTGCCTCTTCTTCCCTCTCCTGTTGCTACTTGAAATCACGAAACTGATCAATGATCGGCTGACTGGCCCTTCTGTCTCTCTTGTTGGTTTATCGCCCACTTTGGGCCAGAAAGTGGAAACGAGCGGATAAACAACAGCAGCACATTTAAGCTTGATAAGCTGTTGTTAGAATTTATTTAATATTACTTTCTGCATCAGGATCCTTTTTTACATAGCTGAGTGCAGGTAACTGTGCAGGGGCGGGTCTAGCAAAAAATTTGTTAGGGGGGCCAGGTAAGGCATTTACAGAGACAGGGGGGCACAAAGAAATACTTTTCTTTCTTATTCTCATTTAAAATGTCTAGTTTTTAATAAATCATTATCTGAATCTTACAACCAAAGTTTTCATCTGATGTAAACTGCAAGTCCATTATTGTATATAGTAACTATTAAGTCTAATAGTTAGTAGGTTATAGTACTTTTCCTTTAGGAAGGTACCATCTATGCAGTCTGCAATTCTGTTGAAGAAAGATGTTGAATCTATTTAATTATTGTAGAAAAAGAATTGATTTCTGTGCATTTTTTATTTTATTTTTTTACATGTGCATTAAATTAAAGTCGATTACGTCGATTAAGCATCATGAGTCAGAGGGTGGGCGGTGGTTCCCTATGTTTTTTTGCTGGGAGTTGGCAACCCTATTAGTTAGGGGAAATATTAAACAACCTAAGTACTCTCTAAAATAGGGAGGAATAGTGAGGATGGAGTAGGTTTAAGTTTATTAGATTGATCAGTGTTGCTGAACTATGAAATATTTTGTGTGCAGTGTATTTTTTGCATACAGGTATAACAGAATAGCTTTAATGTTTTGCTTTTAATACTTGAGTATGAACTTCTACAAAATGCAGCAAAATATTTTTAAAAAAACAGTTTTATTGATGATAAAATACACAATCGGATTCATATCGGTATCGGCAGATATCCAAATTTATGATATTGATATCAGATATAAAAAAGTGATATTGTGCCATCTCTAGTATTAAACAACAACAAATGGCCCCGAGACAACAATTTCCTTTGTTTCAATAACTACTAGACAGTAGAGTTCCACAGCCCAGGACAAGATAGGATATTAAAAAACTAGTATTAAATTGATACCTGAGCTGAATTGGTATTTATGTAACATTTATTAATACTACCAATGTTTTCAAATGTTCTGATTGTGAAAGGACTTTGCTCTCATTTGCAATCAAAAGCTGATGTGATGTGAAGTGTAACACATGGTTAGGAATAAATGTTAAAAAGAAAAAAAAAAGAAAAAAAAAACCCTAGGCATCAAAGGAGCCTCTATTTTCATCTCCAACAAAAAGGCTGAAAATCAGTTGGGTGGATGCCCATGTGGCGTGTTCGAGACAACCAGGCCTGGATGAGTTAGATCAGTGTTTCCCTACCACTGTGCCACTGTGATAATCTTCCACGGCACATAGGTGTGCCATGAGAAATGATCAGGTGTGCCGTGGAAGATTATCTGGTTCAACCTGATTAGTATTCCAAGCGATCAGTGAGTAACAGGCAGAACAATTACATTCTCTTCCACTAGAGGGCAGTATAACTACTCTGCTCTAATTAAATGGGTTGAAGAAAGTACATAATAGTCATGCTGTGAGTGAGACAACGCAGCACGTAATAGCAATAGATAAATATTTGAAAAGAAAAAGTAGTCAATCTAACCTGGGTCCTGGAGAAAATCCCGAACCAGATGAAGGCCCTAGCATGAAGTAGTGGTTAGAAGGGGTCAAGTGTTTCCTGGACTTCAGGAAGACCAGGAAACACTTGACCCCTGTTTCAATCCAGGGGGTCAGTGTTGACATTGTGGAGGACTATAAATACCTTGGAGTTCACATTGACAATAAACTGGACTGGGCTACAAACACCACAGCACTTTACAGAAAGGGCCAGAGTCGTCTCTATTTTTTGAGGACACCGAGGTCCTTCAACATCTGCCAGAAAATGCTCAGGATTTTCTATGAGTCTGTTGTGGCCAGTGCGATCCTCTGTGCTGTTGCATGCTGGGGGAGCAGGCTGAGGGTCGTAGATGCCAACAGACTCGATAAACTGATTCGTAAGGCCAGTAATGTTGTGAGGATGGATCTGGACTCCCTCAAGGTGGTGTCGGAGAGGCGGATGTTGTCCAAGATAAAGACAATGTTCGAGAACACCTCCCACCCACTCCATGACATGCTGGTCAGTCACAGGAGCACGTTCAGTGAAAGACTGAGATTACCGAGAAGCACCACTGAACAACACAGGAAATCATTCCTGCCTGTGGCCATCTCCCTGTACAACTCACCCACTTAACACACAGTTTACTGCAACAGCTACACCCTTCTTGCACATGTTCTTCCTTTTTCAGCTATTTATTAATAAGTGACTTTTATGTGTGTGTATATATATATATATTGTGCTATTCTTAGTTAGTGTATTGTCTGTCCTTGTTAATGTTTGTTTATAATAAAGCACTGTAATGAAAAATAATTTCCCCTAGGCATCAATAAAGTATTCTGATTCAGAAGAAAGCAAAAATGATATATTGGGGACAAACTGAGCCAATTCCAGTATACCTGGTGCACGGAGAAAAGTTATCAATATGCTTTTTGTGACATTTCTGTTTCGTTGTGTGCCGTGTGATTTTTCTAATGTGATATATGTGCCGTGACTCGGTAAACACTCAGTTAGATTCTGTTTGTGTGTGTGTCTGCGTATTTAAGCATGCTTGCAAATAACTGTGTGCGGCTCTAAGCCTTCATAGGAGCATGTGGTGGCTGCAATGAAGAAAACAGAGCATATCAGTATTCTACGAAATGTTTTCTGTTATGATGGTATAGATGTTAATAATGTGAATAATTAACTCAGCCACAGGTCAGTGGCTCAGTTTTACTGTTTTTCCTGAAATGCAAAAAAACCCAAACCCTAGTTTATTTTTAAAGGTTAATACAATTTTATTATTACAATATGGTATTCATATTTTAGATTAATCTACATCTGCAAAATAAAATGTCACAAAAGCCTTTAAATAAATGTAGTCTTGTACCCTGTAGGCTCACTCCTGCTTGCTGCAGGTGTCACTGTGACAGCCCTCAGTGAGCTGCTTGATTAAAACATGGTATCAGACAAGGTTAACAGCTCTGCATATTTTATTTGAACTTCTGTAGCTTTCTGCCAAAACAAATTGCAACGAAATGGGAGCAGCTACAAAATTAGCTTTACTTCATGTTGGAGATTGGTAATCAGGTGGTTTGATGAATGATTCCTGCCAACTTTTTCACAGTAAAGGGGTTTAATAGTGGTTACTGTAATAAATCTATTTGAGCTCACCATCTCATTAACAGCACCGCCTTTTCGCTCTTTCCTGTATGTGTACAGAAAAGCTCCACGTTAAATTATGACAGCAAATTTGTCACTGTTGTTGTTGTGTTATCGGTCTTTTTCTTGAAAAGTGGGGGCTCCCTGGGCTTAATGTTGTCACACTTTTTATTGACAAGCTTGCTCCTAGATGTTTTTGCTCAAGGTGCCGTTTCACTGGCAAATGTATGTGGACCACTTGCCATGAAGGCTACAGAACGCCATAGCACTGTTTTGTAAATAAAGCATCAAAGTAAAAAAAAAATAGCATCCAGCATCTAGTATCAATAAAAAGTAAACAATTAAGTTCTTACGAAATTCATCCTTAGGCATGTGCAAAATCAATCTTAGGCAACGTAGGCCCTGATGATTTTTGGCTCTGCAGTGAGTTTCATGAGAGTAAAACTATCATCACAAAACATAAGTGTTGTTCTGCAAGATTTATTACTGGGTCTAATCAAAAACATTCTTAGTACTTTTAAATAAGTATATTATGTCTTTAGTTACCTAACTAGGTGACTTAGGACAGTAACAAGTGTCAGAGGTAATGGCAGCATCGTGTTGGTCTTTTCATTGTAAGTAGCTGCAGCTAGCCATTTAGACTCAAATTTTTAAAGGAAACACATTCATGTTATATATAGTAGGTGGTTGGTGTGCTCTCACCTGCAAATGTTCTGATGTAGTTTCTCCTGCAGCTCAATGAAACTGTCATAGCGCTCCTGTGTGAAAGTGATGTTCCTCAAGACTGCTGCCACAGCGTGGGGTCGCACTGCTTCCGTCTGAGGGGAGTGAAGCGCCGCAAACATAGGGTCAACAGGCAAATCGCACTGATACCTGTTCTAGGTTACAAACTATTTTTTTTCTTGTTAAACATTTTATAATTGTGAACATCTCCACACACCTCCTTAGTGATGATCAGCTTCTGAGGCTCCCCACTGAGTGGGCTAACACGTTTGTATCGGGGCACCTCCAACCTAAAACAAAAACACAATCTCTGCGGTTAGAGGGAAGAACAGTTTTAACTCTCAGTGATGCCGCAGTGTTCGTTTGACTTTGGGACCTGAAGCGGACAGAGTTTTGGACCTAGATTACTCTGCGAGGCTCCTGACTACGGTAGCTGTAATGCTCCAACAATCCATCTGACAATCCATCAAGCACTTCGTAGCTTACACAAGTCGTACTAAAACATTTTTTTTACAGATTTATGAGCGCCATGTACCACATAAAATTGGTTCAAGGTTAGAAAGCACAACCAGAATTCATACATAAGGCGCACTGGATTATAAGGCGCACTGTTGATTTTTGAGAAAATTAAAGGATTATAAGTGCGCCTTTTGGTGCAGAAAATACGGTACACAAAACAAAAAAACAAAGTGCTGGTCAATCACGGCAACAAAACTTGATATATAAATAAATCTCTTGTCATTTATTTCAGGTTAAGCCTGTTAAAAATTGCAGAAACGCACTTATTCTTGAAGACCTGCAGTCCACGAACCAGTCCTTCCAGACATAGCAGATCATAGCGGTTAGCTGGTACATCGATCTTATACAGGATCACATCAGATGCTCCTGAGGCCTTAGTGTCACCCTGCTCTCTGCTGATTATCTCTTTCTCAGAGGTCTGTAAAGCAGATGGGGAAGAGGAACTTCAGCATGCCAGAATTCAGACACAAATGTAGACAAATCAAAGAACTGTACTTACATCTCTGCAATAACAGAGCATTACTGCATTACTTTATTAACCACAAATAGCGAGCTGTTCGTATTTGATGTCATGTACTTACAATTTCATCCAGCTCCAGCCCAAACTCAAAGCAAAGCTCGTCAAACTCCTCATCAGCTAAAACAAAAGGCAGACAGACGACAGAAGATATTTACTGGCACATGTCACAGCAGCCTGCTCACATTTAACCCTCTGGGCTCTATGCTGGCCATTTGTGTACACTTCAATTTCTTCAATTTTTCACTATTTTTTAATTTTCCAACTTCAGCTCCTTAATTATATCAATAATATACACTACACATGCAGTTATTCCTGTTGGCTCTATGGTGGCCACTTTTGGCCAACTGAAACCCATTTTTTAATTCCTTGTTACTGACTAAATCAAGTAATTTAGGTAAAATTCCAATAACGTAGATAATGTTAAAACGTAATCATCCTCTCAGCCTCCTCTGATGACCTGTTTGCTGCTGCCTGCCGCTGAAAGGCAGCGGGGAGAGGGGATACTTGAGCAGTGCATTTATCGCGGCATATAATGTTTTTTCTGGATACACTGTGCTTTTTCAGCATTTCAATTTGAAATGTATTAGCACCAGTCACAAATGCAGTATTGCCGGCCATGGTCTTTCCACACTCACGACAGTAAATGCAGTGCATCATGTTGTCAGCTTTACAGTATCTTAGCCACGGAAACTGGTCAAGCCACTCTCTTTGAAATACTTTGTATACACTTTCCCCCTTTTACTTTCAGTGGGCTCTGGCTCGGAGTCGATCGTATGAGGCTCATTATCTGATTCTGTCTCCGGACCAATGTTAGACATAACCTGAGAGGTTGATGGCTCCGTGTCAGAGCACTAGCTATGAATTTCAGATGGCTCAGGCCTTAACGAAAAAGTAATCAAACGTTCTTTATATCTTTTCTCATTATCCACAGCTACGTCCACTTCTGTCAGGCCTAGGCTACTCACTAGAGGTGGGTATTGTCACTGATTAAACACAGCGAAGATTTTCCTGGCCTGGCTTTTTATAGCAGATAACTGCCTTAAAAATATTCTGCAGTAGATCAAAAACTGAAGAAAACCATGAATCAACATATGAACATTACCCGATGCTGCTGAAGTGAAGCACAGCAAAGTTAGAGGTTTTATTTGAGACACAGCCAAGCATTTTTCAATTTGGCATAATTTTAAAAAGTTTTAATTTCTTCGGTATTAAACAGCAGAAATTATGCTTTCTTGTCGGAGGTCATTTTTGGAAACAAAAAACAGCGGCCGACAGCACTGTACATGACTTGTGCGTAATAAGCGAATAATAAACAAATAAAGCGAATAATGCAGAAAACAGATTTGAGATACTGGTCATGAAGTACACTGAGGGTAGAGCACCGCGGTAAAGTGAGCCGTCATTTGTGAGCCGCGGTCAAGCCAGCCGCCTCCTATCCGCCGCATAAATTTCCTTGCGCTTTTACACCAGTCTTTACGGTAGCGCCTTTTCGCTTTATGTGCCGATTGAAAGCCTATACCCGCGCACACGTGCGCGCGCGCGAACAGTCGCACGCGCATGCGCGAGCACAAATTACAATGAAACAGCCCGATAGAGTCAATACAATTATGGAAATGTCAGAAATTCATTAAAAATCATCATGAGTAGTTGAGGTCCAACTTTCAACACATCCCCCCTCTGGGACACCTACTGTACCTGTGTGCCAGGTTTCAGCCAGATTTACTGTAGAATTCCTCAGAAATTAAAGTGTACTTGTATTCAATGCAATACAGCCAATACACTACAATTATGTCAATTTTCAGAAATTCATTAAAAATCATCCTGAGTAGTTGATGTCCAACTTTCAACACATCCCCCCTCTGGGACACCTACTGTACCTGTGTGCCAAGTTTCATCCAGATTTACTGTAGAATTCCTCAGAAATTAAAGGGTACTTGTATCCAATGCAGTCGGCCAATACAGTAGAATTATGTCAATTTTCAAAAATTCATTAAAAATCATCCTGAGTAGTTGATGTCCAATTTTCAACACATCCCCCCTCTGGGACACCTACTGTACCCGTGTGCCAAGTTTCAGCCAGATTTACTGTAATATTCTTCAGAAATTGCAGGGAACTTATGTTCAATGCAAGAAAGGCTGAAAGACGACCACCACTGAACAAGACACACAAGCTGAAACGTCAAGACTGGGCCAAGAAATATCTCAAGACTGTTTTTTCTAAGGTTTTATGGACTGATGAAATGAGAGTGAGTCTTGATGGGCCAGATGGATGGGCCCGTGGCTGGATTGGTAAAGGGCAGAGAGCTCCAGTCTGACTCAGATGCCAGCAAGGTGGAGGTGGAGTACTGGTTTGGGCTGGTATCATCAAAGATGAGCTTGTGGGGCCTTTTCGGGTTGAGGATGGAGTCAAGCTCAACTCCCAGTCCTACTGCCAGTTTCTGGAAGACACCTTCTTCAAGCAGTGGTACAGGAAGAGGTCTGCATCCTTCAAGAAAAACATGATTTTCATGCAGGACAATGCTCCATCACACGCGTCCAAGTACTCCACAGCGTGGCTGGCAAGAAAGGGTATAAAAGAAGAAAAACTAATGACATGGCCTCCTTGTTCACCTGATCTGAACCCCATTGAGAACCTGTGGTCCATCATCCAATGTGAGATTTACAAGGAGGGAAAACAGTACACCTCTCTGAACAGTGTCTGGGAGGCTGTGGTTGCTGCTGCACGCAATGTTGATGGTGAACAGATCAAAACACCGACAGAATCCATGGATGGCAGGCTTTTGAGTGTCCTTGCAAAGAAAGGTGGCTATATTGGTCGCTGATTTGTTTTTGTTTTGTTTTTGAATGTCAGAAATGTATATTTGTGAATGTGGAGATGTTATATTGGTTTCACTGGTAAAAATAAATAATTGAAATGGGTATATATTTGTTTTTTGTTAAGTTGCCTAATAATTATGCACAGTAATAGTCACCTGCACACACAGATATCCCCCTAAAATAGCTAAAACTAAAAACAAACTAAAAACTACTTCCAAAAACATTCAGCTTTGATATTAATGAGTTTTTTGGGTTCATTGAGAACATGGTTGTTGTTCAATAATAAAATTATTCCTCAAAAATACAACTTGCCTAATAATTCTGCACTCCCTGTAGGTCTGTTGACAGAGCTCTGTACAGGTCTGCTCGAGCTGACCTGAAAAGGGGTCCCACCTGTCCAGCAACAACACATGGCATGGAATAATAGACATCATAAACCACAGAGGCAGAACTGTGAAAACAGAAAACCTGAGTGTGCAGCTAGCAGAGGAAATAAACAGCTTCTTCGCCCGCTTTGAAACACCACAACAGCAGCATTCATCTGCCTCAGCCCTGCTCCCATCCTCATCCTCACCTGGTTCCTGCACCGCTCCATTCACTGTAACGGAGCACGATGTCAGATGTGTGTTCCTAGCAGTGAACCCCAGGAAGGCGGCCGGTCCAGACGGAATACGTGGTAAAGTGCTAAGACCATGTGTCCACCAGCTCACCCTCATCTCCACCAGAATCTTCAACCTCTCACTTGATGAAGCAGCCATCCCATCCTGTCTAAAATCAGCCACAATCATCCCAGTACCAAAGAAGTCTCCCATCACCAGCCTGAACTATTATTGCCCTGTGGCCCTCACACCGGTAATCATGAAATGCTTTGAGAGACTAGTCCTTCAGCACACCAAGGATTACCTCCCCCCAGAATTCGACCCCCACCAGTTTGCATACCGTGCAAACAGATTCACAGAAGATGCCATCACCCTCCACTCGGTGCTGAGTCACCTAGAACAGCGGCAGAGCTACGCCAGAATGCTCTTTGTGTACTACAGCTCACCCTTCCACCACTCGCCCATTGAGAGCCTACTAACTTACTGCATCACAGTATGGTACAGCAGCTGCACTAAGGCGGATAGAGCCACCCTCCCAGCATGTTTGCAATGAGTAGGAGATGCTCTGTATCTCACTGTACAACTGTATAGTGACAAAGGTATTGGGTTCTTTTCTAAAAATTGCTATAAACAGAGGAACCCAAACTGATGAAAAGTGGCGAATATTTTTTTTCAAATGACTATTTTTAGTGGATTTTTGATATAGAAGCAGAATGACAGAATGTTAAAAGAAGTTACTTTTAGTCATTCTAAGCTGGGCATTGCGTTCTCTGGCTGTTCAAAGCCATGGAACTTTAGACTTTCCAAGCAAATAATGATGGCCATACTGATGTTCTTTTCAGTACATTTTACTTTATGTTCATTTTCTCTGCTGAAGGTATTGTTCAGGCCTGTCAAGATGGCGCCAGTGTGTGTGGCTCGCCGTCTGGCTCTTCCTCTGTTGTGTTTGCTTATGTTGTTTTTTTATTGCTAGAGTCAACTCTCTTTTAATGTACAATCGCCAAAAACTGTTGGACCTCCGAGTTGCCAGTGATCTTACCAATGCAACTTATAATGGACATAAGGCGTTACCTCCATTCCTGTCTGGGATACCAGCTAACCTTTGTCGGACCCTGGCCCCAGCCTCACGGCGAAAGCGTTTCAGACGCCGGGGCAAACGTAGCGGTCTACTCGTGAAACTTAAGGCGTACTTGGCGCGCTCTTCCCCGGCTCCGTGGAACGAACGTGGATCTGTACCTTGTCATGCCTTTTCTCCGCGTGCTCTCTGGAGCCCATCGATGCCTGGCTGGTGCCCGTTGTTGGCTCGGATCAGATGTCCCAGCCACGAAAGATTTCCCCTCATCTTCGTCGGCGCGGTGCGAACCTACAGAACCTACGGCCGCTGCGTCGGGTCTCGCTGTCAGCCACGAACACGCTGACCTCCACCAGGTTTGGATTGGTGAACACTAGATCGCTGAGTAATAAAACTTTTATTTTAAGGGATTTATTTATGACCCAAGGACTGGATTTCCTCTGTATAACTGAGACATGGTTGAGGGCCGGTGAGTCCAGCGCTTTCACAGATCTCTTACCTGATGGCTGCTGCTTTTTAAACTCTCCTCGAATATCAGGCAGAGGAGGAGGACTAGCGGTTGTTTTTAAGAAGCAGTATAAATGTAAACCACTGCCATTATCAACCTCACCTAGTAGCTTTGAACTGAGCATGTTTGAGCTAGGTCGCTCTCACACAGTGCTCTGTGCTGTGGTTTACAGACCCCCAAAATACAATAAGAACTTCTTAAATGACTTTTCTGATCTGTTGGCTGAAATTATGCCAAAATATGATCATGTCCTTATTATTGGGGACTTCAATATTCATGTGTGCTGCCCTGACAAGCCAATGGCAAAGGACTTTTTAAATCTTATTGACTCTTTTGATCTTGTGCAACCTGTGTTTGTGCCTACACAAAAATATGGGCACAGGTTGGATCTTGTTTTAACTCACAATTTACCTGTCTCTAACTTAGAGGTTTGTGATGTTGTATGGTCAGACCATAGGTCTGTCTTGTTTGAGGTTTTCCTTCCTTGTACCAAAGTTAATCTTCCTCCTGTTGCTGCTAGGAGCTGTCGTATTTTTAACCCTTCCTCTGCTGGACAGTTCTCTATTGCTTTTAATCAGAACGGCGGCCTTCCTGATTTCATATGCAATGATACAGAAGAGCTGAGTACGTGGTTTTACTCTGTCTGCCAAACTGCTTTAGATTCAGTGGCCCCCTTTAAGCTTTGGCAAGTAAAAGCCAAATCTGAACCCTGGCTGAATGAAGACACCCGGGCTGCCAGAAGAAAGTGTAGGAGAGCTGAACGTAAATGGAAGAAGGATCAACTTCAGGTGTCATATCAAATGTTACAAGACTACTGGAATTCTTACCAGAAAACTGTAAAAGATGCTAAGAGGAAACATTTTGCTGCTATTATTCAGGCAAATTGTCGTAAGCCTCATGTCTTATTCAAGACTATTGACATGGTCCTTCACGCTCCACAGACTGCTGGTGTCGAGTCTTCTCAGGAAATTTGTGAAAACTTCCTACACTTTTTTATTGATAAAGTGCTATCTGTCAAAGCGCAGACTTCCCAGTCCGTTCTCGACCCTTCTACCCCTGTCCCTAGTTCTGCTGTCTTTGACAGGTTCGAGCCAGTTTCCTTGCTCTGCCTGCAGGAGTTCATTGCTCACATGAAGCCCTCAGGCTCCCCTTATGATGCTCTCCCTCCTCGATTTTTCAAAGAGGTTTTTCTCACTATAGCATCAGCTGTACAATCCATTGTAAATAGTAGTTTGTCCTCTGGTGTTGTACCTGTCAATCTCAAACATGCGGTGATTCAGCCTCTACTCAAGAAACCTGCTCTTGATCCTGATATTATTGCGAATTACAGACCTATTTCCAAACTGCCTTTTATCTCAAAGATTCTTGAAAAGGTAGTTTACAAGCAATTAATGTCCTTCCTAGAAGAACACGGTATTTGAGAAGTTTTCCAATCTGGTTTTAAAGCTTTACATAGTACCGAATCTGCCCTTTTAAGAGTTTTTAATGATGTGTTTTTGGCAAATGACTCAGGTGACTGTGTTATTATTGTGCTGTTAGATTTAACTGCTGCTTTTGATACAGTGGATCATAATATTTTAATTTCCCGTTTAGAGCAGTTGGTGGGTATGCGGAGTACCGCACTGCAGTGGCTCAGATCCTATTTGGCAGAGCGAACTTTCTCTGTGAAACTCGGGGAGTTTGTATCCTCTGTTGCTTCTCTTCAATGTGGGGTCCCACAGGGTTCAGTTTTAGGCCCGCTTCTTTTCTCTCTATATCTCCTACCCCTTGGGTCTATTTTCAGGAAACATGGGATTTCTTTCCACTGCTACGCCGATGACTCCCAGATTTATTTCCCACTTAAAAAGATAAATGGCTTCTCAGTAGACCCGCTGCTCAGATGCCTTGATGATATAAGGGCCTGGATGGCTTTGAACTTTTTACATTTTAATGAACAGAAAACAGAAGTGATGGTTTTTGGTGGCGCTTCTGAGGCCACTATTATAGATCTTGGTTCACTGGCACAGTATGTTAAACCAGTCATCACTAATCTGGGAGTTAAAATAGAGGCAAATCTTAAACTTGAAAGCCAGGTCAGAGCTGTTGTAAGATCTAGCTTTTCTCATTTGAGGGAATTAGCCAAAATAAAGCCTATCTTATCGAAACAGCATTTTGAGACAGTAATCCATGCCTTTGTTACTTCTAGGCTGGATTATTGTAACGCACTTTATTTTGGGGTTAGTGATGCGTCCATTAGGCGCCTGCAGGTTGTGCAAAATGCTGCAGCACGTCTCTTAACTGGAACAAAAAAGTTTGAGCACATTACCCCAATTTTAATTTCACTCCACTGGCTACCTGTATATTTTAGGATTGTTTTTAAAATTCTCTTATTTGCTTTTAAGGTCAAGGTCAAGGTCAGATTTATTTATATAGCACATTTCCAACAGCCGATGCTGCACAAAGTGCTTGACAATAACAATAAAATTAAAAACTACAGTGTAATACAATAATAACAATAGAAACAATAAAATAGAAGAATTGAAACAATACTAACTAATTCAGATAAATCCAAAATGCTTGGGTCATAATGTGTTAAAAGCCAGAGCGTAAAAGTGTGTCTTTAGTAAAGATTTAAATTGCTCAAGAGTTTGAGCAGATCTAATATTAAAGGGGAGACTATTCCAAAGTCTGGGACCTGCCACAGAGAAGGATCTATCACCACGAGATTTGAGGTTAGTCCGTGGAATGGACAACAATAGTTTTGAACTAGATCTCGTGGGTTTTCCTGGAGCATAGGCAGAGAGGAGCTCTGACAAGTAGGGGGGGGCTCGGGCGTTGAGTGACTTAAAAACAAAAAGTAAGAGTTTAAATTGGATCCTGTAGGGGACAGGGAGCCAGTGTAAAGAGGCTAAAATTGGGGTTATATGCTCTCTCCGTTTGGTACCGGTTAGCAGGCGAGCAGCAGCATTTTGAACCATCTGAAGGCGATGGATGGTGGCATGATCTAGGCCATAATACAATGAATTGCAGTAGTCCAATCTGCAAGTAAGAAAAAGGTGGATGATACGCTCGAAGACATCAGCCGGAAGGTATGGCTTTATCCTGGCTAGCTGTCTTAGCTGAAAAAAACAGGACTGAACTACTGCACTCACCTGCTTATTCAATTTAAAAGAACCATCAATGTAAACTCCGAGGTTTTTTACATGTGTTTTACAATACGAGGAGAGGGTACCCAACGTGCTGTCGATATGATTGAAATTGCCAAAAATGACAACCTCAGTTTTGTTTTCGTTTAGCTGTAAAAAATTTAATGATAACCACTGTTTAACGTCGTCAAGGCAGCGTAATAAGAGCTGCGGTTGATCTGATCCTGATTTTAAAGGTAGATAAATCTGTAGATCATCCGCAAAGCAATGAAATGAAATGCTGTACCGCGAGAAGATGGAGCCCAATGGCAGCAAATAGAGTGCGAAGAGGGCGGGACCCAAAATAGAGCCTTGAGGAACGCCGTATTTAAGAGGAGCTAATTTGGAGTTGTGGGGGCCCATATTGACATAAAAGAACCTTTCTGTCAAGTAGGAGCGAAACCACTGAAGGGCAGATCCTTTTAGGCCAGCATGCGATTCTAGCCGTGATAACAGGATGTCGTGGTCAACCGTGTCAAAAGCTGCTGACAAGTCCAACAGTAAAAGGGCAGCAGGGCTGCCAGAATCCATAGTTAAGAGAATATCGTTAAAAATCCTTAAAAGTGCTGTCTCAGTGCTATGTAATGATTTAAAACCAGATTGAAATTTTTCTGAGATCATATTAGAATCGAGGTGTGCCTGCAACTGTAGATAGACCACTTTCTCCAAAACTTTAGATAGAAAAGGAAGCTTTGAGATGGGCCTGTAATTAGACAGAACAGTTGGGTCCAGGTTTTGTTTTTTAAGAAGAGGCTGAACTACAGCTTGTTTGAAGCATAGTGGGACGCAGCCTGTAGTAAGGGACGTATTAATCAATTTCAGAATAAAAGGGCCAACAATATTAAAAGTGTTTTTGAGCAGACTCGGGGGAAGAGAATCAGAGGGGCAGTGTGATGATCTTAGGCCACTAACTATCACGGTCAGGTCCTTAAGGGAGACGGGATCAAACTGCTCTAAGACAGCTGAACACACAGGTGGAGGGCTTTGAACTGAGACAACAGACAACAAAACAAGGGCCCTAATCGATAAGATCTTGTTATTGAAAAATGCTAAAAAATCATCGCACATACTTGGTGAAGGAGTAACTCCAGGATTATCACATAAACTAAAAAAGCGATTAAGAATGTTAAAAAGTACCTGAGGCCTATGACCGTTTGCTGATACTATAAAGGTGATCGTGCTTTTGCTGTAGTTGCTCCAAAGTTGTGGAATGATCTACCCTTGAATGTTAGGCAGGCCTCTTCTCTCTCTGAATTTAAAAGTCTTCTTAAAACATATTTATTCGCTGAAGCCTTTGGCATTGATTAGAGGGGTTGACTCAATTTGTTTTGACATGTTTCAATTTATTTTACTTTTTAGTTATTTATTTTATCTTATCTCATTTTAATTTTCTTTACTTATGCTTTTAGCATGTACAGCACTTTGTGAACTCTGGTTTTATGTTAAAGTGCTTTATAAATAAAGGTGGTATGGTATGGTATTTTCATTTTTATGATGTTTCTATTTTTACACAATTCCTCCCACATAGCAAAATTGGTATGGCCTGGATCTGTCCCACACAATGTGCTTACACATGGCCTGCGTACCGCAAAGAATGACGGCCCCATGGTGGCCCAGATCTGGTTTACCAGAGGTGGCCCACACATGAGCCAGCACAAGGCCAGTTGCAGACACACTGCTGGCCCTGTGCTGGCCCAGAACAGTTTCAGCTCTGGCCCCAGATGTCAGCCTAATGTGTACCTTAGCCATGTAAGCCATGTAATAACAACATGTGCTGGAACATAATAGTGCAAAAGTAACATGACGAAACTCTGTTCAGACAGTGAATGGACTGATTCTTATACAGCACTTTTTTACTCACCCATATTACTCAAAGTGCTCTATACAACATGTCACATTCACCCAATCAGGCCAAATGTGGCATGCCATCACATAAACAGTGCCATCTTACCATGCCAGAAGTCAGCCAGCAGTGCCGGCTTGACACCAGACCCAGGCAAGACCCGTCTGCTATGTGGGATGACTTGTTCTTTGGGCATTTTAGTTGTGGATTATGTTTGGGCTGTGTCTCTTGCCCTTTCAGTATTGTATTCTTGTGCTTCTAAGTGTCCCTTTGTTTCTTTTTAGGTTATGTAGTATGGGTTAGAGATATTTTGTATGTTGTTTTTGTTTAATAAATCCGCCTTTTGGATTATTCCCTGATGTGCCTGAGTTCTGTTATTTAGTGTCACTTTGAAAGGACACACATCCAGCATTGACATATAATTGTTCTTTCAATTTTTGATAAAGATTACAGTGAATTGAGATGTAACTTGGCCCAGAGGTACGGTAGGACGCCCAGAGTGAGAAAGTGTTGAAAGTTGGACCTCAACTATTATGGATGATTTTTAATGAATTTTTGAAAATTGACATAATTATATTGTATTGACTGTATTGAATTGATTATAAGTTTCCTCTAATTTCTGAGGAATTCTACAGTAAATCTGGATGAAACTTGGCACACAGGTACAGTAGGTGCCCCAGAGGAGGGATGTGTTGAAAGTTGGACATCAACTACTCAGGATGATTTTTCATGAATTTTTGAAAATTGACATAATTATATTGTATTGACTGTATTGAATTGAATATAAGTTTCCTTTAATTTCTGAGGAATTCTACAGTAAATCTGGATGAAACTTGGCACACAGGTACAGTAGGTGTCCCAGAGGAGGGATGTGTTGAAAGTTGGACATCAACTACTCAGGATGATTTTTAATGAATTTTTGAAAATTGACATAATTATATTGTATTGACTGTATTGAATTGAATATAAGTTTCCTTTAATTTCTGAGGAATTCTACAGTAAATCTGGATGAAACTTGGCACACAGGTACAGTAGGTGCCCCAGAGGAGGAATCTGTTGAAAGTTGGACCTCAACTACTCAGGATGATTTTTAATGAATTTTTGAAAATTGACATAATTATATTGTACTGACTGTATTAGATTGAATAAATGTTTCCATTAATTTCTGAGGAATTCTACAGTAAATCTGGATGAAACTTGGCACACAGGTACAGTAGGTGTCCCAGAGGAGGGATGTGTTGAAAGTTGGACCTCAACTACTCAGGATGATCTTTCATGAATTTCTGAAAATTGACATAATTATATTGTATTGGCTGACTGCATTAGATACAAGTACACTTTAATTTCTGAGAAATTCTACAGTAAATCTGGCTGAAACTTGGCACACGGGTACAGTAGGTGTCCCAGAGGAGCGATGTGTTGAAAGTTGGACATCAACTACTCAGGATGATTTTTAATGAATTTTTGAAATAAACATAATTGTAGTGTATTGACTGTATTGCACTGAATATGAGTTTACTGTGATTTCTGAGTAATATTACAGTAAATCTGGGTAAAACCTGGCCCAGAGGTAAAGTAGGTGTCCGAGAAGAGGATTGTGTTGAAAGCTTGGCATCAACTTTTAAGAATGATTTTTAATGAATTTTTGAATATGCAACCAGACTGTCACGATGGCTGTATTGGGCTGTTACATTGTAATTTGTGTGTGTGCGCGCGCGTGTGACTGTTCGCGCGCGCGCACGTGTGTGCGAGTCTAGGCTTTCAATCAGGATATAAAGCGAAAAGGCGCTACCGTAAAGACTGGTGTAAAAGCGCAAGGAAATTTATGCGGCGATAGTAGGCGGCTGGCTTGACCGCGGCTCACAAATGACGGCTCACTTTACCGCGGTGAGAGAGCTGTGCAGGAAGTGTGATTTTATCGTGGTGGAAGCAAAACAGCGAAAGTAAGAGGGAATTCATGACAATGTTTATCTAATCGATTACATGTCCCAGACTCCATTAACAATACAAGAAAATCAAGCAGCACTGCAAATATATGAAATGGTCATTTTTGATGTTGTCCTCCAACAAGTGCATTGTACAAACGAACGTGATGACCATTTTGTATTTATAAAAAAAGATGATAAAAACTGATGTTAAAGACTTTATGCAGTAAAAATAGCAACAAAACATAAAAATAATAAAAACTGCAGACTTAATCTGTTGGTGGACACTTTTGGCAACGAACAAGCTGACAGGATAGTGATTCTGAACAAACCCAGAGGCTTAAATGACAGGAGGAAGCGGAGGAAATGATGCAATCACGCTGTCAGTCAACAGGCAGATAGAAATGAACTAGTACTATTTCCTTATCGCAAAAAATACATAAGTTAACAAATAAACCAAAATAAACTCGCCATCAAATAAGTGGTACTTTCTTTAATAATTAGAAATGAAGGCAGTTAAAATTAGCTCTACAGTTCATGAGCAGCTGCTACATTGCTAACAATCAGACAGCGAGTTCACAACGTACTGACCTAACTCTGTCGTTTAGGAGCAAAAATTAAAAAAAAGAGATAACAGACGAGCAGATTAAAGGTTACCGGAAAATACAGTAAATATGACTTACTGTAACTTCTACCCAAAGCTTTGAATAGAAGATCCCGTTTAACTCCGACAGTCGGCATGTTCGCTGCTAATCGTCACCAGCTATGTGGAGGAAAAGGACCCTCACTAGCCGGTTGTAGTTGTCTGCAGAGGTGCCTGAGTGATTATTCTTTTTTTTTTACTCTCACAAAACTTTATTTAGAACTTAACATAAGCCGTTATGTTCATTCTTAATATAAGGAAAACGTTTAGATATATATTTGTTCAATTTTTGCAATGCAGCATGTGAGCTCCGGGACACAGACCTACAAAAAGGTTAAGCTATTTATTTACAGCTTTTTAGCTATTTAATTTTACTTCAAACAATCGGTAACACATTGTTGCGTGCTGGAGAAATCATCATCATCATCATCATCATCATAACTAGAGAATGCGTTCCCTGAAGAAAATGCAGTGCGAAAGCTGATACGCGAATATTTTTTAGCTGAAATACTGTAATTGCTAAAATATTTGGGAAACTTGTTAAATTTAACTGAAATACACCGAATCATTCACCTGAAAGCTGAAGTTCACACCGAAAAGAAGGTTCAAGGTTGGAAAGTAGCTGAACATCTTCAAAATACATATTAGTAAGTTAAATTTATTTGCCAAAGACACTGAGGAAATTGAATTTACGCCTGACCCCTGACCCCATGGGCCCCGACATAAACCTTGGAACGCGTACTTTTATACTTCAGTTCTGTCCAAAAAGGTTTTGAAGCTTTAGAGTAGCTTTTCAGAAAATAAAAGTACAGTAATTACACTGTACAGTGTACTACAGTGTGCAAGATATTAAAACAAACAAACAAACAAACAAAACCCGAAGCTCCTTTAAGCTGAAGGTCAAAACCTTTATTTAAATATTACACAGACTGCGTGTGCTGACCGAACAGGCTTGGGCTTAAGCAATGCAGCACCTAACCTATTTTCAAGTAGGCTATCATTACTTTAAAGGGGACTCAAGAAGGAAGCCCCCTGGCACCGCTCTGGTGGAGCGGACACCGCCGTTGCAGTCGACTAACCCGTTTCCCTCCATTCTGCCTCCCCAGGACTTGGAAGTGACCGGTACTGTACCCGAGAAACTGGGGCAGGAGTACCGCTAGAAGTGTGGGCTGCTGGTACACCTGATGCGGGAGTGCCCGCTGATGGAGGTGCGACAGGTGTTCTGTGGCGCCAGTGTTCTGGATTATCTGGCGTTGTGAATTAACTGGGGACGGTCAAACAGATGTGTGGGCCGATGGTGATTTTCCGTTGGCAGATGGGCAGATGTTTGCTTTGTTGTGGTTGTTGTTGTTGTTTTGTTTGTTTGTTTTTTGTAGCGGTATAAACAATGAAAGGTAGTGGATTGGCCAATTGGTCATGGTCGACTCTGGCCTGGACCAATTAAAGCCGAGGAGGTTGGCTGCACCCTCCCCCTTCCTTGTGCTACGGGGTCCGTTCTTCGTACCTCGCTTACTACATCCAAGATCAAATCATCGCGCTAACTTTGAGCTCGCTATTCCGGTTCTCCGAACACACCTGTTGTTGACGATTAGTATAGCTGGATGAAGTAATGTGAGATCACTGGGTGGCTTAACAGGGGCTACGCATCGATAGTAGAAACATTGATCGGCAACCCTTTGATTGGTCGGCGAAAATGTCGAAGGAGCGCGCTCGGTATTCTTCGGCAGCAGAGCAAGAACTCTTGATTGAGGGATTTCAGGAGTTTCAGAGTTTAATTAAAACGCAAGGGAACACTGCAAAGGCTGCAAAAGCAAGGCGAGAGGGCTGGCAGAAAGTTGCTGACAAATTAAACTCGTAAGTAATTTAATAATAATAATAATAATAATAATAATAATAATAATAATAATAATAATAATAATAATAATAATAATAATAATGGATTGGATTTATATAGCGCTTTTCAAGGCACCCAAAGCGCTTTACAATACCACTATTCATTCACTCTCACATTCACACACTGGTGGAGGCAGCTACGGTTGTAGCCACAGCTGCCCTGCGGCAGACTGACAGAAGCGAGGCTGCCATATCGCGCCATCGGCCCCTCTGGCCAACACCAGTAGGCAATAGGGTAGATTTATTATATTATATTACATTATATCCTCTTTCACATTAGAGCCACGACAGGGCCCACTAGAACATGGGAACAAGTAAAAGTGAAATATAAGAATATTCTACAGAATGGTAAGATTTATCACTTATATTGCTTTTAGTCTCTTGCAAAGAGACCCTGAAATAATCTGTTTGTTTGTTTATAACAGCAACCAAGAAAAGGGCAGAGCAAAAAAAGACAGGTGGTGGTCCTGCACCCCCTCGTCAACAAGTTGGTTAAGTAAATAATACCCTCACGGGAATATCGATATCTCTCTATGAGCACACTGTCGCGCTGAGCTAAAGGATCCTGTCTATCCCGCAATATACGCTGAATTCTGAGAACTCTCCTTATCAATCTTGCACCTTCCGCAATGGGTGGCTCGCTTATACGGACAGGACATGGCTGCGACAGGCTTCCCAAATCCACCTTCGCTTTTATAGCCGTGGTCTCTCATCAAGATTACACGAAGTAATTTACAATTACTACTCTAAAATATGAATTACATCTGAAATAATCAAATACATGAAATAGAATGATTAATAGTACATTTCCATTTTTTTAGGAAATGACCTGTATGTATCTGTATGAAATCAATAAAAGGATCAAGTACTGCATTAACTTTAGTTACATTGATAATATTTATTTATGGTAAAACAGTGGTAAAATATCGCTGTTGCTTTCGTATAAATGAAGCGGACATACCTGAGTGGCCGCGATCTAATCCTGTTTACATGAAGTAAACCTGCTCCCGAGCAGGTTTACGCTTACGGATCTGTTGCTATGGCAGCAAGTCCCGGATGAGCTTCGGAGAACCGAACGATCCAAGATCATGCGAAATCGTCAACAATCAAATCCAGCTAACCTACTTAGCGGGGTACGAAGAACGGACCCCGGCTCTGAAAGCAATCTTATCACAGATAAACAGAAGAAAATGGTATTGAGGTATCCGTATTGAGGTTAAAAGGAACGCGATTAGTCCTGTACTTCAGCTAGAATGAAAATAAAAAACGCAAAGCTGGAGTTATTCTGTGTCTGCGCAGCTGCCTCTTCTTCTTCTTCCCCTATTCTCTCCCCCAATTGCTACTTCAATCATGAAAGTGATCAGTGTTCAGCTGATCGGCTTTTCTGTCGCAAGTCTCTCTTGTTTGTTTATCGCCCACTTTACAATAAACAGTTTAGAATTATTATATTTCTGACTTTCTCAGGAAAAATTTCGGGACCTTGTGAATCGGAATCAAATCAGTTATTGAAATCAGAGACGATACCCAGCCCTACCGTCAACAAACCAGCAAATAAACACTAAATTTAATGAGGACAAAATGAAGCTCTCTGAAGCATTTTGAAGCTTGTGTTAAAAAACGGTTCATTACCGCAAGATAAGATTCATGGTCTGCTCTTAAATGAACTCTCCCTGTTGTGTAAATCTCTGAAGATAATAAATAAGCCCCAGGCAATTAAATTGCACAATTTTTTTAGAAGAGCTTGATCTGTCTTAGCCCCTTGAGTTAGATGTCTTGTTAATAAAACCTCACTTTTAATGATTTTCATGATCCCCCTTATCTCCTTTATTTTTGTTCCTTGCATACACCCACACACACAGAGAGAGAAATATATATGTGTGCGTGTGTGTGTGTGTGTGTGTGTGTGTGTGTGTATTTTTCATCTATTGTGGCCCAATTTCAGACAAATTTGTGAACCCCACTGTAGAGTGGGCAGTCGTAATGAAGAGGTTCATTTTATTTTGTAGATTTAAGCTGCTCTTCATATTTTTGGCCACCAGATGTCACCAGATTGCACTGTGTTGAAAAGCTTCCAGTAACTCATTTACAAGACAGCTTTGAAGATCTGCTGGCATCTTCCGAGCTACAGGGCTTATGTGAGACCCACACCCATCTAAACCAAAACTGACATGAGTGACTGATATGAGATCATTTCTGAGGACCTGAGAGTGGTGGTGGTTTAAATGTCTCCTTTTATTTTTAGATTGCAATGATGATGGAGTTCCTTAGACTTTAAAAGGAAAACAAAATCCTATCACACATCACTGCTGAAGATCTGGGGGATTTTTTGGTGGAGAAGAGCAAACAGACACTCAAAGAGCAGTAAGTTACTGTGACACCTACAGATCATCCACCTCACACCTGAAACTCTGTTTGTGATGAAGTGTAAATGCCAAGAGAAAACCTCTATTTTTTCTTTTGAAGGCTTTGGGACTTGGAGGATTTTGAGGAAAAAGAAGCCAAACCACTTCTGAAAATGGTAAGACTAGAAAATAAAAAAAATAAAAAAAAACATGTTCTGGGTTTTCGTCCAAAGTTGACTGGTATTTGGAACTGTTCATTATTCATTTCACCTTGACTGAAGACCTAGTTCCATGATATTGCCTCCACCATACTTCACCAAGGGTATGGTGCTCTTCTGGTGATGTAAAGTGATTATGCAACTTATATGAACTTATATGAACGTTTATGAACTTAACTGCATAAGTTCATAAACTTATGCAGTTTATGCAGGTTTATTCTACAATGGCAGATGGCTGCATCTCCCTGAGCCTGGTTCTCCTGGAGGTTTTATCCTGCACTTAAACTTTTGATATATAGCACCCTCAGGTGGCTGCTGTTGTGATTCGGTTCCACATGAATAGAATTGAATTGAAAAATCCAATTCAATTGGTCACATTAAAGATGGGAAAACTTTTAAAAGTAAAATCACAAATATCTGGCATTTTAACAGAGATCAATTTCATTCATTTTTAGCCTGAATTATAAATATAACTTACTTGCGCTATATTAATTTGATGTCTGTTGTTCATATTTTCTTTCACATTTGTCATAAATATTATGAGTTGTCTTAAGGAGGGAAAGTAATATTATACTTTAAAGAAGATAATGTAATTAAAAATGAATGCTATTTTCATAGTAAATAGTATTTTTCTTCATTTTCTGTCTTAACATATATGAAACATTTAAAAAAGCACCACTGACAGGACAGATAGCAAATAAGAGTCAAGTTCTCTCATAGAAAACAAAATGCACTACTATTTGTAATACTGAGGAGAAAACTGTTTGTTGGAGCCCAAGGCGAAAGTCAGATTAAATAATTTCAGGGAAGAAAAATGTATTGAAAAAGAGTAGCAGTATGTGAACTAGCTCAAAATAATGAATTGAAATGTCAAAAAGGACAGAGAACCCTTTTAGGGCTGACTGAAAACACCACCGTAAAGGGATGAGTGTGAAGAAACATTTGACTAGTAGTGATGCACTCCCATCACACAGGGTGGGGTGGGGGTGGGATTCTGGAGTCTATCCCAGCTACCACAGGGAGCAGGCAGGGTATACCCTGGACAGGTCCAGGACCAATGAACCTAACCTCAATAATTGCATGTCTTTGGACCTGGGAGGAAGCTGTGGAGTACCCGGAGAGAACTGAAGCAAACACATGATCATATATTTGCTGCTTGCAAACATATTCAGTCTGTTTCTAATCAAATCAACAGAGTACACATTCCAATGATACTTTCAAAAGCAATCTAAGTTGGATGACCTATTTTCAAGTCTAAGAATGATTCAGAATGAAAGATTACAGTTCTCCATATAGAAATGTCCACTCTAAAGCGTTTAAGCGTCGACTCTTTAGTCATCAAACCTGATTCGATTTTGGGACGAACATTGTTCAAAGTAAGTAAAGAATAACTTGTTGCAAAGTAGATATGATGAGAAACATGTACAATGTTGTTTCAGTCTCTTTTTTCAGTGTCCTAATCACATAAAGTCAGTCAATTTTACTTTATGTGATTAAAATCGCATTATTCAGTACAGACATAACAATCGCACTGCCATACACCTGGACAAAAAGCAAATAGGTAATAGAGTTGATTTTCAGTTTTCGGATTCATACCTGAAGTTAAAGTATTTATTGTTTTATCTGTTCCCTGTTATCTTGCTATGCTTCAACCACAGCAGCAGAAAGAGACAGGTTTTTGTCTGATCGTAGAGAATGATCGTTGCTCTCTTAGTGGAATTGTTGCACGGAGGATGTAACATCTATGCAAAGCACTGAGATCTGTCGCTTGGTCAGGATTAAGCCCTCTCTTAGCTTCCAGGTTAGCAAAAGTGTCACTGGAGATATTCAAATACATCCCTCCACAGATGTTGATGAATTCTACAAAAATAAAAAACAGGTTGTTAAAAACACTTGAACTTCACAACTCATTATATGAAATATCGTAGTATACAGTACAATGAAATGTCAGATTAGCATTGTGTGTCATATCACAGGCAAGTTTAGACCCTTTAATAATAGTAAAAGCTTTAAAAAATATATTATTTTCTGGAATAGTCTATCTTTTTCTAACTTATCTATTGACGACAGTACAGGATAGAATGAAAACAGGTTTTAAGTCCAGTGTTGTTGTTGATGCCATGATGTTACAGTGCGCTCACACAGAGGGAGGTTTGTCATTAATAGGCTCAATAAGACTTTCATTGTTGTGATAAAAAAGAAGATGCAGAGATTTAAAGCACACTTTAACTGAAACATTAAAAAACTTCAAATTGTTCTGATGATGCCAGGTTAAAACCTTACTGTTTAACAGTGTGTACTGTTAAACAGTAAGGTTACAGTAAAGGGATGAGTGTGAAGAAACAGTAAGGTCTTAAGTGTTACCCAGAGGTTGATTTTAAACCGCTGTCTGTGTGGTTTTACACATAAAAATAACTACGTTTATACGAACACTATTTTGCATGAGCTAATGATTATATACATTAAACAAACACCCAGGCAGGAATCTCCCACCACCGAGGAGCTCGACACCGCGCGTTGTCATGGCGACAAGCATCCCATCTTAAATTTGTCTATAAAGGTGAATTCGGGCTTCGCGCACTGGTTTGTGTGCGGGTGTCGTGCTCGTGACGTCTTGCTCTTTTGTGACCGTCAGTAACCCATGCGGTCATGTCGAGCCTTCCTTCCATGTCGGCCGGCCCC
Source organism: Mchenga conophoros (assembly GCF_057382185.1). Taxonomy (NCBI): domain Eukaryota; kingdom Metazoa; phylum Chordata; class Actinopteri; order Cichliformes; family Cichlidae; genus Mchenga; species Mchenga conophoros. Next base: position 7,972,551 of record NC_140539.1, on the reverse strand, counting down.
TAGCACGCGCCACCTCCGCGAGTCCAATCATAACTCAAAGAATGCCCACCCTCTCCCTCCCAACCCGCCATCCAAGTCGTCCTCGTACAACAACACAGCGCGCGTGTCACTTCCGGACCGGGCAGCGCACAGCATCAGCAGGCAGAGTGAGAGCCGATGGATGAACATATGAACGGAGCCGTCACAGACAGAGCCTGAGCACAGACACGCTGAAGACGTGCCAGCGATAAACTAACAGAAACATTTACCGGTAAGTTTCCTCGTCGTTTTGTGACGAGCACACAGGATGCTGTGGCACCGTCAAGCTACACTAAAAAATGAAGATCTACTCTGAAAGTAAGAAACTTTATGCGTCTAAAAACAAAAACAGGTCTAAGAGGTTTATTAAATGATGTTGAATGTCACATGTTCTAAATATTTGGGAGCTAACTTAGAGGCCTGCCAAATAAAAGAGCCAGTGACTGGGGGGATTTTATGTACTAAGTATTTTAAATAGCAGTTTTGCTATTAGCTTTCTGACTTGTTTCGTTGCAGGTAAAGATAAATAATGCCCATAATTATTGTTTTTATTGTTTTTTATTTTATTTTTCTTCTTAAATGAAATGTGGGCATTACCTCCCATGTTGTAAAGTGTTTTACTTTAGAATTTGAAACCGGAAGTGTAACTGACGGTAACTGGTTTGTGTTGAATGTTGCAGCTGGAACATCTGTGGCTCACTGCTGAGCCCACTGAACTGATAAAGTCATTGAAATTTCACAACATGTTACATGTCTTTGGCCTCACTCTTAAGCCTCAACAAGGAATGATTTATGCCCCTTAAAATAATTTTGTAACATTTCTTCATGAGCTAATATAGGTCAGCTTATTACAGTCTTAATTTTTTTTGATGTGGAAACTTTTATAAATGTCCCTTTTCCATCTCTCCTTTGGTATTCACATTTACCCAATTACGAAAAGCAGACAAGTGGAGCACATTTTAAAAGAACATTTGTTGTACTCAAAGGCCCAGAGCGGAAAGTGTGTCAACCTCACCGCAATCCTTGCTCTAACACGTACAATCCTAACCTGCTGGCTGCTTTTAGTTTCTATTTACACAGCTGACGGGAACTTGCCTGTGGTGGCAGTTATCAAATGATGCAGGTCCTTTAGAGTGCTCCTGTACCTAGAGACAGAGACGCTGTTGTCTTGCAGAGGATGGTCCGATGTGATCAGCAAACCCACACACACACACACACACACACACACACACGCACTCCTTCCTGCAAGCCAAGACACTAGTCTACTTCACTGTGCTGTTATAAAACACATCTGAAGCTGGGTATGGAGGGGAAACAAGGATTTTTATTTAAATTTACTGTGATTTTTCTGCTTAACTGTGAACACCCTCTAAGCTCATATCGGAGAAAGAAATAAGTTGTTGATTGGCATGCATGCCAGTAGTTTGTGTCACCACAGAAGCAGAGTAAAGCTGCAGTCTGATCCGCATAATCCAAGCAATTGTGTTTTGTGCTTTCACTCTTGTTGAAATCACACTTCATTGGTTTTGATTGTGTCATTATTTTAAATCTGGGCCCTCAAACCAAACACAAACATACGAACGAACCTCATATCCTATTTCTTTTTACACACACACACACACACACACACACACACACACACACACACACACACACACACAACCCCGTTCAGCTAGCTTAGTGTGGACCTTCATTGACATGATGGTTTCCCTAGCCCCTTTACCATTAAAAATGAATGCCTAACCCTAACCCTTACCCTAAACCTAACCATAACCTAATTGTAACCCTGACACTAAAACCACATTTTGAGCCTCAAAAAGGCCTTCAAACTTGTGAGCACCGGTGTGTGTGTCCTCACAAGTGACTGTTGGTTCTCACAAGTATAGTAGAATGCAGATTTCGGTCCTCACAAAGATAGCTAGACAGGAACACACACACACAGAGTGTGACCCTCTAGCCTTGAGGTGCCCCATTTCAGAGTCGATTGACCCACACAGCAAACGGCTCAAGGATTATATTTGCTAACCCTGACCCCGATTGTTTCCGTTCGGTGCATTGTTTCGCCACAATGTCCTTGTTAAAGTTTCTGCAAGGTTTCGAGACCGCCTGCTTAGCTGAGTGGGTGTAAGCACTGTGACGTGTGCACACAAAAGACCCCATTCACGCCATCTCCTGAGGAAGCAAAGATTCCCTCACACACACAGGCGCACACACAGGCGCACACACATGCCGGCTCACCCCACCACTACGTAGACCGTACCACTATATTACTCAATTAATCCAGTGATTAACTCAGTGAGTGGAGACTGCCTGCAAATCTCTTGCTGTTGCATAAAGCTAACTATTCAGTAACCATTAGTCTACATGTTATGTATACCCATTCTTGAATGCAGGCGATTAGAGCCAGCCTTGTTATTGGTTGCAGTTTTGCAGTTTAGACTCTTGATCCTTCTTTTTCTTTGCAAAGACATAGTGCAGCTGGTGTGTAAATCAGGCTGCATGTGGTTGTGAAAAGCCTCTTCTAAACCATCAGTAGGTCAGGATGCTGTCTTATGGTCAGCAAATGGCTATTTAGGGCAGTTAGTGATGTAGAACCAGGACCATCAATCTTTTATTTATGCTAACTTGAGTATATTTAATGTAGCCAAGTGAAATCTGACCTTCATAATATGAGTTATGAAGCCTATAAGCACATAGGTTTGGGGTGCAACTTGGTACTTTTTAAACTGCCTTATTTTTTCCAACATTTTTTAGCCTGTATGTGTCCATGAAGATATCTTACGTTCAATTTTGAGGGCTGAAAAATTGAATTACATTTTATTTATGTACCGCCAAATCACAGCAACAGTTGCCTCGACAAATTTGGGCAGTGCGAAACATGCAGGTGGGCAAGTGGCTGGACCTAAACAAGTTTCAGCATTTCAAAGGTCAATTTCTTAGCTACATTTTGATACAAGGCTCATCCTCATCCTTCTGTGTCAAAATAAAATTTGTATCGTCTAATGTTTTTAATGGCTTCATTTAATACGCTAAAGCTATCGTATAAAAAATTAACTGATTCTGAAGGCGTCAAGTGGAACTCACTGGTTTTTTTGGAAAGGTAGTGAAGTTATCAGGTCCCTTCTCTGCCCTTGCGCAAACTAACTAATGGTACCTGGTAACACACACAACCACTGTTAAGTTTTAAATATTGTTCAAGATGCAACAATGCTGGACATTGTGTGTTTTTTAGAATTCAAAATGGGAGTATTACTCCTCTGTAAAGGTTCGTGAGGGTCTGCAAATGCAGGATGCAGAGGGACGTTAAATCGCAAAAGATGAACCTTTAATAGCTGAGATAGACAAAGTCCAAAGGGCTTCAAAACCACAGCAGGATTCTAAAAAACAGAGAGCAAAAGAGGAACAAGTAAAGAGCAAATGGAGAACTGATAAGGAGAGAAGCAATACTGTTTAAACAGAGGTGAAAATGATCAGGCACAGGGGAATCTTATGAGCGCTACGCAGATGTCCACAAAGAAGCAAGGAAAATCTGTATAAACAAACAGAGACTTTTTTAACCCCTCCCCCCATCAACCCCCCCCCCCCCCAAAAAAAAACAACAACAAAAAAAACCAGGAAGGACAGTGCTGTAAAATAGTATTACCCTTTCACGATTAATTTTTTTATTTTTTTTATAATTTTCACACATACGTGTTTCAGACAGTAGAAAAAAAAGCAGAAATGTGAGAACAAACAACAGCTATGAAACATGCTTTCTAGGGCATAGTATGCAAACTTTCATGGTCACACTCTCACAATTTCTTTCCTCTACTGACACTGTGTGTGAGAGAGAGAGAAGGTGTTGTGATATTTTGATACCATGGTAGTATTTGCTGAGTATTGTTTGCAATGCCCTTTGTTTCAACCTCATCTCCTTTTGCCGTGAAACTAGATACTAAGGTTGGAGGGAAAACACCAACAAATCACTCTTTTACCTATCACTCCCTTGCAGAAGATGTTTATGTGAAGACCATCTGGTTTTTGTGTCAGAACTCAGGATGTAGAAGACTTCTGTGTAAAATTTCTAGGTCTTGTGAGTGCATTTTTATTGCCCTTGCTGAACAAAGGATTCCAACTGTCAGGACACCACCCCACCCAGTGGGCAGGGTCTGAACTGAAACTTGTTGTCTGCCTATAAAAAACTGCTGCACAAAGAATAAACTTTGAGTTAGTTTGGAATGACAATTTAGAACAGTCTCCGCGTCTTTTTGTTCTTCCAAACTGCTCCCGGTACTCCGGCCGGTACCGTAATTAACCGTTGATCATGCTTGAGAATATTTTAATTTTGTTATAGGTTAAAGGATGAACTCTGATGATAAAAGCCCACGCCTCAGAGAAACCCGGAATGGAGTTTCTGTCAGAAGGGAAGAGATAAGCCAACAAGAAAAGCTTCCCAACAAATATTTATTGCTCCTATTTTAGTGACGGAAAGATGCCAACTGACCTCAAAGTCCTGACCAAAGCCAAAGCAGCTGAACTCTGATACTAACTAGAGCTATGAAGTTTAAAAGATGTCAATGTTTGTTTAGCAGTAAGGGATCTCTAAAGACATGACGGGGGGACATTGTGTTTTCTGGAGTAAAATTCAGTATGTCTGGGTCTATCCTGCTAAACTTTCTCAATTTTTTTTTAAATCTCTCTGTTAAATGTTCTCAATTTTTAAAAAATCCACTACAATAAAAGCACTGTATCATTAGAACTAAACTAAATTAAAACACAAATCACTGGGCCTTTAACCTATGCCATGGTATGAAATGTGTCAAAGTGAAGGACAGAGTCACTGAGTTCAGAAGAAAAACAGATTTTAACTTTATTGCTTAATGGAAGTCAGGAGTCATTTTTAACTCATTCACTGCCATTGACGTCTATAGACGTCAATTGAAAAACTTACGTTGACTGCCATTGACGTCTATAGACGTCAATTACGTTTTTCAATGGGAGGGGCCAGAATACAACCTCGGGCAGCTTGTCAGTGAATTTTATTTTTTCATATATTTGTAAATAAATTGTTTTGATAAAACATAACCTTTCTCAGTGTTATTTCTGTTTTATAGAAGTGAAAAACTATTTTATATGTTAGAGGTGTCACAAAGCAAGAAATATTAGTGTCAAAGGCACTTTTCTGCTTGAAATGTATTTTTCACAAAAAGCTCGTTTTCTCCCTTTTTTTGGTCAAAACAGGCATTTTTGGTGGAACCCACCTCTCTTCTACAGCTGATTACTAAAGAATGGAAAATGGTAGAAACAAGCTTTTTTTTTTGGATGAAAGAAGAGAGTCTGTTCTTCATTTTGGTAGGTTCAGCGTTTATATGATCATAACACACAGTTTTCTGTGGCTCTTCAAAAATGAGTAAAAATGCTCAAAAACCCTGGCAGTGGGGAGTTACCTGATTTGAAAATGGCTGGCAGTGAATGAGTTAACAACTAGCAGAAGATAGTGGAAATTATTTGATATTTTACAGGAGATCTAAGCCATCTGTTCCTCGTTGACACTGAGCAGCAGTGGAAGAAGTTGTAGTCTGCCAGCACCATGCCTTCCTGAATCTTTTTCCTCTTGTTTAATAGATTGTTTAGCACAGTGCCGCTCATCCATTGTCTTTATTTCCTTGAGCTCCACTTTGAGCAAAAGAAAAATGACAAATGGGACAGTGGGGCCAACAAACGAACACTGAAGAGTGATGGGGTAAAACTTGTGTTCCACCAGGGTACAGTTTTGGTAAGCTTTAGCATCCTGTGATGAAGCAGGGCGTCCTTGCTGGGTAACGAGACACCAGGAAGAACCACAGAGCTGCAGAGAAAGGAGTCCATGTCCCACAGGGAACAGATGGTGGTCTGGGAGAGCAGTGCTGGTAAAATCTTTGATTTATTTATGAGTCTCAAAGGGACACTCGTGGGATGAGTGTGTACAGGAGGAAGGTGGGCACAGTGTGTGTGTTTTTCAGCGGGCAATTTTGTTTGAGAGGTGGGGGAACAATGTGAAGCGGCAAGATGAGCCTCTTCCTCCTATGAATAATAAATTACTGCTGCTAAAACGGACTGTTGTAGAGTGTGAATGTGCGCACATACACACACAAGCTGTTTTGACAGACGGTGTTATTTTAGCTGCACAGCTGCAAAGACGGCCGATGGCCTGAATAGAAACATCAATATACATTATGGTTATTTGTCATAGTAGTGCCCATAAATAACACCTTAAGAACCTTATTAACCCAGAAACTAAGAGAATAACAAATAATACATAATATAGCACAGAGCTGAGTAGCGAAAACAGCTTATCAAAAAGAGTTAACTAGCCTAAAACCAAAGAGGGGGCTGATTCTCTGATCGCATAGTCTTATGGTTGCAGTCTATGAAAATAGCTCACTTAAACTGTTGTACTTTACTGATAGGTTTATAGTCTCCATCACTAGTTTAATGCCTTGGTAAATATAACATCATGCTCATATTGTATCAACAAGTGGTTAAGTGGTTGCCAGTAGTGATGACAGTTTTAAGATAAGCATTTTTCCAGCTCAGTCACCACACCTAACAGCCAGATCGTCATATTATTCGGCTGTTGGGTGTGGGTATCCTAGTAATCCACAGTAATCGTGATCTGGTGTCTGTGGTGTCTCAGAGTCAATGAGACATTCTTCTACAGCTTGGCATGACATTTAATTTACTTGAATCACTGTAATTATTAACTCATTCACTGCCAGGGTTTTTGAGCATTTTTACTCATTTTTGAAGAGCCACAGAAAACTGTGTGTTATGATCATATAAACGCTGAACCTACCAATATGAAGAACAGACTCTCTTCTTTCATCCAAAAAAAAAGCTTGTTTCTACCATTTTCCATTCTTTAGTAATCAGCTGTAGAAGAGAGGTGGGTTCCACCAAAAATGCCTGTTTTGACCAAAAAAAGGGAGAAAACGAGCTTTTTGTGAAAAATACATTTCAAGCAGTCTGATATTCACTGACAAGCTGCCCGAGGTTGTATTCTAGCCCCTCCCATTGAAAAACGTAATTGACGTCTATAGACGTCAATGGCAGTGAATGAGTTAATAGAGGTGAAGACATTTTAAATGTTTGGTTATACTGGGAACTAGTTTTATTTACCAGTCCTGTTTTCTCACCCCAAATTTGAAATCATTGTTTCTCTTGACAAAAGAAACTGTTTAACGTGACTCATCCTCAACATTCTGTACTAAAATCAGTCAGTGCAGTCCTAATGCTGTGCCTCTTGGATGGCAAATTTACATTTAGTTTTCTGTATATAGAGTCATGGTAAACATTAAAGTAAGCTCTCTTTAAATTCTGAGGTTTTGTGTATCAGGACATGAAAAAAAAATCTGGTCTTAAACTCAGATGAATGAAAACACGTCCTCATTTCTTCTACAACTACATGCTTTCAGATAATTTAAAAAATCCCATTGATGGGATAGTGTAAGATTTCAGTCAACGTAGGCTTTTTAAATTGCAAAATAATCTCAACTCAAAATTCACTTAATGTTTTGCTTTTTCCTTCATGGTGTGAAATAAACATTCATGCTGAGCCTATTATTTTTTAGTTCATTGACCAGGTTCTGTATCTATCTTGAAAATTAGATATTGGCACTTTACACTAACTGGTACCTATTGGTAAGGCGCTTTTATATTGACATGATAATGTTGCCTAATTGCCTTCATGGGTTATAGGGAACTACACTTACCAGGAAGTCTGTAAGATAACCTTAACGCTAATCTCTGTTCAGGACTCTGGATAGCTCCCAAACTCATCTTCTGTAGGTTACAGTCTCCGTCACCAAGTGCATACCTGTTCTGTGTGTGTGTCTGAAGAAGCTAGGGATGAGGTGAAATTTCAAAGATACGCACACACAATACAGCCACCTTTTACCCAGTGAAGTAGATGTGAGGTAGTCCCTCTACGCAAACCTCATCACATTCTCTCTAAATTTTACATCATGGAGTTTAACGGGTGGATTCTTGAGCTATAGCTTGTTCCCTGTTCTTATCTGCTCCTGACTTGGCTATCTCCTTCTGTCGAGTTGCTTGAATCCTGTCACACAGCCCACATGTAGACTTTCAGAAACCTCACAGTTAGTGTAGTTTATGTCTGTTATAGCTGACCTTTTTACTTTTTTCACTTCTTCCTACGTGTCCCCATCCTTTTTGATTTGTTTCTCCTTATATTTCCTCTCTGGTCTCCTTCCTCACCCCTTCATCTGTCTGTGTTGTTTTGCTGTCTTCGACACTAACAGTGACTGACATTGACTGATGTGCTCTCTTCTTTGGCGTGAGTGCACCGGACACAGGAGTTGCAGGGTGGGGAAGGAACATTTGAGTAAGAGAGTCGGTGTGTAACACCATCTCTTGCCAATAACATAATAACAAGCTTCTGCTTTACTATCAGCGAGAACATGTGAGACAGTGCTTTGTTTCAGTTTCAGAATGAATCTCTTGGAAAACCACAGGAGTGTTGTAGACACAAGCATAATTTTGAAACTAGTTTAAAAATTTCCTCTAATGCCATGTTGTGGATATTTTTTAGGAGTATTGCAGAGCTGTGGGCATTGCATTAGCAGAAAGGGAGAATTGAGAAGGCAACAGAAGAAACAAGGGAGCAACTGAACCAGCACGAGCAGGCACTTCTTCCCCGCTCTCTTCTCTCTGCTTGTCACAGCTTTGCCAAGATGAAGCTGAAAGAGGACCTGAACCCCATGCTGCTGCTCCTCTTCCACCTCATGGTGTGGATCTACACCGTCATCACCTTTCTGCCTTCCTACCTCCTTAGCTGGGTGTCCAGACCTGACGGGAATTTCTACGGCTCAGAGGAGGAGAGAGCCAAGAGAGCCAAAGCTCGTTCGGTCCTGGGACAACCAGAGGGACCATACCGAGCAGTGAGCTCCATGAAGAAGCTGGTCACATCTCTACATCCGGGAGTGGACACACTGGATAAGATGTTCGAGTACGCAGCCATGAGGTTTCCCCACAGAGACTGCCTTGGGACAAGAGAGGTGATTAGCGAGGAAGATGAGCGACAAAGCAACGGGAAGGTGTTCAAGAAGGTAAAAAATGATATGGAAGTGAGGAAGTAAATGTTGTGTTGTAGTAGCAGTGTAGCTAAAAAGGGGCTATCCAACATTCTATTACAGGTACTTAAAGGACTACACACTTTTATCTGTCCCTTAAGTATGCAGCTGCAAACAGCATTTAAATTTAAGAAGTATGTCTGCTTACAAATGGGGTAATAGAAATAGCATAAGAAGGTGCACAGAGAGTGATATTAGAAGTGGCACGGAAACTGAAAGACTCACTATGCAGTTGCAAGTTGTGGGGTTGGAAGTTGCATCTAGAGCCGGGAGAATGGTGGAAAAAGGAAGGATTGCATTCGTTGAATCATACAAAGCTGCTCTAGAGTTCAAGAATAAAAATATTGATTTTGAAATAAGTAAAATGGGTACAATTTCAGGATTTGTCAGGAAATATCTTATGAAAGGTACCGTATATATAAAACACAAGTTTTATATATATCCAACGGATGAATATTTACCATTTTTATTAATTTCTTTCCCATGTGGGATAACATAGAAGATACTAAATTGCAACCCATAAACACCCTTGTGTGTAGCTCCATGTAGGAAAATTGCATCGACAGTGGTTCAGTTATAATTCATATTTTCATAATGACTGTGGTATGGATCTGTGAACTGCATTAACACCCAGCGTGCAAACCTCATTTAAAGCTTGTTTAAACAAGCTTTGCCTCATTTCTTTATCTAGTGTGAGTTATGTTAGCAACGTGCCTGTTAAAGCATAGCATTGAAATACATGGCACCTTTTCTTTAAATCTAACAGGCCCAGCTCTCAGCCCCCAACCTCACATTAAAAAAAAACATCTTTTATGTATTTAGGATGAATACCTGAAAACCAGCTACGCAGTGTAGCTTTTAATAAAAGTTACTCACTCTAGACTAAAAAGAGCTTTTGCTGTGAACTATTTTCATCTGCAGATTACTGTTTATTATTGAAGGATCCTGTTATTCAAGTGCAATGCTGTGCAACACTGTGGCTCAGTCGTGTATTTGTAAGACAATAGTTTTAGAGAGTTATTACTCAATGTGTGGATTTCTATGGTGTGATATGAAAACATCATATCCATTGGATAATAAGCAAGAGATTGCATAGCCATGTTGGACAGGGTGTCAGTCAGTGTAAGGAAGCCTCTGATAGGGACTGGGCAAAGAGCAGAAGGATTCTGAGATGTCAATCAATAGGCAAGCTGTCAAGCTTACAGCTTTCAGAAACTAATGAAGAAAAAAGGAGGCTAGACATTTTTCATATTCTAAAAAATAAAGTTTGTAAAATTCCAAATGTCTTCAAAATGTTCCTCTGTGACTTCTCTTGGCCTGCTGTCTAGACAAACCTCTTGTTAATGTTTAAAATGTTCAAAATCCACTTCCAGATGCTGCTACTCTTTCAGCTGACAGCTTGTCTTGTAGACCACTTATTTCCTTCCATCCATCCATTCGCTTCCGCTTATCCTTTTCAGGGTCGCGGGGGGCGCTGGAGCCTATCCCAGCTGTCATAGGGCGAGAGGCAGGGTACGCCCTGGACAGGTCGCCAGTCTGTCACAGGGACAGACAACCATTCGCACTCACATTCATTCACACCTAGTGGCAATTTGGATTATCCAATTAACCTATCCCCACAAGCTGCATGTCTTTGGACGGTGGGAGGAAGCCGGAGTACCCGGAGGGAACCCACGCAAACACGGGGAGAACATGCAAAGTCCACACAGAAAGACCCCGGCCTGATGGTGGAATTGAACTCAGGGCCTTCTTGCTGTGCGGCAACGGTGCTAACGACCGTGCCACCGTGCTGCACTTATTTCCTTCAACCTTGCAAATGTTAGGACAGAGGGTAGAGTATGAATACGAAGTAGCAAAATCAAAACAGTAAAAAAAAGTATTTGTTATTAATCCAGAATTAGTGTAAATTGGAGCAGAAAGAAAGGAAGAAGACTTCTGCTTTCAAGATTTTTGGCTATGTTTTCTTCTTCAGTGTGCCTGCACAGTTAGGTGTTTATGTTACTTGTGAATTACCTCATTAAACCCAGTGGCCTGATCCCTGTAATCCATTGAATCTCCACTGTTGAAACACTTATTGCTGCAATAGTGCATAATTAGGCTGTTTAGCTAGCTATTGTTCCCAACCAGTGGAAAACAGCACCGTGTAGTCACTGTGGCTCTGTGTCCTTCTGCGTGTTTATGTGCACTGACATTTCTTAACCATTAGGAGCCGGTATAAGCTCACTAATACATGTGCAGGCAGCTCTCTGAACATAATGAGTGGTGAAGAGAATATCCAGAAGCCTATGCTTATCTTTCTCTCGTGCAGCTGATGACCGTGACATGCAGCAGCATGAGAATGACAGCAAGAGGAAGTACTTCTGTTTGGCAACAGTGGACAGTTGCTCCCTTTCCTGTGACTTCTTAATAAGGAACAGGCCAAGCATGTGACTGTGGGATGGGACACAGGAGCAGGGCTTTGCAACAGTTCAGTGGCTTTTTTAAGGAGATAATAGATTTGCATCATTCCATCTTTCAGTTTCTTACCATTCATCTTTTTCCTTGCTCTGTTCCTTTAATAAAACCCTGTATATTTGACAAAATGAATGAATAAAACCCATTAACACTTATACTTTGTCTTCATTGAGACTGGAAACAGTTTTCTCTTACTTGACAGCAAGATATTTATGCGTCTTTCTCCGGCCTCCCCTCTTTCCAACACCCCTGCAGGTAATTCTGGGCGAGTACCGCTGGCTCTCCTACAAGGACACCCTCACGGCAGCCTCCCATCTGGGCAGCGGTCTGGCGGCGTTGGGGCAGCGGCCTAAAACCAACATCGCTATCTTCTGTGAGACACGAGCAGAGTGGATAATAGCTGCCCAGGCTTGTTTCACATACAACTTCCCATGTAAGTCCAGGTTTCTCTGAGGACTTAAACATGCAGCGAACATTGCATACATAATGCTAACACAAGGACAGAAACATCGATCTCTCTATACTACTATGCATCTTTTTGTTTCATATGGACTTTCCATTTGCCCTCCTTTACACTACAGTGGTCCCTCCTTTATCACGGGTGTTACGTTCTAAAAAATAACCCGCAATAGGTGAAATCCACGAAGTAGCGAACTTTATTTTTTACAATTATTATAGACGTTTCTCTCTTGTTTAAACACTCTCAAAGTTCTCTCAAAGAAAAATATATCCAGTATTATAGAATGAAACCAAAGATCACACTCTGTTTTCAGGCCCAGACCCTGGGAATAGAGCAGCTGCGAGAGAATACAACATTAATGAATCAATGGTACGGAAGTAGAGGAAGCAAGAAGAATGAGTTGAGTAAAGTTTGACTTATCCGACTGTTTGGTTTCGCTTAATGCGCCTTATAATCCTTTGATGTCAACACTGTTGTTTTTGTTTTCTTCTGCTAGCGAAGATTTAAATTTGACAAGCTGGATGCATTCTGTACTGTACAGGAGACACGGCACGAGACTGAATGAAAATGGTCTACAGTCGATCAGGACGCAGAACACAATGCGCTGTAAAAAAACAAAAACAAAAAAAACATGCAAAATTGCACAAAAAAAAATCAGCAAAACAGCGAGGCTGCGAAAAGTGAACCACGATGTAGCGAGGGACCACTGTATACAGATGTGTAATGGAGAGGAGTGTGTGTCTGTGTGTGTTATTTTGGGTCCTGTTGCCAGTGCAGCCCGAGCTGCTGTCAGGTACTGTTAGTTTTTCTTGGTGTTACTTGTGACAAATGCTAACTGACATTCAGCCTACAATCCACCCTTATAGCAGTATGTCCAGAGCTGAAGTTAAGGCCTCCTCAGTTCAGTGTTACTTCAGAAGTAGGCGAGCCCAGATGTGGGACACAGGAGGCATCAGCTTAAAATTACAAACCCAGTCAGGTACATAAAAACACAGGGAAGAGGTTATAGGTGAGAATCACCAGACACCGAATGATACAATATTATCACAATACTTAACTCTCGATATGCTGGGTATTTCAGTAATATATATTGTGATTAATCATGTTTTCTCACTTCAGTTGTTTTTTTGCTGAAAAATAAGATATTCAAGCATACCAACACTGTCACTAAAACTGCAATACATGTTCCCATAAAATGGAACCCATCTGATAACGGTCTGATATTACTCACATATCTGTCTGCAATTGTATGGGGTCAATTTATGACAATTACAGTGGGGCAAAAAAGTATTTAGTCAGCTACCGATTGTGCAAGTTCCCCCACTTAAAATGATGACAGAGGTCAGTAATTTGCACCAGAGGTACACTTCAACTGTGAGAGACAGAATGTGAAAAAAAATCCATGAATCCACATGGTAGGATTTGTAAAGAATTTATTCGTGAATTAGGGTGGAAAATAAGTATTTGGTCACCTCAAACAAGGAAAATCTCTGGCTCCCACAGACCTGTAACGTCTTCTGTAAGAAGCTTTTCTGTCCCCCACTCGTTACCTGTATGAATGGCACCTGTTTGAACTCATCATCTGTATAAAAGACACCTGTCCACAGCCTCAAACAGTCAGACTCCAAACTCCGCCATGGCCAAGACCAAAGAGCTTTCGAAGGACACCAGGAAAAGTATTGTAGACCTGCACCAGACTGGGAAGAGTGAATCTACAATAGGCAAGCAGCTTGGTGTGAAAAAATCAACTGTGGGAGCAATCATCAGAAAATGGAAGACATACAAGACCACTGATAATCTCCCTCGATCTGGGGCTCCACGCAAGATCTCATCCCGTGGGGTCAAAATGATCATGAGAACGGTGAGCAAAGATCCCAGAACCACACGGGGGGACCTGGTGAATGACCTGCAGAGAGCTGGGACCAAAGTAACAAAGGTCACCATCAGTAACACACTACAACGGCAGGGAATCAAATCCCGCAGTGCCAGACGTGTTCCGCTGCTGAAGCCAGTGCATGTCCAGGCCCGTCTGAAGTTTGCCAGAGAGCACATGGATGATACAGCAGAGGATTGGGAGAATGTCATGTGGTCAGATGAAACCAAAGTAGAACTTTTTGGTATAAACTCAACTCGTCGTGTTTGGAGGAAGACGAATACTGAGTTGCATCCCAAGAACACCATACCTACTGTGAAGCATGGGGGTGGAAACATCATGCTATGGGGCTGTTTTTCTGCCAAGGGGACAGGACGACTGATCTGTGTTAAGGACAGAATGAATGGGGCCATGTATCGTGAGATTTTGAGCCAAAACCTCCTTCCATCAGTGAGAACTTTGAAGATGAAACGAGGCTGGGTCTTCCAACATGACAATGATCCAAAACACACCGCCCGGGCAACAAAGGAGTGGCTCCATAAGAAGCATTTGAAAGTCCTGGAGTGGCCTAGCCAGTCTCCAGACCTCAACCTCATAGAAAATCTGTGGCGGGAGTTGAAAGTCCGTGTTGCTCGGCGACATCCCCAAAACATCACTGCTCTCGAGAAGATCTGCATGGATGAATGGGCCAAAATACCAGCTACTGTGTGTGCAAACCTGGTAAAGACCTATAGTAAACGTTTGACCTCTGTTATTGCCAACAAAGGTTATGTTACAAAGTATTGAGTTGTATTTTTGTTATTGACCAAATACTTATTTTCCACCCTGATTTACGAATAAATTCTTTACAAATCCTACCATGTGGATTCATGGATTTTTTTTTCACATTCTGTCTCTCACAGTTGAAGTGTACCTCTGGTGCAAATCACTGACCTCTGTCATCATTTTAGGTGGGGGAACTTGCACAATCGGTGGCTGACTAAATACTTTTTTGCCCCACTGTATATCCTATTTATTTCTGATAATACAACAATTAACTGCAATAAAGGATCAAAAATCACATACCCGTTGCTCTCTACATAGACAGAAATTTGCATTTAATATTTACATTTGCACTCTGAAACATTTGTATTCTACAGAAACATAACAACCAGCACTTGAGTTGTGCTCGGGTGCAATCACATTGTGATCATAAGCGGCCATGAGTGTGCAACAGCCTCAACTCTGGGCAACCATTTAACCATCACAAGCCATAATTAGTCACAGAATGTGGGAAAAAAAGCAGCCACCAGTTTGTTTTTTTGGAGATGAAAGGCGGTTGCTGTCCTATTTTACTTGTGTGACTGAGCTCTTAGGGGGAAGATTTGTTTCCAGTGTTTCCAGTGTTGATGTTTCAAGTTTTCTTAGATAATGTTATCTCAGGAGTGTGGTGAAGGGGATGAGCTCTCTCAATCGTAGTATTTTTTTTAGAGTAGTTGAACTTTTTTTTTTTTTTTTAAATATTGATATTCGGTGTCCCTGTATGGATACAATATTGCCAAACAAAATATAGCAGTGCTCTGCTGTATGGATTTTTTTCCATTACTCCTACTGTTTTTTTTTTTTAAATCCAGGAACAAAAGAAAGAAGCAATAAATAAAGTAGGCTCAATAGAATGGTATGAAAGCAATAAACAGACTCGTGACGTGGGAAACTGCTGGACCACATTCACATGAGGGACTGATTGGCTCATAATAGACATCCCAGCATCAATAAACATGCACCAGAGGCACTCAGACACAAATTGTAACACATCCTGGATAATTTTATTAGGGAACTAAAATGTTTTAATTTAGATAATATACCAACCTTGTTCCCACAACAATTCCAACTATACTTATAAATTGACTTGTAGTTATATTGCTTTTCTACTACAAGCTTCATTCACACATGCAGCACTTTTATTTTATGCCTTTAGATGCTTTGTTATCATCATTATCATTATCAAATTTTGGCCCATAGACTGGATGAGCCAGGAATCGAACCCTTAAACCTTTCATTTAGTATCTGACCCACTCTACACTTGTAAGCCACAGGTACCTGCCGTGTAACTTTGTCATTCCCCAAGTAAAAGGTGTTTGATGTATTCACAGGTGTTACAGTAAAAAGTCCTAATGAAGAGTATCTTTTGAAAAGTAAGAGTGCCTACAGTAAAACAGGCTGACAAATGGATCTGCTTTTTTCACGGACATACAGATAATTTGTACATTATCATGTGCTTTCAGTTTTGGCTATATGGTTTGTATTCTCTGTATTCTCTTCCTTTTGGTCTTTCCCTCTGAGTAGCTCTAAATAAGTCTGGATGTGGCAGATTTATAGCCATTTTTGTGTGTGTGCATGTGTGTGTGTGTTTGAAAATGTGTTTGTGTGTGTTTGCATGTTAGTGGTTTCATGTTAGTGGACAACTTGTAACATGGAGGGCCCAGCTGAGACAGAAGAAGGTCAATTTGTCCCTTCTGCTTCGGCGTTATATAAGTGTCCCATTTCTCCTCCTTTGGTGCTTTCTCTTTTCCCCATCCGTTTTTCCCGAGTTCTTGTTAGGAAAAGATGCTCAAACGCTGACAAGAGTACATTTTTGAAAAAAATAATTATACACTAATGGTGTTTGTACTTGTACGGCACTCATACACTTAGCAAAAACGTGTCTTGTGTAATGGAAAGTGGTTCGTTCGGTGTAGTTTTTCATTTCTTCCACTGAATGAATCATTCAGTGTTAGGCAAAGCTGATTTATCTTCTTAATGTGTGTTTCTGGGGACGTCAAGAATCACGACAATAAAAGCCACCGAGGATTACTTGGAAGAAAGAAAAGCAAAGCAAAGATCTTCTCTCGCTCTGAATAAAAACGTTAATAATCAGAGAGAGCAAAGCAGCTGTGGGCTTCAGCATGATTTACTCTTTAATATGTTCCATAGCAAAGACTGCAGCACCTTTTATTCATCACAAGCTTCAACGGCAGTTCGTTAAATCTTTTTGATTACCCATAAAGGACCCTTTTGTTCGGGCTATCCACTTTAATTTAAGCTCCATTAAACTGTCATTCTCATAAAAGACACAGCCATCCAAGCCAAGAAAGCATCTTTATATTTCATCTTCCTCTGATGCAAACACAAACAGTGGGAGAGTGGAAAAGCCAGGGGCAGTGGACAGCACACAGAGGCCTTAAAGGTTGGAAAGAGCAGCAGAGGAAGAAACAGAGGGGAGGAAGGAGAAGAAGACAAGTGAGGGCCAATGGCGTCAGAAGAGGGGTGAGAGAGTCTACGTGAGCATCTGATGTTGACAGAGGCATCAAGGAGTCAGCCAAAGGCCCCCAGTGAACTCACATACTTAGTGTGTGTGTATGTTTTCATTGTACTTCATATTCACTGTACATTGGCTCAGAAGGCCAACTTTTGTGAGCTGTCTACTCTACCGTATATAAGTTACATAAAAGGTGTATCACAAGCATCAGCTGCACAGCAGAGCTCCCCCTCGCAGAGTCAAGGATAGGCTTCTCTTTCAAGATGTCATTTGTTGTATCAAACTAAAAAAAAACGAGTCCAGACTCCACTTTGTTGCTACTTAGTGGAATCTGGATGTTTGCTAAGCTTCCTGTACTAACATCTAGTGTGTGACAGTGTGTGTATGTGTTAAGCTTGGGCCACATTGAATGTTTAGATCTCACGGCTGGAGGTGTCATGGCTCTCCCTCTCACACACACGGTCACCCGCACACAGCAGCAGCGCAGGAAGTGTTGGAGCTCCATGACGCAAGATTTTGATGTCACAAATCCCTGTCCCATAAACCCCTGTGTCTGTGTCAGAGCCGGGACGCAGGGTTGCAGACTATGTTATTCTGTGCTAGCCTGCTTCTGTTGCTGTCAGTGTATCTACTGTTGTTTCCTCTTGTTACTTTTTTCTCCTTCTTTCCTTCCTCTGTTTTTTTTGTCTCCTGCTCTCATCTTTTAAAACAAACACATTCTTCAGCTGAGCGCTAATTATATTATGTTTTTTTCAGTTTTTCTGTGTAAATGTGCATCCTGTCTAATGTGAAGAAGAAATAATTGCAGTTTTTATAAAATGTATTAAGTTTCAGGGAATCATTCACAACAAGGACATGCAGCAAAAGCTTTTTTTAAATCATAAGAATGAAGAAAATTCGAGGCAAACGATTAAGTCAATCACAGTTATGTTAGTACCCGTTAAGTACCTCAGTGAGACACCAGGCTGAATAATAATCGCAAGCTGGACATGAAGCAAAATCAGTACTGTTATTGTTTTTATTTAACAACTTGAAGGGGGGAAGGGGGGGGGGGGGGTCCGTGCAGGAAGAGACTAGAAGCAAACAGAGAACAAATTCTGCAACATGTGGTGTCAACAGGTGAAATAACCATTAGTGACACAATGCGAGCAAGTCCCACAATAACTTTGAGTCAAGCAATTAAATTTATTTAGAATTAAATCACAACAGATTTCACCTTAATAACATAAGGAAAAGACTATAACATTAAAGAACTTGCCAATAGTCATGAGCAAGCACTAGGTGATAGCAAGAAACCTCTAAGAGGTCCAAGCTCAGGGAGAGGCAGCCATCTGCTGTCACGAGATGGGGGTGAGGGGAAAGAGAAGGGGAAATTGAAGTGATATAATTGAAGTGACTAATAATGAAAGCATAGGATACCAATGAATTTGGAACATCTGCTTATGCATGCAGCGGTTTATATATTTAGCTAAGTAAAAGAAAAACAATTGTAGGAATCATATGGATAGTGAAGTGAGGTTTTATTGTCTGTATTTTAGTTGTGGAGGATTAAAATATCTTTTAATGGGCCTGTGGTCCTGTTTTCTAAAAATGCACAGTATTCCTCGTTGGGTACAGGTAAATGTTTATGGTCTTAAATTTGCTCTAAAAATTGACAGAGTGGAAAAAATGCAAAGGAAGAAAGAGACCATACATATGGTGAACATTTGGTATGGTGTGAACATATAACACACACAGCCAATCAAACATGCATAAGAAGATTGAAGGGAAATTGTCCAAATTTAAATAAGTGTTTTTTAATGTTGTGATTTTTAACCCCTTTTGATTATACTTCTCTAGGGAAACCATGTTTTTTTGCCCCAAGTAGAGAAGAGAAAACCTTTATTTTAACTTTCTTCTGCTGAGAAGTTTTGTAAAAGCACATAAACATAATTCACTTAAAAACTTTATGATCTGCGTTTGGGAATTTAAACTACATACTCAGTTGTGCTTATGATCTGGGGATATTTTTGTCATGTTTTGAGTCCCTTTGATCCTTTTTATTCCCTTCAAGGCAAATCATAATGCTGAAACATCCAGTGATATTTTAGAAAATCAAAAGCTTCTAAATTTGTGGCACTAAATCGGGCCGTTTCCTGTTTAAAAATGACATGACCCTTCATGCACATGCAGATAGCACAAAGAACGTGAAGAACGTCTGTACAGAGTCAACATAGTCGACCCCATACAAACACCTCTGGTTCCAAAATGCAGTTTTATAAAGATGTTAAACAAGCACATATAGGTGCATCATTTGGGTGTTCAGAGTTTGACCAGTCTTCAGATCAAGTCTTCCCAAAGAGGCACAATGTTGTGTAACCAAAGTAGATCATATCCATAACATATGAGCCATGAGGCAAGAGTCAATATCTGGTTTTAAAGGACGGCTTGAAACGCTAACCCTGGTTTGCTGAGTGCATGCATTCATGCAACCACACAGTGCTTCATTAGACATATGCACTTAGTCAAAACAGTAAACCCTCTCTAACATCAGTACTTGTTTATATCCCCCAAAGAGTACTTATCATGCAACGAGAGCCGTTTGGCTCGGAAGCTTTAGCAGCAGCCTCTGGAGGTGCCTGAAGAGCTCATCTGAGTGAGAGGGGCCTAAATCAGGGACACTGAGGATTGTAGACAGTCAGCACGTACATGGTCCATCTTCACATGTCTGCGCGGTCACTGTGTTCACACACAGACAGGCTTGTCTTGAATTAACGCAGTTTAGATAAACAGCCCATCCTGCCTCTTGCACATCACATTAAGTCCACCTTTGCCTCACGCTTCATAGTGGCAGATGAGTACATTTGGATGTGGGTCCTGTGTATGCATGTATATATTTTGCTGGACTACGATGTGGAAAGCAAATTTGCCTGTGGGGCCATTAATGTTTTAGTCTATTATACTCTAATGCGCTTTTTCTGTGTCCCTGTGGGTTGCAGTGGTCACCATTTACTCCACATTGGGAGGTCCCGCCATTGCCCACGGGCTGAATGAGACTCAGGTGACCCACATCATCACCAGCAGGGAGCTTCTGGAGACCAGACTCAAGGTTAGAATACACAGAGTAAATTCTCTCTGCAAATCTTTTTTCACAGGAAATTTATTTTTCATCACAAAGTATAAGAAACTACTAGACAAAGCCGTATAAAGCAGCGAACATTACAGTGACAAACATCATTGTGTGGACAAATATCTCATATATCTGATCTTCTGAGGAAACGTCGGAGCCAAAGAGCCAACGAGCCAAAGAACACAATGTTCAGCGCTGACAGAACAGAGAAGTTGCAGCGTCCCATAACAGAGTTGTAAATGTTAGAAGACACGTGCCGAATACTTTGGCATGTTTTGGCCAGGTTCAGTGCCAAGACAAGCAGTGCTCCTGCATTTCATCTTTCCATTTTTATTGAGGCGGCATAAACAGAATGTTCCTTTGTTCACTTGTTCACAGAAAAACCGACTCTTTATCTTTTGTCAATATAGAAACAACATATATCAAGATGGCATGTTTGTTGTGTGTGTGTGCGTGTGTGCATGCGTGTGTGTGTCTGTGTGTCAGGCCATCCTAACAGACGTTCCAAGGCTGCAACACATCATTGTAGTGGACAATGCACCGACTGCGTGGCCCGGCTATCCACGTGGCATCAGCATCCACAACATGGCTGCGGTTCAGAAGCTGGGAGCCAGGCACGAGAATGGTAGGTTTTGTCTGTGTGTCTGTTCATTGATTTATGTGAAGTTTGCTTTCAAGAGTTCATGACTCACAGAATTAGGATTGCTCCGTTTTAAAACATTAAAAAAGTATTTAGCTGCTTGCCCATTAAGAAAAAGGTTTTCTCTACAGTTTTGTGTATCATGGTGAGTCACAGTGACAATTAGTCACCACACGCCACTTGAGATAAAGCACTTTCTTGCAGGACATTAACAGTGTAAACAGATCTATGTAGTGTTTAATATTTTCCACGTTACTTCACTATGGCAAAATGCCATTTTCCAGTGAAGGATTTTGGAGCTCTAAGGAGGCATTTTGATCTGAAATTGTGGCCTTAACTATAGTTTGACAAAAAAACCCTCTTAAAAGCCTTTAGAAGTACGGTGTGAATATTTTTTAACTGAAATAAATAAAAGACGCAAAATATGAGAAGAACAACAGTCATACACTAAATCAAATAAAATACAAGTCATAAAGTTTCATAAGGTGTCACTGAAGAGAAGAAGAGATTGAAAGAAGAGCTTTAAAAATCAGACAGAGGCCGGCCTAATGTGCAAAGGCAGATCATTCCACATTCTGGGAGCCACAACAGTTTTAAGCACACTCAAGAGCAGTTCATCAGATGAAAACGGGTGGGTGCAAAAGAATGCAGGAGCTCAGAGAGTTGCGGAAGGGCAAGACCAATGAGGCCTTTAAAAGGGAAGAAAAGACATTTAAAATGAATCCTAAAATGTTAGGGCAGACAGTGGAGTGAGGCTACAATGGTTTCAGAATCAGCCTGGAAACAGTCGGCTTTGTTTTGGCCAGCTGCCTCAATTGGAAAAAGCTTGATTTAGCCACTGCCCTGATCTCACTGTTAAGCTGAATGGTCAGCAGCACACAACACACCATATTATTTGTCAGATAATTCCACTGTAAAAGCTCCAAAAGGCTCCAGCAGCACAAACACAGCTGAAGGGTCCAGTTCAGTGACTTCAATCAGTGTTCATGAGGCCTAGCGGAGATCAGTCAGGTGTAGCTGCCACTGTCCACACCTGACAGTCCAAGCATCCACCACTCATGTGGCTGTTTTGAAGAGGAAACTATCCTTACACTTCAGTATCAGGCTCTAAACATACTTTTTATTACAGTTAGTTTTTTAACACGCGGGCATACAGGGACTGACTCTCTTTTGGATGCAGCCTGACTAGAAGAACTGCAGAACTGCCGCTTCATTTTTGTTTTCCTCTGAGGTTACAGTCAAGCTCAAGTCAAAAGAGAGCTACACCTACACCACACAGCTGTCCTAACTTTGCTAGTGTGGTTTCTGTGACTAAGCAGCGCTCTGTTAATGGATCTGGCAGCATTTCTGGTGGAAACCAAACTTTACATTCCTCCCTGTGCCACTTGGGACACAGACAGCAGCTTGCAGTGCTTCTGTTTTCCCATGGATACAGATTTTCAAAACCGAATGTCTATTTCGTTTATTCAGTTATATATACACATTGAATTATTTTTCTTTTAAAAGTGTATTCATCAACATCATCAACTAATAAAATGACAGTTGGCCACTTGGGGGCAGCAGAAGCAACCTACAACACACTTGTTACAAGCTTAAAGTGAATAAAAGCAAGTTAAACAAATCTATTATCAGGCAGTGCTGTTATAACTTATAAAAGACAAAAAAACAAACAAACAGCAGAGTGCCTTGAAGAGAAGCACCTTTCCAACTAAGAGGTCCTAAAACACTACCGTTCACAGCACGTGTTTTAATCTGCCAGGCTTTTTGACGTAGCCATCTCTTCCTCTCAAGTAAATGAAATAGTCAGGGCTTGTTTCTTGGGGGCATGGAGTGGGGGCAGATTGGTATCTGGCCCATTAGGTCATGTGAAGAAGGAAGTGCTAACATCTGTGTCAGATTAAGGTTGATACCGTGCATGCTCAGTTAGCACACAGATAAGGAAGAGGCCATCACCCATCTTCACTTTTTATTGAGGCCCCTTGAACTGACTGACCCAAAACATGTCTAGCTGGTAGAGTCATGTGCAGATAAAGGGAGAAGGAAGTAGGAAGGGAGGATAGAGCGCTGGGATATAGGCGAGGGTCATGTTTACACATGGCGCTATTAACTTCACATGACATCAGCTTTCGGAGTGCACACGCCTCATATCCACATCTCTGGAGGGAGAGAAGCGATGTCTGCCCTTGTGACTATGATGCACTTTACTTCATCCTTTGGTTTGTCAGTGCCTGCTGAGCTTGAGCCTCTTAGATCTGTTTTTGTTCTCGGCAGAAAGCGAAAAACAAAAACCAATCTCTTGTTTCCCAACTGGTTCTGTTCCCGCTGGAAACTGACTTGCTCTTTACTTATTTATTCAGACCGTAGGAGTCCAAGAGAGGGATCAGAAGGCAAGAGATTCATCATATTGTGCTCTGCTGTCTAGACATGCGAATGTCCTTTTCACTGCCTTTATCTGCTGTGTTCTTTGATGTAAAGAAACATTCACAGCAGCTTTTCTTGTACTTGATCACATGTTTTGATTGTTAACCTTACCTGCTGGGAGGCAGTGATGAAAACAGACTGCAACTGAAATCATGGGTGGAAAGGGAAGCTGTGTTAGGCTGCATTCAGCCTGACTGTGCTGAATGCATAAAAAAAGTCATGCACAACTTTTGCTACAGTGCAATGTCAAGGAATATACCAACTCTTTGCAGTAGCCAGTAAAACACATGCAGTTGTACAGTTCTTGGTAAAAGTTGGAAACCAGGAAGTTCTATAGTTTATGGAAAATTATCCTACTTCTTAATTCCTTTATGTCCTCATCAAATCATTTCCTAATCATTTCACAGATTCAATCACTAGTTTTAAATCATATTGAATACAGAATGATGTTTCTGTATTCAAAAAATGATTAAAAAAAAAGAAGAAGCCTGGTTTCTTTGGGCAGGTCAGCACTGTGATTGACAGGTCACTATAATATATAACCGTACAGTGTTTGTCTTAGCCAGTGCTAATCGCATCTGGTGTCAAATCATCAAGATGATCATAAATACTTGACTAGCTGATGTGTAACATCTGTTACTCAGCGACGTTTTTTTGAGGACCGATACTCGAAAATCTAAAATTTATGCCTACATTCACCCTCAGCCTTGTGCACGCCACGTGACAGCTAGAGAATCATTCTCACGCAAATATGTTGGCCTGAAAGAAGATTTGGACCTACACACAGTTTTTAAAGTCTGCACACACCATACTGTTAACATACTTGTCATCAAATGGGCACAGCTCAAATAGTTTAAAAAAAAAAGGGGCAACCATGATTAAAGAGGAACAACCGAGCATAAGGAAGAGTGTAAGGAGGGAGAAGAGAATAGATAAGAAAGGACAGACAGCAGCAAACGACATGAGAAAGAGAAAAGATCAACACGTGCAAATGGTGTTTTTGGCGAACGCACTTATTTAAACTCTGCATTGTGCCAGATGTGTTACCTGATTAGTTGAAATTAGGTTATTTAATTTCTGAGATAACCATTTAACATTTCTGTGTGTTTGACCCTTAAGTCATGGGGTTTTTCCTACATACAAAAAGACTTTTTTTTAGCCAGCACACACACAACAAATGAACCGTGTTTCTGGGGATTGTTTAAAAATTGGTTCATTTTTGTGCTATAAACCATTAATCCAGTTCTGCCACCACCTTTCTCTGTTGACATTCCAGCAACACGTGAGCGCAAGACCCCGCTGCCCTCGGACATTGCAGTCATCATGTACACCAGCGGATCCACAGGCATTCCAAAGGGCGTTATGATCTCCCACAGCAACATCATCGCTGGGATTACAGGAATGGCCGAGAGGATTCCCAACCTGTGGTAAAGACCTCAAACGTGCTTATTATACCACACCCCGGGATATGGTCTAATAGTTTTGGGTTTTAAATGTAATGATTTTTGACTCATCTGTTTGTAAAATATGGAGGCAGTTTTGCAGGGAAATTCACTTTCCAAAGCAGCTTATCTCCTCTGCTACACGTCCAAGCAGAATCACCAGCCAGCAAACATACAGATTAGAACATGCCATTTAGGTTTGTTCATTAACAGAAGAGTGTGATGCACTGGATTACTGGAAGCAGAAGAAATATAATCAAAACTGTAATCAAAACACTGTAATCAAAACTAAGCTGAGGTCAATGTTCAAATTTCTCTCTTCTGCATGTTTCAAAGGAATATTTTAACTAACATTATGGGAAATATGCTTGTTCAGCTGGTATCATCATGCAGCTCAATTGCTTATATTAAAAGAGAAACTGACCCGTCTCCGGGGATTAAGATGGGAGTGAGAGGAAACAGAAAAGGGAGGGAGTTTAGTATGAGTAGAGGAACAATGTGGGAGAAAAGGAGTCAGGGTGAGATGGATGGAGGTTAAAGGGGTTTAGTTGTGACAGTCTCAGTCGATCTTATGAAAATGTTGGATTTCCTTTGTGGATTAAGTAACACGGCTATGTAAATCTCCCCCTCATTCATGGCTTGAATGTACAACATGTTCACTAAAATGGAAATTTCCCCAAAATTTGGTTGTTACTTGAGTTGAGATGAATATGTTTTCAGTAGGTGAACTCAAAGGAAATGTAGCTCATAAACAGTATATATCTTGAAAATATGACTAATGTATAACTTGCAATAGTTTGTCTTAGTACTGATTCAGCTTGATGAAATAAACGACTGATTAATTTCACTAAAGGGTCATTCTGTCTCAAATCAACCAACCAAATTCGAATTGAATATACAGACTGTAATGATTGCTGTTAATTTCAGTTTTTTTTAGCAAATACCTTTTCAAATAATTATTTTTTCCAAACACCATTGACCCACTTTCATGCAGTTTGCCTTGCACATTGAAATCTGTGGCAATGTTTGAACAATACAAAAAATAAAAAATATATGCATATATATCTTAAAAAGTGTTTTATATATAAAGGTAAAGTTTTTACGCAAATTGGGAAAGGTGAAGCAGGAAGCCTTCTAGAAATTGTCTGACTGGAGATGGGATGACCCTAAGACCTTCATGTCCGCGGTAGTCTCAAACATTTAATAGCCCACATCAAATCGGGGGTTTTGAAGTCTGCGTGTGTTTTTAGTGAAGAAGACACCTACATCGGCTACCTGCCTCTTGCCCATGTACTGGAGCTCAGTGCAGAGCTCGTATGTGTGTCTCATGGCTGTAGGATTGGCTATTCATCGCCTCAGACTCTTGCTGACCAGGTAAAACCTCTCATCTGTATCATCTGAAGTGCATTCTGGTTTTAGGGTTGACTTTCATGTATCTTATATTCAATATATTGTGGTGAAAAAGAAAGTACACCCTTTGTTTGTTCTATGATTTTATATATCAGGACATCTTTACCATGTTCTGAAACTATTTAAACACCACATCAGATGAATAAGAACACACGACATATTACACTGTCTCATTATTCATTCAACAAAAAAAAACTAAGCCAACATGTAGAAGCATTGTGTGAAAAACTAAGGATACATCATGATTCAGCAGCTTGTAGAACCTCGTTTAGAAACAGTAACATCCTGTATGACTTTATCAGTCTCTCACATCATTGTGGAGGAATTTCGGCCCACTCTTCTTTACAGTCGTGCTTCAGTTCATTGAGGTTTGTGATACCTTTATGCGCCGGTCTCTTAGCCATAGCATTTCAGTCAGGCTGAGGTCTGGACTTTGACTGGACCAATGCAGCACCTTGATTTCTTTCTCTTTTCAGCCATTTTTTGTAGATTTGCTGCTGAAATTAGGATCATTATCCTTTTGCATGATCCAATTTCAGCCATGCTTTAATTGTAGAACAGATGGCCTCACACAGGGCTGTAGAATACTTTGGTATCCAAGGAGTGCCCAGGTCATGTGGCTTAAAAACAAGCCCAAATCATGAAGCCTTATACAGTTGGTATAAAGTTAATATAAGGTGATTGTGCTGTGTATGGCCAGACATCTCCACTTTGGTCTCATCTGTCCAAAGGACATTGTTGCGGAAGTTTAGTTGCGAGGCTTTCTCCTGACAACCCTTCCAAATAAAAAATACTTCTCTTTCTAATTATACTGACCTGAAGTTTAAGGGTTAAAGGCCTGTAGAGTCTGAGATTTAGCTCTTGGGTTTTTTGCAGTTTCTCTGAGGATTGCTCTGTCTGACCTTGGGGTGAATTTGCTGGGACGTCCACTCCTGGGAAGATGGACAGCTGTCTTGAATGTTTTCCACTTGTGAATAATCTTTCTCGCTGCAGAATGATGGACTTCAAATAGTTTGGAGATGACCTGATAACCCTTCTCAGACTGATGAGCACCAACAATTACTCTTCTAAGATCATTTCTGATGTCTTTCCTCCACTGCATCTGTCAACACTCATGTGGATACTCGAGACCAGCAAACTACCAAAACTTCTGGTTTTATAGAGGTGCTCACACTTGCAGATGATCAGTTCTAAGCATGTGTTTGATTTGCAGGACATGCTTGCTATTTACCCTCTGAATTCCTGTGGAAACAGCAGGGGCATACTTTTTGTTAAATAAATAATGAACCAATATAACATATTCATCTGAGGTTGTATTTAAATAATTTTAGATCCCGCTAAGCATCAGATTATTTTTCTGTTATGTACTGATACAAAAACAACCTTAAAGTGGACAGAGGGGATACTTTTACTTTTTCATGACAGTATATAGCTGGATCTAGTAGATTTTTAGACATCATTTCAGTCCGAATATGTGCAAAACAAACCCCAAAAATGAGGTAACAGCTAATTACAAATGTAATAATTTAAATTATCAATTGATGTTTCTTTCTCCCACCCTAAGTCAACAAAGATCAAGAAAGGAAGCAAAGGAGACACCAGTATGCTCCAGCCCACTCTGATGGCAGCGGTCCCGGTATGGCTTAATGCACTGTCCAGCATAGTGTTAGAGAACCATTACCATTAACAATAACAGTATCACTCACTGACTCACTCGACTTGAGTCTGTATGTCAAACAATGCTGCTGGCTTGCGTTTGAGGCCTGTGCACAAGGTTTACTCATGGAATAGCAGTGATAGAGTCCAGCAGTCTTGGATCTGCTGGATCTTGGTCTGACGTAAATACATCCTACCAATGGTCAATGCTGCATTTAATCACCAGACAATGTTTGATTCCCAGGGGTCTAAGTTGAATATTTGTGGTTACCTAGTGCAGCTTGTCTTTGAAGTAAATTTGACTAATTAATCCATTTCAGCAGTAAGGACTCCGAGATGGGCTTTGCTTAAATTTTTTTTACAGTTTGTTTATTAAAGAACACCCCAAGGTAGTCAGAATATGTCAGAATTTAAGCTGCTCTAATCACGTGGACATTTTTAACATTTTA
This sequence comes from Mchenga conophoros, assembly GCF_057382185.1. Lineage (NCBI taxonomy): Eukaryota > Metazoa > Chordata > Actinopteri > Cichliformes > Cichlidae > Mchenga > Mchenga conophoros. The sequence goes on along the minus strand of NC_140539.1, from coordinate 7,944,232 downwards.
CACAGTTAATGCAAAAAAACTTTAATGTGAAATTAGGTCATTTGTAGCTACAAGTTGTTTGTTTCAGTCTTTTCACTTTCCTTTTACAACACTCAACTTTTGGTTTGGTAGAAATGCTGCAGATGGCTGTTTTAAGTGAAAGAGTCCAAAAACCTACCCCCCACCCCCATTTGCTCTAAACCAAAAACCACATTTAGTAGCTACTTGGTAGATGTATGATGTGTATGAAGTGATTATTATTAAAAGGGGGAAAAAATGATGGTATATGATGGACTAAAATTCAGACTGTGGCCTGAAACATGACTTCAAACGAATCCAAGTGTTCACGCTTTTGAAGGTTCTTCTGGTTGTAGTTTTATTGTGCTTTGCTGCAGAGAGATATTCATACAAATACTCAACAAAATTTAGCACTCTGTTCAGTCGTGTTGGAGAAACAGGGTGTCTACAGGTCCAAAAGAAGTCTTAATTATATTATATTTTACTGTTAAAGTGTCTTTTAGTTTGCATTTTCCAGCTTGCAGTATCTTAATTTTCCCCCATTCTACAACCACGTCCTTATTCACAAGTTGTCACAGCGGGTAGCGCCACATGCTTGATTTGGAAGAGTTTTATGCTTGATGCTCATCCTGACACAACTCCAAAAGGATACGTGTCTCTTCCCGGGACATTCTACAAAATTCATATACTGAAATTGTGTTTTGGAGGCTGTAGTATTTTTGGAATACTTTAAAGTCCAATCCATGCTTCAATTCAGAAAGCTATAACAGCTATATCTACAGCCATAGTATGATAAATGTTATTTCTTCAAGTAGTCAATAGAAGTGGACACATACAGTTGTGGTCAGAGGTTTACATCCACTCAACATGGGCATAAAGGTCGTGGTAATTTGGGGGCTTTTAATTATTTCTTCATTGCTCTTTTTCTAGGATGGAAACTTGTACAACATGTTGCCAAATGTCTTCACTCACACATCCAAATCATTGAATTCAGATATTCTAGTCACAGGTAAATAAAATCAAGCACTTCTACATGCAGACTGCTTCTACAAACATTTGTGAAAGAACAGCTCGCTCTCAGGAGCTCAGTCAAGTCCAGCGTGGTACAGTGATAGGATACCACCTGTGTAACAAGTCCAGTTGTGACATTTTCTTGCTACTAAATGTTCGACAGTCAGCTGTAGGTGTTCCCGCTAAACACTGATTGGTGGATGTGTGATCATGTCTATATTGGGTCTGTCGGTCCCAATATAGATAGTATTTTAGTTAATCAACTCATTTGTTTGTAACCAGGTTAAAACTGTCATTTATTGAAATGTGTTGAAATATTAAATATGTTGAAATCTATGTAAAATAGTAATGGTTAGAGTATTTAGAAAATGTTTAAATTCCTTTTGCTCTTAAACTTATGAAACAGTGTGTTTTATAAGTTTAAAAGAGCATTTGCATTAAGTATCAAGTATCCTGTTTCATTGTGAATGCCTGGTGTTACAAAACAGCCCCTTCAGTGGGCCAAAATTGGAGGTCCAAAAATGACTTATAAAAGATGTCACTCCAACATCACTTTGTGCAGTGGGTTAATAACAAAGTGGAAGCAACTGGTATCAAGAATCACTCAGCCATGAAGTGGTAGGCCAAGTAAAATCACAGAGCGATGTTAGCAACAAACCTTCAAACTTCATGTGGTTTCCTAATTACCTCAAGAACGGTGTGTAGAGAGCTTCATGGAATGGGTTTTAATGTCTGAGCTGCTGCCTGCAAGTCTTATATCACCAATTACAATGCAAAGCGTTGGATGCAGTGGTGTAAAGCACGCCACCACTGTTGTCTGGAGTGACGAATTACGCCTCTCGGTCTCTCAATCCAATGAACGAGTCTGGTTTTGGTGGTTGCCAGGAGAACGGTAAAGTGTACAAGTTTGGTGGAAGGGCGATTATGGTGTGGGGTTGTTTTTCAGAAGTTGAGCTTCTCACTGAAAACCCTTTACCCCTCCACATATCTCTTATCATTGTGGCCACATAGCCAAGTCTTTATCTTGTCTCACCATAAAACGTCTCTCCAGAAGGCATCTAATCAGAATCAGAACTTTATTAATCCCAGACGGAAATGCGTGAGTGAAAGAGTGTTGTGAAATAAATTAATTTTATGCTGGCAAAGAGAAACTGCCTGTTACAATCATACATGGACAGCAATCTATGCAATCTTTTGATTCCGTGTAGAGAATTTGAGAAAAACCAAGAGAAATTCAAACTTATGCAGCCAATTCCTTTTTTCTTTTCTTTGCCTCATTAAAGATGTCTGGAAAAAGAACAGAAAAAAAAGAAAGCATTAAAAGCTCCAAATTAATATGACATTCCATAATGAGCAAATCTGTGTACATTGTGGCCTCAAAGTTCTTATCCTTTTTTTAAAAACTTTACCAGTTTGATGCCCAAGTTCACACTGTATTTACATGTAAATTGTTTTAACTGTATTATTAGGATGAAAAGTTACATTTGCTAACCTACCTGTTGTTCAAAAGTCAACAGACTGCAGACAAATTGATAAAGTGATAGTCTCGGTACTTTTCCTCCATTCAGGATTTTGTTTTCCCATATCTTGTTGTTTGACTGTGACCATTGCCAATACTGAAGACGCCTGAAAATGAATGTCATCTAACAAGCTAGTTGTATTCAATACAGGATGCACTCTTCTCTCCCTCTCACTCACATGGAGACACCCCCCCCCCCCCCCCCCACCCCCATCTCCCAGTGGTCGTAGTGTAAAGGCCAGAGGGCCCCAGTTTCTGGAACCATTCACAGCTGTAAACAGAACGTGAGAAAGCCCCATGTGGTTATCCCCACGACACGCACACACATACAAATTGTTTGCTGTGATATGACAGCAGGCGGCTGCATGGATCCTGTGTCGACTTCCTCTCTCACTGCTTCATGCACACACGTACACACACATGCACAAACCCAACAGGACCAGCTGGTTTTTATTGTTTTTTTGGTGGGAGGGGGGTTTGTTTGTGCCCTTTCCCCATTTCACCATGTCCAGCCTTTTGTCGACACTGATGTAGATGATGAAGTGCTCTTGATCTGTGGGTTTCTGTTCTCTGCACCACAGTCCCTTTGGTAATACAAATTGATACCACTTCCCATGATTGACATTGCTCTTCCTTGTACCGTCATGTTCCTAGTACCACTTCAGCCCATTTTTAGCAAAGAAGATATTTGTTGTGAATGTTGGGCTAAGGCATTTTGGGCATTGGAAAGAAGATAGTTTGAGCTGATATGACTGACAGTGGCTTAGTTACCCAGTATTAACAGAGAAACATGTGCATTCACTAGGACCTCCAAGTTTCTGGCCACCAGGCAGATTGAAATGTGATACTTCCTTTTTTTTAGTCTGTTCTTGGACTCCTGTGGAAAAATATCTGCATCCTCTGCTGCTTAATGTTCACCAGCTCATTTCTAAGTCTGTCTGTTGTTTGGTGCTCAGAAAGTACTTCAGCTGAAACTTAGTGTTAATCAGAATAGAGATGAATACAGATGCTCATTCTGGTGATTATTCTCCTGTAATGTATCAGTGAAAGCTGTTCCAAGGAAGTCCTAAATGTTTTGCTTTGTCGCTTATCTGGCATATTGTTATACTTTAAACAAAGGAGCTCAGAAGGAGCTGCTTTAGCTCACCTGGTTGAGCTGCTGCCACTGCAGGGGCCTGGGTTTGAGTCTGCTCCAATCCTGTGTGTCGTCCCCCTACCTTCCTATCCAACAAAGGCTAAATGTCAAAAAATAAATATAAAAAAAACAATCTAATGTTTAGGGCCACAGTTAGTAGTGGGTTTACCACATGGTTTTGTTTATTCCAAAGAGAGATTCCTTCTTCTGGTTTGCTTTTGTTTTGTTTGTTTTTTTAGTTTTGTAGGTCACATAGAAATTAGAAACACATTAGATATCCATTGGGGAGCCTTATAGTTATGAAACCAGAATTGAAGAGCACACGTGCATGTGTGCTTGTGTTGATCTTTTCTTTTGTTTTATAAAGTTTCTTAAATATGAGATTTGGGGGTTTTGAACACATTAGTGTTTAGTCTTTTTTAAAAACCTCCAAAGCAGGGACCATATGTCTAAGCCCACCCAACATGAAGGTTAACTCCTATTGTCGTCCTGTGACAGGGATATTGCTATCAGTGTATATGTTGGTTTAGATGTCAAACATTTCTGCACATTGATGCTGAAAAAACATGCTTAGGGTAACATTAGAACCGGTGTCATCGCATAGTCTGTCCAGCAGAGTGTGCTCCAACTTACAATGGCTGGATTCTTTTCCGTGCTTTCAAAAAAACTTTAATAAACTCTCATTGATTTATTTACCAAATGTTTCTAAGAAAAAAAAATATTGGCTTAGATATTTATATTGCGATCTTTTTGCACCATATAAACTTGCACTGGTCTCTAAAATCCAGCATTGCTCAAGTTCTGCTTCGTGCCAGAGTTCAGATACATACTACTCTTCATTGCTCTGACTCCAGTATAATCACCTTTAATAATCACCACAGCTGTAAGTTCACTTATAGATTAACTATAAAATTTACATTTCTTAACCATCATTTTAGTCTTTTCTCTGTATCTGTATCAGTCTTAACTGTTGCTCTTATTGTTACCTTTTACATAATAATGCTCTTTTTCTTTTCACCCTGTCCCGCCTCCTGACTTCAGGAGATCATGGACCGTATCTATAAGAACGTGATGACAAAGGTCGAGGAGATGAACTGTGTTCAGCGAACACTCTTCATTCTGGCATACAACTACAAACTGGAGCAGCTCGCCAAAGGATACAGCACACCACTGTGTGACAGGTATGGAGACTTATATCACCAATTACTGTTGCATTTGCAGCTTGGACTCTCAAGGAATATTTAAAAGTCATAATTTCTTCATGTATTTCCTCCTTTGTTCATCCAGACTGGTGTTCAGGAAAGTCCGCTCTCTGCTAGGAGGACGGACACGGGTGTTGCTTTCAGGTGGAGCGCCACTCTCAGCAGCCACGCAGCGTTTCATGAATGTGTGTTTCTGCTGCCCAGTGGGTCAAGGATACGGCCTGACGGAGACCTGTGGAGCTGGAACCATTAGCGAGTGTGAGCATGAATGGAAATCTTACAGTAGGCATGCCTACTGTCAGATTTGTAATGTGTGAAATTATTTTAGTTTGAAATGTGTAAAATTTCAAACCACTCACAAATTAGAAAAACGAAAACATTTTATGTCATTAATTTTTACCCCTCAGCCCTAAAAGGCTGATGATGTATTGTCATCACCCCACCTAGTGAGCGGATGGGATGGACACCCAAGTTGATGAATATGAAAATTGATCAATCGAGAGTGAGCGGATGTAATTTTTCTAGCTTATACCAAAGGTGCATCTGTTAAAAATCTCAGATGAGTTCAAATCTCTGTGACCTCAACCCATGTCAAGGTCAGAGGTCAAGTTTTCTGAAAATAACCAAGGACTTTAATATTCATACCACAGGTGTAGCTACTCAGAGTCTGAGTGTTAGCACTGCCGGTCATCAGTATTTTTAATGTGAGCTGAACACATTCAGTGTAAAATTCCTGTATCCTATTTGGCAACAATCAGTCAGATCACAGTTCCCATCTGTCTTGTGCAAATGAAAAAAATACACTCACTTGTGAGTTTATTAGCTTCAACCAGTTTAACTAATTCAGTCCAGTACAGTCCTGTTTTTTTTAACTGTTTTACACATGCTTTGATTCAGCTGTATGATCACCAAGTGTATTGGTATCATTGTGACACACTCACAGTTGTGCCTATTATTCTGCTGACCCTATTTTTATAAACGAGGCTAGACTAAACAAGGGAAATGCCTCACTACAATGGTAGTAGACTGTAGTAGCTACTGCTAGGTGTACCTAAAAATCTCAGCAAAGCTAAAGCTACAGACCTCCTTTAGTGAACATAGAGGGAGAAATAATTTTAAGGTCACATTTTACTATTGTGCTTTATGGATACCGAAATGGGCAGCGCTACTGCAGGTTACCCTGTAAATCTGCAGGGCATTTAATAAAGTCACAGACAGGACCCCCGCTTCATAAACAGCTGGAAGCGACACTCCAAACCACTGTTATGTTATGCTTAGTCTGTGTGCAGTGGAAGACAGACAAACAGAGGGACAGACACTGTTTATGTACAGTATTACACTTTATTGCTGATTTTATCATGATATGTAAGAATAAAAATGGGATATTGCCAATATTTTAGGCATCCTTAGAATTTCACAAATCACATTTTTTCAGGCAAAATTGCTAGCTTGTTGTGTTTATTTGTTTATTTAACAGGGACATTCCATATTACTGGATATCAATGTGAATATATAAGATGTAAACATGCTGGGCTTTAGTAAAGCTGCTAATTTACATCTATAGAGCCCAGGCACGTAACATAAAAATATACTTACTACCAGTTTTTTCTCAATTTTCCCATATTTTTCCAATCAAATCCTGGCACCCTCCTATTTTGTGGTTTTTCCCCATGAAATTCCCGTCAACTTCGACAGCCTGAAAGCAGAGATAAAAACAGGGGGAGAACACAAAGAGGGACAGAGGCCTTATAGCCAGGATGGGAAAATGGATAAGAGGAAAATAATTAGTAGATATACAGTGCGTGGGTTGCAGTAAACAAAAAAAGGGAGTATATTATCTGTTTTCAGCAGAGTGGTGTGGAAAAATCAACATTAGCAATAAGTCACGCTACACTGAGACCCTATCAAGTTTTTAAAAAAAAAAAAGGAAAGAGAAAAAGAAATGAATATGAAATTTTATGAGTTTTGTAAAAGAAAACAGAAGAAAGAGTGATAGTCTCCATTCCCTCATAAACATGAAGACCAAGAATGTTTCACATAACTACGGTGCCAATGTCTGTCCCAATAATCAGATATGAATTAATCTATCTGTTCCACTGCCAAAGCATTTGCGAAATGTAAGAAACCCTATCAGCCTTTCCCAGGCAGACCAGACCAACAGACCCATCAAATCCACTGTGGTCATCTGAGTCAGGAAAACACTGAGTTGCGAACACTCCTTAGGGATGGGGTTTCCATGGCGAGGGAGCAAGTCAGGTCGTGTTGCTATGGCAATAAATGTTGTGCCTTGATGCTAGTGTGCTCCCTGATATGTGCGTGTGTCTATGTGTGTTGTCTGTTCTAGTGTGGGATTACAGCACTGGGAGAGTGGGAGGACCACTGGTGTGCTGTGAGATCAAGCTTAAAGACTGGGTGGAGGGTGAGTGAGACTGGGAGAGGCACTACGCACATATACACACACATTTTATGATGGTATAAACACAGTCATTTGCATTCATATTCAAAAAAACATCAGTCTGCATGTTTTGTTTCTTTATGGGTCATCTTTTACACACATACGCACTTGATCCAACACTTTCTTTCACATTTCCCTGCCTGGTGGGACTTTGAGCATTGCTCTGTAACCTTGTAAGGACAGCACTGGTCTCTCCACTTTTTACGTAAGGAATCATAACTCACTTTCATTGCACTCTGTTGAAGTTTTGATACTTATCGAGTTGAGTTTATTCCTTGCAGAGTAAAAATAGAATTTTAAGTAAACATACCATCTGATTTTTGGGGGTTTTTTGTTTCTCAGCAGTGTTATGATGTAGCAGATTCAGTCCAATAAATGTTTTTTCATTTCTAATCTGCTGATGCTTTTAGGTGGGTACCGTAGCACTGACAAGCCTTATCCCAGGGGAGAGATTCTCATTGGTGGGCCCAACGTAACGATGGGATACTACAAGAAGGATGCGAAAAACCAAGAGGACTTCTTTGTAGACGAGAACGGCCAGCGTTGGTTCAGTACAGGCGACATTGGAGAGTTTCAGGAAGACGGCTGTCTCAAGATCATTGGTGAGGAGGCATGAGGAGGTGTGTGTGTGGGTGGAGTGTGTAGAACGAGAAGGTCTTATCCTGGTTTTTATCGTCACTAAGTCTGAAGCTCACATTCTCATGCTGTTGCCCATGTTGTGACTCTCATGCTTGGTCTTGTTCCAGACAACCTTTCATCTCCACTTGCCATTTTTTAGTGTGTCAGAAAAGCTTTTAACAAATCACATTTTACTTCGCATCCTAGTATGATTTCACGTTTCTGTTTACTTCAGTGAGCCAGCCCCAGCCCCCTACTTTCCTCTTTTATCAAGATGTTCAGATGCAAGATGTTCATTTTGTTCAGATGCACACAGCTGAGTAGAAAATGCATCCTTCTATCTCACTTCCTCCTTTCTTTTTAAGATATATCCACATATATGCATGGACATACACACTTTTTACAGGCTGCTCCCTTTGCTGTGTTTCCAGATCGTAAGAAAGACTTGGTGAAGCTGCAGGCAGGAGAGTACGTTTCCCTGGGAAAGGTGGAGGCCATGCTGAAGAACTGCCCTCTGATCGATAACATCTGTGCCTATGCCAACAGGTGTGTGAGGAGTGGGGCAGTGAAATATTCATAAGAGTAGTTTACAGATCCACTGAAACCTTTATTATCTCTGTGGATCCTGTTCTTTTAGATCGTCGTATTGGTTTGACTTTTAATTATAAAATAGACCTCTCGCATTAGCTTCTTTCCATAATCTATAATTGTGAACATACCACGGCAGACCTAATGACATTTTCATGCTTTTCAGCATTAACTTTTTATTAACTCGCACGGTTGCTGTTTACACACTGCTTGGCTGAAGCTTTGCAACTCCCAGCTACACACTAACAACAACAGCATCTTTTCATTAACTCCAGTTGCTGCTATAAACACCCTCAGTCAGCCGCAGCTTTCCAGCTCACAGCCCGACTCACATCATCAAGAACAACCACTCTCAGGACCCTCTGGCACAGATACAGATGAGGACAGAATTATTAGTTCCTCTATGAAAGTTTCTTTTTTTAAAAGAGTATTTCCCAAGTTCCAGTTAGAAGAACAAGGAATTTCTTACGCAGCCTTTCCAAACATCCTGGTTTTATTTTGTGTGCTTACAAGCAAAATTATTTTACAAAAACTACCAAGGTCAAAATTATTGATGCTAATAGTTAATTATGTGTTCTTTATGCTATATAATAGCCTGCAGTCTTTTGTTGTAGTTTTCAGTAAGTCAAACTCGTGTCCTGAACAATCCCAGCCCATTCTTCTTTGGAGAATCTCTCAAGCCCCTCCAGATTCGTACGCCTCTCCCTTCTTTCTCTAAATATAAGCAGCATCTCTGTGGCCAAAGAGCTTTACTTTCACTTCATCTGACCAAAGGACGTGCTTCTAGTATGCAGGTTTCCTTAGCATATTTCAGTCTGTCTTTCTGCAGAAGTTTTTTCTTTTAGCATTAAAAGTTTAAGCACATCATTGCACAGCACTAGTTTGTTCTGTGGTTCAAAAAAGGGTTCAGGGCACTAATAATAATAATAATAACAACTTTATTGATACTAATTTAATAATAATTGGTCATTTTTGTTTTTTCTTAAATGAGTCTGTTATTGTGTGCAAACAGAAATAATTGACATGTTATAAAGAAAACTGGTATGCTAAGAAATGTTACATTAAAAATGTTTTGCTCTGTTTAAAAAACAACAACAACACTAAATTCTGACAAAAACTTTAAATTTAATTGGTGGGTAATAATTGTGTCCTCATCTGTATGAATGTTACTTTGACATATCGACCCACCTTAACAAACTGAGGCTGTCAAAGCAAACCCTTCATGCCAAAGGCACTCCCCAATGACAGCAGTCCCACCCAGCAGGATGCAATTTGCTCAGGAATGGCTTGAGGGAACACAAAAAATAGCCAAAGTTGTTACCATGTCTCAGTCTTATTCATTAACAGCAGATGTACCAAAAAAAAAAATCCATTCTGCTGAAGCTGCAGTCCACAGGACACCCACAGGCCCACATCTGTGGCCTAAAGGCTCTAAATTGGTTGTAAGGTATAAGGGTGAGCATGAATATCTGTGTTAGCTATGTGATGGACGAATAACTAGCAAATGACAAGCAGAAGAAGATGAATGGACCATTTATTAAAGTTTTGGTTGTCTGGTGATCTGCGGTGCAATATTTTTCTGATTAAGCTCCATGTATCTGCCCTGCACGAGATAACAAACAGGCAGAGTGAATTAAGCTCAGATAACAACAAATCTGTTTTTCATTATTCGGTAGGAATAAAAACCTTCATTTTGTACCCTAAAAGTGGCAGGCCCTCCTGCTCTGTGTGTTTCCACAGATTCACGAAAACATTTTGTTTTTCTGATTCAGAACCTGGATCTGTTTCTGCAGCCTGAAATATTTATTCAGTTCTGGGTCACAGTGCAGCTGTTTGTCAAGCGATTTGAAGCATGCAATCTGTTCACACTCTCTCAAGCATGTAGTTTTTCCATCTCCTTACAAGGCTAAATATGCCACTCACTGACGAAAAGATTGCAAAGATTGCTCACTCTGGTGCTCCATTACCTTATTCGGCCCAGCGTCCACATCCTGAAGACCAGTTTAAGCTAATAATTGTTCTGTTTTTCTTTCTCTTTGACTCGTCTTCCTGCTCTGCAGTGACGAGACGTACGTGATTGGCTTTGTGGTGCCCAATCAGAAGCACCTGTTGGCTCTGGTTGACCAGTACGGTATCCGAGGGTCATGGGAGGAGCTGTGCAACAGCAAAGCCGTGGAGGAGCTCGTCCTCAGGGTCATTACTGAGGCCGCACTGGCAGGTGAGAAAGTCAGAGAAGGGGTTAAGCTTCATCTCAGAGCTGCAGACACAAGCTAGGTTTTACCAAGTTCATGTTTCTTCTTCCTTTGTAGCCCAGCTAGAACGCTTTGAGATCCCCCGCAAGATCCGGCTGAGCCCAGAACCGTGGACACCTGAGACAGGATTAGTGACTGATGCGTTCAAGCTCAAACGCAAGGAGCTGAAAACACATTACCAGGATGACATAGAGAGAATGTATGGTGGAAAATGACAGCCAGGACCAGCACAGACCTGAGACCAGAACAATACTTAACTCTGAAACACTCCCACACCCCCAACTCCCATCCTTTAGTCTGCAGTGAAAGAGCCACAGCAACATAAATCTGTGCTAAATCTTGTGGTTTCAAGGACCTCACAGAAACACAGATAAACCAGTTTTACAGAGGAAGCAGATTTTACTTGAATTTGTTGCAAAAGACGGGCTGAGAAGGTCTTTGTAAGAAAACATCCCTTGTGCCCTTTTTTTCCATCCAGGTGTGTGACCCTATTCCAGAGGACTTTATTGTTCCAGATGTGAGTTATGAAACAGAGCATGTGTAAGCTGGTGTTGTCTGTTGAACTCTTGTCTGAGTTGCCACAGCAGAAGCTCAGGTCGCTTGTAGCCTCGGTGCCTTTTACTCACCTGTCTCGAATTATGTGTCAAAATCAGTTCATTTTGATCTTCTTCTAAAACTTTAACTTCAAATTTCTAATTTCCTGCAGGTCAGGAGATGGTTAATTTTCTTTTCTTGTCTTTAACTTGTTTAGTGTTCTGTCAGTGGTTTATTTTGCCTCCCTCCCACAGTCAGACTGTGACTCCCACGCTCGTGGGGCGTCTCTCCCATCAGCACACTATGAAACTAAAAGCACAAAGTCATTTGAGTGCAATGAAACAGGTTGGTAATCAAAGATAAATCCTGTTATGTGATCTGATGATTTTTATGTTTCGACAATGATTTTAGTTTCAGAAAATTACCAAATTGTGACTAATAGGTCTTTTAAAACACTGAAGAAAAAGAAACAAAAGTGCATGTTTAGACATTCACTACAGTGATACAGTACACTTTTCAGTGGGTACTCCTTGTATTACAGATGAAATGACTGTGTAATCATTGTAGTATTGATAAATCATAATGCAATATGAAAATAGATTGCATCTGCTCCAGTAAGGCAGTTGATTACAGAGAGGATCTAAATAAAACTTTATCAGTGTGTGTGTGTGTGTGTGTGTGGGCTGGAGAACAAGCACATTTATGGAAGTCTGACTTTGTCTACCTTGCAGTCATTCTCTTTAAAGTTGTGTCATACGTGTTGTCTTTTGAATGGCCAAGTGTGTAGCTTCGCGTACACAACCCTCACAGCCTTTTGCCTTTTTTGTCAATCTTGGCTGATCGGATGTTCCTCCTTATTCACACATTTCCATCACTGAAGCAAATGTGTCGGCTGTGTTTAAACTGAAGTTATATGATCAAAAACCAGGTTTGTAACTCGCTGCACTCCTTTGCTGCAGTGAGAACCTGCCTTGGTGAATGACACAACTGGATGAATGCGCCAGATACACGTGAGCTAATCTGATGATGCGATGGCTCTGTTGTGCAAACACAATATTTCCCTTTATGGAAACAGAAGTGATAGTGTAGGGCTGTTTTAGGTTATTTTCTATTCTACTCTTAGAATAGTTGCCTTGTATAATTTTGGGCAACACCTCTACATGTTTTAATTCACATGTTTTCTGTCCCATTGGCACAGTTGGATAAAATCAAGCACCTAGCCACGCAGTCTGCTTTTACAAGCATCTGTGGGAAAATGGGCCATTCTGAAGAGTTCAGCCGAGATATTCCAGAATCAGCTGTAAGTGGTATTACTACAGAGTGGAAGCACTTAGGCAGGACAGGAACCTAAGCCTTCTGTGGCATTAACATCAGAACAAAAACTGTGAGCTTCATGGTGTGTATGTGGTCCTCTACTTTGCCTATATCGTGTACATCATTTGAATATCTTTGTTAAAGTATTCCCTTAGGCTCCTCAGGGCTCCTCTTTCATTCCCTCAGTTTATATTTTACACAAGAACAGTACCAACATTTAGCGAGAGACTTTGGACCCAGCATTCAAAATCTTAAAAGACTGTGCCTACCTTTTCCCTAAAGTGAAGTGTTTGTTTTTGTGTGTATTTTGCAGCTCAGGGCCACTGGACCTTGAGTAGCCTGCCAAATAATCAACCTGTCAGGTGCAATTTAAAGTGTGTGCTAGAACGGGAACTAGTTGAGGCATCATGTGTCTTCCCACCTTTATTCCAAAATCACGTTAGAGAACTAGACCAAACCTTTTATGTAGGGCTTTGTTGTCTGTTGTTGTCTTTCTATACCGAGGTTGCAAGTGTAAGAATATGTCATTTTTATTATTCCTTCTTTTATTATTATATAACAAAGTCTTCCATGATTGCATTTGGTGAAAAGGGCACATGTGCTGTACGCCCACCTACATGAATATTTGTGATTCACTGGCTTGCCTGTTTGAACACTGTAACACATCGCCCAGCCTAGTGATGAAAATTATTTATTCATAATTTGCCTTCTCCAATGAAGTAAATAAAGATTTATTTTAGTCTCCTTGTAAGTGCGTTTTATTTCCGCTATGGTCACCAAGTCTGACTAATTAAATTGAAAGTATTAAGCACTATCATTCTTTTGTAATGAGCACATTGGCCTTACTGGGTGTGGGGGTGATGCCTGTGTCACCAGACAACAGAGAAATGATGACATTTATTTTTGCCTGAACGTCAGCTACAGAGTGAAATCAGCCTCCACTGATTCAATAATGCTAATGATTAATTGGAACTAAATTCAATTCAACCATTAATGCTCAGCAGTCATTGGATTTTTGAGGAGTCACTTTGGAGTGTTTGCAAACTGATCCTTGGCTGTGTCTGGTGAAATCTCCTTTGGATGCCACGTTTTTAAAACAAATGAAGGCGCCCTTGAAATTAAATGACACAAACAGTCAGCAGGTCAGTCACATCACATGGAAGATAAAACTGCAAGGGGACCTTCATGATCTTTAACATCTATGTTAGCTTTGCTTTCTGGAGGGTCAGGCCTTTTATCTGAGCCCTATTTATTTTTGTTACTTTGAACATAGTAATTTTAATAGAATTTTACAGAAAGGGAGTTAAGCAGAATGAACTCTACTATGCGAAAGAGTCTCCCTCCATTTCTTCATGTTTTGCCAGATGTGCTTAGAATTTATTAAAAAAAAAAAAAAAGGTCTTGAGCAAAAGTTCTCCAGCTTTCTGAGGGCCTTTCAACTTTTTTCGTTGGACATTGGCTGCTTTTCAATCATTTTCAGTTCAGTCCTTGTACCTTGCACCAATAAGGTAATTTCCAGAGCTGTTAGCTAAAAAAAAATCTGACACATTGCTACATGGTGTGCAGTGTGTCCTGAAAAAGTTTGAGAAAACCGTTAAAGTGAGGACAAATGAAGTGACAGGTCTAAAAAAAGATGTTAAAAGTATCTGAAAGTTATGTTATCAATAGAAAAAATCCATCAAGTATCTAACAATGGGCCTGAGAGCACCTGCCTCTTTAGTGTGATAAATCTGCGCTGAAATCTTTTTAGAAATGATGTCAGTGGAAGAGTGACTCAGTGACTGGCAACGGCTTCAGCATGGGAATGATCCCAAACTGCCAATGCAATAAAAGCATACCAAAGCCCAGAGTGGAACACTATCAGCCGGTACAGCCCTCCTCAGAGCCCGGACCTCAGCATCACTGAACCAGTGTGGGATCCTCTTGGGATCAAGATGTCTGTCAAGAAGCCTTGACACTATTCCTGCTGATTACTCAAATAAATTACAGAAAGCTGAAGTTAGTTCAGGCTGTGTTGAAGAACTAAGGTGTTTTTCAACTGTACCATTGTTCTGTGTTTTACCAGCAGTTGTTATGAAATGGCTAAAATATCTGTAGAACTCAAAACTAGTCTTTGCTCCATGCCATAATCATGGTTATTTCTCGTATAAAGTTGCCCATTTGAACATCACGTTCTGTGCAGATTAACGTGCTTTTAGAGCTGGCCTCAAGTGACCACTTGAAAAACTGCAATTTTTGGCATTTTATCAAAACCTTTAATTTTCAACCCCAGCTTTTAAATATCTTGGGAATCTCACATGAATCTGCAGCGCTTCTCTGCCTTATAACAACTCATAATAACCTAATGCTCTTGGCTCTCTTTCATACATGATACATAAAGTAGAGCTATTTCCTTTAAGTGGCTGGTGGAGACCAAAGAAGAGACCAAAGAGCCAGTCAGTATTAGAGTTACACTATCAAAATGATCAGATACAAAACTCCAAACTAACAGCTCTATTGCTGCATACTGCAATAACTGCTGAAGGTGTAAAAATAGTGCTTTGCTAATACACTGATATTTTATACTTATAGTCTTCTTCTGCTACATAAAAACTGTTACTGCACTTGAGTATTAACTTTTTATTTATTTATTTACATATATGTTTAAGGTTACTCCTGGATTTTGAAGAGAACATTTGATATCTAAAACAACAGACAGAAAATGTGTTGGTCTTCTGAAGTGCATTTACATTTCAACCCTCTATCATCGGCTAAAATGGTTTTCCTTCTCAGCCTCTCTGATTATCTCATTTTAAACCAGGTCCAACAGGTGGAAATTATGCTAGAACAACAACAGAAGAACAGAACAAAGTCTGCAGCAGAACTTCCATGAGTTCCATGAGGTGAACCACTAGATTGAAATCAGTTAGTGGCTCCTTTAACAGCTAGGACACTAAAATACTTCTGATTGTAAGACTGTCATGCTAACAGCACTGATAAACTTTTATTTGGGATGGATTTTTTGATTATTTTATTGTTACACTGATACTTCTGCTGGAGATTCAAAAGACCACTGTCAGACTAGAGTTCTCAGAATATTTGTCAGCACAGATGTGTTGGAAATGAAGTCCCTACATTATTCAAACACATCTTTAAAATTTTATCCATAGACCTCAGGCTCATTTGCAAGGAAATGGAAAACAGTTTTTGCCTCGGAATGGTCCAGAAGATTGATGGAAAAATAGAGTGGTCCGATAAGATATAGACTCTAATAGACTTTGACAGCAGAGAGTGTGAGCAGTGACTCCAGGATTAATTCACTTTTCATCAGCTGCTTCTAAACAGTTGCAGTCTATAAGTATTTTTCCATTACGCCCTCCCAGGGGCCACTTTCTCCTGGACTCTGGAGATGTGATGTAATTCTTCATAAGATCTAAAGTACTCATGAGCATGTGGTAGTTTCATAAGAATCCTCCAGAGGTGTGAAGAATATTCAGAGATGTACTTTACTTCATTTTTTTTAAACACAAGATTCTCCCTCAAGGGTTCCATATACAGAGGGCTCATCTTACAATCAGTCCCCGTCATGTGACTCACGATGACGCTCCAGGGAAAGGGTATAAATAACTTCTAACTTTTAGTAGTTCTGCCAAACTCCAGAAGAGCTGCAAGAAGACACAAGTGGTAAAAAGGTCCACATGAGACACCGCTCTTCAGTTTGGTGAGTTTACAAATCCTGACACTTTTCTTAATGTTTAGTTTGAGACTAAATCTGTTTTTGACTGCTGGTAACTTTTGCTCAACTTTAGGGAAATGCACAAAAACCTTAATTAAAATATAGTAAATGAGCAAAATGTTGAAAGCAAACAAACAAAAAACCCTTAAAACTATATTTTTAAGCAATCAGTGCATGAATAGAAGAGGGTAGCAATTAGCGTTTTCTAAATCGCCTATAGCTGTGATTGATTATCAGTCTCTCAGTGTTGGCCCCGGTTCAGACTGGCGACCTGTATCGGTACCTCGCCTCTTGCCCCAGGACACTGGAGTTAAAAAAAATAAAAGAGAGAAAAGGATAGAATTTTTTTTAACAGTTACATATGTTAAAGATGGAGATAAACTCGTGAAAGATATTTTAATTGTAAAATTTTAAAAACTATTTATGGGGGGGGGGGGGGGGGGGCACTCTTTAGAAACTTTGTCTTGTGCGTAAAACACGCGCGTATGGCGTGCGTCAAGTGTACAGAAAGTCTTATATTTATGGATGGAAATCTTTTTTTTTTTTAGGTCCCCTATACAAAAGTTGCACTTAAAAATGGAGCACTCGGAAAACTCCACAGCTTCACCAAAACGCCTCGTCCTGCACGCGCAGAGCACCGGAGAAGACAAAAGCGACGGGAACGCGTACCTCTACATACTGATAGTCATGTCTTTCTACGGAGTCTTCCTCTGTGCTATAATGCTAGGCTACTTCCGCTCCAAGAGGAGGGAGAAAAGAAGGGTGAACATATTCACGCGCCTGGTGCACGAGGAGGAACAGCGGGAGTGGGGTGCACTGCCAAAGAAGCACAGCCTGAGCTGCCCCGCTGCGGCCTCGGGACTGCGCTCGATGCAGGTGTCCCTGCCTTTCTACAACAACCACGGCGGCCACTTTGGGAATCTTCATTATGAAAGCGCGCTGGCGTGCGTGCTGTGCACGGAGCAGAGCAGCATCAGTTCCCTGTGCTCCTCCGCGGACACGCGCCTCACCATAGAAGAGGAGTCCGACAGCGGCACGGCGGAGGGACCGGCGGAGGGACCGGAGGAGAGCGCGAAGCCAGGAACCGAGAACAGCGGGGATGATTCAGGCTGAACCTCCCCCATTCCAAAAGAGAAGAAACATCACCATGAGAGAAGATCAGGATGTCCTCTGACGTCTTACTATCAGAGGAGCCTTAAACAGCCCAACATCAACTACCCAAGCCACCATTATTCATGATATGAGTAAGGGACTGGGAACTGTCAAAGAAGTCTGAGTGTGAAATGTTTTAGATTTTGCTCTCAGACCACTTAGAGGGTGTCACGGCTATGAGTGAGTGCCCAGCGGCAGCATGAACCCACACACAGACACCACATTAGGCCACATATTTAAATGTATATCTGCTTTTATTTAAAACTACAAGCTGAGATTCAGATGTCATTTTACATGTTATATGTTGGAAGAACTTCCAAGTGGTGAATTCTGTTCATGTCAAACTCAGATATCCTCAATACAAGTAAATCAGAGTATTTGCTCATATATTCTATGATTTTACTGTATATTCATGATTTTTTTTTCTTCACTTTGTGGTGACGCCTCCCTGCTGGAGCTCCCCACCCTCTCTTCTGACGCCACACTGAGCTCCACTGCACTGGTTTGGGCTGATGACTCACCCTGCTGCAGGGGGATGAGTGGAAGACAGATGACTTTTCTTGTGGGGAAAATATTTTGTCTGAAACTGAACCTGGCTTCTTTCTGGCCCACCCAACCCTAAGTTTGGGGGGGGGGGGGGGGGGTGTTTTGTTTTTTAAGTATACCTGGAACCCACTTGAAAAATAGTGAAAGCTCTGATGTAATTGTAGCTTTGTACACAATCTTTGAGTTAGGTTTACTTGATGACACCACTGCACTGTACATATGGTTTGCATTTGTCACACTGTAAGGCTTAATTTAAAATTGAATCTTTGTAGTGGTACAGAAAGAATAAATGCTTTTGAACCCAACACAAGCTTCAGGTCTTTTTTTCTTGCACTGTAATGATTCACCAATGGAGGGCAGTGTTGTAGTTGTTGCTCCTAACAAATAAGGATGATGGAGATGAAATGAGGAGAAATACTCACTATTTTTAGAAAGCCTTGATTAATATTAGAATAATGCAAAATAGGGCTGATAATAAGTGTATTGTTGCCTCTGAAGCTCATCTCCTTTGCACATATCCTTAGTTAAACCTCCACAGTTCTGAAAAAAACACAGCAGGGGTTATCACAGTAAACACAATTCTGCTTCTTAGTTTAAACACAGACCATGCCCAAACCTTTACCGTCAGCTAACTAACAAGCCTTAATCCATTTGTTTCCTTATTTATTGTTAATATTTTTTTATTGTTGTGGGGGTTTAAGGTCATAGCAGACCACCTGAGGGATCGCAGACAGCATCTGTAGACCCATCAGCCTCCATTATCGTGTGGTGATTTGACACGGAGCACTAGCAGACAGCAGCAATGATTCACCAAGGTTTTCCTCTGAAGGGGAAAAGATGTCAAGTTTTTAGTTTGCTCTTATGTGAGTGTGTGTGTGTCTTTTTTTCCTCCACCGCATCATCAACCCTGTCCACCAGCATAACACACGCACACAAACATGGGCTATCAGCAGCGCTGCAGGCTCACAGCTGCAATGACAACTCATCACACCAACATTAGCACCAACAAAGGCCACGGGGAATACAAGTAAAGACTTTATGACGTATATGTATTGACACTGTATCAGCCCTGATAGGCCCACAAGGTGTCTGGCAAGGGTCTGGGTTTGTCTTCTTTGTTTATCTGGCATGCTCAATTTAACACCATTGTAAATACATTTCAGTGAACTGAAAGGCAGGAAGTCAGCTACACTAAATATTTGGTTTTATGGATTTATGAGTTTTTATGGTCTTCAGCCTCATCCCGGGAGATTAGACATTTAGTTCTTATCAAGAGAAGTACCCACTCCCCTGAAAGTTCTCATGTGAATCAAAGCAGACCCAATGCAAATGTCAGTGTGATCCAAGTTTATTACCAACATAAAAACTGAAACACTTGACTTCATAAGTATTCAGCACCACCAACACTGTTTAGTGAATGCTTATGCTTGGGACCTAAACATGATATTTAGACTACTGGCACAGAGCCTTGAGCTTTTGCTTTGACCTTCTTTTATAAAATCCCAACCAGTGAAGCACTCACAGAGTATCCAGTCTCAGCCTCAGAGGTCAGGAATTGTTTCAGATTTATGCTTTGGTAGTGTGGCTTTCTTTTGTTTTCTTTGTTTTAAATTATTTTTGTCTAGCACAGTAATTGGTATTTAGCCATAGCATCAGCACAAATAAAGCCCATATGGATGATTAACACTTTCAATGTCTCCTCAACATTGAACAGCTTGATTCTCATGAGAAATTTATGCTTGCTTGAGGATGTAGATATGCTTATAGCTACCTGTATTATTTACTTTATGCTAAACATACAATAACAAACATCAGGGTTTTTTTGTTTTTGGGGTTTTTAGTTTTTTTGCATTTTCACTATGTCCAAGTTAGCATGCTGACTTAGCTCAGTATGCTAACTTGGCTCAGCTCAGTTGTTAGTCTCATATTAGCATGATATTTTAGCATTTATCTCAAAGCACCACTGTGGCTTACCTCAGCAGCTAGCTTGGCTGTGTACAGTGTACTCTTTCTATCTTTTATTCACAATTTAACTGTACTTAAAGTAAGACTCTGACCCATAGCACACCTAAATTCACTTGTGCTGTCATATGGCTTCAAAAGTCTAGGCAGGCTTATTATTTAAATGACTTGACTTTAGGGTAACTCACCTGGAAAGTGGAACCTTTGGTGCATTGGAATGGTGACATGAAGACATAGGTATGGGAAAGTCTGGTGTCGGGGGTAATTAGCACAGAACATTGAGTTTTTGCAGACGTAACATGTGACCACTAAACAGTTGACATTAAGTTGTCCACTATTTTGAAGTGACAATCATAATAATGATGTAATTTCAAGGGAATAAAGCCTCAGTGACACGGACCTAGTTACTCTCTGAATCATACTGAAACTAAAAAGTGCCACACAGAATTGAAATGGAAGAGTGGCCTTGGGAGCCCAAATGCATTGCAACTTAAGAAAACACCAGCAAATAGAAAAACACTACAAAAGCACACAAAACACAGCAGAAGTAGAAAAAGCACCATGAAAGCTAACAAAATACAAAGGAAGTGATTGAGAGCTGCAGTAAACGACTAACAGCAAACGTATCTACAGTATTATATGAATAATGTGAATACAGCACACATTACCTTCCATCTTTTTTTCCCCTCACAACACTGACTAATCCTCCTCTGTAAAAGTGTGGCTCAATCCTTTGCATGTTTTGTTTTCTGCCACTTCCACAGCTGTTCCATCATGTTATTGTCTCACTTCTTCCATTTTTGTGTGTATTTGTGCAGCATTTGCTGGTGTTTTGTTAAGTTGCGTTTGGTCTCTCAGGGCCACCATAAAATTGAGGCATGTAGCCTACCTTCAACCTTTGAATTAGCAGCCAAGAATTCTCCATTTCCAGTCTGCATCATACTTTCTTAAATTGTGCTACCTCTGAGCTTGTAGTTATAGCAAGGGCTTGCAGACAACTATGAAAAAAAGAATTCTATTAAAAACTACCAACACCAACAGGTCCAGTTTGGGTTAGTCCAATTTGCGCCATTGAGGCCTGGCAGTAAACAAATGGTTACAGCTGTGTCCACACACTGTAAAATCTAAATTTAAGCCTTCTCAGTATCCAAATGAAGCCATCCAGGTCAAATAGTGGATGGCTCAGATCCTCAGAGTCATATCTCAGAGTCTCTGAGATATGACTCTTTAGGCTGTTGTAGTCAGGCCCCAGTGCCCATTCCATGCATTAACATTAAAGGGCTCTTTTCTGGTGATCAATTACCAAAAAAAGAAAAGAAACTGTATTATTATATTACTATAGACATTCCTAGTGGAGGAGTTGCTAATACACGTTACTATCATTGTAAGCGTACGAAGGTCATCTTTTCAGAACGCAACACATTTAAATAATGAATAGAATAGAATAGAATAGAATAGCCTTTATTGTCATTGTACAGAGTACAACGAAATTGGAGTGCCACTCCCTTGGTGCAAGTTTCAATAATAAATATAAATGTAAAATATAAAAAGTACAAAAAAAACAATCGTAAGTACTCAAACAATAGTATGTACAATATATACAGGATAGCAGCATTAATATAATGACAGTGACGGTATGGAATAGGTTCAATTGTTTTTGTGCTTATTTACTACGGTGATAGCTCTGGGAAAGAAGCTATCCCTGAATCTGCTATGAGAAGAAGAGCAAAAGTGTGATTGAGGAGCCTTTGTGCACATCTCTGTTTCTGTGTGTCTTCCTTACCTCCAGACACTCTGACACGGATGCAGACTTGTTGAAGCGTTCAAAATCGCATTTCCGACATAAACACCCACATGAATTATTGATGTACAGCCAACCCACAGCCACACATTCGACCGTTCATTTATTATCAACCAGGAAGTCAAAGAGGGTGCACTGCTGTGTCTCTGGGAAAAATATCTGCAAATTGCCTTTGTCCTATTTCACAATCTAAGACCATCTGTGTGAGTGTGTGTGAGAGACATAGTGGGGCAGGAAAGCAAGAGAACAAGGGAGTGTAACAAGGGCAAGAATAAGAAGCAGATGTGATGCATGGAGCTTCTCCTGCACTGTGAAGCAGGATGTGTGTCATTAGTGTCCCCCTGTGGGAGTCGATGGTGAAGCTTGCGTCCTGCCTTAGGCCTCTTTTACACACACACATATACACATACAAACAGACACACACAAACGCACACCACCATCACTACCAACCACCAACATAGTCTCTCCCCTTTTCCATCCTTGTCCTCTTCCTTTTGTTCTCTCTTTCAGATTTCCTATAAATATAATTGGCATTAGTGTTGTAAGTGGCTGGATTAGCAGAAGTATTTGAATTGTGCTGTATGTCTGAATAAATGTTTTACATCGCCTTACAGGTAGCAGCTAATTTTTCGTGCATCAAGAGACAATGTATACTAACTAAGCCATAGGTAGTTATTAGCTGCATAAGCCCCCCCCCCCGCAACTCTTCTTAGGTCCACAGAGAGAGTGGGCTGGGGTTACTCGTAGCACCATTAAGGTGATTTCATGCAGTGCGCTGATCAGTGTGCAATGTGTCGACTGCCCAGAGAAATGCCATCCAGTCAGCAGCAGCAGACAGGAACAGCACAGTGGAGGAATGGCTGATAGCATGTGTCTGAATTGAAAAAAACTTGTTACATTTTGTATCAAGACCACATGATGAAAAACCTTTCTTGTAAACAGATTTCATCAAAGTACAGACATCAGTTGCATGTTTGTAACCTGCTGTGGGTCTGCAGTGAGTGTAAGTGCAGGTTAGATCTGTTATCCATCTGCTGAAGGTCTTGAGATAATGTAGAAACGAGGCAGAGACACAACACATCCTGGTGGAAATTTTAAAGACACTCAGTTTCGCACTTTGCTCTGCAGCTCCCTCAAATAACACGTCTAACCCAGCAGTGAGTCCTGTGTAAATGCACCTTTATCAACCCAATTTCCACCAGGAGCTGTTTTTTTTTAGCAAAACACCTCTAAAAATAGTCACGGAAACAGCTCAAAGTTAGACAACAGCAAGGTAAAAACTAGTCAATGGAATTATTTAGAACTTGCATTTGTCAGGTCCCTCTCCGTGAATTGCTACCTTATCGTGGTGGAGGGGTTTGTGTGTTCCAGGGATCCCAGGGGCTATGTTGTCCGGGGGCTTTTTGCCCCCTGGTAGGGTCTCCCATGGCAAATTGGCCCTGAGTGAGGGACCAGACAAAGAGCGATTCAGAAGACCCTTATGAGGAAAACATCGAGGGAACAGTTTACCCAGCCCGGGATAGGGTTACCGGGGCCACGCTCTGGAGCCAAGCCTGGGGAGGGTGCCCGAGGGCGAGCGTCTGGTGGCTGGGCCTTAGTACATGGGGCCCGGCCGGGCACAGCCCTAAAAGGGGACATGGGCCCATCCTCCCGCAGGTCCACCACCCGCAGGAGGCACCGTAGGGTTCGGGTGCATTGAGGGCAGCCAGAAGCGGAGGCCCTGGCAGACTGATCACCGGCTACCAAGACTGGCAATTGGGACATGCAATGTCACCTCTCTGGTGGGGAAGGAGCCTGAGTTAGTGCGTGAGGTTGAGAGGTACCGGCTAGATATAGTCGGGCTCACCTCTACGCATGGCTTGGGCTCTGGAACCAGTCTCCTGGAGAGGGGCTGGACTCTGTCTCAGTCTGGAGTTGCCCCTGGTGAGAGGCGGCGAACTGGGGTGGGTATTCTAATATCCCCTCGGCTTGCTGCCTGTACGTTGGGGTTCTTCCCGGTGGATGAGAGGGTTTGCTCCCTGCGCCTTAGGGTCAGGAAAACGGGTCCTGACTGTCATCTGCGCTTATGGGCCGAGTGGCAGTTCAGAGTACCCAGCCTTCTTAGAGTACCTGGGTGGGGTGCTGGAAGGTGCTCCACCTGGAGAGTCTGTCGTCCTACTGGGAGTTGGATCAGGTGGCAGGGGAGGACGCTGGACAGACCTGGTGCACCTAAACATGTAGTGAGGGTGTGCTGGGAAGGCCTAGAGGCCCCAGTCAGTGAGATCTTCAACGCACACCTCCGGCAGAGCTTCAACAGCATTCCGAGGGAGACTGGGGACATTGAGTCCGAATGGACCATGTTCAGCATCTCCATTGCCGAAGCTGCTGCACTGAGCTGTAGCCGCAAGGTGGTTGGTGCCTGTCGTGGTGGTTATCCCCAAACCAAATGGTGGACACCAGAGGTGAAGGGAGCCATCAGGCTGAAGAAGGAGTCCTATCGGGCTTGGTTAGCCTGTGGGACTTCGGAGGCAGCTGACAGGTACCGACAGGCCAAGCGGAATGCGGTTCGGGCAGTGGCTAAAGAAAAAACTCGGATGTGGGAGGAGTTTGGAGAGGCCATGGAAAAAGACTTTTGGACTGCCTCAAAGAGATTCTGGCAAACCATCAGGCGTCTCAGGAGGGGAAAGCGGTGCTCTACCTGCACTGTGTATAGTGCTCGCGGAACGCTGCTGACTTCGACTAAGAAAATTGTTGGGCGGTGGAAGGAATACTTCGAGGACTTCCTTAATCCCACTGACACGTCTTCTGAGGAGGAAACAGAGTCTGGGGATGAGGGGGATGACCCGCCAATTTCCGGGGGCGAGGTCACTGAGGCAGTTAAACAGCTGTGGCAGAGCCCCTGGTGTGGATGAGGTCCACCCCGAGTTCCTGAAGGCTCTGGATGTTGTAGGGCTGTCCTTGTTGACACGCCTCTACAATGTTGCGTGGAGATCAGGGGCAGTTTCCCTGGACTGGCAGACCGGGGTGGTGGTCCACATCTTTAAGAAGAGGGACCGGAGGGTGTGTTCCAACTACAGGGGGATCACACTCCTCAGCCTCCCTGGGAAAGTCTATGCCAGGGTGCTGGAAAGGAGAGTTTGTCCGTTGGTCGAACCTCAGATACAGGAGGAACAATACGGTTTTCATCCTGGTCGCGGAACACTGGACCAGCTTTTTATCCTCTCAAGGATACTTGAGGGCGCATGGGAGTTTGCCCAACCAGTCTATATGTGTTTTGTGGACTTGGAGAAGGCATTCGACCGTGTCCCTCGGGGTGTCCTGTGGGAGGTGCTACAGGAGTATGGGGTATCTGGCCCATTGCTACGGGCCATTCGATCCCTATACAACCGTTGCAAGAGCTTGGTTCTCATTGCCGGCAATAAGTCGGACTCGTTACCGGTGGGTGATGGGCTCCGCCAGGGCTGCCCTTTGTCACCAATTCTGTTCATAATTTTTATGGACAGGATTTCTAGGCGCAGCCAAGTGGCGGAGGGCTTTCACTTCGGTGGCCTCAGAATCTCATCTCTGCTTTTCGCGGATGATGTGGTTCTGTTGGCTTCATCAGGTGATGGCCTCCAGCTCGCACTGGAATGGTTTGCAACCAAGTTTGAAGCAGCGGGAATGAGGATCAGCACCTCCAAATCTGAGGCCATGGTTCTCAGCCGGAAAACGGTGGAGTGCCCACTCCGGGTCGGGGATGAGTTCCTGCCCCAAGTGGAGAAGTTCAAGTATCTCGGGGTCTTGTTCACGAGTGATGGGAGAAGGGAGCCGGAGATCGACAGACGGATTGGTGCTGCGGCCGCAGTGATGCGGACGCTGCACAGGTTCGTCTAGGTGAAGGTAAATTGGTAAATTGAAAGCGAAGCTCTCAATTTACCGGTCGATCTACATCCCTACCCTCACCTATGGCCACGAGCTGTGGGTAGTGACCGAAAGAACGAGATCGCGGATACAAATGGCGGAAATGAACTTCCTCCGAAGCGTGGCTGGCCTCTCCCTTAGAGATAGGGTGAGAAGTTCAGCCATCCGGGAGGGGTCAGAGTAGAGCCGCTGCTCCTCCGCATCGAAAGGAGCCAGCTGAGGTGGTTCGGGCATCTGACAGGGATTCCTCCTTGGCGCCACCAGTCGATCTACATCCCTACCCTCACCTATGGCCATGAGCTGTGGGTAGTGACCGAAAGAACGAGATCGCGGATACAAATGGCGGAAATGAACTTCCTCCGAAGGGTGGCTGGCCTCTCCCTTAGAGATAGGGTGAGAAGTTCGGCCATCCGGGAGGGGTCAGAGTAGAGCCGCTGCTCCTCCGCATCAAAAGGAGCCAGCTGAGGTGGTTCAGGCATCTGACAGGGATTCCTCCTTGGCGCCTCCTGGGTGAGGTGTTCTGGGCATGTCCCACCGGGAGGAGGCCCCAGGGCAGACCCAGGACACCCTGGAGAGATTATATCTTTCGGCTGGCCTGGGAACACCTTGGTGTTCCCCCGGATAAGCTAGAGGAGGTGGCTGGGGAGAGGGAGGTCTGGGCTTCTCTGCTCAGGCTGCTGCCCCCGCGACCCTCCCCAGATAAAGCGGAAGAAAATGGATGGATGGATGGATGGATTTGTCAGGTCATCAGAAATATGAAACTCTTTATCATGCTAGTGGTCTTTTTTATCTAGTGGAAAGCAAATCTTGTAAAAAATACTGAAGGTTTAAAGCTGCTATAGTCAATGGTAGTATATTAACAAAGGATCAAATTATTGTATATAGTGTGAAAAGTGCCCACAACCTTGAACCCACAGAGAACAAACACCTTTCTTAAATGTTTAAAGTGAGAACAGAGTGTACCACATGATCAAATATTCCCTTTGGAATATTTGATCATGTGGATGCTGGAGTAAAATATTGAGCTGGCATCCATCAGAGTCCCAATTACAATACTCTTTATGTTACTGATGCTCTCTTATGAATATGAATAGGAAGCTAATTTGCAACATATTCATATAAAGCAACTTTGTAAAGTTATATAGATTAGTGCTGAATTTAAAACTTATTGTTCTGCCCACTAATGTTTTTCTGGCGATAAAGAAATTCTCACATCCTAAAATCTAAACTGTTTCATACTTATGTAATTTTTGTAATTTTTTCTATTATCTGCCGCTTTTGAGGGATTAACCAGAACAATCTTCATGGATCTTTTGCTGTGTGCATGCCCAATCTTTTCTAGGTCAATAAGATGGAGAAAATTATAACACAAATCCAAAGCAATTACTTGAGCCATGCTGAGAGTTAGTCAGAAAATCACTCTGAGAGTTAACTTTGCTTTAGATGTCTAACAGAGTACTCACAGCTTAATGATGGACTGATATTTTTGTGTACTTATAGTCTACAGGTGAATAATCTAAAGCTGCTGACCTTCCTTTTTTCACCTCACGAGGATGTCAGGCGTCGGAGCTCTGTCTCCTTACGTGGCATTTCAGTATGCCACTCTAATCCACACTGTATGAACTGTTCTCACAGCCTCTTGCAGACTAATAACACGAGGATGGAAATGTACTCAGATTCTTCTGATGAACCACAACTTTCTTTGGAGTTCTTGTATTGATTCTGACCTTTTGATCTTTATCTCAGAGACCATTAGTGCCTAATCTTAGAAAGCTTCTCAGCATATTGCCTTGTGTTTTGAAGTTATTCTCCTGGGCAGACCGTAATAATACTATCTTTCTCACAGTCACTAAACCAGTGAGCTCTCAGGTCATACTGAGAGGTGTTCTTCTGTAGTGTTTCCAGCAGCACAGTAAAAATAATTGTTTGTGTGCTAACTTCCTTTCTCTTTTAGTTCTTATCCACTGAAAGTACTCACACACCTGTCAGCTCACTCAAAAGAGAAAGCTAATAAGTGTGAGTGTTGTGTGATTTTGCATGTTAAATGTGTTTCTTTCTCTCAGACTGTGGATAGTCATGTTTTCCTTTTGACAAACATTAGTCTGGAGTCAACCTTTTATCTAATAAGTGTTACTATGGAAACCTAAGCCAAAAGGCTAATTTGCATCTGTCTTCCTGGTCTGGAGGGACACCGGTACTAGTCAAGAATGAGAAGAGACTGTAAAGTACAAAATAAATGAAAACACAGCTAATCAAGCCTGTTAATGACAATTATTTTCATAATACAGAGTTTGTATATTCATTCAGTATATTAAGCTGGAAGAGAATCAGTGTCCATGCCATTGTAGACTTGGGCCATCAATAAACACCAATCAGGCTTAACATTATGAGCACTGACAGGTGAAGTGAATAGCACTCCATGAAGGTACCTGTTAGCAGTGTTGGGGAGTAACGGAATACATGTACCAGCGTTACGTATTTAAAATACAAAATATGAGTAACTGTTAGAATACAGTTACTTTGTTGAAAACAATGGATTAAACGGCGATCTTTTCCTATTTTATATGTTAGGCTATCCCCTCTCTAATTTTTGTAAATCCACGCATTCTCCCAAACACAAACAAAACACGAAATAATAGGCACTAATGTATAGGGATGGGTCTCGTTTAGGTTTTATCCGATACCGGTGCCAAACCGGTACTTTTGAAATGGTGCTGGTGCTTAAAGAATGGAGAACACCAACTTTGTCCAAAAACCTCTCATGTTCAGCTGTTTTTTTGTAAAAAGATAACAATGTTAGCCTTTTCTGCAGCTATAGGGCATATATGATATCACTCTTGGCTGGAAGCAGTGCTTAAACAATGAAAAAAAAACACAAACTTTGTCCAAAAACCTCTCATGTTTAACTGTTTTCCACTTTTTCTTTGGTCATTTTAGCCTTTTTGGCCAGGGTGAAGGGAGTATCTGCCATCAAACAAGAAGACAGCCGCATGTAGCTATGATGATGTTTGCTAGTTCACCTTACATGCATTAATGTAATAACGTGGTTAGCCTACTCAACGTAAATTACACACGAACAACATTAAGCTACTCACGCAGAGAAGAACAGCTGCTGCTGCCATCATCATCCGTCATCATTTCTGCTACACTGGCAGGGCTAGGGGACAGGACTCTGTTCTTCGGGTTTTTGGGGGATGTTGCTCCAGGTCCGATAACTGGCAACCCACCCGCAGTAGATGTGCACGGAGTGAGGTCTCGCAGCAAGCTATCA
Organism: Mchenga conophoros; assembly: GCF_057382185.1. Taxonomy (NCBI): domain Eukaryota; kingdom Metazoa; phylum Chordata; class Actinopteri; order Cichliformes; family Cichlidae; genus Mchenga; species Mchenga conophoros. The sequence continues at coordinate 7,915,281 of NC_140539.1, read as the reverse complement.
AATATGGCGCATTTCTCGGCTTTTAAAAAAAACGCTATGCGTCGTCAGGTGTTTCATCGGATTTGAGGTGTTACCTCCTTGACAGTATCACAGTATCAGCTTAAAGCACTTGTTGCAGGCTGCTGAGTTTGCATATTTTGAAAATGTTTGACCGGTCCATTTGACCGGTCCTCCTTCGGCATTTTTAATCTGTAGCTCTGCTCTAAAAGAACGTACGTACCTGGACCCGCCTACTATCCTCGGAAACGTAAAATGATTGGCTAGAATCTAAAGTGTATCACAGCTCAGGAGAAAAAAGCACCGAAATAAAGCACCGAAATGTGCGCTGCTTTTCGGTCTGGTTACTACCGTTTATGTCAGAACCGATACCGGTACCCATCCCTACTAATGTAAGTGTACTGTTAATGTTGGTGGCATCAGTTACACAATGGACCCAAAGCCAGCACAACAGAGCCAACAGTGCACGGGCAGGAATGCATTTCTTACTTGGAAATTCCGACACCATTTCATATTTAAAGAAGAAAGGGATTGGCATAATGTAACCACTCAATGCAAACTCTGTTTGCTAGAAACCAAGCTGCTCATAGCGTCAGAAGGCTCCACCTCCAACCTAAAGAAACATCTGGAACTAAGTTATTTTTTAAAAAAACTAATGTTAGTCTACGGCAACTACCTTGTGATAGTTGTGGTAGCTACCTGGGTTATGTGCCACTTCAGAATCTTGGATGTACTATTGCTGTGTGATTTATTACGATTGCTGAAGGCTACTCGCCACCAAGCTAGCATTGTTACAACCTGCTTGCTGCAAATAATCATGTGCACTTCTGAAAGCAGTCTATGAACTAACCTCAGCTAATACCAGCTAAAAAATTTAGCTCTGTGGCAAGTAGTCTTCAGTAATAGTAATAAATCACACAGCAATAGTACATTCATGTAGTTGTAAAAAGCATGGCAGTATAATAAGTAATCCAAAGTATTCAGAATATGTTACTCACATTGAGTAACTTAACGTAATATGTTACAAACTACATTTTGGGGCATGTATTCTGTAATCTGTAGTGGAATACATTTTAAAAGTAACCTTCCAAACACTGCCTGTTAGTGGGTGGGATATATCAGGGAGCAAGTCAACATTTGGTCCTAAGAGTTGATGTTAGAAGCAGACAAATGGGCAAGCGTTAGGATTTGAGGGAGTTTGACATGGCTTAAAATTAAGGACTAGCTGCTTTGATTGAAAGAAGAACCACAGTAAGCTGTATCCAATCAGTGTCATGGTCCCAGGACTTCTGAACTGATGTTTTGAGTTTTGACATTCTGTTCATTTGTATTCTTAAGATCCCTAGGTTTTCTGTTCAGTATTGGTAATTGGATTTTCCCCTCGTGTTGTCGTCTGTGTCTCCCTCTGTGTGACCGTGCATATAGTGATTTAAGTTATTGTGCTTTGCTTCCACTCCTTGTGTCCCGTGTTTTCCTCTTTACATCGTTTTCTCTCTCTCTGCCTCTCTCGGCTGTCTCTGTGCACTTTCTGTGTTATGTATAAGGTCAGCGTCTTGGCATCAGCATTTTCAGTTTCGTGTCCTCCCCGCTCTGTCGTGTGTAATTGTCCTCAACTGTGTTCTGTGTGCTTCCACTTCCCTCGTTACCTTCTGTGTATTTATGTCAGCGTCCCCCTCTGTTCTGTTTCTTGTCGTCCCTCATGGTTCTGTGCGTTTTCTGGTGTCTCCCCTGTGGCTTAGCTTCTCCCAGTTCAGTTTTGTATGGCTCTTTGTGTTCCTGTTAATAAAGACCTGCCTTTTGAGTTTTTCCCCCTGTGTCTTGAGCCATGCGTTTGGGTCCTCTCTTGCCTACACACAGCCGCTCCTTGACAATCAGTATTCTTGTAGAGTGACTGCACTGGACCTCCTGGTGTGTTTTTAAATTTGTGAAAATTTCTAATGGAATTATCTGACTTTGTGTGAGGTATAGACGTCCAAGAAGTTTGTGTTTTCTGATTAAAATGCTACTATTTTATCATATTCAGCACTAATGACCAGGCTTCTCTGTGTGTGCAAAACTCTCATACAGCTTGTTAACGATACTAGCTAGCATTTGCTAATAAATTAGCATAACGTCCTCTCGACCAAATATGTCTGCTTCTGGTTAAATTAAAAAACACACAAACAAATAAATAAGTGAAGCCAAAACAATAATATTAATATCAAGGCATCAAAATATGGAGGCCAGAAAGAAATGGGTGATCTCACTGTGGCTACTTCCATCTTTTATATACAGTCTATTGGGACAACCTATTATTAATCTATATCCAGGCATAAATGTAAAAGACTGAAGTCTTGTCCAACCTCAAAGAAGATCCTGGGTTCAAATCCACTGGCTGGGCACAGTTGCCTCCATATACAGTGGAGCAAAAAAGTATTTGGTCAGCCACCGATTGTGCAAGTTCCCCCACTTAAAATGATGACAGAGGTCAGTAATTTGCACCAGAGGTACACTTCAACTGTGAGAGACAGAATGTGAAAAAAAACATCCATGAATCCACATGGTAGGATTTGCAAAGAATTTATTCGTAAATCAGGGTGGAAAATAAGTATTTGGTCACCTCAAACAAGGAAAATCTCTGGCTCTCACAGACCTGTAACGTCTTCTGTAAGAAGCTTTTCTGTCCCCCACTCGTTACCTGTATGAATGGCACCTGTTTGAACTCATCATCTGTATAAAAGACACCTGTCCACAGCCTCAAACAGTCAGACTCCAAACTCCGCCATGGCCAAGACCAAAGAGCTTTCGAAGGACACCAGGAAAAGTATTGTAGACCTGCACCAGACTGGGAAGAGTGAATCTACAATAGGCAAGCAGCTTGGTGTGAAAAAAATCAACTGTGGGAGCAATCATCAGAAAATGGAAGACATACAAGACCACTGATAATCTCCCTCGATCTGGGGCTCCACGCAAGATCTCATCCCGTGGGGTCAGAATGATCATGAGAACGGTGAGCAAAGATCCCAGAACCACACGGGGGGACCTGGTGAATGACCTGCAGAGAGCTGGGACCAAAGTAACAAAGGTCACCATCAGTAACACACTACAACGGCAGGGAATCAAATCCCGCAGTGCCAGACGTGTTCCGCTGCTGAAGCCAGTGCATGTCCAGGCCCGTCTGAAGTTTGCCAGAGAGCACATGGATGATACAGCAGAGGATTGGGAGAATGTCATGTGGTCAGATGAAACCAAAGTAGAACTTTTTGGTATAAACTCAACTCGTCGTGTTTGGAGGAAGAAGAATACTGAGTTGCATCCCAAGAACACCATACCTACTGTGAAGCATGGGGGTGGAAACATCATGCTATGGGGCTGTTTTTCTGCCAAGGGCACAGGACGACTGATCCGTGTTAAGGACAGAATGAATGGGGCCATGTATCGTGAGATTTTGAGCCAAAACCTCCTTCCATCAGTGAGAACTTTGAAGATGAAACGAGGCTGGGTCTTCCAACATGACAATGATCCAAAACACACCGCCCGGGCAACAAAGGAGTGGCTCCGTAAGAAGCATTTGAAAGTCCTGGAGTGGCCTAGCCAGTCTCCAGACCTCAACCCCATAGAAAAGCTGTGGCGGGAGTTGAAAGTCCGTGTTGCTCGGCGACAGCCCCAAAACATCACTGCTCTCGAGAAGATCTGCATAGAGGAATGGGCCAAAATACCAGCTACTGTGTGTGCAAACCTGGTAAAGACCTATAGTAAACGTTTGACCTCTGTTATTGCCAACAAAGGTTATGTTACAAAGTATTGAGTTGTATTTTTGTTATTGACCAAATACTTATTTTCCACCCTGATTTACGAATAAATTCTTTACAAATCCTACCATGTGGATTCATGGATTTTTTTTTTTCACATTCTGTCTCTCACAGTTGAAGTGTACCTCTGGTGCAAATTACTGACCTCTGTCATCATTTTAGGTGGGGGAACTTGCACAATCGGTGGCTGACTAAATACTTTTTTGCCCCACTGTACTCTGGCTTCCTCCCACAGTCCAAAGACATGCAGGTTAACTGGTGATTCCATAATGGCTGTAAATGTTAGTCTAAATGGCTGTCTATCTCTGTGTGTTAACCCTTGGCCGACTGGTGACCTGTCCAGGGTGTAGCTTGCCTTTTGCTTTGTGAGAGCTAGGATAGGCTTCAGTCCCAGCACAACCTGGGACTGGATAAGTGGAAGAAGATTTGTGGTCTCTCCTAAAGAAAACAAATACAGCAGAAATATGTAATGTCTCCCTCAGACCATGTCACCCAGTGCACAAGCTGTTACTCTTCTAAAAGAGCCTGACTCATGTAAAAGTCTGGGGGTGTACGGACATAGTCACACGTGACACATCGAGCCAGGCGCAGTGAAGTCCTTACCCAGTTCTGAAAATACTTGGTCACGGCTTTGTTAGTGCTGTGTGTATGAAGCTTCATTAAGTCAGTGGGAGGTGTTGCGCCTTCCTGCCAGTTTTGCCTGGATCACTACTAATGAGCACAGTCATGGTTCACTGACAAGGTGTAGAAAAGATACATTTTGCTTTATTTTTCAAAAGTGGCTCCATGTAATCGCACACTGCAGACTGCCTCAAACAGCAGCGGCAGAAGAAGTTGCTTTCTGCTGGCTGTTTAAACACACCTGTCTAATAAGAGGCAAATTAAGGCACTATTGTTATATATGCAGTCAAAGAGCTAGCCCCTATAGGCTTGTTACCGTGACAACCACACACCAATGCCAGTATCTCCATTATTATCTTCTTGAAAGCTGTGCTCCGTCACAACTGCTTGTGAGCTTGTTACTGCCTGTTTTGGTGTGTCTCCACTAAAACCAAGAGTCAGAGGACTTTACTGCAGTGGATACTGTGCTGATAGCATACAGCATGGGAGAGCTCTGATGCCTCTCAGAGGCTTTTAAATGACATGTTACCCGTATTTGAGGTGTCTAGTATGAGGCAGATCATTGTGTACTAACTGCCATATGGTGTAAGTAATTATAAGCAACAGTTTCCATCTGCATGGGTGCAGAATGTAATAAAGCCATGTGTTCATGTGGGAGCATCTTGAGTGATGCACATAATAACTACATATTATTTCATCATCTCGTAATTAGCATTTTATTATCCAAAAATGGGACGCCACTGCCAACCACTCCAGTAAGAATTAAATATTAAATATTAAATATTAAAACTGGAGACGGTCTTAAGTTACTGTATGAGTGCTAATTAGAGCATCAGTATCAAAAAGAAACTTTCTGTGTGGTTCAGTCCAGTTGAATTTTCACACAATCTGACTGGATTCAGAAGCATTTAAACATCCAAATCACACTTAAAAAGTACAAAGCAACTGAGACACTTTAAATTTGGGGGAAAAAAATCTAAATGCTTAAAAGTTATTTCACTGGAGATCACAGCAAAAGAGAATCGAGGTGGTTTTTCTTTGTCTTGCCATCTGATTGTGGATTCAGCCGAGCACTGTCACCTGCTGATAAAAGTTTGCTCCATGTTTCGACTAGCACAGTTTTGGGTTCACCCACAGTGGCACATTAGTGAACTGTTATGTTGTTTGTTTTGTTTTTTGCCCAGTGGTATTCCGGCACTTTAATTTTCTCCTTGTAAAATATTCTGTAAGTATTTAGCTGTCTTCTCTGGATCATTATCCCGTTGAAAGACCCACTCCCATTGCTTTAATAATCTTTTGGCTGATTTCTTTAAATTTGCATCCAAATTCTCTTGGACATAATTCTTTCCCCTCTGGCAGGACTTTCTACCATCAGATCCATGTAGGCTGAATTTGGACCCATCTGAAAAAATGTATCTCTTAAACTCACTGTCTGTTAACTAATTTAATCCTAGATATGTTTTTATTTTTTTCTTTGAGCTTGTGAATGGCTTTCACGCTCCCTCTGTACACGTTCTTACTGGTCGGAGAAGTGTGATCTCTGGAGCTGTTTCTGGCCTGTTTTTCTTGATGTTACTCACAATTATGTGGCCCAATCTGCTGCTGGTCTCTCGGCCTGTGTGCCTTCTGTTCTCTGCTATTAGCCCTCGGTTTTTAACTTGATGGAAGGTTTTTATTACTTTGCTATTTATAGTAGCATCTAGCCAGCTGCAAGATGATTTACATCTAATCTATAACATCCATCCATCCATCCATCCATTCGCTTCCACTTATCCTTTTCAGGGTCGCGGGGGGCGCTGGAGCCTATCCCAGCTGTCATAGGGCGAGAGGCGGGGTACGCCCTGGACAGGTCGCCAGTCTGTCACAGGGCCAACACACAGGGACAGACAACCATTCGCACTCACATTCATTCACACCTAGTGGCAATTTGGATTATCCAATTAACCTATCCCCACAAGCTGCGTGTCTATAACATCTATAACATCAGTTATCAAAAATACTCTTATGTGATTCTGTCCAAATACTATTTTGTTGCCAGTAGTTACAATAGTTTAAAAAAAAACTGAGTTACTACACTAACTCCCATAATTTTCAGCTGTATTGAGAGATCTTCATCATCAAAACAAAAAACACGCTCAGTAGCTCATCTATTCCACTTTCACATGGGCTTGAAGCCCAATCTTGAAAGCTTGTCATTGATTGCATGTGGTTGCTGTATGTGGGGATCTTTTGTTCTAGCCTTTTGATCTCTGCTCTGGTGAATGTCCTCTATGGTTCCAGTTTCCTATCATAAGAATTTTAGCCCTGTTTGGCTGGAGGCTTAATTCCCAGTTAATCCTGTGTGTGGTAAGTGTCACTGTAAGCACTAAAGGGAAACTTCCTTAAGTAGAGATTTTTTTAAAAGGAAGCAAAAATAGTTCAAACTAAAACAGAAGCAGCAGAGGCAAGCATGTCTTGACTTTTAATATGTGCAAAGCTCAAAAAACACAGCATCCTGCAGTTTTTTAATCTCTCTGCTAGAAAGTAAATGCTCATGTTTTTCTTTTTTTCATACTCTATGCCTGTAGTTTCACGAGTTCAGCTTTCAGCTAAAAATGTGCCAACATGACATTATTAGCTTCAGTTCCTTTATTTGGCTCCTGCTTGAAGCATATATGTGATTAATCACAGGATTGTTGTCCTTAAAGGTTACTCCTACTCTTTGCAGTATGTAGGAGTAAGTCTGAGAAATAGGATTTGTTCCTCAATTTTAGCAAAAGAGTAATTCTTTAATTTCAACAGTTTGTTGTTCCAATTTCAGCAAGAACTACCAGACTCACAAACAAGGAAAGCAGAGACTTAGCTCAGGGCTTTCACTGAAACAAAAAAACAAAACAGAAATAAATTAAAAAGTTTCTTGTAGGATGGGTGTGAGGAGGTCAGAGGTAAGTGGAGTGGGCAGGCGAGGTGTGTTTCCAAGGAGGATGGTTTCCTAAGGCAAGGCCAGCTAGAACATCAAGATGACTATAGTAAACGGGTAAGCAGATGCAGGTAACTACTGGGAAAAATCGAGGACGCAAGGAACATGAGTGAAAATCATTGTGCTGTTAGCACAAGACCTCAGAGAGAAAACCAAAGGGCCAGGGAGACACACCCACACACCGAAACAAACAAGAGATAAGTCAAACATTTCCCTGTGGCCTGACAGTCGTGGTAGCTTGCTGCGTGCTGCATCGACACTGTTGTTGCAAGCAGAAATGAGCTGACAGGCCTCCCAAAACCATGGATAACACTTGACGGATGATCTGATATCGTCGTGTTGGTGTTGTTCCTGGAACAACATAGTAAATATTGTTCCAGGATCAACATTGCAAGTGACCAATCACATTGTTGTGACGTTATTCTTTGGCACGCCAAGCCATTTGTCCATTTATGAAATTCCAATGTTGCAAGGACAATATCAATTCTGCTTAGCGTTTATTAAAGGGTTAGGGTTAGGTGCAACACTTGACTATCTTAACTCATATGGCAATCTCTTTGACACACAGGTTCACAGGCTAACGACAGACCTGGATGAATGGATGCAGACCCACTCTCTGCTTCTCTGCAGGTAAACTTCCCTCTAATCAACAAGATGGTTCATTAGAGGGAAGGTTAAGAGCAAGAACAGGAGGAGAGAATACTAAAGAAAAAAGGCAGACAAATGCTCCTACAGTTTTTTCTGAATGCTTAAACCCTAACTGTGATTCCTGTAGCACAATTTCTAAAACTATTCAGACTTATAGCAAAACCACTCACTGAGTTTGCAAAACTAAAAGCACAAAAACTGCTTTGCACTCAGTTTGCAATTTTGTAACACACACTTTGCAAAACTGTAGGCACAATTCACTGCACAACACCCAATTATCAAATTTCCAACACACTCCTAGCAAAAGTATACACATGTATGGCTATCATTAACACTAATTTGCCAACTGTCTGGCACACTTTCACATGTGAAAACTGTTTTAGATAATTAGTCCACTTTGCAATCAGCCTAAGCACTATAAACAGGCCACAGGTAAGCTGTCTATGTGGAGTACAATGGAAGGAGCAGTAAGAGTGAGAAGAGTGAGAATCAGAGGAGGCCGAGGGAGAGGACGTGGAGGTGAAGAAGTTGGAGGAAGAGGACGTGGAGGTGAAGAAGTTGGAGGAAGAGGACGTGGAGGAGCAAGAAGAGGACGAGGAGGGGAAAGAGGAAGGGTAAGAAGAGTAAGAAACAGAATAACTGATGACACCAGAGCTACAGTAGTGGACCATGTCATCAACCATGGGATGACCCTGAGGGAAGCTGGCCAACGTGTTCAGCCTAAACTGAGCCGCTACACTGTGGCAAGCATCATTAGGACATTTCGAAATGAGAATCGGTAAGTACTTTGTAGCACTGCCATACTCTAATGGGAAACACAACAGTACCATACATGCAAAAATACTGAAATTGTTATTTTACAGAATTGCTAGACGTCCAGATGTTGGGGGCAGAGGCAGAATGTTCACTCCAGAGCAAGAGACCCATATAGTGAACATGGTGATTGCCAATAATGCAATAAGACTGCGTGAAATACAGCAGCGCATAATGGATGATGACACCATCTTTCAAAATATACACAGTGCAAGCATTTCTACACTAAGTCGTGTACTTGCGCGCCACAGAATAAGAATGAAGCAAATTTACAGAGTTCCCTTCGAGAGAAACACAGAACGTGTAAAGCAACTGCGATATGACTATGTGCAGGTAAGCTAGTGTCATTGGTTCTGAATTTGGAAGTGCATACTGTAGTGCTGTGCATGGGCCTGATGTGTTGCATTTGTTTTGTCTTGTCCAGAGAGTGATGGAACTAGAAGCAGATGCAATGGGACATGAGCTACTTTTTGTAGATGAGGCCGGTTTTAACCTCAGTAAAACCAGGAGACGTGGCAGGAACATTATTGGACACCGTGCCATCATCAATGTCCCAGGACAACGTGGTGGTAACATAACCATGTGTGCAGCTATAAGCCAAAATGGTGTTGTTCACCATCATGCAACCATAGGACAATGTTAGTTTCCATAGGGCTGTTTTGGTCCGCAACTGGTTTACAGACCACCCATCCTTCATGGCACTCAACCTACCTCCATACTCTCCATTCTTAAATCCCATCGAGGAGTTCTTCTCTGCCTGGCACTGGAAAGTGTACGACCATCATCCTCATCAACAGGTAGCCCTTTTACAGGCAATGGAGGAGGCATGTGGAGATATTGACCAGGCATCATGTCAGGCCTGGATACGGCATTCAAGGAGATATTTTCCCCGGTGCCTTGGACTGGAGGATATCGCATGCGATGTGGACGAAATTTTGTGGCCGGACCCAGAAAGACGACATGATATAGGCTGATTGTCTTTTTTTTTCCCTTTTTTTTGTGAAATTCATATTTTGTGTTCTGACTTTGTCTTGGTTTTGATGAGTGTGAATAAACACCAATACTTGAAGTTTGGATCCTTGTATGTTTACATGACACTATGGCAAAAGTGTGACCTCAAATTGACATCTGTACACAGAGAAAGCAAAAGCCAGATGTGTTTTGTATTCATACCATCAGTGTGCAGTTGGCGCATGTGCTTAGTAGATGATGGCTTGTGTGTACTGTTTGATACGAAAACACCATTTTTACGAAGGTGTGAACAGTTACAGTTTTTTTTTACAGCCGCTAGGACACATTTCTCAATACTTAGGTCACTTTTGCAAAACTCTTCACACAATTGTACTAACTGACCTTCAGCTTGGCAAAGCAGTTCATTTCACATTCAAAATGCACTACAACTACCAAAACACTTTATTCAGGTCTCAAATAAACTCATTCTTCCAGAACACTAGCAAAGGTTGACAGCCGACAAACACACTTTGTCACCCACAAAACAATGACCTAAAAAACATTAACAACATGTAGCATTACACAGTGTTTTCTTGTGTAAAACAAGGACACATCTGTTTATAATTTCAATATATGTTACTGGAATGAATCAGACATCATGCAGAATTCGTTACAGTTTTTTCTGATTTGCTTAAGCACATTTTTTGTAACTATTTGCTAATTTTGCAAAACTCTTCACACAAATAAGAAAACCTGTCACCCAATCATCAAAACATTGTAGTTCTCTTGCAAAAGCAAACACAGCTAGATTAACTCTTCACACCTTCGTAAAAATGGTGTTTCCATATCAAACAGTACACACAAGCCATCATCTACTAAGCACACAATGCGCCAACTGCACACTGATGGTATGAATACAAAACACATCTGGCTTTTGCTTTCTCTGTGCACAAGGTAGGCTATGTCAGTTTGAGCTCATACTTCTGTCATAGATCCATAAGCATAGAGGGATCCAAACTTCAAGTACTGGTGTTTATTCAAACACATCAAAACAAACACAAGTGTTTATTTCCAAGTATAGGATTATTTGCAATCGCCATAATGACTATATGGGTTACTTGGTCTGCAGTGAACATGCTTCCTCTGCCCCCAGCATCTGGTCATCTAGCAATTCTGTAAAGTAACAATTTCAGTATTTTTACATCAATGGTATTGGTGTGTTTCTCATTGGCATACGGCAGTGCTACAAATCTTTGTGCGAAGTGACTGTACTCACCGATTCTCATTTCAAGATGTCCTTATGGTGCTTGCTACAGTGTAGCGGCTCGAGTTAGGCTGAACCCGTTGGCCAGCTTCCCTCAGGGTCATTCCACGGTTGATTACATGGTCCACTATTGTAGCTCTGATGTCATCAGCAATTCTATTTCTTACTCTTCCTACCCTTCCTATCCCCCCTCCTCATCTTCCTCTCCCCCCTCCTCGTCTTCCTCTTGCTCCTCCTTGTCCTTGTCGTCCTCTTCATCCTACTTCTTCACCTCCACGTCCTCTTCCTCGGCCTCCTCTACTTCTCACTCTTTCTGCTCCCTCCATTGTACTCCGCACACACAGCTTACCTGTATTATAGTGCTTAGGCTGATTGCAAAGTGAACTAATTATCTAAAAAAGTTTTCACATGTGAAAGTGTGCCAGACAGTTGGCAAATTAGTGTTAATGATAGCCATACATGTGTATACTTTTGCTAGGAGTGTGTTGGAAATTTGATAATTGAGTGTTGTGCAGTGAATTGTGCCTACAGTTTTGCAAAGTGTGTGTTACAAAATTGCAAACTGAGTGCAAAGCAGTTTTTGTGCTTTTAGTTTTGCAAACTCAGTGAGTGGTTTTGCTATAAGTCTGAATAGTTTTAGGAATTGTGCTACAGGAATCACAGTTAGGGTTTAAGCATTCAGAAAAAACTGTAATATTTGTTTATGTATTTTTATTTTTTTGCACTAAGTAATCCCAAAATGCAAGAATTTGTATACACACCATCCACTGATACACATACAATAGTAATGCTAATCTACTCGGTCTTCTCCATTTGGCCACAGGTTCTCATCCACATCACATCTTATGTCATCTAGGGCAATACACCTAGGAAAGAATCTTCTGGCATGCCTGATCCATCCCTGGCAATCTTCTGCTGATATCGCCAGGCATCCAGCATTCATTGCATCCAGGAGGGACATTTGATCATGTGGATGATGGTCGTAAACCTTCCACCGCCATGAGGAAAAGAATTCCTCTATGGGGTTGAGGAATGGAGAGTGAGGTGGGAGGAAAAGAAACTCCATTCTGGGATGGGCTGCAAATCACTCGGGGACTGCACGGGGGTGATGAAATGCCACATTGTCCCATACATTTATAAATGTTGGCTGATTCCTTCTCTCCGCATCGCTTTCCTCACCTAGCACAACCCTTCCATAGAGATCATGCAGGAACGCAAGGAGCCGTTCAGTGTTGTATGGCCCAATTAGTGGTCTGTGTAACAGCAGTCCATCAGTGGATATTGCTGCGCACATTGTGATGTTGGCACCCCCTCTGGCCCGGGACATTCACTGTAGCTCTCTTCCCAATCACATTCCTCCCTCGTCGCCGTGCTTTGGCCAAGTTGAAACCTGCCTCATCCACAAAGATGAAAATGTGGTGCGTTTACCTGCCTTCAATCTCCATGACTCTCTAACATAAATCCACAAGGCAATATAAGCTGTTACAGTAGTAAATTTGTAAAAATTGTCTTTGTGTGTGTTTGGTTTTGTTCAAAAACAGATCTGTATTTTATTGTGATCTTACCTGGACATACTGGTTCCTGAGTTGCTTGACATGTTCAGAGTTCCTCTCAAAAGGCACAGTGTACAACTGTTTCATCCTGACCTGATGTTTTTTCAGGACTCTAGAAATTGTTGTTATGCTTACACTGTGAATATTTGCGAAAGTAACGTTGTCTGCCAAGACTCTGTGTCTAATTTCAGTGAGTTTTATCCCATTGTTTCTGATGACCATATCAACAATGGCAGTTTCCTGCACATCAGTGAACATCTGTCCTCTCCCTCCTGTGTGAGGTAACCGTTGAGTCCCAAGCAGAAATGCAACAACAATTACACAAAAGCTTATTTACTTCTGAAATGTGCAAATGCCCCTGCAGAATACAAGTTACCTGTTGGTTTGCCGGAAAACTCTAACAATAGATGCCACTGTAGAACGTTGCAGATTTGGCTGCACTCTCTGACCAGCCTCTCTCATTGAGTGACCATGATTTACTACATGATCAATTACAGTAGCTCTGATCTCATCTGAGACTACAGCTCTTGATCTTCCTCTTATTCTTCTTCCACCACGCATACGTATTCCTCGCCCCCTCCCAGCCACTCTTCTTCCTCCTTCAGCCACTTCTCCATTTCTGGCTGGGTCCATGTTTACATCACAAAACAAACCTATTCAGCAGTTGTCTCCTTTTGTAATGAAATTGAAGGAGTAACACCTGTGTAGATGTTCATCTACAATGAGAATCAGCTGTGGCTGGTTAAACTGCATTTTTAGATTTAAAATATGTTTCAATAAAATATTGCTGTTGAATTTTGCTGTCTTATTCAGTTTTGCATTATGTTATTGGTTTGACCATAAGTTTAACAGTTTTGAAAACAGTATGTAAGTTGTTGAAATCTCCCAATTCTTTGAATCTTTGGGCTGAAGGAAGGACAATACTCGGTGTATAAATGCTCAATCAACAATCATTTATTTCCATACAATTCAACAGTCAGAGCATTACAACGTCCGGACGGGAGAGATGCTACCAGAGGGTCAGGCACATGTCTCAAAATGGTGACGGGTTGCTCAGCTTTTTACAGTCTCTAGTGGCCCCCAGCTAGTCGTAAAAGCCAAAACATCACATTCTTTCTCTGTTACAGCGCCTAAGTTATGACCTCGGCTCCCTGTCTCTCTGCTCTTCACCAAAGGAATGTGGTCTGTTTCTTCTATTATCTGGACAAGGTCCTCTGCACACAACATTCTCTTCATGATTCAGCAGTATGAAATGTCAAGAAACAGTGTAATACATTCAACAGTGTCGAGTAATACAGGTCAATCCAATAGATCTAATGATTTTCACACTCTTTTAGGTCAGAAGTATAATGCAAACTAAGACTACATACTGATCACACACTCTATGTTAAAGGGTATAATATGATCTACAGCAGTTAACATAATTCAACTATTTTGATTACATATATAAGGTAACATATAATAACAGAATAATCTAACAAAGTACATGCAAAATGTCCTGTACGTACAAAGATTTTTGGCAGTTGTTGTGTCTGACTGAGAAAATAATTCATGAAATTTGAGAGATGTAGTCATTGAATGCATTTTGTGCCAAAACAATGATAACTGATCCTCAGTTTAGCCCACATAGACTTCTGTTGTGCTCACTGTGTGAGGAGTTTTGCAAAAGTGACCTAAGTATTGAGAAATGTGTCCTAGCGTCTGTAAAAAACTGTAATGGTTTGAAGCTACGGGCAGCGCTACGTCTGGCTGATCAATGGAGCAAAGTACAGCTATTGAAAGGTTGCCTACATGCTTACAGTACAATTTACCACATATTAAAGGCCTGTGTGCATTCAGCAGCCTTCTGCATTGAAGTTTGCCTGGTAACAGATGACTCAAACGGAGTCAGGAAGTATACTTCTAAAATGTCTTTGTTGAGTGAGGTCATGTACTGAGGTTAAAACACAGACACATGGGCTGCCTGCACACATGCACTGTATATAGACTTGTTTTGCTTGTAAACGGCATGCTCATGTTCTGTTCTGAAGCGCAGAAAGTGGAATAACAGGAAGCATCTGGCGGGTGGCGGAGGAACAGAGGAAGGAACTGTTCTTTTTTAGAATATGTCCTAAGACAGAATTGTGTCAAAGAGATTGCCATATGAGTTAAGATAGTCAAGTGTTGCACCTAACCCTAACCCTTTAATAAACGCTAAGCAGAATTGATATTGTCCTTGCAACATTGGAATTTCATAAATGGACAAATGGCTTGGCGTGCCAAAGAATAACGTCACAACAATGTGATTGGTCACTTGCAATTACAGAATTCTGTTCTCTTCATTCTAATACTGTTTTTTCATTCAAATTTTGTTCTTTTCATTCTTATTCTGTTCTTTTCATTCTAATTCTGTTGTTTTCATTCGAATTCTGTGGTTTTCTTTCAAATTCTGTTGTTTTCCTTCTAATTCAGTTCTTTTCATTCTAATTCAGTTCCTTACATTCTATATCTGTTGTTTTCATTCAAATTCTGTTCTCTTCATTCTAATACTGTTTTTTCATTCAAATTTTGTTCTTTTCCTTCTAATTCAGTTCTTTTCATTCTAATTCAGTTCCTTACATTCTATATCTGTTGTTTTCATTCAAATTCCTGTGTTTTCATTCAAATTCCGTTCTTGTCATTCTAATTCTGTTGTTTTCATTCAAATTATCTTGTTTTTATTCTATTTCTGTTGTTTTCATTCAAATTTTGTCGTTTTCTTTCAAATTTTCCTGTTTTCATTCTAATTCAGATCTTTTCATTCAAATTCCTGAGTTTTCGTTGAAATTCTGTTTTTTTCTTTCAAATTCTGTTGTTTTCATTCTAATTCTGTTGTTTTCATTCAAATTTTGTTGTTTTCTTTCAAATTCCTTTGTTTTCATTCAAATTCCATTCTTGTCATTCTAACTCTGTATTTTTCGTTTGAAATCCGTTGTTTTCCTTCTAATCCAGTTCTTTTCATTCTGATTCTGTTGTTTTCATTCAAATTCCGTTATTGTCATTCGAATTCTGTTCTTTTCATTCAAATTCCGTTCTTGTCATCCTAATTCTGTTGTTTTTGTTCGAAATCCGTTGTTTTCCAACTAATCCAGTTCTTTTCATTTAAATTCTGTTGTTTTCTTTCAATTTCTGTGGTTTTCATTCGAATTCTGTTGTTTTTATTCAAATTCCGTTCTTGTCATTCTAATTCTGTTGTTTTCATTCAAATTATCTTGTTTTTATTCTATTTCTGTTGTTTTCATTCAAATTTTGTCGTTTTCTTTCAAATTTTCCTGTTTTCATTCTAATTCAGATCTTTTCATTCTAATTCTGTGGTTTTCATTCTAATTCTATTGTTTTCATTCAAATTCCTGAGTTTTCGTTGAAATTCTGTTTTTTTCTTTCAAATTCTGTTGTTTTCATTCTAATTCTGTTGTTTTCATTCAAATTTTGTTGTTTTCTTTCAAATTCCTTTGTTTTCATTCAAATTCCGTTCTTGTCATTCTAACTCTGTATTTTTCGTTCGAAATCCGTTGTTTTCCTTCTAATCCAGTTCTTTTCATTCTGATTCTGTTGTTTTCATTCAAATTCCGTTCTTGTCATCCTAATTCTGTTGTTTTTGTTCGAAATCCATTGTTTTCCAACTAATCCAGTTCTTTTCATATAAATTCTGTTGTTTTCTTTCAATTTCCGTGGTTTTCATTCTAATTCTGTTGTTTTCGTTCAAATTCCGTTCTTGTCATTCTAATTCTGTGGTTTTCATGCAAATTTTGTTGTTTTCATTCAACTTCCGGTGTTTTCATTCAAATTCCGTTCTTGTCATTCGAATTCTGTGGTTTTCTTTCAAATTCTGTTGCTTTCATTCAAATTATCTTGTTTTTATTCTATTTCTGTTGTTTTCATTCAAATTTTGTCGTCTTCTTTCAAATTTTCTTGTTTTCATTCTAATTCAGATCTTTTCATTCAAATTCTGTTGTTTTCACTTTATTTCTGTTGTTTTCATTCAAATTCAGATCTTGTCATTCTAATACTGTTGTTTTCAATCTAATTCTGTTGTTTTCATTCAAATTATCTTGTTTTTATTCTATTTCTGTTGTTTTCATTCAAATTTTGTCGTCTTCTTTCAAATTTTCTTGTTTTCATTCTAATTCAGATCTTTTCATTCAAATTCTGTTGTTTTCACTTTATTTCTGTTGTTTTCATTCAAATTCAGATCTTGTCATTCTAATACTGTTGTTTTCATGCAAATGTTGTTGTTTTCATTCAACTTCCGGTGTTTTCATTGAAATTCCGTTCTTGTCATTTGAATTCTGTGGTTTTCTTTCAAATTCTGTTGCTTTCATTCTAATTCAGTTCTTTACATTCTAATTCCTGTGTTTTCTTTCAACTTCCAGTGTTTTCATCCAAATTCCATTCTTGTCATTCTAATTCTGTTGTTCTCATTCAAATTCTGTTCTCTTCATTCTAATACTGTTTTTTCATTCAAATTTTGTTCTTTTCATTCTTATTCTGTTCTTTTCATTCTAATTCTGTTGTTTTCATTCGAATTCTGTGGTTTTCTTTCAAATTCTGTTGTTTTCCTTCTAATTCAGTTCTTTTCATTCTAATTCAGTTCCTTACATTCTATATCTGTTGTTTTCATTCAAATTCTGTTCTCTTCATTCTAATACTGTTTTTTCATTCAAATTTTGTTCTTTTCCTTCTAATTCAGTTCTTTTCATTCTAATTCAGTTCCTTACATTCTATATCTGTTGTTTTCATTCAAATTCCTGTGTTTTCATTCAAATTCCGTTCTTGTCATTCTAATTCTGTTGTTTTCATTCAAATTATCTTGTTTTTATTCTATTTCTGTTGTTTTCATTCAAATTTTGTCGTTTTCTTTCAAATTTTCCTGTTTTCATTCTAATTCAGATCTTTTCATTCAAATTCCTGAGTTTTCGTTGAAATTCTGTTTTTTTCTTTCAAATTCTGTTGTTTTCATTCTAATTCTGTTGTTTTCATTCAAATTTTGTTGTTTTCTTTCAAATTCCTTTGTTTTCATTCAAATTCCGTTCTTGTCATTCTAACTCTGTATTTTTCGTTTGAAATCCGTTGTTTTCCTTCTAATCCAGTTCTTTTCATTCTGATTCTGTTGTTTTCATTCAAATTCCGTTATTGTCATTCGAATTCTGTTCTTTTCATTCAAATTCCGTTCTTGTCATCCTAATTCTGTTGTTTTTGTTCGAAATCCGTTGTTTTCCAACTAATCCAGTTCTTTTCATTTAAATTCTGTTGTTTTCTTTCAATTTCTGTGGTTTTCATTCGAATTCTGTTGTTTTTATTCAAATTCCGTTCTTGTCATTCTAATTCTGTTGTTTTCATTCAAATTATCTTGTTTTTATTCTATTTCTGTTGTTTTCATTCAAATTTTGTCATTTTCTTTCAAATTTTCCTGTTTTCATTCTAATTCAGATCTTTTCATTCGAATTCTGTGGTTTTCATTCTAATTCTATTGTTTTCATTCAAATTCCTAAGTTTTCGTTGAAATTCTGTTTTTTTCTTTCAAATTCTGTTGTTTTCATTCTAATTCTGTTGTTTTCATTCAAATTTTGTTGTTTTCTTTCAAATTCCTTTGTTTTCATTCAAATTCCGTTCTTGTCATTCTAACTCTGTATTTTTCGTTCGAAATCCGTTGTTTTCCTTCTAATCCAGTTCTTTTCATTCTGATTCTGTTGTTTTCATTCAAATTCCGTTCTTGTCATCCTAATTCTGTTGTTTTTGTTCGAAATCCATTGTTTTCCAACTAATCCAGTTCTTTTCATATAAATTCTGTTGTTTTCTTTCAATTTCCGTGGTTTTCATTCTAATTCTGTTGTTTTCGTTCAAATTCCGTTCTTGTCATTCTAATTCTGTGGTTTTCATGCAAATTTTGTTGTTTTCATTCAACTTCCGGTGTTTTCATTCAAATTCCGTTCTTGTCATTCGAATTCTGTGGTTTTCTTTCAAATTCTGTTGCTTTCATTCTAATTCAGTTCTTTACATTCTAATTCTGTTGTTTTCAATCTAATTCTGTTGTTTTCATTCAAATTATCTTGTTTTTATTCTATTTCTGTTGTTTTCATTCAAATTTTGTCGTCTTCTTTCAAATTTTCTTGTTTTCATTCTAATTCAGATCTTTTCATTCAAATTCTGTTGTTTTCACTTTATTTCTGTTGTTTTCATTCAAATTCAGATCTTGTCATTCTAATACTGTTGTTTTCATGCAAATTTTGTTGTTTTCATTCAACTTCCGGTGTTTTCATTCAAATTCCGTTCTTGTCATTCGAATTCTGTGGTTTTCTTTCAAATTCTGTTGCTTTCATTCTAATTCAGTTCTTTACATTCTAATTCCTGTGTTTTCTTTCAACTTCCAGTGTTTTCATCCAAATTCCATTCTTGTCATTCTAATTCTGTTGTTCTCATTCAAATTCTGTTCTCTTCATTCTAATACTGTTTTTTCATTCAAATTTTGTTCTTTTCATTCTTATTCTGTTCTTTTCATTCTAATTCTGTTGTTTTCATTCGAATTCTGTGGTTTTCTTTCAAATTCTGTTGTTTTCCTTCTAATTCAGTTCTTTTCATTCTAATTCAGTTCCTTACATTCTATATCTGTTGTTTTCATTCAAATTCTGTTCTCTTCATTCTAATACTGTTTTTTCATTCAAATTTTGTTCTTTTCCTTCTAATTCAGTTCTTTTCATTCTAATTCAGTTCCTTACATTCTATATCTGTTGTTTTCATTCAAATTCCTGTGTTTTCATTCAAATTCCGTTCTTGTCATTCTAATTCTGTTGTTTTCATTCAAATTATCTTGTTTTTATTCTATTTCTGTTGTTTTCATTCAAATTTTGTCGTTTTCTTTCAAATTTTCCTGTTTTCATTCTAATTCAGATCTTTTCATTCAAATTCCTGAGTTTTCGTTGAAATTCTGTTTTTTTCTTTCAAATTCTGTTGTTTTCATTCTAATTCTGTTGTTTTCATTCAAATTTTGTTGTTTTCTTTCAAATTCCTTTGTTTTCATTCAAATTCCGTTATTGTCATTCGAATTCTGTTCTTTTCATTCAAATTCCGTTCTTGTCATCCTAATTCTGTTGTTTTTGTTCGAAATCCGTTGTTTTCCAACTAATCCAGTTCTTTTCATTTAAATTCTGTTGTTTTCTTTCAATTTCTGTGGTTTTCATTCGAATTCTGTTGTTTTTATTCAAATTCCGTTCTTGTCATTCTAATTCTGTTGTTTTCATTCAAATTATCTTGTTTTTATTCTATTTCTGTTGTTTTCATTCAAATTTTGTCGTTTTCTTTCAAATTTTCCTGTTTTCATTCTAATTCAGTTCTTTTCATTCTAATTCTGTTGTTTTCTTTCAAATTCTGTTGTTTTCATTCTAATTCTGTTGTTTTCATTCAAATTTTGTTGTTTTCTTTCAAATTCCTTTGTTTTCATTCAAATTCCGTTCTTGTCATTCTAACTCTGTATTTTTCGTTCGAAATCCGTTGTTTTCCTTCTAATCCAGTTCTTTTCATTCTGATTCTGTTGTTTTCATTCAAATTCCGTTCTTGTCATCCTAATTCTGTTGTTTTTTTCGAAATCCATTGTTTTCCAACTAATCCAGTTCTTTTCATATAAATTCTGTTGTTTTCTTTCAATTTCCGTGGTTTTCATTCTAATTCTGTTGTTTTCGTTCAAATTCCGTTCTTGTCATTCTAATTCTGTGGTTTTCATGCAAATTTTGTTGTTTTCATTCAACTTCCGGTGTTTTCATTCAAATTCCGTTCTTGTCATTCGAATTCTGTGGTTTTCTTTCAAATTCTGTTGCTTTCATTCTAATTCAGTTCTTTACATTCTAATTCTGTTGTTTTCAATCTAATTCTGTTGTTTTCATTCAAATTATCTTGTTTTTATTCTATTTCTGTTGTTTTCATTCAAATTTTGTCGTCTTCTTTCAAATTTTCTTGTTTTCATTCTAATTCAGTTCTTTTCATTCAAATTCTGTTGTTTTCACTTTATTTCTGTTGTTTTCATTCAAATTCAGATCTTGTCATTCTAATACTGTTGTTTTCATGCAAATTTTGTTGTTTTCATTCAACTTCCGGTGTTTTCATTGAAATTCTGTTCTTGTCATTCGAATTCTGTGGTTTTCTTTCAAATTCTGTTGCTTTCATTCTAATTCAGTTCTTTACATTCTAATTCCTGTGTTTTCTTTCAACTTCCAGTGTTTTCATCCAAATTCCATTCTTGTCATTCTAATTCTGTTGTTCTCATTCAAATTCTGTTCTCTTCATTCTAATACTGTTTTTTCATTCAAATTTTGTTCTTTTCATTCTTATTCTGTTCTTTTCATTCTAATTCTGTTGTTTTCATTCTAATACTGTTTTTTCATTCAAATTTTGTTCTTTTCCTTCTAATTCAGTTCTTTTCATTCTAATTCAGTTCCTTACATTCTATATCTGTTGTTTTCATTCAAATTCCTGTGTTTTCATTCAAATTCCGTTCTTGTCATTCTAATTCTGTTGTTTTCATTCAAATTATCTTGTTTTTATTCTATTTCTGTTGTTTTCATTCAAATTTTGTCGTTTTCTTTCAAATTTTGTCGTTTTCATTCTAATTCAGATCTTTTCATTCAAATTCCTGAGTTTTCGTTGAAATTCTGTTTTTTTCTTTCAAATTCTGTTGTTTTCATTCTAATTCTGTTGTTTTCATTCAAATTTTGTTGTTTTCTTTCAAATTCCTTTGTTTTCATTCAAATTCCGTTCTTGTCATTCTAACTCTGTATTTTTCGTTTGAAATCCGTTGTTTTCCTTCTAATCCAGTTCTTTTCATTCTGATTCTGTTGTTTTCATTCAAATTCCGTTATTGTCATTCGAATTCTGTTCTTTTCATTCAAATTCCGTTCTTGTCATCCTAATTCTGTTGTTTTTGTTCGAAATCCGTTGTTTTCCAACTAATCCAGTTCTTTTCATTTAAATTCTGTTGTTTTCTTTCAATTTCTGTGGTTTTCATTCGAATTCTGTTGTTTTTATTCAAATTCCGTTCTTGTCATTCTAATTCTGTTGTTTTCATTCAAATTATCTTGTTTTTATTCTATTTCTGTTGTTTTCATTCAAATTTTGTCGTTTTCTTTCAAATTTTCCTGTTTTCATTCTAATTCAGATCTTTTCATTCTAATTCTGTGGTTTTCATTCTAATTCTGTTGTTTTCATTCAAATTATCTTGTTTTTATTCTATTTCTGTTGTTTTCATTCAAATTTTGTCGTTTTCTTTCAAATTTTCCTGTTTTCATTCTAATTCAGATCTTTTCATTCTAATTCTGTGGTTTTCATTCTAATTCTATTGTTTTCATTCAAATTCCTGAGTTTTCGTTGAAATTCTGTTTTTTTCTTTCAAATTCTGTTGTTTTCATTCTAATTCTGTTGTTTTCATTCAAATTTTGTTGTTTTCTTTCAAATTCCTTTGTTTTCATTCAAATTCCGTTCTTGTCATTCTAACTCTGTATTTTTCGTTTGAAATCCGTTGTTTTCCTTCTAATCCAGTTCTTTTCATTCTGATTCTGTTGTTTTCATTCAAATTCCGTTATTGTCATTCGAATTCTGTTCTTTTCATTCAAATTCCGTTCTTGTCATCCTAATTCTGTTGTTTTTGTTCGAAATCCGTTGTTTTCCAACTAATCCAGTTCTTTTCATTTAAATTCTGTTGTTTTCTTTCAATTTCTGTGGTTTTCATTCGAATTCTGTTGTTTTTATTCAAATTCCGTTCTTGTCATTCTAATTCTGTTGTTTTCATTCAAATTATCTTGTTTTTATTCTATTTCTGTTGTTTTCATTCAAATTTTGTCGTTTTCTTTCAAATTTTCCTGTTTTCATTCTAATTCAGTTCTTTTCATTCTAATTCTGTTGTTTTCTTTCAAATTCTGTTGTTTTCATTCTAATTCTGTTGTTTTCATTCAAATTTTGTTGTTTTCTTTCAAATTCCTTTGTTTTCATTCAAATTCCGTTCTTGTCATTCTAACTCTGTATTTTTCGTTCGAAATCCGTTGTTTTCCTTCTAATCCAGTTCTTTTCATTCTGATTCTGTTGTTTTCATTCAAATTCCGTTCTTGTCATTCTAATTCTGTTCTTTTCATTCAAATTCCGTTCTTGTCATCCTAATTCTGTTGTTTTTGTTCGAAATCCATTGTTTTCCAACTAATCCAGTTCTTTTCATTTAAATTCTGTTGTTTTCTTTCAATTTCCGTGGTTTTCATTCTAATTCTGTTGTTTTCATTCAAATTCCGTTCTTGTCATTCTAATTCTGTGGTTTTCATGCAAATTTTGTTGTTTTCATTCAACTTCCGGTGTTTTCATTCAAATTCCGTTCTTGTCATTCGAATTCTGTGGTTTTCTTTCAAATTCTGTTGCTTTCATTCTAATTCAATTCTTTTCATTCTAATTCAGTTCTTTACATTCTAATTCTGTTGTTTTCAATCTAATTCCTGTGTTTTCATTCAAATTCCGTTCTTGTCATTCTAATTCTGTTGTTTTCATTCAAATTTTGTCGTTTTCTTTCAAATTTTCCTGTTTTCATTCTAATTCAGATCTTTTCATTCTAATTCTGTGGTTTTCATTCTTATTCTATTGTTTTCATTCAAATTCCTGAGTTTTCGTTTAAATTCTGTTTTTTTCTTTCAAATTCTGTTGTTTTCAGTCTAATTCTGTTGTTTTCATTCAAATTTTGTTGTTTTCTTTCAAATTCCTTTGTTTTCATTCAAATTCCGTTCTTGTCATTCTAACTCTGTATTTTTCGTTCGAAATCCGTTGTTTTCCTTCTAATCCAGTTCTTTTCATTCTGATTCTGTTGTTTTCATTCAAATTCCGTTATTGTCATTCGAATTCTGTTCTTTTCATTCAAATTCCGTTCTTGTCATCCTAATTCTGTTGTTTTTGTTCGAAATCCGTTGTTTTCCAACTAATCCAGTTCTTTTCATTTAAATTCTGTTGTTTTCTTTCAATTTCTGTGGTTTTCATTCGAATTCTGTTGTTTTTATTCAAATTCCGTTCTTGTCATTCTAATTCTGTGGTTTTCATGCAAATTTTGTTGTTTTTATTCAAATTCCGTTCTTGTCATTCGAATTCTGTGGTTTTCTTTCAAATTCCGTTCTTGTCATTCTAACTCTGTATTTTTCGTTTGAAATCCGTTGTTTTCCTTCTAATCCAGTTCTTTTCATTCTGATTCTGTTGTTTTCATTCAAATTCCGTTATTGTCATTCGAATTCTGTTCTTTTCATTCAAATTCCGTTCTTGTCATCCTAATTCTGTTGTTTTTGTTCGAAATCCGTTGTTTTCCAACTAATCCAGTTCTTTTCATTTAAATTCTGTTGTTTTCTTTCAATTTCTGTGGTTTTCATTCGAATTCTGTTGTTTTTATTCAAATTCCGTTCTTGTCATTCTAATTCTGTTGTTTTCATTCAAATTATCTTGTTTTTATTCTATTTCTGTTGTTTTCATTCAAATTTTGTCGTTTTCTTTCAAATTTTCCTGTTTTCATTCTAATTCAGATCTTTTCATTCTAATTCTGTGGTTTTCATTCTAATTCTGTTGTTTTCATTCAAATTATCTTGTTTTTATTCTATTTCTGTTGTTTTCATTCAAATTTTGTCGTTTTCTTTCAAATTTTCCTGTTTTCATTCTAATTCAGATCTTTTCATTCTAATTCTGTGGTTTTCATTCTAATTCTATTGTTTTCATTCAAATTCCTGAGTTTTCGTTGAAATTCTGTTTTTTTCTTTCAAATTCTGTTGTTTTCATTCTAATTCTGTTGTTTTCATTCAAATTTTGTTGTTTTCTTTCAAATTCCTTTGTTTTCATTCAAATTCCGTTCTTGTCATTCTAACTCTGTATTTTTCGTTTGAAATCCGTTGTTTTCCTTCTAATCCAGTTCTTTTCATTCTGATTCTGTTGTTTTCATTCAAATTCCGTTATTGTCATTCGAATTCTGTTCTTTTCATTCAAATTCCGTTCTTGTCATCCTAATTCTGTTGTTTTTGTTCGAAATCCGTTGTTTTCCAACTAATCCAGTTCTTTTCATTTAAATTCTGTTGTTTTCTTTCAATTTCTGTGGTTTTCATTCGAATTCTGTTGTTTTTATTCAAATTCCGTTCTTGTCATTCTAATTCTGTTGTTTTCATTCAAATTATCTTGTTTTTATTCTATTTCTGTTGTTTTCATTCAAATTTTGTCGTTTTCTTTCAAATTTTCCTGTTTTCATTCTAATTCAGTTCTTTTCATTCTAATTCTGTTGTTTTCTTTCAAATTCTGTTGTTTTCATTCTAATTCTGTTGTTTTCATTCAAATTTTGTTGTTTTCTTTCAAATTCCTTTGTTTTCATTCAAATTCCGTTCTTGTCATTCTAACTCTGTATTTTTCGTTCGAAATCCGTTGTTTTCCTTCTAATCCAGTTCTTTTCATTCTGATTCTGTTGTTTTCATTCAAATTCCGTTCTTGTCATTCTAATTCTGTTCTTTTCATTCAAATTCCGTTCTTGTCATCCTAATTCTGTTGTTTTTGTTCGAAATCCATTGTTTTCCAACTAATCCAGTTCTTTTCATTTAAATTCTGTTGTTTTCTTTCAATTTCCGTGGTTTTCATTCTAATTCTGTTGTTTTCATTCAAATTCCGTTCTTGTCATTCTAATTCTGTGGTTTTCATGCAAATTTTGTTGTTTTCATTCAACTTCCGGTGTTTTCATTCAAATTCCGTTCTTGTCATTCGAATTCTGTGGTTTTCTTTCAAATTCTGTTGCTTTCATTCTAATTCAATTCTTTTCATTCTAATTCAGTTCTTTACATTCTAATTCTGTTGTTTTCAATCTAATTCCTGTGTTTTCATTCAAATTCCGTTCTTGTCATTCTAATTCTGTTGTTTTCATTCAAATTTTGTCGTTTTCTTTCAAATTTTCCTGTTTTCATTCTAATTCAGATCTTTTCATTCTAATTCTGTGGTTTTCATTCTTATTCTATTGTTTTCATTCAAATTCCTGAGTTTTCGTTTAAATTCTGTTTTTTTCTTTCAAATTCTGTTGTTTTCAGTCTAATTCTGTTGTTTTCATTCAAATTTTGTTGTTTTCTTTCAAATTCCTTTGTTTTCATTCAAATTCCGTTCTTGTCATTCTAACTCTGTATTTTTCGTTCGAAATCCGTTGTTGTAACCAAGCCCGATAGGACTCCTTCTTCAGCCTGGTGGCTCCCTTTACCTCTGGTGTCCACTATTTGGTTCGGGGATTACCACCACGTCAGGCACCAACCACCTTGCGGCCGCAGCTCAATGCAGCAGCTTCGGCAATGGAGACACTGAACATGGTCCATTTGGACTCAATGTCCCCAGTCTCCCTCGGAATGCTGTTGAAGCTCTGCCGGAGGTGTGCGTTGAAGATCTCGCGGACTGGGGCCTCTGCTAGACGTTCAAAACGTTCAAAATCCGTTGTTTTCAATCTAATTCTGTTGTTTTCATTCCAATTCCTGTGTTTTCATTCAAATTCTGTTCTTTTCATTCTAATTCTGTTGTTTTCTTTCTAATTCTGTTGTTTTCTTTCAAATTCCATTCTTGTCATTCTAATTCTGTTGCCTCAAAGCACATTGTGCGCTGTCTATCTTGCGTGCTGCACAATATCGTTTATTACTTAGTATCTACTGATATTTACTGCTAGCTAGTTTATTGTGATGGTGCTGTTTTTTTTATTATGTTGCTCTTTGTTGTTTGCTTTCTCTTCTGTTTTTTTCTCCATACAGGTGACCCAGGTGTTTTGTTTTTTTTGTTTGGTTTTTTTCTTTCTTTCTTCCCCCCCTTCTCACCGTCTCTTCTCCCCTTTGATTTTCTTTCTCTCCCTCTCTTTCTTTCATTCTTTCTCCCTGTCCTATCCCCCAGTCATGTCTGTCCCGTTTGTAGCAACTGAAAATAAAATAAATTCATAATTATAATAAAGGTCAATCAAATGGACCAATATGGCAAGGCCATGATGATCCACTTGGTAAAATAAATCCGCTTGGCATCTTTCTTGGCCTTAAGACAACAATTCTGATGGCTAAAGATCCAAACGGGACACAAAAAAAAAAGAGGAAAAAAAAAAAAAAGAAGATCTCGCGGACTGGGGCCTCTGCTAGACGTTCCCAGCACACTCTCACTACGCGTTTAGGTGCACCGGGTCTGTCCAGCATCCTCCCCCGCCATGTCTCCACTCTAATTCTGTTGTTTTCATTCAAATTCCATTCTTGTCATTCGAATTCTGTTGTTTTCTTTCAAATTCTGTTGTTTTCCTTTTAATTCAGTTGTTTTCATTCTAATTCAGTTCTTTACATTCTAATTCTGTTGTTTTCATTCTAATTCTGTTGTTTTCATTCAAATTCCTGTGTTTTCATTCAAATTCCGTTCTTGTCATGCTAATTCTGTTGTTTTCGCTCAAAATCCGTTGTTTTCCTTCTAATCCAGTTCTTTTCATTCAAATTCCGTTGTTGTCATTCTAATTCTGTTGTTTTCATTCAAATTATGTTGTTTTCATTCTATTTCTGTTGTTTTCATTCAAATTCTGTTCTTGTCATTCTAATTCTGTTGTTTTCTTTCAAATTCTGTTGTTTTCATTATAATTCTGTTTTTTTCATTCAAATTCTATTCTTGTCATTCTAATTCAGTTCTTTTCATTCTAATTCAGTTCTTTTTGTTCGAAATCCGTTGTTTTCCTTCTAATCCAGTTCTTTTCATTCAAATTCCATTCTTGTCATTCTAATTCTGTTGTTTTCATTCAAATTATGTTCTTTTCATTCTATTTCTGTTGTTTTCATTCAAATTCTGTTCTTGTCATTCTAATTCTGTTGTTTTCTTTCAAATTATGTTCTTTTCATTATAATTCTGTTGTTTTCATTCAAATTTTGTTGTTTTCTTTCAACTTCCTGTGTTTTCATTCAAATTCCATTCTTGTCATTCTAATTCAGTTCTTTTCATTCTAATTCAGATCTTTTTGTTCGAAATCCGTTGTTTTCCTTCTAATCCAGTTCTTTTCATTCAAATTCCATTCTTGTCATTCTAATTCTGTTGTTTTCATTCAAATTATGTTGTTTTCATTCTATTTCTGTTGTTTTCATTCAAATTCTGTTGTTTTCATTCAAATTCTGTTGTTTTCATTCAAATTCTGTTCTTGTCATTCTAATTCTGTTGTTTTCTTTCAAATTATGTTCTTTTCATTATAATTCTGTTGTTTTCATTCAAATTTTGTTGTTTTCTTTCAACTTCCTCTGTTTTCATTCAAATTCCATTCTTGTCATTCTAATTCAGATCTTTTTGTTCGAAATCCGTTGTTTTCCTTCTAATCCAGTTTTTTTCATTCAAATTCTTTGTTTTCATTCTATTTCTGTTCTTGTCATTCGAATTCTGTTTTTTCATTCTATTTCTGTTGTTTCCATTCTAATTCTGTTATTTTCTTTCTAATTCTGTTATTTTCTTTCTAATTCTGTTGTTTTCATTCTAATTCTGTTGTTTTCTTTCAAATTCTGTTGTTTTCATTCAAATTCTGTTCTTGTCATTCTAATTCTGTTGTTTTCTTTCAAATTATGTTCTTTTCATTATAATTCTGTTGTTTTCATGCAAATTCTGTTGTTTTCATTCAAATTTTGTTGTTTTCATTCAAATTCTGTTGTTTTCATTCAAATTCTGTTCTTGTCATTCTAATTCTGTTGTTTTCTTTCAAATTATGTTCTTTTCATTATAATTCTGTTGTTTTCATTCAAATTTTGTTGTTTTCTTTCAACTTCCGGTGTTTTCGTTCAAATTCCATTCTTGTCATTCTAATTCTGTTGTTTTCATTCGAATTCCGTTCTTGCCATTCAAATTTTGTTGTTTTCATTCAAATTTTGTTGTTTTCATTCTAATTCTGTTGTTTTCATTCTAATTCTGTTGTTTTCTTTCTAATTCTGTTCTTTTCTTTCAAATTCCATTCTTGTCATTCTAATTCAGTTGTTCTCATTCAAATTCCATTCTCTTTATTCTAATACTGTTTTTTCATTCAAATTTTGTTGTTTTCTTTCAAATTCCGTTCTTGTCATTCGAATTCTGTTTTTTTCATTCAAATTCTGTTGTTTTCTTTCTATTTCTGCTGTTTTCATTCAAATTCTAATTCTTGTCATTCTAATTCTTTTGCTCTCATTCAAATTCTGTTCTCTTTATTCTAATACTGTTTTTTCATTCAATTTTGTTCTTTTCATTCTAATTCTTTTTTTTTCATTCTAATTCATTTCTTTTCATTCTAATTCTTTTGTTTTCATTGTAATTCTATTGTTTTCATTCAAATTCCTGTGTTTTCATTCAAATTCCGTTCTTGTCATTCTAATTCTGTTGTTTTTGTTCGAAATCCGTTGTTTTCCTTCTAGAAACAAAAACAAAGCAAACCATAACAGAAGGAAAGGGCAGATATACAAATCAAGTTAGAGTTTCAGGCTGTTAAGTCCACAGTTTATACGTTGCAGTTCTCCAGAAAGTTGTAGAATTTTGACCATATAGCCCAAAACTTGTCCATTTTATTTCTTAATATATACGTTATTTTCTCCATAGATAGTATAGATGTCACTCCATTAAGCCATTGAGATAGTCCACACACACAGCCTTTCTGTCATACCACTTCTTCATGCTTGCCTGGGATGTACACAGGGCCTCTTTTGCTAATGCGGTGGCATGTTGCCTTCGATCCCTGCACGTCTTCACAAAATCTGCCACGTTAGTTTTTGGAACACCCCTTCTTTCAACACCTTTAGTGGGCCCCACACATCGTGGCCAAACACAAGGGTAACTGGGCGGAACCCCACGGACTCCTGCTTAGCATCGCGTATCGCAAACAGCACAAAGGGGACACCCTCATCCCAACTTCTGCCCGTGTCATGGCAGTACTTTTTCAGCATAGCCTTAAGTGTTTGGTGCCAACACTCAAGTGCACCCTGCGACTCTGGGTGATAAGCACTGGACACAGAATGAGAAATGCCAAGGAAGATTAAAGTCCGTTTAAGAGTACAAGCCAGCTATGCATACTAAACCTTGAGAAGATTAAGAAATATATCAGCCTGCTCTTCCATTCTGAATAAGAAAAGACAACAAAGGAGCTGAATGGTTTGGAACGCAAACCTAAGCATTGTTGTCTCCGTATTATTATCGTTCTTCCTTTTTTGTCCATTGTCAGTATTGTGGTGAATTTTGGCTTCATTTCCTGTTTTTTTTTTTTTTTGTTCTTTAAGATGTTCGAAATATTCTTGAGATTCTGCTCCATTATTTCATTTAACTTCCATAATACCTCACAGACCCAGTGTGCTTCCTTGGGATTAAGGTCCTGGTTCCTCTGTGTAGAGGCCGCTGAAGTTCAATGAAGTCATTTCTCATTGTTCCCAAAAACAGTTTGCAGTGCTTTTGTTTTATGACCAGCTGTCTTACCATGCTGTAAATCCCATGAAAAAAAAAAAAGGCAAAATGTACCATTTTAAAATCATGGAAATTTTTGTATTCATTTTTTAAGGACTTTTAACTACACATTAAATTTTACTGTTTACCATTTATGGAAACCTATGTTTTAAAAAAAGAAATGATTAAAAATCAGTTTGTCTGCAACAGTCAAACTACACTTATCACATTTAGTGAGATCAACCTTTTACCTCTTTCTGATGTAAGCAGTAATTGAAGCTTCTGACCTTAATCTATATCCCTCCAATTATCTTTGAGGGAAATTGCATGAATATATGTACAAATGTACTAGTATTTCTAATAAAGTGCTTGGATAGTGCATACATTTATAATGGATCAAGTTCCAATTAAATATTTTGCATATCTTGTCTGTAATGCAAGGTCTCTGCAAGTTACCTCAAATCCTGCAGAGTGACTCTGCATTACTGGGACGTTGTTTTGGTTCACAAACATGGTTAGAATGCACACAGGCAGTTTGTTGTACTATCACAGAGAGAAAACAAGGAATAAAGCATAAAGATTACCCAGGGCCTTTATCTCCCTTCATTTAGGTTTTTCAACCATGTATTAAGATATTTAATTCTGAATTTATAATTAAATGTAGTCCCATCATTACTTGTTATCAAAAGACCGTATCAACTGAAGTCTCTAAAGAGTCTCCATCAGATTCCTCAAATGGCTGCCTCCATCTGTCTGGACAAATAATTGATTTGCCTCTGTGGTGTTATTCTCTGTGGAGCTGTGGAGGCGAACACAAATAACCTGAATGATGGCAACATTCGACCTGAAGTGGCAGTCAGAGCAAATGGTGTTTCACTAGTTTTTAATGGCTATTTTACAGTTTGTAAATTTTCTTTTGTATTCAACATAGAGTATGCTGTGAATGAAATGAAGTGAATGACTCATCCACTTGGGTTATTTATAGAGCGAGGGACAAAGCAGCTCCAGCAATGAGGGGAAGATGTCATAAAATGATAAGTGTTAACTCACAGCTTCCTGCGTCCACAGCGCAGATTAATTAAAAGTAGAAAGAAAAGAAAAATAATGTCAAAGGAAGAGCAACGAGCCCTGCAGTCACCAACAGGTCATGCTTTCTAACCCATTTGAGCATTTACTGTTTTTGTCACTGCTCAAGAGTCGTGTACGACCACGCCTATTGCTGCAAAAACACGTTAATCTTTTCTTTGCCTGCATCATCTTTTCAACATCTACACTCACTTGTAAACACAGTTGAGCAAAAGATACAACCCTATTACTGACTCAGTTATTTCTTTCATTACAATCTTTCAGTAATGCTCACCACCAGTGAGGGTAGGGCTGCTTGGACAATCTGTTCTTCTCTCTTCTATTTGAAAATTAAATGTCAAAATGTATTTGTTTGTACTCTCCAGAAGCTCACAGGGAAGCTTTTTACTAACGCACAGCCTAGTGAGGAGGAGGACATCGACTAAGCCTTCCAAAATCCTTACATCACTGTTGGAGAAAAAAAACATCAATATTGAAATGTGTTATCAGGTGAAACAGTATGTTTGCTCAGGCTTACACACAATGCCACAGTTCAGGGAAGGTGCTTGAGTGAACACAAGCTGACAGCTGCTGGCTGAAATCCTAAAGGATTGTAAATCTGAACTCAAAATGTAGCAGTTCAGTTTTATTTATTTAGCGCCAAGTCACCTCAAGGCACTTTATATTGTAAGATAAAGAACCTACAACATCCATCCATCCATCCATCGTCATCCACTTTATCCGAGGCCGGGTTGCGGGGGCAGCAGCCTAAGCAAAGAGGCCCAGACCTCCCTCTCCCCAGCCACCTCCTCCAGCTTATCCGGGGGAATACCAAGGCATTCCCAGGCCAGCCGAGAGATATAATCTCTCCAGCGTGTCCTGGGTCTGCCCCGGGGCCTCCTCCCGGTGGGACATGCCTGGAACACCTCACCCAGGAGGCGCCCAGGGGGCATCCTTGTCAGATGCCCGAACCACCTCAGCTGGCTCCTTTCGATGTGGAGGAGCAGCGGCTCTACTCTGAGCCCCTCCCGGATGGCCGAACTTCTCACCCTATCTCTAAGGGAGAGGCCAGCCACCCTTCGGAGGAAGCTCATTTCTGCCGCTTGTATCCGCGATCTCGTTCTTTCGGTCACTACCCACAGCTCGTGGCCATAGGTGAGGGTAGGGACGTAGATCGACCGGTAAATTGAGAGCTTCGCTTTTACACTCAGCTCCCTCTTCACCACGACGGACCGGTGCAGCGTCCGCATTACTGCAGCTGCAGCCCCAATCCGTCTGTCGATCTCCGGCTCCCTTCTCCCATCACTCGCGAACAAGACCCCGAGATACTTGAACTCCTCCACTTGGGGCAGGAACTCATCCCCGACCCGAAGTGGGCACTCCACCCTTTTCCGGCTGAGAACCATGGCCTCAGATTTGGAGGTGCTGATCCTCATTCCCGCTGCTTCACACTCGGCTGCGAACCGTTCCAGTGCGAGCTGGAGGCCTTTACCCGATGAAGCCAACAGAACCACATCATCCGCAAAAATCAGAGATGAGATTCTGAGGCCACCAAAGTGAAAGCCCTCCGCCACTTGGCTGCGCCTAGAAATCCTGTCCATAAAAATTATGAACAGAACCGGAGACAAAGGGCAGCCCTGGCGGAGCCCATCACCCACCAGGAACGAGTTCGACTTATTGCCAGCAATGCGAACCAAGCTCTTGCAACGGTTGTATAGGGATCGAATGGCCCGTAGCAATGGGCCAGACACCCCATACTCCCGCAACACCTCCCACAGGACACCCCGAGGGACACGGTCGAATGCTTTCTCCAAGTCCACAAAACACATGTAGACTGGTTGGGCAAACTCCCATGCACCCTCAAGTATCTTCGAGAGGATAAAGAGCTGGTCCAGTGTTCCGCGACCAGGACAAAAACCGCATTGTTCCTTCTGTATCCGAGGTTCGACTAGCGGACGAACTCTCCTTTCCAGCACCCTGGCATAGACTTTCCCAGGGAGGCTGAGGAGTGTGATCCCCCTGTCGTTGGAACACACCCTCCGGTCCCCCTTCTTAAAGATGGGGACCACCACCCCGGTCTGCCAGTCCACAGGTACTGCCCCTGATCTCCACGCAACATTGTAGAGGCGTGTCAACCAGGACAGCCCTACAACGTCCAAAGCCTTCAGGAACTCGGGGCGGACCTCATCAACACCAGGGGCTCTGCCACCAAGGAGTTGTTTAACTGCCTCAGTGACCTCGCCCCCAGAAATTGGCGGGTCATTCCCCTCATCCCCAGACTCTGCTTCCTCCTCGGAAGACGTGTCAGTGGGATTAAGGAGGTCCTCGAAGTATTCCTTCCACCACCTGACAATTTTCTCAGTCGACGTCAGCAGCGCTCCGCCAGCACTATACACAGTGCAGGTAGAGCACCGCTTTCCCCTCCTGAGACGTCTGACAGTTTGCCAGAATCTCTTCGAGGCAGTCCGAAAGTCCTTTTCCATGTCCTCTCCGAACTCCTCCCACACCCGAGTTTTTGCTTCAGCCACTGCCCGAGCCGCATTCTGCTTGGCCTGTCGATACCTGTCGGCTGCCTCCGGAGTCCCACAGGCTAACCAAGCCCGATAGGACTCCTTCTTCAGCCTGGTGGCTCCCTTTACCTCTGGTGTCCACCATTTGGTTCGGGG
The DNA here is from genome assembly GCF_057382185.1 of Mchenga conophoros. Lineage (NCBI taxonomy): Eukaryota > Metazoa > Chordata > Actinopteri > Cichliformes > Cichlidae > Mchenga > Mchenga conophoros. The sequence continues at coordinate 7,881,538 of NC_140539.1, read as the reverse complement.
ATTATCACCACAGCAGGCACCAACCACCTTGCGGCCGCAGCTCAATGCAGCAGCTTCGGCAATGGAGACGCTGAACATGATCCATTCGGACTCAATGTCCCCAGTCTCCCTCGGAATGCTGTTGAAGCTCTGCCGGAGGTGTGCGTTGAAGATCTCGCGGACTGGGGCCTCTGCTAGACGTTCCCAGCACACCCTCACTACGCGTTTAGGTGCACCAGGTCTGTCCAGCATCCTCCCCGCCACCTGATCCAACTCACCACCAGGTGGTGATCAGTTGACAGCTCAGCCCCTCTCTTTACCCGAGTGTCCAGAACATATGGTCGCAGGTCTGGTGATACGATTACAAAATCGATCATCAACCTACGGCCTAGAGCGTCCTGGTGCCACGTGCACTTATGGACACTCTTATGTTTGAACAGGGTGTTCGTTATGGCCAAACTGTGATTAGCACAGAAGTCCAATAACAAAGCACCGCTCTGGTTCAGATCAGGGAGGCCGTTCCTCCCAATCACGCCCCTCCAGGTCCCGCTGTCGTTACCCACGTGAGAATTGAAGTCTCCCAGCAGGACAACAGAGTCTCCAGGTGGAGCACCTTCCAGCACCCCCTCCAGGGACTCTAAGAAGGCTGGGTACTCTGAACTGCCACTCGGCGCATAAGCGCAGATGACAGCCAGGACCCGTTCCCCGACCCTAAGGCGCAGGGAACAAACCCTCTCGTCCACCGGGAAAAACCCCAACGTACCGGCAGCAAGCCGAGGGGATATTAGAATACCCACCCCAGCCCGCCGCCTCTCACCAGGGGCAACTCCAGACTGAGACAGAGTCCAGCCCCTCTCCAGGAGACTGGTTCCAGAGCCCAAGCCATGCGTAGAGGTGAGCCCGACTATATACCTCTCAACCTCACGCACTAACTCAGGCTCCTTCCCCACCAGAGAGGTGACATTCCATGTCCCTATTGCCAGTCTTGGCAGCCGGGGGTCAGTCCGCCAGGGCCTCCGCTCCTGGCCGCCACCCGGCACACAATGCACCCGACCCCTATGGCGCCTCCTGCGGGTGGTGGGCCTGCGGGAGGATGGGCCCATGTCTCCTCTTCGGGCTGTGCCCGGCCGGGCCCCATGGACTAAGGCCCGGCCACCAGACGCTCGCCCTCGGGCACCCTCCCCGGGCCTGGCTCCGGGCAGGGTAAACTGTTCCCTCGATATCCTTTTCATAAGAGTCTTCTGAATCGCTCTTTGTCTGGTCCCTCACCCAGGACCAATTTGCCATGGGAGACCCTACCAGGGGACAAAAGCCCCCAGACAACATAGCCCCTGGGATCCCTGGGACACACAAACCCCTCCACCACGATAAGGTAGCGATTCAAGGAGGAGAGAACCTACAATAATAGAGTGAAAATCCCCTATAAAGCACTTGGAAACATTAGGAAAGAAAAACTCCCTTTTAACAGGAAGAAACCTCCACCAGACCCAGGCTCGGGGAGGGGTGAGGGGAGGAAGAGAGCCAGACATGAATATTAACTAATAATCAAATGCAAAGCAGTGTATAAACACATAGAGAGTGGGGAAAAAAGTGAGTGAAGAGGAAATAGTGCGTTAATGTTGGGTCCAACTTTGAGGCCTTGATTTGGTGCTGTATAAATATAATTGAATTGAACTGAAGTGAACTACATCATGGGAAGACCCAAGAAAAAAAACACAAGCATAGAAGTATGCTGCCATATTCAGATGTCTGCCATATGGTGACTATAAGTGTGTCTACTACTTTGAAAATTAAAAGTATCAAGCAAAACGATTTCACATGTGCCTGAGGTGGAAAAGAAGCTTTAAATCAAATTACATGCAGCTGTTTGTGCCTGTTTCAAGTGACTTTTAACAGGAAAAACTGTCAACTCTTGCTTTGTTTCAAATTTCATTTGACATGCCTCACACCACAAAGAAAGTTCCATTTTCTTTCATAATGCTGGTGTGGCTGCAGAAGTCTCAGAAGTGGTGCTATCAGCGGAGCAAGAAACCTCCAGCTGTAGGTGAGGTTAATATTTTTCTTCATGGATCAACTGATCCTTTAAGCCACTTTTGAAGTCTATAAGTTTCAATTTGGATCTCAAAGGATGGAGTTGGGTTGAAGAATCAGTTTAATGCAAAGTGTACAGGTCATAAATGGATTGCCGTCGTGACTGCGCTCTGTAATGCGTCCATTGCACCTGGTGGGACATAAAGCCACTGCAGGGGGAATTTGAGGAACCATGGAAAAATGTGAAGTGAAAATCATCTGAATGAATAAGATTTATGTAAGGAAAATAAACTAACAGGAGTTTGCTGATGCTGCTGTGCTATCTTTACCTTTTTATTGTTATTTTGGATATTTTGTATGATTGTGAGCTGAGGAGTGTGAAGTTTTAATGGCTTCTGAACAGGGATGCCTTTCCAGTTTTAAAAGACAAAGCAAAAATCCCAAGGCACTGCTCCCAAAACCCACACAGCACAATACAGACGTGACAAGTGCTACAGCCAGACAATTTCCACTATCTGAGAGCAAGTCGACTTTATCTTCACCACCATGTCTTTGGGGAGTTTACTCACAAAGACCTCTGATAACGTATTGCTTTGACCCTCCACATCCTCCAGTTTCAATTCCAGAACATTTTATGCGCTACTCAAACTTCTCTTTCTGACTTGTAACAATAACCCCATCTGAATTCCACATTTCTCCACCCTGAGCAACGTCCTACTTTCCACTGTCTGCAGTCACAGAAGATGTTTGCACTTTTACAGCCTCATTAAATGCAAACAAAGCCAAAGTTTTAATCGTGTGATGCACAAACACACCCATGCACAAGGGAGAATCTTAGCATTGATAGCAACCTTTTGTTGGAATTGACATTGAACAAAGTTAACCCTTTTCTAAACAGCATTCTCGCTGATATTGACAAAAAAATAGTTTCTTTTGATGAATCCAAGTGTCGAGGCCAGTGCTTGGAAGCTCTTATGTAACTGCTGGGCTTATAGTGAAGTGTCAACATAACAGGATACAGCGTAGAAGCAATAAAGCAGCCCTGTGAGTCACTACGCTGACAGACACCGAAGTAGTCACAGGGGATCTGTGTCGACAGCATAACTTTTCACACCTGTCCGTTCTTTGGAACTACATGACTCAGTTTGTTAACCCTTAAGTTTCTATTTGTAATGTGAGTATATGATTTTCTGTAGTAAGCCATCCTGAGCTGTGCTGAGCAATTTAGCATCAATTAGCTTGTTGTTTTGGTTTTAATCACTGAAGGTTAACTGTTTGGATTCAGTCTCACTACAAGGATTACCACTGTGGGTATTTACGAATTTAGAGAGAAAAATTAGTTCAAGGGACAATAAATGCTTACAAACATTCAAAAGCATTTACAATGGTACAAGACCTAGGCGCTGGGGTGGCAGTGGGTTGCAAAGCGACTTTTCAAATTCTGAGTTATGGATATGTGAAGGTCACTGCAGCTGTTCATTTTGAATTAGCTTTACAGTTTAAAATCCATTGTGGATTGTTTTGTTTTTGTTTTTTTTAATTGTTTCTACAATTTTTATTTATACGTGTTGATGTTGGGTAATCACAAGTAACTGTGAGACTGAGTGTAAAATTCAAATCAGTGAGTTTATGCTTTTATGTTTTGTTGTACACGTGTGTTTTGCAGTCATGAGTCTCTCAGAGGCAGTATTAGCCGCACGTTAGCCACTCCTCAAGATGGTATCCATCCATCTTTGGTCTCCATGGATACCAGCTGAGCAAACTGAAATCCATTTGTTGGTTGGAAATATGAGATCGGCAGATACGTGTGCATTCTGGTCGATTTTTAATTGAGTTCAACATGACTGTGTAATAGTCACAAGGAGGGTAATATGTTCAGCAGACTGTGCTGTGCATGAACACACACCCTCCGCTGGCACTTTCATCCTCTGTCTCTCGCTCGCGCTCTCTCTCTGTAGCGATTAGGTATAATTGCTGTCATTTTTTCTCTCGGTAATCGAACTCTGTGTGGGCACCAACACGATATGACATGAAAAGTACAGGGCCTCAGCACTTGTTCTCCGATGCTGAGGAAGTTAATTAAATTCACAATGAACCTCTGTCAAAATACACCCCAGATAATTCAGTTGTTTGGACAGTTTTCGCAATGAATTCCTGCTGGCAGACTGTATGTGTGTGCTCCAGCAGCAGTTCTGTTTGGAGTAAAGGAATCAGGTAGGAAAAAAATGACACGTTAAAACAGCTAATGAAGAGAGATATCAGCTGAGTATTTTAACAGCTCTGGGTGACAAGAAAGAGGAAACGGATTTGAGCACAGCCAAGAAAGAACATATTTGTTAGTCTGCCATGAGTGCTTAAATCCTGAGGAGAAAGATCACAGAAACCAAAAAGAAGAGGAGTGTCACTAATCTACACACAGTGTTAGAAAACAGCATCAGATCTTGAGTTAATGTGTGTTTGTTTTAAAGACAGGTCACTTTTTTCCCATTTCAGTCATTTCTTCAGCAGCAGCTATTTTTTATTTAGGATAAATCATGACTTTTGGATTGAAAGCTAGGCTTATCTTGTAAGACATCCTGGAGTAAATGGTTTTGTTGCAAAAAGGGAGAGTTTGTTGCTGTTGGTCCTACCTAATATGTCCAGCTCCAAATACAGATTCTCCCACCTCTCTGGAAATGGATAAAATCTCTCTAGAAGGAAGCCTCTTCACTCGCTAGCCATCTTTGTAACACCACCAGGCAGTTATTTAAGAGGATGTTTTGAAGCTACTCTTTAAATCAGCTTTGGTGAGTGCAATAACGTTATTTTCAGTGGTCAGCACAACATAAAATCCTTAAAGTCTGTTAACTTTGCCCCCAAATAAGGTTTAAAAATCTAAAAGAAGATATCCTTTTGATCATACACGTGTTTCCATACAGCCAATAAAGTCAACATCTCTTGCTCTTCCCAGCAAAGCACTGAACAAATGACGTGCGGATTCACATGATGAATGCAGTTAGCCAAGACAAAAACAGAAGCCAGTTTCTCAAACCTTTGTAAGAGATGTGTTTTACAGTGTGTGCTGTGACACACTAGTCACAGCCAATCAGGCATAACATTCTGACCTGCTAATATTGTGTTGGTCCCCCTTTTTTGAGGCATGGACTCTGCTAGACCCCTTGCAGGTTTGCTGTCATATCTGACTAAGATGTTAGCAACAGATCCTTTCCAGTCCTGTACTTACAGACTTGTTTGTCCATCACATCCCTCAGATGTTCGATTGGATTGAGATCTGGGGAATTTAGCCAAATGAACATCTCAAACTCATTGTTATGCTCCTCGAACCATTCCTGAACCATTTTTGCTTTGTGGCAGAGTGCATAATCGTGCTGAAAGACACTACAGCCGTCAGGGAAACTGTTTCAATGAAAGGGTGTACATGGTCTTCACCAGTGCTTAGGTAGGTGGTACGTGTCAGTGTAACACCTACATGTATGGCAAGACCCAAGATTTTCCAGCACAACACGGTCTGTAAGCTTGCCTTTTTCCCATATTGCATCGTGGTGCCAGCTGTTCCCCAGTTAAGTAAATGTGATTCATCAGACAAATCCACCTTTTTCCATTGTTCCGTTGTGTTCATTGTTGTTGTGCTCGCTTTTAGTGGTGGACAGGAGTCAGCATGAATACCCTTACTGGTCTGCAGTTATGCAACAAACTGTAATACTCTGTGTATTCTGGCACCCTTCTAGCAGAACTAGCTTTAACCTTTTCCACAGTTTGAGCTATAGTAGCTCATCTGTTGGATCAGACTACATGTGCCAGCCTTCACTCCTCAGATGCATCAGTGAGCCTTGGCTGCCAATGTCCTTGTCGCTTGTTCATCACTGTTCCTTCCTTGGACTACTGTTGATAGATACTGACAACTGCAGACTGGGAACACCTCACAAGAGCTGCAGTTTTGGAGATGCTCTTGCCCAGTCATCTAGCCATCACAGACCACTGGGTAAGAGTACCTCTCAAATTCTTACGCTTGCTCATTTTTCTGCTTCTAACGTCAATTTTGACGACCAAATGTTGACTCTGTCCCTAATATATCGTACCCACTAACCATCCTAATATTATTTTTGGCATTCATGCACGTTCTTCTTTTTTCCTTTCCTTGTGTGACCATCATTGGCATATGTTTCACAGCTACACAGGACAAGACGATCTATCTTTCTCCCCACTGAAATAACGGCCATGTTCTAGGTGATGCTGACCTTGTGCTTTTGGTGTTAATCCCCATAATTCATCCTCAGCATGGCCATAAACTGTTAACCCTTTAGACCCCAAAGGCCACAGCAGTATAATTTGCTACCATTTTTAGAAGCTTTGTGCTTTACCATTTTGATTCAACAGACATAGAGCTACTGTGGCTGTAAGCAGTAGTGGGATATTTCTGCACTAAATTGTGAATAAGCAACTGATCATTGGTGGGCATTTTGTATGGACTGAAGCTCTTTTGAAAGATTCAGAGCACTTTAAAGGTCTTTTTTCTTTTTTCTTTTACAAACCAGCATGATGTGTTATCCATGTGTCATGTTCAAAGACACAAAAACCATCAGGTAAAATTAAGACAGTTTTGCTAGATTAAAAAAAAACAAAACAAAAAATTTTTTCACTCCCACAACATACTGAAGTTTGATAATTAACCATTCACAATACATTTTAAAACACCAGGTACACTTGATCTGCTGGGTTCTATTTCTGAACATCTTTCTGCCAGCTAACAATTGTATATACCATTAACAACCAACAATACCAGTGCTAAGTAACCAAAACGTCTCCCATGAAAATGACCGAATGCCATGTAGGGCTGAAATCTTTAAACTATTTCAATTTCAACTGCTGTTTATTTAGGTTTAAGCAGCAAAGATCAAACATAACCTCAGTCTGAGCAGGCCACGGAGTCAAGCTCAGGTCACATCCCAGCACATCATTGACTTTAATGGCTGCCCTGGTTCCTCAGCTTCCCTTGCATATATCCCAGTGGCATGCAGTGACGTTTACAGAAAGGCAAGCAGAGACGATTACCTTCCCCCCAATACACATACAGACAAAAACATCTTCCTCCACTATTGACCTATCTAACAAGATAAATTGGATTAGATTAAAGCATGCTGTTTGGACATTCTGCCTGTACTCTGCATCCCACATAGCAAGGAAGTCTGGCCCGGATCTGGTATTAAGCCGGCACTGCTGTCTGACTTCTGGCAGACGTATGTCATCGAGATATGGGCCAGGCCTGGCATAGATGGCACTGACTATGTGATGGCATGCCATATCTGGCTTGATTGTGGTTTGGTGTATGTGGCCCAGGCTCATAGAAAACAGGTCTTCCCTGGATCCGGCATCAAGCTGGCACTTCTGACTGACTGGTGTCATGGCAGGGAGCATGTCAATCAGATGTGTGTCAGGTCTGGCAATGATGGCACTATTTATGTTCCTATTTTCCTATTTGAGTTAGAAGGCCCAAATGCTATGTTGCCGTGCTATACTGCAATGGTAGCCAATGTTTCAAATGCAGCTTAGACAGGTTTGTGAGTGTGCACTTTATCCGCAACCTAGTGAAGGTTTACTCATGCTCAGCCAGTGGGTGGTTGTAGCTCAGGAGGTAGAGTAGGTCACCTACTGATCGGAAGGTTAGTGGTTTGATCCCTGGCTCCTCCAGTCTGCATGTCAAGAGTCTGAATGTGTAAGAATGTAGTTAGGAAGCACTCACGTTAAAGAAAATGTGTGATTGACTGAACATGGAATGTTACTTCCTTTTATGCTGTTTGTGCAAGTCCCAGAACAGAGACATACAGCAAGTGACAGCATTTCGACATCACAAAGATAACGGATAAAATTATTTTTTTATGAAACCTAGAAGGTAAACAGAGCTTGATCGGATCTGACAGGAGAGTTATGAGTTGGAAACAAGCCGGGGCTGAAAATAAAACCAACACATCTGCTAAAAACTGCAGTTGCTCTAATGGCCACTTGAGGCCCCACGTAACAACTGTAGGGTGGATGATTTGTAAGTCATCCATGTAGATACAAGTAAGTCAAGTTATGTGATTGTCATGTGTTGTAGCAAATGCAGCTTCATCTCAACTAATCCAAATCAAGGAACTGGATCTCTTCAGTTTGTCTGGGCTGTTTTAAAATACTCCTCTATAGTATAGCCCAACAAACCAAACCAAATTTCCCACATCCACATCACTTACCTGTCATTGAATGTCTGTGAAGTTTCTCAGTCATCCAGGTCATCGTAGTCAAAGGAGCTTGCAAAGAAAAGCGTCTGGACTTCTTTAAGTTGCTTGAAGACGTTTCACCTCTCATCCGAGAAGCTTCTTCAGTTCTAAGGTCAAATGGTGGAGAGTCCCAGATATAAACCTAGTGGGAGTTTCCCCCCACAGAGGGACAAAAGGACCCCCTAATGATCCTCTAATCGCCCGAGCCAAGGTGTGAAACTGGGTGTGGGTCCCAATCAGCCAGAGTTTTGGGTGAGTTCATTGTGACACCTGGCCCCACCTTATCATGCAAATTCCTGAGGTCAGATGGCCCAGGATGTGAGTGGGCGTTAAGGCGTCTGGGGAGGGAACTCAAAACTGGATTATAGATGGCAGAGACTTGGTGTCGTAAACCCCCGCCTCTGTTCAAAGATGGTCGCTCACAGTGGACATAGATGGCTTCTTTCACTCCTCTTTCAAACCATCTGTCCTCTCTGTCCAAAATGTGAACATTGGCATAAGAAGGACAGACGCAACAACATTGTCATCCCCTATGTAGCCGGTGTATCAGAAAAACTCAGGAGGGTTTTCCCCAAGCATGACATCCCAGTGCATTTCAGACCCAGCAACACGCTCAGATAAAAACTGGTTCACCCGAAAGACAAAACTCCAAAACACAGACTTAACAATGTGGTGTATGCTGTACAGTGCAGCGAGGAATGCCCAGACCTCTACATTGGAGAGACCAAACAGCCACTTCACAAGCGCATGGCACAACACAGAAGAGCCACCTCCACAGGACAAGACTCAGCTGTCCATCTGCATCTTAAGGATAAAGGACACTCTTTCGAGGATGCCAATGTTCACATTTTGGACAGAGAGGACAGATGGTTTGAAAGAGGAGTGAAAGAAGTCATCTATGTCCACTGTGAGCGACCATCTTTGAACAGAGGCGGTGGTTTACGACACCAACTCTCTGCCATCTATAATCCAGTTTTGAGTTCCCTCCCCAGACGCCTTAACGCCCACTCACATCCTGGGCCATCTGACCTCAGGAATTTGCATGATAAGGTGGGGCCAGGTTTCACAATAAGATAAGATAAGATAAGATAACCTTTATTAGTCCCACACGTGGGAAATTTGTTTTGTCACAGCAGGAAGTGGACAGTGCAAAAGTTATGAGGCAAAAATTAGAATACAATAAGAATAAATACAGTACACAACTGTACAGAATAGAATAAAATAAAATACTATATACAGTAGAATAAAATAAAATAAATATACAATAAGATAAAAATAGAATACAAATACAAATACTATATACAACTGAGTAAATGAATGAACTCACCCGAAACTCTGGCTGATTGGGACCCACACCCAGTTTCACACCTTGGCTCAGGCGATTAGAGGATCATCAGGGGGTCCTTTTGTCCCTCTGTGGGGGGATACTCCCACTAGGTTTATATCTGGGACTCTCCACCATTTGACCTTAGAACTGAAGAAGCTTCTCGGATGAGAGGTGAAACGTCTTCAAGTAACTTAAAGAAGTCCAGACGCTTTTCTTTGCAAGCTCTTTTGACTACCTGTCATTGAGTAAAGTGTGTTTGAATGCTGGATTCTGTTTTCTGGCCAAAAAAGGAGGACAAAAACCTTCACATGTTGTTTACACATGATTTTTGCACAAGTCTTAAACTATACTTTTTATTTTTATTTTTATTTTTTATCAAATAAAAGTATAATCTTGCGGTAATTCAGGGTAATTAGGGCAGTCAACAACTGAGGGAAGCATTTAGTTTATAAGGTCTTCTTTTCAATAGCTACATGAGCAAATGTTCAATTTTAGAGTTACTTTGATGTATTTTTTAATCTGTTTTGAAAAGCGTAGCTAGTGAATGATTTAGCCAGAGGATGTTAGAGAGACTTGAATGCTTCAAATAAATTAACACAAAAGCACAACTTTGCATAATGTGCAAATGCAGAGAGATGTACTTCCACATGCACACACAGGTGCACACGTATGCTTTCTCATTCACTAACACAGATCTGACCTATGAGTCATTCTGGCTCTCCTTCCAGACACCCTCTCTCTCTGCCTCCCTCCCTCCCTCCCTCCCTCCCTCCCTCCCTCCCTAACCTGCTGATTGTCACAGATGGATGCAGCAGACAGCCGCAGTCTTAATGCTGTTTCCTGTCTCTCTCTGGGCACTTAGCAACCGCTCGGCTAAGGGCGAGTTTAACCAGCAATTAAAGGAGAAATTCGTCATCGCTCACCATTACAGAGAAGGATCGGGACTGGATAAACCAAAACAAAAGCATGAACAAGACCACTGAGTGAGAAACTGGGCTAATCATATGATCAGCTTTGAATAATGTGTGAACTGATGTTTCATTAGAATTAAAATCACTCTGCGGTCCGAGTGACATGGGGCTTTATGGGAATTTGAAACTGACCAGTGTGTTCCCTGAACTGTTATCCTGTGGTTAGGTTATTGCTGACTGCAAGTCTCTGAGCCCAACACAAATATATCAGCTTAGTGTGGTCCTAAATTAAAGCATGAAATCTTTTTCAAGAAAAAAATGTTGCACACAATCTCATGGCTAGCAAAGCTCACTCAGTCTGCAGATTTAAACAAAACTCTTTCTCATAAAGTCAGTTCTCAAGAAAAGCTTTTCCTTCTCCTTCTCTAACAGTAACTATCCATGTCACAGCTACAAATCAGGTGCAGTCAGGTTTCAGTCCCTGAGTGCTGAAGCCCGGCATTCATAAAAGTCACCAACATGCTGCTGACTCAATGATTGCAGATTTTCAGTCCTCTGGCAAAAACATCAGCACAGAAAATCTAAGGAGCTTGGAAAGAAAAGCGTCTGGACTTCTTTAAGTTTCTTGAAGATGTTGTAAGAGCAAATGGTGGAGAGTCCCAGTTTTTCAAGGTCACAAAGGTCATTCTTTCAAGGATGCCAATGTTCACATTTTGGACAGAGAAGACAGATGGATTGAAAGCGAAGTGAAAGAAGCCATCTGTCATGGTCCTGAATCTGATGACTCTGTGTTTTGTGTTTATTAATATTGTCTTACGTTCTTGTTCATCCTGGTTATTCATTCTGTTAAGCTTTGCTAGTTGTTAGGTTTCGGTTCTGTACCCCCTCTGTTCCAGTTCAGTCAGGTCTCTGTGTAAAGCCCGTGTCTCTGAGTCTGTGTCTCTGCATGTGTGTGAGTTTCCTGTTTTACTTTGAAGGTCTTTGTCATATGTCAGTGTATTCAGTTTTGCGTGCTCCCACATCTTATCTGTGTAATCAGTGTCAACTGTGTCTCCCAGCTGTTTCCTCTTGGTCCTGTTCACCTCTTGTATTTAGTGTCTGCGTCTTCCTGTGTGGGGCTGGTTTCACAATGGGTTCACCCAAAACCTTGGCTAATTGCAACCCACACCTTGGCTTGTGTGATTAGGTAGAGGATCAATAGGAGGATACCACCATTTCCTCTTAGAACTGAAGAAGCTTTTTGGGTGAGAGGTGAAACGTCTGCAAGAAACTTAAAGAAGTCCAGACACTTTTCTTTCCAAGTTCCTAAGACTACAACAACCTGGATGACTGAGGACCTTCACAGACATCAGCATAGAAACGGTGCACCGGAAGCTTTATGGCATGGGTTACCATGGTGAAGCAGTTCCTGTAGGTGTGACATGTAGTAGGTTGAGTTCTTTTGTCTATATAGTATATTTAACATAAGTGCGTTACAAGCAATTATATAATAGTAATTATATTAATGAGTTACACTGTACATTACCTCACCTATCAAGAATTGGGCAGATGGGTCATGCCACAGCCTTGATTTAGTGGATCAACAAAAGTATGCACATTTTAAAGTTGAAATTCTTTAAGAAATAATGATAAAATACACACAATTAATATTATGCCTACATATCAGGAATCATGCTTTTGCCTGTTAGTATTTTCTTCATGCATTTTTAAATTGCTATGTCTATATTTAAATTTTTCGTGCGCTTGGCTGTCTTGTAATACCTGTGAGAGTTAAGATAGAAGAAATTTGTTTAATAACCAAACAGGACTTGACTTAAAAAAACGTTTGCATCTCCTTGCTGTTCTCAAGCCTGTTAAACATGACTTTATAAGATGCAACACGTGTGTAATAAAACATGCATGCATGAAAAGGGCAGATTTAATTCTTTAAGTCAACTGAGTCATACTGTGGTGACTCAACACCTTCTAATTATTAATGTGGATAGTTACTGAGTGGTTTAAGTGTCATCCCCATGCAGCCGTTATGCCTATATGACAGCAGAGAGCAGCTTTTCAGACACTGAGTGCTAAACAGGAAATGTTACACTGTATGTGAATGTAATATGTTATGACAGTCTGCTGGTCTTAGCCAGGTCTGGAGGAAAGACTGCAACAAACAGCAAAAACATGTGGTGTGATGTGTTGAGACAGCTGGATATGGTGCTAACACTCAGTCTTGCTATCAACTTTCCAAAGTGGTCACTTGTGGTATTGCAGTTTCAAAAATCCTGTATTTTCCCATAATTTAAATTTCAGCGATGAAATTGCTGCTTCATAACAAATGTAGGACGTGTGAAGTTTGTAACTCGCTCACTAGAATTTTCTCAACAATTAAAATTAGCATTGTGGCTGCCTCAATCAACGCAGACAGTTACAGCTGATCAACTTCACCTGGTCCAATTCAAACTGGGCCTTTGGTCTGTATTTGTTGGATTTGTCTTTTTAAAAGCATTTTTTCATTAAAACAGTTTTGATGAGTGCAATGCAAATATTTCTTTAGTTTGTAATGTAGCACTAATGAGTGTCTCATCTGTCTCCAGAAAAATAAAGACAATGATGGTCATATAGCTAAACTGGAGCTGTCATAAACCCAGCATTTTGCCCAAGGGGTGGACTCAAATGCAGACACCCCACACACTGGAAAACCATTTACAACAGTCTTTATTTAACCATGAAAATCACAGGGGAGAGGGGATCTGGGGTAGGAATGGCTGTGGGGACGAGATGGCGTCTAGTACTGGAGAGGGGGTCCTGGGAACCGGGTCATGGAGGGGAGAGCCGTGACAAATAAACTGAGGAATGAGGGAGGGTCTGCAAGAGGATGGTGAAATAGTTACTGTTTTAAAGTAAGAAAAAGATAATAGAGGAGAGTTTGCTAGTGAGTTTGTTCGTGGAAGTATCCAGACGCAGTTCAGCAGCCAGAGAATCCAGGTTGCAGGGGCAGGTAACCAGGCCGGGAAGGCAGCCAGATATTTCCAGAGCAGAAGAATGAAAGTTCACTCAGGTGAGTCCAATTTGCGGAAGCAACTCCCTCGCCGGAAGGCACATAACAAACTGGCAGGTTGCTCTGGTGCTCTGGGTTAAGAAGCCCTCCTGCTGATTGCACGTAGACAAAGCCCAGGTGAGATGCAGGAAGCTTCACCCCAAAGGGTGACAGCAGACCAGCAGTCACAGGTGGAATAGAATAGAATTTGTAGGTGGGGAGCTTATAATACTATAAAGACCAGAGTTCCTTGCTCGAATATTGACAGTGTTATTAAATCAGTTTATCAAATCTTTGTTTATTCTCTCCAGACCTTCCTTAGTGTATAGGTTCCTTGGTAAAACAACAACACATCAATCAGTGGGAACACTTCAAGGCTGCCCTTTACACAGCCCAAGTATTTTAATGGTCCTGCAGTGCACAGGTAAAGGCTACAGGCAGCACTTAAAAAAATTTATTAGACTACCACTCAGTGTAAGGTTTGTGCCATACATGTTCAAAATCATTTTTTAGGTTTCTGTAGAAGTATGCAAGTATGCACAAGCTCTTTAATCAAAAAGATATTTTTAATGGAGAAATATAATTACAGTAATATTGTAAAAGTAGAAAAAAACACCGAACCACAGTATTGTTTTGTATTTACATTCATATCTCAACAGAAAAAATCGTTTAGTGGTTTGATGCTTGATTGATTTCTGACTTCTGCTTTCAGTTCAGTGAATTCAGTCATTTAGTTTTAATCAAGTTTTTTGACAGATTAAAACAAATGTTATGGCAGGTGGTCTAATTATTTATTAGCACTGTAGGTGCAAAACACACAAGAGCCGAGCAGAGCAAAAAGAAAAAACAGCTGATACAAGCCAATACATCTGTGAAGGTTCTCAGTCATCCAGGTCATCGTAATCAAAGGAGCTTGCAAAGAAAAGCGTCTGGACTTCTTTAAGTTACTTGAAGACGTTTCACCTCTCATCCGAGAAGCTTCTTCAGTTCTAAGGTCAAATGGCGGAGAGTCCCAGATATAAAACTAGTGGGAGTATACCCCACTAGCTAGAGAATGGCAACCTCAACATCGAAGTTTACCGGAAGCCCAGACACACGGACCAGTACCTCCTCTTTGACTCCCATCACCCTCTGGAACACAAACTTAGAGTAATTAGGACCCTACACCCTACGGGCAGAACATGTTCCCTCTAAGCCTGAAGGAAAAAAGAAGGAACACACACATGTAAAGGAAGCACTCAAAACGTGCGGCTATCCTAAATGGGCGTTCTTAAAGTCAGCAAAGACGCACAGAAAAGAAGATTGGACACCAGCGAGGGAGGATAAGAAGGACAGACGCAACAACATTGTCATCCCCTATGTAGCCGGTGTATCAGAGAAACTCAGGAGAGTTTTCTCCAAGCATGACATCCCGGTGCATTTCAGACCCAGCAACACGCTCAGACAAAAACTGGTTCACCCGAAAGACAAAACTCCAAAACACAGACTTAACAATGTGGTGTATGCTGTACAGGGTAGCGAGGAATGCCCAGACCTCTACACTGGAGAGACCAAACAGCCACTTCACAAGCGCATGGCACAACACAGAAGAGCCACCTCCACAGGACAAGACTCAGCTGTCCATCTGCATCTTAAGGATAAAGGACACTCTTTCGAGGATGCCAATTTTCACATTTTGGACAGAGAGGACAGATGGTTTGAAAGAGGAGTGAAAGAAGCCATCTATGTCCACTGTGAGCGACCATCTTTGAACAGAGGCGGTGGTTTACGACACCAACTCTCTGCCATCTATAATCCAGTTTTGAGTTCCCTCCCCAGACGCCTTAACGCCCACTCACATCCTGGGCCATCTGACCTCAGGAATTTGCATGATAAGGTGGGGACAGGTTTCACAATGAACTCACCCGAAACTCTGGCTGATTGGGACCCACACCCAGTTTCACACCTTGGCTCAGGCAATTAGAGGATCATTAGGGGGTCCTTTTGTCCCTCTGTGGGGGGATACTCCCACTAGGTTTATATCTGGGACTCTCCACCATTTGACCTTAGAACTGAAGAAGCTTCTCGGATGAGAGGTGAAACGTCTTCAAGCAACTTAAAGAAGTCCAGACGCTTTTCTTTGCAAGCTCTTTTGACAAGCCAATACAGTTTATCCCATCTATGACTGTGGTATGCTAAGTCATCTGTAGAGCAGACAGAAGAGACCTGTGAAAAGAAAACGCTCATAATAAAATATTCAGTAGATCTGTGCTGTGGGAGCTTTGGGATTGAGAGAATCAATAAGAGGAAGCAAACGACACAGCATCTGAGACATATTTTTAAAAAGGGATGAAAAGGGGAGGTTGTAAACGCTGTGGGTTAAGAAGTGCAACAAGCCCCGAAGAGAGCTGAAACCCCAGTGTTCAGCTGAAATAGAAGCACAATTCAGCTTATGACTGCAGCCTTTTCTTCTACTGTCATGCCCACTGACTGTTAGTTTTACGGTTTTGTGAGTTTTTTGCATCACCTCATGTGCACCCCTCGCGTGTCCCTCCGTGTGTTGTGGTGTCTTCCGGTCTTATGCTACTCTCTTTGCGTTGCTTCTTTTGATTTTTTTCTTCTTCCTGCCCTCATTTGTTTCCCTTGTGTTCAGTCACTTTAGTGTATTTATTGCAGCTTCATTGCCTTGTGCACTCTTGGAAAAAGATTTTATGTTTTCCCTTATTTGTTTATTTTCACCTTGTGTTTTTGCTGCCACCTTTTGTCATGATGTTTTCATGATGTTTTTTTTTCTTTTCCTTTTCTGTCTTTTTTTTAAATTAAAGTTCTCCATTTGCTTTTTTTGTTTGTTTTTTTTAAAGTCTGTGTCCTGTGTTTGAGTATTTGTTTTGACCATATTTAACATCTACGACCTTGGCCAGTTTTTACACGGTTGAAGCAGCCAGTGTTGCTGCCATGCTAGTGTGTTTATTTTAAACAGGTCTACAAGTCAAAATAACTCCTCTTACATTGTAGTTTCTTTACTTGTGCCCATGGCATTGAATCCCCAAGGATTACAAATATACTTTACTTTATAGCAGCATTACTGTATTTATGATTGTCATGAGCAGAGATGGGCGCGTTACTGTAATCCGATAACTTTTTTCAAGTAACGAGTAAAGTAAGGGATTACTATTGCAAAAACGGTAATTAGATTACCGTTACTTTCCCGTAGGAACGCTGAGTTACTGTGTTACTAAAACCGTGATTTTTTTGCGAGAATGTCTCATGACAGTGACGTAAGCAAGTGCGACGTTCGTGACAACAGCTGTGTGCAGATCAACAATGGATAATATATATCGAGTGCGGGAGACAGTATGAGCGTTTAAAGTGTGGAAGTACTGACCTTACTTTGAGTTTGATTCCATAAAAAGTGACAAAAACATTAGTGTCCGTTGTGTGTGGGAAGAAAACTTCTTTTTACAGCGAAAAAAACCCCTAAACTTCCGAGCAAGCACCGAGTGCGCTATGACGTAATGGGAAACTCACAGAGAAACTCGCGGATTCTTCCACTGACCGCCGCGGCACACCTGCACCAGGGTAAACCTCCGCCTACCCAACTCCTGCTTTACAGGTGAAAATAGAGCAAAAGGACCGCTAGTCTTTGATTTTATTTATTTTCTGCTGTGTTTTACTTGCATCTATTTGAAAGACTGAGTGTAAACACACACAAAAAAAAATTATGTGCTGGAATGTGCAGAAAATAGGTTGAAATATTAAACAAATTTCTTCCAGTCAGAGAATGTTGCATATAATTAAATGTTTGCTTGATGCATAAAGTTAAAAGATTAAAACTAATAAAACATGTTTTAAAAAGGGACCTTTCCATTTGATTACATTTTGTATGATGGATTATGTAGAAAAAGTAGAATTGGGCTGAAAGATCTATCGCTTTATCACCTATTCAGGTTGTAAATCGTGTTTTTAAAAAGTAACTAAGTAATTAATTACTTTTGAAAATAAGTAATCAGTAAAGTAATGGGATTACTTTTTTGGGGAAGTAATCAGTAATTAGTTACTGATTACTTTTTTTCAAGTAACTTGACCACTGGTCATGAGTCTAACACAAAGAGTCGTGTAGCTTCATGTGTTTCTGTGTGGGATTTACGTTAGTCGGTTTAGAAGTGGTGCTTCCTGTGTTGTTTTTCCCATAATAACCCAGCTTTAAGTTGTAACCATGGTAAGCACAGCTTTCATCATTCACCTGAGAGTTATCCTGCTGCACTTGAGCACGACATCATCAGGGGCCGTCTGGTCAGTTGGCATAAATGGCATATTGATACCAATTGTAGCTGTCAATAACAAGTGGGATGAAAAATTCAGAATAATTAATTCAAATATGAGGACAAATAAAATGGTTCTATATTTGGATCTGATTAATTGATAAGAAGAGTTTCTTT
The DNA here is from genome assembly GCF_057382185.1 of Mchenga conophoros. Taxonomy (NCBI): domain Eukaryota; kingdom Metazoa; phylum Chordata; class Actinopteri; order Cichliformes; family Cichlidae; genus Mchenga; species Mchenga conophoros. The sequence goes on along the minus strand of NC_140539.1, from coordinate 7,863,596 downwards.
TTTTCTTTCAGAATGTCCCCAGACTCAGTGAAACACAGGATTAAAGACTAAAATCTATGTGGGCAGTTATTCTGGAGACTCTCTTCCAGTTAATGTGTTGTAAGCAATAACTTTAAATTTAATGGTTAAAATTTCACAGATGGAATCATCAATCAAATCTGACAATAACTAACTTAATACATTTCTTGACTTTGGAAAAGCAAATACCTTAAAATCCTCACAAGTTATCCTCCTGCAAATCATCTGCAAAGCTGTATCCTTTTTAGGAAAAAATAAAGATAGCAAGCATTACGTCACCAACAGGTTATGAAGCCTTGAGCTGTGAGCTTTGAAACCGAACATCACAAGCTTACGCCGCCACATCAGGGTTTATCCGACTTTCTGGACCCAGTCATCATTCACAAAATACACTTGAGGTGTATTTTCAGGCTTCAGGCTTGAAACTAGTGAATGAGTTCATAAACTCTTTGGCAAAGTGTTTACTGAGGTCGCACACGGAGGAACTGAAGAGTTATTTTCTAATAGGCTTCTAAACTGCTCGACTTCTTTTAGGAACCAGAATAGTCGCCCCCTGCTGACTACTGTGAAGAATCCAGATTAAAAACCCTTAATAATGGGTTTTACTTTTCAGACCTGAAAGCTAGCTCCATCTCCTCAAACTATGTCAATGTCATGCTAGTTCATATTACGCAAGTGGTTAGCTAGGTTTATAATGAGCAGCAAACCGAAATCATGGCACAGGGTATAATAAAAAGGTCGGTCCACTGTGTCCATTTCACACTTCGCCTCTCAAATGTCTGAAATGTGCACATTTCACACATGTAGAAGTTGGGTCCACTACTTTCCACTCCACATGGTCTGCCAGCCCAGACCTTGACAATACATCTTTAACTCACTACCAACTTCTTGGCTTTAAATGTTTAATCTCCCCCTGCTGATAATGTAACGTTTGCATGCGTGTTATTTTTACGCTTTAGCTCTCTAAAACAGGATTCTGTCAGTGCCAGCCTGTGTTAGCCTAATATGGTTTTTCATGTGCTTCTGGATGAATGCCCATCTTTATTTGCATGTGTGCCTACATGTGATACCTGCCTGTCCAACCGGTATTTGCTGCGACCCTGGAGCAGAGGGTGCACTCCCTGCAAGCAGACCATGAAGCCGGGGAGCTCAGACAAGAGCTTTAACTTTATCCCTACAGATACAGTCAGGAGTCAAAGCTCAGCCTCTCTGCTCTTCCCCCCTCTTTTGCTTCTCTATAAATTTTCCATAGTAATGCATTACAATTTATTTGAGAAGCCTCACATTTAGCCCAATGCTCCTTTATAAGTATCCCCACTGTTTTTGGATGTGTCACAGCACAAAGATTGTCTCACAGATATACCAGCAGGGCAAAAGAGGAGGGATGGGCAGGTTTATTTTTGTCTTTCAAGAGGATATAAACAATAAATATTCCCCTGCATATCCACAACACAACATCTGCTCTGTGGCTTTAAGATGAAGGGATGAGGCAGAAGCCTCATTCAAAAGCAGCAGCATCAAAGCCCCGTGAAAAGGCAGCATGACTCTGCACTGTATTTCAGAAGCAACGAGTGGATAGTCTGAGGGTTTTTTTTTCTTTGTCCTCAGTGAAAGCTCAGTGAACCTAAAAGTTTAACTTTGCAGCAATAATTTGAGAATAATGCTTCAAGATGCACCAGAGTAATCCAGTGTATCCAGTCCATAATACCCTCAGACAACTACTCCTAATCTGTTTTTTGGGGTTTTTTAAAATAAATTTCATCATCATCTCTGTCTGTGTCTCAGCAGTTGCCTTGGGCATGAAAAGCAGGAGAAGAAAGAGATATGCTTAATACAAAAGAGAAAAGATCATGCACCAATGTACTATTACTGTGGTAAAGCGGTGCTGCTGTGTGATGTGTTGTGACAAGACTGATTAAAAGTGGCCAAGAATAGACACAAGTGAGGGGGTGGAGAAGGAATGAGAGGATTGTCTTATAGAAACCACGAGAAGTTAAATTCACAGTAAGTCATCTCAATTCAATTCAATTCAATTTTATTTATATAGCGCCAAATCACAACAAAAGTCGCCTCAAGGCGCTTCATAGATACAGAGAAAAACCCAACAATCATATGACCCCCTATGAGCAAGCACTTTGGCGACAGTGGGAAGGAAAAACTCCCTTTTAACAGGAAGAAACCTCCGGCAGAACCAGGCTCAGGAAGGGGCGGGGCCATCTGCTGCGACCGGTTGGGGTGAGAGAAGGAAGACAGGATAAAAGACATGCTGTGGAAGAGAGACAGAGGTTAATAACAGATATGATTCAATGCAGAGAGGTCTGTTAACACATAGTGAGTGAGAAAGGTGACTGGAAAGGAAAAACTCAATGCATCATGGGAATCCCCCGGCAGCCTACGCCTATTGCAGCATAACTAAGGGAGGATTCAGGGCCACCTGGCCCGGCCCTAACTATATGCTTTAGCAAAAAGGAAAGTTTGAAGCCTAATCTTAAAAGTAGAGATAGTGTCTGTCTCCTGAATCCAAACTGGAAGCTGGTTCCACAGAAGAGGGGCCTGAAAACTGAAGGCTCTCCCTCCCATTCTACTTTTAAATACTCTAGGAACAACAAGTAAGCCTGCAGAGCGAGAGCGAAGTGCTCTAATAGGGTGATATGGTACTACAAGGTCATTAAGATAAGATGGGGCCTGATTATTTAAGACCCTGTATGTGAGGAGCAGGATTTTGAATTCAATTCTGGATTTAACAGGAAGCCAATGAAGGGAAGCCAAAACAGGAGAAATATGCTCTCTCTTTCTAGTCCCTGTCAGCACTCTTGCTGCAGCATTTTGGATCAGTTGAAGGCTTTTCAGGGAGTTTTTTGGACATCCTGATAATAATGAATTGCAGTAGTCCAGCCTGGAAGTAATAAATGCATGAACTAGTTTTTCAGCGTCACTCTGAGACAGGATATTTCTAATTTTAGAGATGTTGCGCAAATGGAAGAACGCAGTCTTACATATTTGTTTAATATGTGTGTTGAAGGACATGTCCTGGTCAAAAATGACTCCTAGGTTCCTCACAGCGTTACTGGAGGCCAAGGTAATGCCATCCAGGGTAAGAATCTGGTTAGATACCATATTTCTAAGCTTGCAGTACGACGAAACAATAACAACCGGAAACAGGCACAATAATAAATCATAAATAAATAACATGTTACAGCAACGTAACATATTATCAAATAATTGCAAATAATAGGAACTGTTTGGGGAATTATTAAAGCTAAAATCAAATGCTCAGGTGTGTCACCATAAACCCACTCAGCTAGTCACAGCCTCTCTCAAGCAAGCGAATTCAAAGAATACTACCAAATTTAGCATGTTAGCTCCTTTTACCTGGAGCAACTGCAGCAAAATAAAGATTGCTGCTCCAGGTAAAATACACAGAAAAGAGTAAAAAGATTTTATTCTGTTTATTTGTCTATTTAAGTTAAGTCTAAAATGTTCCTTTTTTGTTGCTGCATGAACTCTGATTATGATGCTGAAAAGTGTTGGAGTTCCTGTAACGTGCATTCTTTTTTATCACCACTAGGGGCATCTCCAATGGTTACAACAACAAGTCCAGTTAAGAGACTACCAAGAAAAAGCCTCGTGTTCCCTTTTCTATGTCTTCAATAAAAATTATCTTGGAGAGTATATGGGTACAACCAGTTGTTTCAGGTCTTACTGAAAAAAACACGATGCTCATTTTGTAAATTGTTGTCACCATCAGAGCCAAACTGACAAGTCACCCGACGACATCCTCACATGTCACGTTTACTTCCATAACCTCTACGTGGCAGCGGAGGGAAACGATCAACCTCACTAACGAAAGGGGGATGTCATAGTTGGTACAGCCATCTTTTTATACAGTCTATGATGATAAAAAAAAAAAAACAGTTTTGGTCTAATTTAACAGTTCCTAAATGTGACAGGGTAAAATTTATACTTAAAGTTATGCATAATGAAGGGAAGGCTGTTAAGTTTGGTTCAGCAAAAACATTTTATATTTCTCTGTCGGTTTTATGTTTGCCATCAAGGGCAATTTAAGGTGCATGTTTGTGTGGAAGCCACTAATGTCATGGTGATTAATGTGATTTGAACATACATGAAATTCTGTTAATTAAAGATATCCATGTGAAATAACATCTTAGAATGAGGGAGTTTTGTTTTGCTGACTTCTTGAAATACGATAAACCAACTGGCTGAAATGCAATACAGAAATGTAAGCTAATAATAATTAATGAACGTGGGATGTGAAATTTCACTGATGAAGCCTCAATTGGTGTTAATATCTGTGTAAACTTCTTAGTTGTGCCTCTGAACGTCTCTTCTGCATCCTGTATCATTTACTTCCTTTTTTAAGCCTGTATATGTGTCAGTCATGTGATCCTGCCAATTACATTTAGATTTTCATGAATGGCCAAAGTGCTTTGATTGTTTCTGATGTACTGTCTGCACAAAGCATCAGTAAACAAGTGAGTCATGGGTCTATAGATGCATAAAGCACCTTTTTTTTTCCTACCGGCAGCCGGGCTCTCCTTTTCACAAAAATGGATTTGAGGACCGTTACGTAAATGCTGCTTTTAGGTGAAGCACTTCAAAATTAGCACCTCGGGGTCTTTTAATGGTTGTTCCACAAAAAAAAAGATCATTTCATAAAATGTCAGGGTTTGGGTTTTCATCCTTTGATCCCTTTTTAGCAGCTCACATTCAATCTCCTGTAACCCTCCCCGGCAGATGTGCAGGCTGTAAACGTTCTGTTTCAGGAACCCAATGACTTCATTGTTTCCATCATTTCAGAGAAAGGTGACACACGTGGTGAGGGACATTTTGTATGTCTGCGTGTTGTAAAATGCCTTGGAGAGACTCTGAACACACTCTGGTGCCACATCATGCATTTCAATAAAGACCAAAAAACTGATGCGTCTCACCTATTCACACACAGAGACACACACAGATACACACATAATCGACCGGAGAGAGGGGAGGCTGACGTCAAAGTCCCATTCACAACCACTCCCTCTGCCTCTCTCGCTCGCTCTCTCTACATTGTGCCTGCCAAGCTTCTGAAAACCTGAGTTACGGAGCTGAATTATTGGCTGCTGGCCTCAGTAGTAATGAATGGAGAGCAGCCGGTCAGTCGCCAGGAGACAAACGCACAGAAAGGAAAGGCACAAAAGAAGAGAGGTGCCCTCAAACATTATAAGGCACACACACAAACACCACACCTACTATATTCAACACATTTTCTCAGTCATTTGGTTTACATGAGCAGCGGGAGCCTGTAAATGCAACATTTTTGCCACATTTAGAGCAGTTTAGGTTCATTTCTAGAAGCGGTTTAAGTCCTGTTGTACTGTTTGAAGGGGGTGGGCTCAGCTTACAAAAGGTGATGTAACTTACATATGTACACCAATCAGGATTTAGCAACATTTAAGAATCTGACAGACAGAGGTTCTTTGTTTTGCCCACTGTCTGTGAAATCTAATTTAAAGCTTTTTATTTTTCCATTTTGGCTTTAATTGCTGATTTTTACACTCCACCATACGCCTGATGGCATCACCAGGTCTTTTACTGTCCAGTTTACACATTGTAGTTATTCTGTAGTTTCCTTGTGTAATGTAATATATAAGGCCATATACTGCATTCATTGAGTTAAAGGAATAAATAGCTCAAATAAACAAGAAATTCTCCATCCATTCAAGATTTCTTTCTAATCTTCTGAACTATTAAATGACTTGACTTGCAAAGGTACAACGATGAGTCAGCCAAAAATATAAATCTTGAAGATAGTACGTCTCAGACTGTCCCAGTAGCTTAGCTGAATGTTAAAAACTTTCAGTTACATTTGAAAAATCTAGCTGAATATCTTGATGCACCTTTAATGTTTAGGATTTGACATTTGTGAAAGCTTAAGATTTTAGCATTAAATACCTTATATATACCGATAAATACCTACTGCCCAAAGCAGCAGTAATAGTTGTAATCATGTTGTGCACTCAGCATTTGTGGAAAAGTGGTTTGTTTTTGGCTTTTTTTTTAGTTAGAAAAACCTAACTAGCTTAGGCTATGAATGCTGTGGTATGTTGCATGGTACATGCTTGTCTGTTTTTCTTCTGCTTTGAGCTGCTCCCTTTAGGGGGTCACCACAGTGGACCATCTGCCTCCATCTCATCCGAACCAGCATCCTCCTCTGTCACACCACCCCTCTGAATGTCCTCCTTCACTACATCCATTAACCTCTTCTGGGATCCTCCTTTTTTCCTCCTGCCTGGTGGCAGTCCATCTTTATATCCTTTGTCTGATATGTCCCTCCTCTGCATATGTCCAAACCATCTCAGCATTCCCTCTCTAACTTTGTCTCCAACCTACTCAACCTGAGCTGTCCTTCTGTATTCCTTTTATGTACTCATTTCTAATCCTTTTCATTCTGGTGACTCCCAGCGATAATCTTAACATGTCCAGCTCAAGATCCTTTTGGTTAGTTACAATCAGCGCAGTGGTCTCTACAGAAATAAACATAAAATAAAATAATTGATACAACTTGCTGCTTGTTTCAGACAGTGAATGAAGTGAAGGGCTGCATCAAGGTCAAGTATAAGAAAAATAAATATCACTTTGAACTGTTTTGTAAAGTCACTAGAATCAAAGAATTAAAAATAAGAAGTAGAAGTGATAATATATTATTATATGCCTACTATTTTCCATCTTTATTCAAACTAAAGTAAAAGAGAACCTTCTAAACTTCCTCTTCACTTAAGTTTCTGTTCGCCAGAATAAACTTAATCGCCCTTGTGAGAGACGGCTGGAACAAAGACTCAGCCCAATTATTTTACATAATGTGTAATGAGACTGCAACCTGAGCTAGAAGTCAGTGTGGCAAAGTCAATCCTGTGCTTGAAAAAGTTTCACATTCACCACGTTACAAACGACATAAATAAATTACCATTTTGAAAAAGTGTGACATAACACAGCTGTATGAAAAAAAGGAAATTCTAATTGCCAATGAGAAACTTGTCATCTGACCTGAGAAAGCACTTTGTCTTTTTCAGTGGACAGGCGGTGGAAATGGGAGCGGAACTGAGCTGTAATTGGTTTCTGTTTACCAGTAATCTTTCCACGGACACAACCACAAGCAATTAGTCAGACAGCTCGGGCTTTATCAGTACAAAAGTGGCACAGTGTGTGGATGGGTGCATGTGTGCGTGTTATCCATGAGGGAGGGTGTAATTAGGCTGAAGGAGGCATGAGATACTCCTCCTTGAATCGCTACCTTATCGTGGTGGAGGGGTTTGTGTGTCCCAGGGATCCCAGGGGCTATGTTGTCTGGGGGCTTTTGCCCCCTGGTAGGGTCTCCCATGGCAAACTGGTCCTGGGTGAGGGACCAGACAAAGAGCGATTCAGAAGACCCCCATGAAAAGAATATCGAGGGAACAGTTTACCCTGCCCGGGATAGGGTTACCGGGGCCCCGCCCTGGAGCCAGGCCCGGGGAGGGTGCCCGAGGGCGAGCGTCTGGTGGCCGGGCCTTAGTCCATGGGGCCCGGCCGGGCACAGCCCGAAGAGGAGACATGGGCCCATCCTCCCGCAGGCCCACCACCCGCAGGAGGCGCCATAGGGGTCGGGTGCATTGTGAGCCGGGTGGCGGCCAGGAGCGGAGGCCCTGGCGGACCGACCCCCGGCTGCCAAGACTGGCAATAGGGACATGGAATGTCACCTCTCTGGTGGGGAAGGAGCCTGAGTTGGTGCGTGAGGTTGAGAGGTACCGGCTAGATATAGTTGGGCTCACCTCTACGCATTGTCTGGGCTCTGGAACCAGTCTCCTGGAGAGGGGCTGGACTCTGTCTCAGTCTGGAGTTGCCCCTGGTGAGAGGCGGCGGGCTGGGGTGGGTATTCTTATATCCCCTCGGCTTGCTGCCGGTACGTTGGGGTTTTTCCCGGTGGACGAGAGGGTTTGTTCCCTGCGCCTTAGGGTCGGGGAACGGGTCCTGACTGTCATCTGCGCTTATGCGCCGAGTGGCAGTTCGGAGTACCCAGCCTTCCTAGAGTCCCTGGGGGGGGTGCTGGAAGGTGCTCCACCTGGAGACTCTGTTGTCCTGCTGGGAGACTTCAATGCTCACGTGGGTAACGACAGCGAGACCTGGAGGGGCGTGATTGGGAGGAACGGCCTCCCTGATCTGAACCCGAGCGGTGCTTTGTTATTGGACTTCTGTGCTAATCACAGTTTGGCCATAACGAACACCCTGTTCGAACATAAGAGTGTCCATAAGTGCACGTGGCACCAGGATGCTCTAGGCCGTAGGTCGATGATCGATTTTGTAATCGTATCACCAGACCTGCGACCATATGTTCTGGACACTCGGGTAAAGAGAGGGGCTGAGCTGTCAACTGATCACCACCTGGTGGTGAGTTGGATCAGGTGGCGGGGGAGGACGCTGGACAGACCTGGTGCACCTAAACGCGTAGTGAGGGTGTGCTGGGAACGTCTAGCAGAGGCCCCAGTCCGCGAGATCTTCAACGCACACCTCCGGCAGAGCTTCAACAGCATTCCGAGGGAGACTGGGGACATTGAGTCCGAATGGACCATGTTCAGCGTCTCCATTGCCGAAGCTGCTGCATTGAGCTGCGGCCGCAAGGTGGTTGGTGCCTGCCGTGGTGGTAATCCCCGAACCAAATGGTGGACACCAGAGGTGAAGGGAGCCACCAGGCTGAAGAAGGAGGCCTATCGGGCTTGGTTAGCCTGTGGGACTCCGGAGGCAGCCGACAGGTATCGACAGGCCAAGCGGAATGCGGCTCGGGCAGTGGCTGAAGCAAAAACTCGGGTGTGGGAGGAGTTCGGAGAGGCCATGGAAAAAGACTTTCGGACTGCCTCGAAGAGATTCTGGCAAACCGTCAGGCGTCTCAGGAGGGGAAAGCGGTGCTCTACCTGCACTGTGTATAGTGCTGGCGGAGCGCTGTTGACGTCGACTGAGAAAATTGTCGGGCGGTGGAAGGAATACTTCGAGGACCTCCTTAATCCCACTGACACGTCTTCCGGGGAGGAAGCAGAGTCTGGGGATGAGGGGTGTGACCCACCGATTTCCGGGGGCGAGGTCACTGAGGCAGTTAAACAACTCCTTGGTGGCAGAGCCCCTGGTGTCGATGAGGTCCGCCCCGAGTTCCTGAAGGCTCTGGACGTTGTAGGGCTGTCTTGGTTGACACGTCTCTGCAATGTTGCGTGGAGATCAGGGGCAGTACCTGTGGACTGGCAGACCGGGGTGGTGGTCCCCATCTTCAAGAAGGGGGACCGGAGGGTGTGTTCCAACTACAGGGGGATCACACTCCTCAGCCTCCCCGGGAAAGTCTATGCCAGGGTGCTGGAGAGGAGGGTTCGTCCGCTAGTCGAACCTCGGATACAGGAGGAACAATGCGGTTTTCGTCCTGGTCGCGGAACACTGGACCAGCTCTTTGTCCTCTCGAGGATACTTGAGGGTGCATGGGAGTTTGCCCAACCAGTCTACATGTGTTTTGTGGACCTGGAGAAGGCATTCGACCGTGTCCCTCGGGGCGTCCTGTGGGAGGTGTTGCGCGAGTATGGGGTGTCTGGCCCATTGCTACGGGCCATTCAATCCCTATACAACCGTTGCAAGAGCTTGGTTCGCATTGCCGGCAATAAGTCGGACTCGTTCCTGGTGGGTGATGGGCTCCGCCAAGGCTGCCCTTTGTCTCCGGTTCTGTTCATAATTTTTATGGACAGGATTTCTAGGCGCAGCCAAGTGGCGGAGGGCTTTCGCTTTGGTGGCCTCAGAATCTCATCTCTGATTTTTGCGGATGATGTGGTTCTGTTGGCTTCATCGGGTGAGGGCCTCCAGCTCGCACTGGAGCGGTTCGCAGCCGAGTGTAACGCAGCGGGAATGAGGATCAGCACCTCCAAATCTGAGGCCATGGTTCTCAGCCGGAAAAGGGTGGAGTGCCCACTCCGGGTCGGGGATGAGTTCCTGCCCCAAGTGGAGGAGTTCAAGTATCTCGGGGTCTTGTTCGCGAGTGATGGGAGAAGGGAGCTGGAGATCGACAGACGGATTGGGGCTGCGGCTGCAGTAATGCGGACGCTGCACCGGTCAGTCGTGGTGAAGAGGGAGCTGAGTGTAAAAGCGAAGCTCTCAATTTACCGGTCGATCTACGTCCCTACCCTCACCTATGGCCACGAGCTGTGGGTAGTGACCGAAAGAACGAGATCGCGGATACAAGCGGCGGAAATGAGCTTCCTCCGAAGGGTGGCTGGCCTCTCCCTTAGAGATAGGGTGAGAAGTTCGGCCATCCGGGAGGGGCTTAGAGTAGAGCAGCTGCTGCTCCACATCGAAAGGAGCCAGCTGAGGTGGTTCGGGCATCTGGCAAGGATGCCCCCTGGGCGCCTCCTGGGCGAGGTGTTCCAGGCATGTCCCACCGGGAGGAGGCCCCGGGGCAGACCCAGGACACGCTGGAGAGATTATATCTCTCGGCTGGCCTGGGAACGCCTTGGTATTCCCCCGGACAAGCTGGAGGAGGTGGCTGGGGAGAGGGAGGTCTGGACCTCTTTGCTTAGGCTGCTACCCCCGCGACCCGACCTCGGATAAGCGGATGAAGATGGATGGATGGATGGATGGATGGAGGCATGAGATAAAAATTAGCTCTTTTGTCCTGGTTCTCTTTTACTCCCTTGGCCCTGACAGTGTCTTCTAGAAGTTGTGAATGTGACAACAGTGAGCCTCTAAAGTTCCTTAATGAATGGGAAAAGATGCTGTATGACTCATCAGTTCCCACCCCATGTACATACACATTTTAAACACAAAAGGGTTTTAAAGCAGATTGTATAATGTTTTGAAAAGCTTGAAAATGGAAGTGCTGACAAATGTTTTACCAAAAGAAAAGAAGAAGAAGAATTGGGCTTTTTAAATCACATTAAATTGTTTACATTGTGTCAGGCTTTGTGAGTCATTGTGAGGAAGGACTGTGAGGATGCTGAAAAACCCAGAGAACCGTTTTACTGCAGCTGTGACAAAGCGAAAAAACAAGAAAAGCTCCACTGAATGTCAGACAGCCCGGTCAGTGGAGGATAGCCAGAACTGAAATCAAACGCAGCAAAGCAGTGGATTTATGAATGAAACTGCAAGCACTGCACACACACGCACGCACACACAGATTTATAATAGACAAGATTTGACAGGCAGCCAAAAATAAATAGAGATCATAGTGCACGCTGGTTGACGGCTCTCTCTCTCTCTCTCTCTCTCTCTCTCTCTCTCTCTCTCTCTCTCACACACACACTCACACACACACACACACACACCTCCGCAGTCCCTCTGTCACCCCGCCCGTCTCTGGCTTTGGCGGAGTCCGTATGTGAGTCATCGGTGGACTTTTAACTGTCTCCGTCCCTCTGTGCTGCAGCAGAGACACAATGACAGCAGCCATTCAACACTTTCTGTTGGTAAACACACTATAAGCGCACTATATAATCAGCGCAGGCACACGGTAACTCATACATTCTGATTTCATTTAGTCCCTATCATTTAGGATTTTAACGGTGAATGGACCCTCAAAAGGTGAGTTAGTGTAAACAGCTTGGTCTTCCTCCTCCACCACATCTGAACAACAACAATAAGGTTTCTCAGAGGAAACTGAATTTCAAACACCGCCTGAGTCGCGCTCTGTGATACCCCGGGCAGCCCTATAAATACGGGGCTTTATGCATCTCTATTATAAGCTGTGATGATGGCTGCACGAACTAATTTCAGTCCGTATTTAGAGACAGAAGCACTTTTGTTTGGCTGCCTCAAATGAAATACCCGCGTGCGCGTGCTGGGCGTTTTTAATGTAAGTGAACTCGTGCGCGTGGGTGTGTTGCGTATCTCCTGGCTCTCTGACGCACGAGTCAGGTGGTTCCTCTAATAGCGCGAGGAGCTTTCCGCGGTCCTGAAATCCAGACTCGCACCGCGAGGCAGAGAGATGCTCAGCTCACTCCCGACCCTCGGCAGAAACTGAACTCCAGAGGTGAGCTATCTGTTGTTTGTACTCATGCCGTCTAACGCACGCGCTTTTCTCTTTTCTCGCCGCGAACAGAGAGCGGGCTTTTCAGTCGTTTAAAAAGAGCTTCGTTTTTTTGCCAACCTGATGCGCCGCTACAGATGTTGAGGAGCAGAGGTTGTGTTGGTCGCAGAGTGTCTTTGTTCTCGCGCCGCTCCAGGTTATTTTCGGAGCCTCTGTGGCTTTTAAGAGTAACTTTTAGTGCTGCAAATGTAAACATTAGTCTAACCATAATATTTGCTGAAGTTCGAGCAAGTTAAATGTAGCTCTGAAGAACCGATGGAGACGTAAATATGGTGCTTGTGATGCCGTAGCACTTCTGGTCTTTTCTCGTGTTCTTATTATTCTCTGTTATTCTCTATGTCCTTATTATTTCTCTCACTGAGACACAATTCTTGTCTTAGTGAGAGAAATGAAATGAAAGAAATAAAATTATTCTGTAAGTATGATTTAATGAACGCTGACATTTATGTGCGGACTTAAAAGTTCGAAAAATAAAAAGGTCAGAAAATGCAAAAAAATTGTTGTTCAGAGGTTTTCGGGCTAAAGGAGAGATTCCATGGGAACATCAGCCCTACCGGGTTACCTTGACAACAAGGGCCGTGACTCACGGAGAGCAGCAATTCGATGTCTAATGAGATTTTAGACGGGAGCTGGAAGGCGCTGCTGTTCCCGCTGCTGTTCCGCTGCTGGCGAACAGGCGGCACATTCCAGTGTGATCTCCAAATATCAGCGAGGGAAAACAAACAGTGTCTGACCTGCACGGTGATTTACACTCAGAGTCACGGCTACTACGTATTTTTACTTTGTAAAAAATATATTAACATACACTTGAAATGTGTCAGGTTAATAAAATAAAATAAACAATTCACTCTTCTGTCTGTCTTCAGGATTTTTTGTTAATTTAAAAAATGGTATGGAGTATGAAGTGCAGTATTTGTTTCCCAAATTCAGTAGAATACAGTCTGAAATAGGAGTGAATGAGGCCAAAATCTTTAAATCTGTAAGTACTTCTGTAAATGTAGCCTACTAAGGGTGGGGGTAGATGACATTTAGGAGGGCAATCATATTTAGTGGGAGCCCCACCACCGCTCCCACGCCCTCCCTGATTCTAACTACAGCAGAGCAGAGCGGATGTAAAAGGCTAACAGTAATTTAATAGTTTCTTCCCTGACATTTCACATTTATTCCAAGGTGTTTGACCTGGTTTCCATCAGAGCACCAGTCATCCCTGTCACAGACAAACAAATGGACTCAGTGTCGCCAAAGATGTCACTGTGGTTTGCGCTGTTATCATCAAAGCAGACATTTAAATTGACAATGACAGCAGAAGGCATTTTAGAAATGCCAGAGCGGTAACCACTGAGAACCTGTTAGGTATAACCGTGTAAAGGTCAGAGCTGACATGTGCTTCTTTTGTCTTTCATCTACAGGCGTCACCATGTCGTCACTCCCTGAGACCTCTGCCACAGGCAAACCTTTCCTTGTCTGTTTTGCCAACCTCCTCTTGCTCCTTCTCTTCCTCAGTTCCTCCAGCATTCATGGGGCTTCACTGAGGGCGCATAGACTTCGTGGAAGTGAATCAGAGAGTAGGAATGTCCACCAGGTTCCTAACGCAGATATGCTGAAAGCCTTGGAGTTCATTGAGAGCCTCCGTCAAAGAACCAATGTGGAGCCTCCTCTCACTCCAGCTGCCGATGCTGGCCACATGGATGATGCTGAGAAGCTGCGTGCCATGGTGAGGCTTGCTTCCAACCCTACACAGAGCAAAGATGAGGAAGAGGAGGACGAGGAAGGAAGGGAGGATAAGAGTGAAGAGCTGCTGCAGGCTGTGCTCAGCACGCTCCAGCAGACGGAGGCCTCCAAGCCTGCTCTGCTTCGTCCCAGCGCAGAGAGGACAGACATGAAGCACAGGGTGTACGTGCAGCAGAAACAACAGAGCATCACGCCTCACAAGAAGCTGCCCTTAATGTTTGAGGATGAGGAGGAAGGTGAGGGGGATGAGGAAGAGGACGAGGAGGGGCTGGAGCATGACAGCCCATACAAACGTACCAATGAGAATGTGGAGGAGAAGTACACACCTCAGAACCTAGCCACGCTGCAGTCTGTTTTTGATGAACTTGACAAGCTGACCAGCCCAAAGACCACACATAAACGCTTAGATGAGGAGGACAACATGGAGAAGGATGATGTAGATGAAGATCTGTTTAATGCGAGGAATGCAGCGTATGACGATATAGGAGGGGATCTGACAGACTGGGGTCCACTAGAAGGACAGGAAGAGGAAGACGAGCAGGAGGAGAGGCAGAATAAATATGAGGCTTACAGAGGGCTCGATTACATCGACAACAATGACGAAGGGGCTGATGCGGATGAAGATGAGGAGGATGGTGAAGGGTACCCCGTTAAAAGGTCAAAAGATCTGGATGATGCAGGAAATCTGGTGGACTACTACCTCCTGAAGGTGCTGGAGAAAACGGAAGAGGAAGAGCAGAAAAGAGAGCTAGAGGAGGAAGAGGAAAGAGAGAGGGCGGTGAGGATGGTGGCTCAGAGTCAGTACAGAGATAACATAGATCCACGGGTCATCTACAAACTCATTCAGATCTCCCAAAAATACCAGATCCCACCCGAAGACCTGTTGGACATGCTGAAAACAGGAGACTTGACGAATCAGGACAAGTCGCAAAAGAGCAATGGTTTAGCCAGAGGAGAAACTACGCTCTCTAAGATATCCTCAAAGAAGATAAACACCATTCCTCAGGAAAAATTCTACAACAGACGGCTGCCTTATCCACAAAAGACCCCAGAGGAGCTAAGAACGGAAGAGATCCTTAAAATCCTGGGGCTGGGAGCTGCGGAGAATCCCATCAGGAAGCAGAAGCACCACAGAGGCTCACTGTCACGACTTCACAGTCAGCCTACGGGAGTGTTTGGGGAATCCACTCCCACGCAAAGGCGCCTTCCCAGCACTTTCAAAGATGACTACGATGACACCGTGGATGAGGATGAACTGGCAGCATATCTAGCTGCTCAGATGCTGGCACAGTATCCCAAACCTGCGTACAGGAACAACAAGGCGAGTCAAAAGCGGGAGGAAGCTGGTCAGAGCGCAACAGGCTCTTTTGAAAAGGCCATGGAGGAATATTTTGATCAAATGGATTCAGATAATAGCCCAAAGGAAAAGAAACCGTCTGAGGGTGACGACAGGGGCAGTAACGCTCAAATGCAAGGCTTAGAGAATGAGGCGATGATGAAACTGCTGAGCTATCTGAACCCAGAAACTGAGGAAAGCGATGCCAAAACTGCCCCGGGAATATAAATCAGGCTGTAGATATATATACATAATTCTCTATTGTTTTGGTGGAAGGAAGAAAAATAAAGTATTTTGAAGAATAAAACATGCAGTCAACTTTAGTTATTCTGTAGGTTTACAACCGTTCCTGTTTATTAGCAGAAATGTAAGTGTTCAGACATTCTCTTGATGTTTTTATTTTTGTTTTTTTCCAGATGACTTGGTTGCTCAAACAACACTTAATGAGTACACGTGTCTCACCAGCCTTACATTTCAACGCACACACAATCAAAACCAGTGTTGGATCCTTTAGATTCACTTGTGTTTTTTTTGGTAATTCTTTCTTAAATGTGGTCATATGTGACATAGCTGAGGTAAATAAAGCATTGACTTTATTTTTTTCCTTACTGTCTAGTGTTTCTCCATTTGCTCACCACCACACAAAGCATTGGTCTTAATAAAGTCACAAAACAACTAATACTAAGTGAAAAAGGTGATATTGGCTCATTTCAGTCACTTACCTGTCACGAAACCCTGAGATTAATAAATATGAGCCTTCAAAGGCACTTACAGATGCAAACATCATTACTATTCTTCACACCTGAGTCAAAATATCACCAGGTTTGTGGTTGTTGTATGACCACAGCACTACCCTGAAAGAGTCTTTACTGCCAAGCGATAAACATCTCGCTTCATGCTTTCAAATGTGAACCATCCGCCGTCCTCTCTTGGCTCAGTAGGCAGGTTTGCTCATGTATTCTTCCATCGTCTGTGGTGACACAAGAATGAATTTTCAAAGAGTCAGGGAAAAGCTTGCACTAGCTAAATGTTTGACAAAAGCTTAATATACCTCTTGGAGTGTGTCGGCCTCCTCCATAGACACACCCACGGCCAGTTTGGAGGTTTCTAAGATCTCTCCTCCCATGAGGAATTCATCCAGGATGAAGTAAGCCTTCTCGAAGTTGAAAATAATGTCCAGCTCACACACCTGAAAAAGAACGACACAGCATGCATCAGATCAGAGAAATGAATACATCTCGTAACACTTCACTGAATAGTTGTTTTACCATAAACAATCAAACGATAATAATGTTAATGAATCATTTGCAATCAGCTTAAATCATTAGGGTGTGTACAAAAAATAACTCTGTGAATTACATACTGTTGTACACAATAACTATTATGGAATATGGAATGTACATTTTAAATATTACAAAAACAATTTGATAAAAACGTAAAATTTCATAGGTGGGTGATCATTTTTCTCTCATCTGTATGCACTCCTGAAAAAATGTGTTATGAACATCAGCTGTGACTGTAACCATTTAGA
The DNA here is from genome assembly GCF_057382185.1 of Mchenga conophoros. Lineage (NCBI taxonomy): Eukaryota > Metazoa > Chordata > Actinopteri > Cichliformes > Cichlidae > Mchenga > Mchenga conophoros. Next base: position 7,846,898 of record NC_140539.1, on the reverse strand, counting down.
TAATGTTGATACATGTTTTACAAATCAACTCTTTACCGATCAATAAACATCTATGTCTCTCAAACTACAAACTCAAGTTTAATTAACTATCAGTTTATTTTTTAAATGATACTTATTTAGTTATTTAAGTGTTATTAAGTGGATGAAACCACCAATTAAATTTCATTAAATTTTCGAAAGAAATTGCAAATATATGAAAGAAAGAAAGAATTACAAGGAAAAATAAATACATATATGCAGACTTTTATATATTGTTGTCAAGCCAGTTTGTTTCCCAAACAAATTAACCTCCCAGTGTTTTGCATTGAGAACGCAAACCACTCGTTCTCATTGGCTGGTTTTTGTAAATAAGAAGGTTCAGCTGATTTCTAAGTCTAGTCAAATCAGGAGTGCTTCAAAGTGTTTTGAAGCAGCGACAGATTACAGACACTAGAGGGAGTCTGACAAGCTTGAGCAAGGGAGTTTTTACTGTCCTCACCATGAAAAAAAACCCCACATTGCACTGTTTCACCTAAAAAGGCACCCACAGTTACTCTGTGTACTTGATTTTTAGACTAAGCTCCTTTAACCTAATCAAGGGGTCTGAACTGAAGTTGATAGAGCTACATAAAGTGCACTCAACTTCCATTCAACATATCTGTATCTATGTGCAGAAGTTGAACACAGGCTGTGAGCCAGGGCCTGCCACCTGACATCACCCAATGTATAAAAAAGCTGAACCAATTTAGCCTGAGTGAGAAAAAATGCCAGTAGTCAGGGTGTCCAACAATCACATACTTGAGTCCATACACGGTGGCTGTATCTTTTCAATATTTGAGAAGAATTTTGAGAGGCTTGCATAACTTCCATTATAACACTGGTGACTTAGGTCAACCTGTGCAGAGCTGTTATTAGCCAAAATAATTGAGAACATCTTAGCAGAGGTGCAGGGACAACTGAGAAAGATGGATGATGTTTAAAAAGAGCCCCTTAACAACCTCTGGATTGTTGTAGGCCATGGCATCCAACTCTACTTACGTTTCCAAAGTATTTATCCAGCAACTCAACATATCTGTGCAGCACCTCGAGGGCAAGCAGCTCATTATCCTTGTCCTCCAGACCAGCACAGAAGTACAGGCTGGCATACCTGCAGTGGAGGAAGAGAAAAGCTTATTGTGATCATTTTTACAATGTTGTCATAAAACAAGAATGCAATACAATATGGTGAAATATAAAAATACATATATATATGTTAAGTCTAATTGTTGAATGTGTCATTGTGTTTCTTAAATTTGTAAGGTCTTAGTTCGGGGGTGTAGCTGGGCTTGTGGAAACACAGACCCAACAATATATATATGTATATGTATCTAATAGATCTCCAATTTGTACATGTAAATGGAGAGTCCTCTTCACACACTGAGGTTAATTATGGAGTTCCACAGGGTTCAGTGCTAGGACCAATTCTGTTTACATTATACATGCTTCCCTTAGGCAGCGTCATTAGAAGACATAGCATAAATTTTCACTGCTATGCAGATGACACCCAGCTCTATCTGTCCATGATGCCAGATAACACACACCAATTAGTTAAACTGCAGGAATGTCTTAAAGACATAAAGACCTGGAAGGCCGCTAACTTTCTGCTTCTTAATTCAGAAAAAACTGAGGTTATTGTACTCGGCCCTGAAAAGCTTAGAAATATGGTATCTAACCAGATTCTTACTCTGGATGGCATTACCTTGGCCTCCAGTAACGCTGTGAGGAACCTTGGACGCACATATTAAACAAATATGTAAGACTGCGTTCTTCCATTTGCGCAACATCTCTAAAATTAGAAATATCCTGTCTCAGAGTGACGCTGAAAAACTAGTTCATGCTTTTATTACTTCCAGGCTGGACTACTGCAATTCATTATTATCAGGATGTCCAAAAAACTCACTGAAAAGCCTTCAACTGATCCAAAATGCTGCAGCAAGAGTCCTGACAGGGACTAGAAAGAGAGAGCATATTTCTCCTGTTTTCACTTCCGTTCATTGGCTTCCTGTTAAATCCAGAATTGAATTGAAAATCCTGCTCTTCACATACAAGGTCTTAAATAATCAGGCCCCATCTTATCTTAATGACCTTGTAGTACCATATCACCCTATTAGAGCACTTCGCTCTCGCTGTGCAGGCCTACTTGTTGTTCCTAGAGTATTTAAAAGTAGAATGGGAGGAAGAGCCTTCAGTTTTCAGGCCCCTCTTCTGTGGAACCAGCTTCCAGTTTGGATTCGGGAGACAGACACTATCTCTACTTTTAAGATTAGGCTTCAAACTTTCCTTTTTGCTAAAGCATATAGTTAGGGCTGGACCAGGTGGCCCTGAATCCTCCCTTAGTTATGCTGCAATAGACATAGGCTGCCGGGGGATTCCCATGATGCATTGAGTTTTTCCTTTCCAGTCACCTTTCTCACTCACTATGTGTTAATAGACCTCTCTGCATTGAATCATATCTGTTATTAACCTCTGTCTCTCTTCCACAGCATGTCTTTTATCCTGTCTTCCTTCTCTCACCCCAACCGGTCGCAGCAGATGGCCCCGCCCCTCCCTGAGCCTGGTTCTGCCGGAGGTTTCTTCCTGTTAAAAGGGAGTTTTTCCTTCCCACTGTCGCCAAAGTGCTTGCTCATAGGGGGTCATATGATTGTTGGGTTTTTCTCTGTATCTATGAGGCGACTTTTGTTGTGATTTAGCGCTATATGAATAAAATTGAATTGAATTGAATTGAATATGTATATATGTATTTAAGCTTGGTTCCTCTATCAGAGGCCTGGGAGTTTGTGGGTCCTGTGCAGTGTATGAAGCAACTTCTTTTCTAACTAAAGTTAACTAGACAGCTGACCAGTAAGGTGCTTCATGGACACGTGTTAGTTTATTTCCTTGTTGTTTCTTCACCAGTGAATAAGGTAAAAGAGTTGGTTCCAAGGTAAATTTGCATTTGGGAACTTTGGCTGCGAAGCCATGACATGCAATCAAATAATCTCTCAAGATGCAAGTGAAACATGTCATCATTGGACAGCAAAAACAAACAAGTCCATCAGAGAGACAGCAGAAGCACTTTAAGTGTTGAAATGAGCAACCTGGCACACTCAAGAAGAAAAAAGTGCATAGGTAAGCATAGCAACAGAATGGCCTTGAGCCACGATCGCCCCAGAACTGCAGCCGATGATCACAGCATTCTTTCTAAGTAAAGAAAGCATACTCTCCATAAGGAATAAATTATCAAAGTGTGACACAAAGACCACAAAAGTTGCAACCATTCATCAGTCTTGATAGGCCAGAAACTGCAAAAAAAAACCCCAAGCGCTACATCTCAGACTCTACAGGCATTTAACTTTAAATATCAAAGTTCAGGTCAATGCAATTAGAAAGATACTAGAAAGAACAAGTATGTTTTATTTGGAAGGTTTTTTAGGAGAAAGCCTCTTCTCTCTAAAAAGAACATGGCAGCACAACTTAGGTTTGCAAAGTTCTGCCTGGACAAACCACAATACTTGTCAAACAATGTCCTTTTGACAGACAAGACTGGAGTGGCGATATATGGCTGTAATGCACAGGGGTGGGGTTTGGGGGTGGTGCACACTAGAGACCTGTTCAAGGTGTATCCTGCCTCTTACCCTATGGTAGTTTAGATGAGCTTATATGATTCAGATAAGCAGTGGGTGGTTGTAGCTCAGGGGTTGAGCAGGTTATTGGGCCAAAATCCTCCTCAACAATGTGTGACACTAATAAAGCCACACAGAAAGCCATTATTTCAAATTATTGCTGCTACAGGCGACAGAGAGAGAGAGAATCTGCATAGTGTTTGTTAAGTAAATAATGACGTGTAATGTGCCTTGATATGTAAAATCTTAGAAGTGAAAGAGGGTGTGCTTTCAACATCAGTGTGATTGGTTGCATCTTTCCAGGACAGAAATCATATCAAACAAAAGAAAGGTGAAGAACCTCCAAATAAATACAGCATGTGTAGATGTTTTAACAGCTCTTGTCCGTTCTTTTCCATAACTACTGGATCTATTGTGAATTTCTCAACATTTACCATAAAGGCCAGTCTCAATACAAATGTGGCATTAAAGGCATCATATAGAAAAAATCTTTCCTTATTGGACTGTGTTCCCCACCTGTAATCTAGGTCATCTGTGATCTGTGTGTTTATCTAGATCTTGACGTTATCTGCTGATAACAAGTGTGTTCGCTCTGTGTGCAATTTTGAAGTATGAGCAAAGGCAACATGCACGTTAACCATTAAGCAATAAAGAGCTGTGTGTTGTGCCGCCACCTCTTGTAAACTATCTTGAGGTCCCTCCATTGGAGAAAGTTGCAGGAACGTGGTGGACGAGCCAACACTAGCATCGTCATGTCCCGGATCACCTTCTTTTTCTCCCGGTCTGTTAATGGCGTGAACCATTTCTGCAGTCGCAGCTTCCCCTGTCGACTGAACAGCAACAGAAAGCGCATCTGAAGGTAAAGCGGATGGAAGAGCAGAAAACAGTGACTTTGGTTTAGTCATTTTTAGCCCTGCAAACACATTGCTTGTAGCTAAAAAGTGGTTAATGTGTAGCTTTTCAGAGAAACACAAACATAGAGCGAAGCAGTGAACGGTAATACCTGCCTTTGCATGTGGCTGTGCCAAACCGCAATTACATTTGCCAACTAGACATGTGTAAAGATCATTAGGGAGACATAACACCTCTAAATCACCTTTGAGTGCAATAACACAGTAAATATAGTGGTTGTGTTGTGCAACAGCAATTAATGAAAGCTCTTTGCCCTGGGGTGTAGCTGCACAAAGCACTGCTTCTACCTGCAACAAGGTGACTATGAGAACGTGTGGAGTAAAAATAGCCATGTGTGGAACAATACTTGCTGAATCAGACACTTTTTAACCCTGATGCAATTATTTTCTATGCTGTGTAAATACCAAAGAAACTCAAGCACCACAGATTTGCATTCATTTACTTGTCTGACTGGATCTGGGCTTTACCCAAAGTCTAGTTATCCTAACATGAGGAGGAGAGGGCTCACACAATTTTTTCTCCTCTAATTTCCACTTCTTAAAAACGTTTGGGCCATGCCTACCGATTTCATGACCTCTGAACAAGGAAGTTCTTGCTATTAACTGATTATACAGCTATAATATACAAATCCAAATAACCTACAATCTGCTGATCTCAGGTTAAAAAAGAAACGAAGCAAACAACACACACAAACAATAATTTGGATACACTGAGCCAATAATTTGATGCATTTCATTGCCTATAAGCGGATAGAGCCACCTCAGTACATCCAGTTATGGGCACAGGTTACTTACCATTTTGTAAGCCGCCCAAATGAAACCCTGTAGCCCTGTAATTAAGCCCTGTAATCGCAGAATCCCAGTACTCTCACTTACTGCAGGATCGTGTGCACTCTCAAGTGTAGCGACATTGTTCATCTACCCAGAAATCCTTGCCGCTCCCACCTTCTTCCAGCCAAGAGCCGCGCCCTGCTACTCTGCAGCTGCTGATTGGCGCACTCAGACAGGTGAGCAGGCAGAGGGCTGCAGGTGGGGTATAAAGTACACTTCAGCCTGGTGGGAAATGTAAGCTGCAGCCTCTGTTACATACTGCAACAGTGTCAAGCAAAGTTTGGGGTCACTCAATCACAAATATAAGAGAAAAGCTAAAACTATGGCTTCTGTTTCCATTTCAGTTTATTTTCCTTTTAAATCAGCATTTTAACTTATAGCTAAATGTCATAGTTCTTTGTTTCTGTAGCAGGCTGTCAGTTGGGGTTTTTTTTGTCAGACTTTTGTCTCATAATTGTTGTGTATTTTTTTTCTCCTTAGTATCAACTAATGTAACTCCTCAGTATTATTAACTTATCAGACATTTTTCCCCTTTAAACACGGCTACCTTAAACCTAACTGTAAATTGAAAGAACTAGCTTTTTTTTTGCTAGCTATCAGTTAGCGGAATTCATGATGACTGCTTGGTAACCTATGTCTTTGGGGGGGGGGGGGGTATTGTATATTTCTATTTTATATTTTCGTGTATATTTACAATTTCTTTAAGCATCACCGTCTTGTATTACCCCAATAGATCACTTCACTCTGGAAGTGATCTATTAAAATGGGAAACAGAGCCTTCAGCTTTCAGAGCTCTCTGTTGTGGTACCAGCTCCCAATTTGGATTTGTGACACAGACATCCTCTCTACTTTTAAGATTAGGCTTAAAACTGTCATTTTTGATAAATCTTTTTTTTTTCTTTTAATTTGTCGTTTTTCTTACCACTGTTGCCAAGTGCTTGCGCACAGGGGGTCCTCCGACTGTTAGAGGGTTCACTAAGACCTACAATATAAAGTGCCTTGAAATAATTATTATTGGGGTTTTGTGTAAATAACATTGAATTGAAATTTGAATATTTTATGTTGAGTATTTCACTCGAGGCCTCTTACTGTCTTCCGGTTGGGGGGATGAGGTTTTTAGGGTTAGGGTAAAGCGTTACTGTCCGCTGGTGTAATGTCTTAGTGCTGCCGCTGGGCGGCCGCTAATGTTTATTCACGAGCTACACGTGGTTTTGGTCCACGGTAAAAGCTGGAGAAGTGAGCGGCGCACAGCGAGAGGCTTCCAGAGCAGCAACATGTCTCTGTACCGCAACTCCGCCTGGTTCCTGAAGGGAGTGACTGAGTTCACCAGGTAAGACATTTGTCCTGTTGTGTGTGCGCTGTGGGAGCCGGAGAGAGTCTGTGACTGTCCTGCTGTGCATCCTCAGTAGTGTGTGTGTTTGTGTGGAGGATCAGCACTCAGACTTTTCTTATAACTGAATGACTGAAAGTTGATGGTAAACTATTTATAGCAAGCTTATTATAATCAACTTAAATGTGAATAAAACCTTTTTAGTTAACTAAAACAAAAATGATAACCAGACCTTTGAAAGCATTCAAACTAACTAAAGTTTAATATAGTAAAATTTGGTATCACAAACTGCCTGATGAGGGTTTGATGGACGTTTTTATTGAGGCTTCGGGTGTGTGCAAGAGCTTTTGTGTCGACTGTTTTCAAAAAGTTCTGTTTATATTGTAATATCTAAATTGATTTGAATAACCCTTACCTCTGACATTTGGTGTAAATAAAATAAATTCATAAAGACTAAAACTAACACTGAAACTAATAAAAAAATAATCAAAACCAAGCATTTTCTAACAATACAAAGTAAACTGAAACAAAAAAAACACTCTGGAAGCTAACTGAAATTAAACTGAATTTAAAAAGAAATAAAAATAAAAACTAATAAGAAAATACAAAACTATAATTACTCAAAACCATAGTGACAGTAAGAAACGCCCACTGAAAGCAGTGTAAAGTATGAATAGATTAGGGGGTGGCTGCTGCTAAATGCTTCCTAATGTTAAAGTGAATGTACATTCCTGTGAATTAACTGTAAGTGTTACAGCACACTATGTATTACTATGTTACAGTATTATCTTAATGATCAATTTTGATGTTTGACATTTGAAAGTGTGAAAATGAGGCTGCAGACTTAAGTCGCGGTTTATGATCACAGATGGAAGGTTTTAGCAACAGACCCCTGAACATCACAGATTTGTGAATCAGTGTACACTTTATAGTGACTAAGCAAGAGGTTTGTAGGACCATAACTCAGTTTTTGAACAATAACAGGGCTCTAAGAGCTTTATCAGTCTTATGTGATCTATTGCAGCCCCGAGATGCCTTTCCTCATCAGTACACAGCAAGCCAAGTGTTTTGAAGAGGTGCTTTCGTGATTGTTTCCCTTCTCTCCTTTGTTCTGTGTTATCTTATTCTCCCAGAGAGCTGCCCGACAACCCGCTCTGACCCTGCACTAATAGCTCTCTGCATGACACCATCGAACAGAGCAGGCATTTAACCTCAGTAATTCTCTCTCTGCCTGTCCCCTTTATGCCCCACTTTGACCGCCCTTAACAATGGGGGGAATTGAGGTCCTTGGTGGCACACACGCTTAGACACACGCATACTCATAAATGACTGCTGTTGTCACCGCCATCACTCTCATCCCAAACCTCTCCTTGACAGAGACGATGCCAGGCACACACTTTCCTTCATTGTATCTGTACAGTAAAGCTGTGAGGACATTTACAGTCAGCAGGATGATCTCAAACACTCACCCCTCAAACACAGAGGCAGAGCTAAATCTGATGGCAGCAGCAAATAAGCAGGCAGCTGGTATATATATGAAATGCTGTAGGTGTTGATGTTTTACAGGAATGCCTTCTTATCAGCGTCTAAGCGGTTTGTGGAGAAGGACCTGGAGGTGTCTGTGGCTGGACGTTCCTTTATGATAACAGGAGCCAACAGTGGCATCGGAAAAGCCACTGCCATGGCCATCGCCAAGAGAGGTACCACACCTACGACCCTGTTTGTCTACAAATCAGCCCAAACATGGCAGACAGGAAAGCAACACATAGTAAAATCGCTGAGAGAAAGAAGCAACATGCATATCCATATGGATCTGTGAATTCATAAAAGGCCCAACTCCACATTTTTTAAAAATTCCAATTCCAACACTAAAAAACACTCAAGTATTTTTTTTTTGTAGTTTTACAACACACAAACGTTGGGGTAAAATGTAAATAAAAATAAAATGTAATGGTTTGCAAATCTCATAAATACAGATGTTAAATATTTAAACATCAATTGTTTAAACTGATGCATAATTTTAAGATAAATAAGATTTTGAATTTGATGGCAGCCACACGCCACATAAAAGTTGATTGTCACAGTGTAGTGACTGTGTTTTCTTTTCATGATGCTCCAAATGTTTCAGCTGGGAAAAGGTCTGAAAGCTCACAACCCTCACTCTACTACTATAAAGCCATGCTGTTGTAACAGTATGCAGTTTAACATTGTCAAGCTGAAATATGCAAGGCCTTCACTGAAAAAGACATTGTCTGGATAAGAACTTTAACCTCCAGTGAGCTGTGATCATAGACAGTGATTTCTCGAAGTGTTCCTGATCCACTGATATCCACGAAAGAATGAAGTCGGTTTTTAATGCAGTCCTTGGGGGCCTGAGGATTAACATCCAATAATAATTTTATGTCTTGTCTTTTGTGCAGAGAATCTGATTACTTTTTTTAAAGTAACAAGTAAAGTAAGGGATTACTGTTCCAAAAAGTCATTAGATTACTGTTACTTTCCCGTAAGCACGCTGCGTTACTAAACCGTGATATTGTTTGGGAGAGTGTCTCGTGACAATGACGTGCAAGCACGCAAGTCCATGGCAGCAACAGACGTGTGTAGACCAACAATGGATAATATGGAGTGCGGGAGAGAGTACAACCATGCAGTGTTTAAAGCTTGAAAGTACTGACATTACTTTGAATTTGATTCTGTAAAAAGTGACAAAAACATTAGCGTCTGATGTAAACTCTGCGTGGGAAGAAAACTTCTTTCTACAGCGAAAAATTAAACTTCTAATCTGAGAAAGCACCTAGCACAGTGTCAAGGGAATGTGAAATTCACAAAGAAACCCCCGGATCCCCCCACTGACATGACCGCTGCAGCACCGGGCAAACCTCCACCCACCCCACTCCTCCTAAACAGGTGAAAGAAGACTTAAGGGTGACAGGAGTTGGTGCTGCTGAATCTTTGATTGATTTATTTTTTGCTGTTTTACTTGCATCTATTTGAAAGAGTGAGTGTAAACACACAAAAAAAATATTTTATATGCTGGAATATGTAGAAAATAGGTTTAAAGGTTAAAGAATTTCTCCAAGTCAAAGACAGTTGCATATAATTTAATTTTTGCTTGATGCAATGTGCATAAAGTTTAAAACTAATAAAACAAGTTTTAAAAAGAGACTTTCATTTGATTTGATTTTATATGATGGATTCTGCAGATTCTGCAGAAAAAACAGAATTAGGCTGAAAGGTCTATTGCTTTATTACGTATTCAGGTTGTGTATCATGTTTTTAAAATGTAACTAAGTAATAAAGTACCTAAGTAATAAAGTAACTAATTACTTTTGAAAATAAGTAACTAGTAAAGCAATGGCATTACTTTCTTGGAGAAGTAATCATAGGGTGACCATATTTTGATTTCCAAAAAAGAGGACACTTTAAACAATGCCTTCTCTGTGCGGTTAATTAATTGTGAAATAAAATATGTCATATAGGCTTTTACAAGTCAACAAGTGCAAAAAAATAACTTAAAAACCTCTGGAATTAAATAATGGTACGGAAATAATGCCTCATCTGCATTAAAAATTACCAGTACTGGGTTGGTATGAGGGCTGGACTGGGACAAAAAATTGACCAGGGCATTTTGACTAGAGAACGGCCCACCAGGTATTATAGGAGCCATAAGCCATAAAGCCTTTGAATGAAAACAAACGCTGTTGTGACAGTGATGTACACAGTCTTGTTGGTATATGTATGAATTCTATACATTTCAGATAATTATTTTTTAAAAGCAAGACATTTTAAATGAGAATAAGAAAGAAAAGTATTTCTTTGAGCCCCCCTTTCCCTACCTGGCCCCCTGGCAAAACTTTGCTAGACCCACCCCTGCACAGTTACCAGCTGTCAGCTACATAGAAAAGGATCCTGGTGTTATTTGTCTCTCAGAAACAGATCATAACTTCCCTTCAACTCATTCATGTCACCTAAAAGGCAAACCTGTTTCTCCATCACCTGTTCAGCTCTGATGATCCAGTAAGGACATCTCCTGGTTTCATCTTCATGTTTCCCTCTCACCACATATCCAAACCGATATCATATCACTATCAGTAACATTATAGCACCTGCCCAGCTGTATAGAAACTCCGTCATGCTAGCTAGTACGCAGTACGAGTTATTGTAACTGACTGTAAAATGTCAGCACAACAAAAATAAACTACACCTGAACTTGGTTTATATCTGACCCAGATAGACTGCAGGTCGTAACTTCTTACCCGAAGTTCAGTTCACCTGACACTCATCCACCTGCTGGCCCCTGTGGAAGCTCCGCCATAGACACCACCAAATAACTGAGTTATTTTTACACACCGGTCAGCATCTGGCCAATCCACCACCTTTCATTGTTTATACCGTTACAAAACAACAACAACAACAAAACCATCGGCTGTAAAAACAAAAAATCACCATCGGCCCACTGCGCAAATGCCCGATGGCCAGTCCAGCTATGGCCGGTACGAGAGAAATTTCTTTTGCAGTTCATCTGAAAAGATGCACTTGCGCTTTGGGATCTTTTAAACATCATTAGGCGTGTTGGTGCGCGCTGTCTGTCCCGTCTATGAGTGCAGAACAAGCGCTCACAAAGCAGCAGTTTCGGGGATGGCGTCACACACATGGGTCCTCTGAATACAGGAAAACCCGGACATTTTTATGAATCTCAAAAATCCCCCCGGAAGCCCCGGACAGAACATGAAAAGTGGACATGTCCAGGGAAAAGGGGACAGTTGGTCACCCTAAGTAATCAGTAATTAGTAGCAAATTACTATATTCAAGTAACTTGACCAGCACTGCTTTTGTTGACAGAGATCTCGCTCTCCAGTTCATTGAATCTTTTTATGATATCATGTACTGGAGATGAATAGATAGTTAACTTTAGAATTTTATGTTGAGGAAAATAATTCTCAAATTTTTCCTCAATTTTCAGACAGTTTTTTCCAGATTGGTGAACTCTACTTCAGAGTAATTGCGTCTCTAAGATGCTCTTTTTTTTTATACCTAATCATGTAACAACCTGTTGCCAAGTAACCTAGTTAGTTGCAAACTGTTCCTCCAGCTGTTTTTAGTACCACTTACTGTTCCAGCCGTTTGCTGCGCTCTCCTAACCTTTTTAGGGGACTGTTGCTGTCATTAATTCAAAATGAGGAAAGTCTTAAATTTCTGGAAGTGGGGTTGTATGTGAGTAATAATAAAACAAAGTACATTCACAATCGAGTAAAACTCTCAAGTGCAGGTTTTAAGGAAGCAAACAGTTCCAAAATAGTGGCCACAAAGCACATTGATGCTCCTTAAAAGACTTTTATAATAATAATAATAATAATAATAATGGATTGCATTTATATAGCGCTTTTCTGGACACTCAAAGTGCTTTACAATTCCACTATTCATTCACTCTCACATTTTCACACTTTATATTTAAAGATTGTAGTATTCATTCAATTTTTCAGGAAAAGGTTGATTTTAAGGTCCTTCTTTATCTTGTCATTGTATTCAACTGCTTATTTCCATTGCTAGTACCATGATTTATGTTATGATCTTTGCCACAGGTGGAACGATCCACATGGTGTGCAGGAATAAGGACAAAGCTGAGGAGGCAAGGGCTGATATTGTCAAGGAGACTGGAAATAAAGTACAGTGTGACTCTCTTTTCATCAACAAGATAGACTTGCACAAACAACCTTTAGTTTTACACCAGAGTTGACATTGATATTCATTCTGCTAAATGTCTGGCGTCATTACAGGAGGTCTATGTTCATATCCTCGACCTGTCTGAGACCAAGAAGGTCTGGGAGTTTGCTGAGGGTTTTAAGAGGAAGTACAAGTCTCTTAATGTACTGGTGAGCAACATATTAGTCTTTTGGGGGGGGGGTCCTGGCAACTGCGACCACTGAATGATCATATATTGATATGTTTTAGATCAATAATGCGGGTGCCATCATGAGCCAGAGGGATCTGAATGCAGAGGGGCTTGAGAAAAGCTTTGCTACTAATGTCCTGGGTGAGTCAAAGATCAGACAAGAGGTATGAAGACCAGTCTGATGAAAGGGAAAAATGGAAGATAGTTAATTTGTACTTCAATGTTTGGTCTTCTTCAGGGGTTTACATTCTCACCAAGAGTCTCATTCCACTGCTGGAGAAGAGTGTGGACCCCAGAGTGGTGAGTCTGATCATTCAACCCATGTTCACTGTCGGTCCACATAAAGTATTCACTCCTACAATACTGTGCAAAAGTCTTGAGTCACCACCCCTTTCTTTATATTTTGCTTGGAAAATGGGACATAGGTAGGTGATTTATTGAACCTTGTGCCAGAATACATCCAAATAAAGTATATAAGGCCTCAGTTGTGCAAAATTCTAACAAGCTGGAAAGTTAGTATTTGATATGACTGCCTTTGTTCTCGGACTCAGCCTGAATGCTCTTTGGCAAGCTCTCTTTTAATTTCTTTAAGTAGTTTTAAGCAATAGTTCTCCAGGTTTCTTAAAGGACATTCAAAGCTCTTCTTTGTTTTACTGTCTGTCAATATGATCCCACCATGAAACATCAGCCTTTTCCCTCAGTTTCCCTTCTTTAAGAATGGCTTTTTGACAGTCTGTGATACCACCTCTGATGAGGCTTCAGTGAACTGAAGCCCCAGATGCATTCCTCAGGTCCTGTATCAGACCTTTGCTAGATTATTTTCTCCTGTTTCCTAAAGACATGACTTAATATACTGCTTTACATCTTTTAGGCCTGTCGCTTCTTTTGTCCTCTACTTGTCTAGCTTCCTCAGTTCTTTAAGGACACGCTGGACACTTGTACTTTTTTGTAGATTCGATTAAAAAATGCAAACATTATTTTTTTTAATTGACAAGCTGCTAGTAAGAAAATGTCAAAAGATGCAATTTAAAATCATTCTGTTCAACTACATTGGTTCATCCCTTGTGTTATTAGCATTTTTTTCTTGAAAGATTCATATTTCACTGTTTAGTGGCTTAACAAACAACAACAAAAACACTCCTCTAAAAATGCTCATCTACAAAGCCTAGAGTGAAAATGTGTGGAAAAGTAGCCAATGTCCAAAGAAAAAGTTCAGAATGCTGAAGAACTTGTGCTCAAGACCACTTTTCAAAATGACAGGAAATGTCTCGGTCCCTGTAAGCAAAACAAAAAGAAATGAGGAGTGTTTCAAGAGTTTTGCACAGTATTGTATATTGTTTTCAGAAACAGTCAGTAAAATATGAGGCTCTGGCCAACATAACTGGACAGTGTAATAATCAGGTAATGAGTCCGAGCTGTTGCATGAGGGCTATTTAATAGGTGAACAAGGATTCGCACAAGTAAACATTGCAGTAACACAATGACAAATAAAATACTAGATCGGCAACACTTAATGCAGGATTAAATGCAGTTGTAGTGATAATAGAGGATTTGGGATAAGTGTGGTTTATTTCGGTTTCTGTATTTGTGATCTGGTTTCAGTACATTTTTGCTCACTAAACAAAGCATTTAGAGCTGTAACATTGGGTTTTAGGAAACTTGTGAATATTTGGGGTGGGGGGGGGGGGTGTCTACAGATTAATTCTCATTCCCCTGTGTTCAGATCACAGTGTCATCAGGTGGAATGCTGGTGCAGAAGCTCAGGACAGGAAACCTGCAGTCTGAGAGAGGCCGCTACGACGGCACCATGGTCTACGCCCAGCACAAAGTAAGATCTGAACTGGAAGCATCTACTCGTCACAATTGACAAGACTGGTCAGGTTTAACGTCCTTCAGCTGTCTGAGTTCTCCAGGAACCGAGCAAGTTTGAAAAGTTTGAAAATGAGTGAAAACAAGAAGAGTATAATTAGTCTTCTGGTCATTGTATCTATGTATCAGAATATGACAATTTTAAGCACAGTCTTTAATCAGATATTGAAAGAACATATTTATCTTTGGTATAGCTGACAGATGATTAAGTGATGATTTATGAATAGATTTAGGATCCACATTATATCAGTGGTTTAAAAATTTAAACTTGCATTGCAGAATTCAAAACTGAAAACTTACCCAGTGAGCAAACGTCTGGGTTCAGCCCTGATTGGCAGTTGGATATTTGACTTAAAAGTATCACCTGCAGTGTTAAAGGTGTGGTTCATCACATGACAAAGACGGGCGTTCACAGTCGATCATTGAAGTACACGGATGTTAGATGCACTCAGACGTGCTTGATGATGTGTGTTCCAGAGGCAGCAGGTGGTGATGACAGAGCAGCTGGCAAAAACTCACACTAACATCCACTTCTCCGTCATGCATCCTGGCTGGGTGGATACTCCAGGTACACTCACATAAAGTAACATCCGAATGCTTACACAATTTACAAAAGCATTAGATGTATTCCATCTGTGTGCGTATTTAAATTGATTTGCTCTCTGTTACCTGTGTGTGTGTGTGTGTGTGTGTGTGTGTGTGTGTGTGTGTGTGTGTGTGTGTGTGTGTGTGTGTGTTTCCCAGCAGTGGCCAATGCTATGCCAGACTTTCATCAATCCATGAAGGACAGCCTGCGGACCCCAGAGCAGGGCGCCGACACAGTGGTGTGGCTGTCTGTCTCTGAGGCTGCTGTCAAAAACCCCAGTGGACGTTTCTATCAGGGTATGTTTTACAGTGCAAAATTCTTTTTTCCCCTTAATATGAACACAAAAATCCAAAATAAATGATCAAGATTTCCATTTAGGAATGTAAACTGGTAAGACAGAGAGAATAGCACAGCTGAATTGTGTATTGAACAGTAGTGAGATGAATGTGCTGCATGGGGTGTGCGTATGTGTGGATTTGGCCTGTGTCCATTGCAGCTGGAGGGGACTGCTTTGGTGCCAGATACCACCAAGGAGCACTCACACACAGATGCACTTTTTCATACACACACTCACAAAATGTCCCTAGCGGCCTTGAAGAGAAAGGTTGTTGTCTGACAGCACTCTTCAAACTAGACATACATACTGCACTTATAATAATATTTTCATAATAATAAAACCAAAAGTGACAGCAACTTGCTGTAACAACTGGAAGAAAGCCATAGATGGCTCTAATTTTTAAAATTGTAATTAATTTAATTGGATTACTGCAACTCCCTTTTAATAGGGCATGGCCAAGACACTTTGCCATGCCTGCAACTGGTGCAAAATGCTGCAGCACGGTTTTTAAATGGTAAAAGAAAATTTGAGCATATTACTCCAGTTCTGGCCTCCTTAAACTGGCTTCCAATTGAATTTAGGATCTATTTTAAAATTATTTTACAGCTTTTTTTAAAAATACTGGTCTCGCACCTGTATATTTGTCCAATCTGCTGAAGCCCTATGTCCCTCCTTATTAACTCCGGTCAGCTGAGTAGATGTTGCTCTCAGTCCCTAAATCACGGCTAAAACTTAGAGGAGCATTCTCTACTGTGGCCCTGAAGCTTTGAAATGCTCGTCCTCTTCACATTAGGCAATCTACTTCAGTGCTGGTCTTTAAATCCAGGTTAAAAACTAATTTTTATTTGCTGACTATGGCCTCAGTGGGTAACTGACACTGTGTTGTTTTTAAAGTGCTGTATAAATAAGTTATGGTATGGTAACAACTGCCTGCTTGAGCTTTTGCCACCTCATATACTTTGAAATTCAGACATATCTGAGGTGTTGGTGTACGTGTTGGCGCTGCTTTTGTGGTGGCCTACGGCAGGCGTTTATTGAGTTTTCTAACTTTGTGGGGGGAGTTTTGTTGTTTTTTAAATTCACCTTTTTTTTTTTAAACTTTGTTTTTAACCTTGTTTTTAACTTGTGAGTGAACAGATTGTTTCCCTGATGTTACGGCGGGGTGCGCTGAGGTGTGTGGAAACAGGACCCAAGAGCAGATGATAACGAGTAGTTGAAAGTTTGAGCAGAAAAGTGATCCTTTATTTGATGACGGCAAGTGTAAACCAGGAAACCAAAATAAACTGACAAAACACTAAGAAACAAAAACACTAAACGGTACTGAGACCAAAACCTAAACTATAACTGTGATGGAAAATAACCAGCAATTACTATGACTAAGACTAATGATGAATAACAGGCGAAAACCATAACTAAGACTGAGGTCAAAATAAACAGAACCAGGCTAGAACTAGGGTAGAATAAACAGACGACCCGACAATGGCATGAAGAAAACAAAAGGCTTAAATACAGACATGAGGTGAATCAGGGGAAGTGGAAACATATGGGGAAACAGCTGACAGCCATAAACCTAATGACAGGACCAGGAGAGAAAAGCTAAATACAATTAACAGAGAACACATGACATTGTCAGAATAAAACAGGAAATACTAAAACTAAACATGACAACACAACTTAACAGACCTAATACGTGATGAATAAATACCAAACCCCAAAACATAGAAAACCCAGGAACAATAACCAATAACTGCCTAAACTAAAGGCAAAATAGGAAATAACACAAAAACTAATAACATATCAAAAAATACAAAGAAAACTCAGAGTGCTGGGTCGGAGACCCAGCCTGTGACACCTGATTTGTTTCTCATGTGTTTTTTTCCAAGATGGGGATTTTCTACCCTTTGTTCAGTCTCACAAACACTCTGGATCCTCCTAACTTAATTTTTTTTATGTGATTCTAACTATTGTAATCTTAAGAAATCACTGAAAAAATTATTTCAATATGTCACCTGTCCTACAAGGCATAATAAAACGCTGGATTTGTGTTACGGACCAATTAAGGGGATATATAAGTCTGTGGCTGGACCGACAGTAGGTTCTTCAGATCACAACATTGTTCAACTCCTCCCTGCTTATAGACCTGTGATTAAGAGGGAGATGGTCTGTGTGAAGCGGTCAAAAGTCTGGACAAAAGACAGTTCTCTTGCCCTTTGCTGGTGTTTTGATTGCACTGACTGGTCCTTGTTTCAATAGAGCTCTTGTGACTTGGATGAACTTACTGATGTGGTTTGTAGCTACATTCCTTTTTGTAAAGACTCTGTGATTCCATCTAGAGAATTTAAGAGAGAGACTTTCCCCAATAACAAACCGTGGCTCTCCAAAGACATCAAGGATCTGATTCTTAAAAGGAAAATTGCTTTTAATGAGGTTGACGTTTCCCCTGTGAGGATATTGAGGAAGATAAGATAAGATAAGATAACCTTTATTAGTCCCACACGTGGGAAATTTGTTTTGTCACAGCAGGAAGTGGACAGTGCAAAAGTTATGACGCAAAAATTAGAATACAATAAGAATAAATACAGTACACAGCTGTACAGAATAGAATAAAATAATATACTATATACAGTAGAATAAAATAGAATAAAAATATACAATAAGATAAAAATAGAATACGAATGCTATATACAACTGAGTAAAAATACAACGATGCCAGAAAAGATTATTGCACTTAGTGTTATTGCATATGTATGGATGTGTGTGTTTGTTCAGTTAAAGTCTTTGTTGTGGAGTCTGACAGCAGTGGGGAGGAAAGACCTGCGAAATCTCTCCGTCCCACACCGTGGGTGCCGCAGTCTCCCACTGAAGGAGCTGCTCAGTGCTGTCACAGTCTGCTGCATGGGGTGGGAGACGTTGTCCAACAGGGATGACAGCTTAGCCGCCATTCTCCTGTCACTCACCACCTCCACTGGGTCCAGAGGGCATCCTAGAACAGAGCTGGCGGTGAAGGTTGTAATAAAGGAGGAAGGAGGTGAAGGTTGTAATAAAGAAGCCTAAGATGAGGTACAAAAATAAGATTGAGGCAGAACTCAGTAGTAATAACCTTAAGAGAGCTTGGCAGGGCTACAAACGAAGGGTAGCTGTAACATTTGCTTAGATGGGTTTACCTCCAACAAACATTTGGCAGATAGTTAGTATTTAATCTTCGTTTTGAGAATCTTGATCGTTCTATGCAAACGAGTACACTAAGAGAAAGGACTGCCATTCTCACATCATTTTGTATTGATGAGAGGGGTGTAGCTAATCTCTTTAGACACACTAAGAGTAAGAGTCATGGACCTGACAACATCTGTGGACAGGTACTGAAAACTTGTGCTGATCAGTTGAGTGTGATTTTTTTTTTTTTAATCACATTTTTTCTCTTTCTTTAGAGTTACAGACAGTATCTAAGATTTGGAAACATGCTGTCATTGTTCCAGCTGCTAAGGGCAGTTCCCCTAAGGTACTGAATAATTTTAGACCTGTGACTCTGACTTCTTTAGTGATGAAGACCTTTGAGAAGATACTTAAGAAAGAGATTTCAATGTCAGCTGAACATCACCTTGACCCCTTCCAGTTCGCCTATAATGCAGGAAGAGGCATGGAGGATGCTGTTGTCACACTCCTGCATTTCTTGTATAAGCATCTTGAGGACCCTAACACTCATGCAAGATTATTATTTGTTGACTTCTCATTTGCATTCAACACGATTCAGCCCTCCTAACTTGCCGATAGGCTTTATAATCATTTTAAGCTTGACCATAGTCTGATCAGTTGGATCCTAGACTTTTTGACTAATAGGTCATGGATTGTGACCTATTTGACTAATAGAGATAAGGCGCAGTTGGTGGAAGCTAGATCTTACTACAGCAGACACTTGCTTATCGAGTTTGAGCGAGCTATCCAGCAGTACACTCAAGTTACTTACATAGTCACAGGAAGAGCTAGCAAAAGGACCCAGGGCAGCACAAAGTTGGACACGAGGGATTTTACTGTTGAACACCACAATCAGTCTTCTTATCGTTTAAAACGAGGGAATTACTCAGGAACCATTCTTTGACCTCCTGCACGCATTCTTGAAAGTAGTGCAGGGACACAGCAAGGTCGTCAGTAAGTTCAAAATAGATCTGTATGTCATCGGCGTAACAGTGGAAGGCGATATTGTATTTTTGAAAGATTGCGCCTAGAGGGAGCAAATACAATGAGAAAAGAATAGGGCCTAAAACTGATCCTTGAGGTACACCGCAACAGACCGGTGCAGAGGAAGAGGAGAAGGTGCCCAAGTTAACCGAAAAGGACCTGTCAGCGAGGTATGATTTAAACCAGTCAAGGGCAGTGCCTCTAATACCTAACACAGTGTGCTCAAGTCTTAATAATAGGATGTTATGGTCCACCATATCAAAAGCCGAAGAGAGGTCCAATAAAACTAGGACCATAGGGCGTCCAGTATCAGTAATTACAAGAATATCATTAAGAACTCTAACCAACGCCGTTTCAGTACTATGCAATGGCTTAAAAGCAGATTGAAATTTCTCAGCAATATTGTTCGTGTCCAAGTACGCCTGGAGCTGGGAGAGAACTAGTCTCTTCAGGATCTTGGACAAGAACGAAAATCAAAAGTTTGGGACTGTAGTGGCATGGGGCAGCCTGAAGGATCTGCTCTTTACTGTTGACTGTAGAATATCAATGATAGCAGAACAATTAAGATTGTGATATATGTACAGTAAAATATATTTTTGCTGACATGGCTCTATTCTGGGAGCTCTCCACTCATGCATGCATGGAGAGACTAAGGTGGGAGGAGCAGCACATAAACCACAGCACAGAACATATGACCAGGAAATTATGCTTAATTTCCTGCTGTGGCTGACAGGGTGAAGGTGGGTTACAAAGTGGCTTGCAGGATTGCTGCACCTGTGGGCTGGCTAAATCGGTTTTAACACCTTTCCCAATGTAATAGTTGCCATTTGGATGTTTAGAAGAGTATCAACTGGCACAGGCAATGAGGTTAGCTCACTGTCAATGATTGTGGCTGAGCCTGCCTGAACCAATGTTATGACTGATGGTCAGTAAAAGCTTCTTTTTAGTAGAGCAGATTTCTTTGCAGGAATGTCCAAACTATTGAACAGTACAAAATAATCAGTTTTCCCACAATTTTTTTGATTGACATGTTTTAATGTCAAGTTTCGAGCACACGCATTCTGTAGACATAGATATATACATGAAAACTTGATGATTTTTAAGTTTTGTTTTTTGTTTTTTTCTGTTGTTATTTCAATTATATTTGCATGTTTGAAATAAAATTCTATCTATCTATCTATCTATCTATCTATCTATCTATCTATCTATCTATCTATCTATCTATCTTAATCTTTTTTTCCCCCTCTGTGCACACAAACACATGCACTGCTACTACCATACCTATTCCCTCTGCTCTCTGGTCATTAAAATTCATTTGACTCACAGCTGTCATAAAAGCATGTTGTCACTCTATGGCTATGTAGCTGGTCATATAAAAATGACTTAACTCCTTCATTCTCTTCATTGACACCATAGTGGACCACGAAAATTTTATATAGTATGTAGTATATACCTTATTTATTTTAATTATTAATATCTGGGTTTGTTCGATTTTGTTTTTTTGCACTACATTAGATAACCTCAAAATAGCATTGTGAAAAATAACAATGTTGCCATTTTTGTTATTTGTGTGTTGTAATCTTTATGAAAAAACTAAAAAACACCTCTTAATCTTTTGAGTTTGGTGTATGGCGGGGTGCTGTGGACACCCAAGTTTGTGATTGCGTAGAATTTTTAAATCAATACCATGGTTCGTCTACTGAAAATCTCAGTGAACTTGACTTGAGGTCACATTTTCTGAAAATCAGAGGAGTTCCACATTTATAACACAGGTATGTCTACTAGGAGGCTAAACAGTAGCAATGTATTTATAAAGAATTACAAACAACAATTATTATCCAATTTATTTATTGATTGATTTCCTAATTGAAAATTGAAAAACAAAAGCCAAAGTGATCATTATTGGAGCAGCTTAATTAATTTTTGCAGTGTAATTTGCTGTTAATATCCTTTTCTAACCTCAGTTTGTGTTTTTGTCACGTTTGCCCAGGGTCAAAGAAGCAATGCTGGAGATTGCTTCTGTGTTCTCTTATAGTGTCAATACATGGGAACCTCTTAGAGAGGCCAGGGTTGAAAAAGGGATGCCAGAGAAGCTCCAAGGTTGTTATCCGCTGGTTTGCATCCAAGGCCAACATCTGTTTAATAAGGGTGACAAATAAATGTTGGCCATTTTCAGGTTCTCTTCCAACCTTCATTATCAAGACATTTACGTTTTAAATATCCAGTCTCCATCAGTGTAGATGCCAGAGTCAAGAATATGATCTTTCGGCCTCATGTATCCATGAGGGCATCATTTGATGGATTGACTGCAATGGCATTCATCTATTCTATGAGAAACATTTCCATGCCATTCCAATGATTTATCCCAATGTCACATCTCACATTCAGCTTGTCAGCCTCTAATTGAGTCTCTGTGACAAGAAGCGCAGAGTGCAGACAGAGGAGGAGCAATCGATCTCTCCTTTGTGGTCACAAGTGTAAATGTTTAGATGTATAGCCATGTTACTTCCCATGTTAACTTGCACATCCATTAGAAGGAGCCAGCAGGTCTATAGACTCCCTCTGACCTGTTGGGCTTTTATCAGTGGGAGACTCTGCACCTGGACTCACATGTTTGTGTGTGTAGGTGTGATGAGTATGGATCAGTTCACAAGTGAGGGGAAAATTGTGCATTTTCTCTATTACAGAGTGAAAACTTTGATTTGTTTTACAGAATTATGGGTGTATATCCAAGTGTGACTTCCTTTGTGATTGTTTTTATGTCACAGGTCAGAACTGGGAGACACTAGAAGGTCGATGGGATCGTGACATAACCACCACAACCGTCTCCCAACACACACATGCGTACACACACACACTCCTCTCTCCCATAAGGAATGCCATTTTTCAGTCTGATGCTGACTTTCCTGTTTGAATTAGAGGTGCAAACATCAGTCTACTGTGATAAATTGTGTTTATCCAGGGCCAAAGGATCAAGGCGACTGTAATATAGTGTAAATTGATGAAGAAACAAAGAGAGGCACAACAAATGAGAGTGGAAAAAAATCCCAATGAAGTCAACATTGTATTTTGGCTGCTACAGAGAAAGGACAAAGAAGCTGAATGTGAAGCAGAAACAAAGGGATGGATGGGTTTTAGCTTGAGTCAAAGAAGAGCAAGGCATGGGGGCATTAAGAGTGTCTGGAGGCCACACTTATCTCTTTCAGTGAGAGGAATGTGTACACTCACAGAGAGAAAATTAAGGTGTGCATTTAAGGAGAAGCATGAACAAATCAATGAACAGTTTAGCACCACTAGTCAAAGGGGTGCAGGATACTTTTAGGGTAAGACCAGGCTGGCGTTTGGATATGTGCTGACTTTCCACGACAGGTTATATGAAGGCTGATTTAATTTCATATTCCCCCTGATAAACAATTGAAATCAGTTTTATTTGACATGAAAATCAAACCATTGGTTAGACAACACAACAGTTTTTGTAAGTGCAACCCATCATGTTAACATTAGTGTTTGTTTGTGTGTGTGTGTGTGTGTGTGTGTGTGTGTGTGTGTGTGTGTGTGTTTGTTTGCAACAGACCGGAAGATGGTGTCCACCCACCTGCCTTTGGCCTGGACCCACAGCTCCCCTCTGGAGGAACAAAAGTTAATGTCTGTACTGGAGGACTTAGCCAAGACGTTTCAGTCACACTAAGTAGGCAGGAGACCAGTACAACACTAACGCAACAAGTTTACACCGACTGAGGCTGGGCTCAGATTTTTCTTTTTTTTTTTTAAACAGAACAGATAAAGTTCCCCAGGTGATGGAGTAAGAATGAATCTTCAGTGCCCATTTAAAGTGGCAGTGCTATCTGTAGCCGCTAGTTTTAAGTAGGAGTGTGAGTGCTAAGATGTGTTTGGGAATCCCAGCCTCATAATGCCAAACTAAAGTCACAGATGATGAAGGGATTAGCGAGATTTGTAATGCTTTATTACTACTTGAATAAAGAAGCTTTTTTATGTCTTTTGGACTTCATAAGAACTAAACACTTTATTGTAGAAGTGTTTGATAGTGATGCCTTTATAAGTGAGTTATTGTGTCGATTTGGAGATCCCTCATAAAGCACAGACAGCACAACCTGTCACTGAGACTTTATTAAAGTTGTCGATCAGATGGGAATCTGATGGGACCAAAGTCACACACGACCAGCCACGGGTTCAGTGTCCTGCTTGTGTTCTGATGACTTACAACGTAAGCATGTGTGTTTGAAAGCTCTGTAAGTAACCTGTGTATTTGCTTTACTGTAGTGTAGTTTTTGTAATGTTCAGGCTGAACCCAGACTGGTATTGTGCTGTACTCTTTATGAGCTTAGACACAGTGCAGCAGCATCACTTGACACATGCAATAAAATCTGTAGATTTATATTTGGTGATATCTGCTGAGCACCTTAAAAAAAAAAAAAAAAAAAACCCAAAAAAACCCCAAAAACAAACAAACTGTTTTACTTACTGTGACTGCACTTGACTTTCTTGTAAATGCTTGCTTGAATAAAGAACAGCAGTGCTCGTTTTCTGTGAGTTTGTTCAACAGTTCTTACAAGTGGAAAGAAAAAAACCCAACAACCCACAGTCAAAGAAAGATATCAAATATTTTATTGGGCATCATATTTTTCTCTCTGTGCTCTGGCCAGAGGGGACAGAGAGACCAAAGTCAGCTCCGTATTGTCAACAGTATTTCAAAATACAGTTATCTGGAGATATTAACATCTTATTTGGAACAGCAAGTGTCTTTTACAAGCAGTTGAAAGAGGAAAAAGTCAAGACAGAAATCAGCTTACAGAGTTTGATATTATGGGTGGTGGTGTTGTGGAATATGAGTCACGTTTTACATGTTAAAGTGGCCTCTCATCCATTTTAGTGTTTGCTGAACTAAAAACAACAAAAATGACTCCTGTTCAAGACTGTGAAAGAAAAGGAACTAAGACATTAACCACAGGATGAAAAAAAAAAAAACAGCTTGCTTCTGGCACTGTTGAAGATCTACTTTGTTCGCCATTTCTGCAAACAAAGAATCCAGGAGTTTCTCATACTATTAACACCCATCTGCCGTGCCTCTGACAGACAGAAGACATGATAAGAATTAATGACTGGAGGAGACTTTAATGAAAGGAGAGCACTGATTCCTAATTGTACAGCAGCAGGACCATCAACCCTGTTGATCCCTAATGAATCATGGTGGTGTTTTTTTTTTCCCCTAACAATACTTTGGGGTAGGACTGAAAGAACAGTCTGCCAACACTGACCAACTGCTCATCAGCCAGTTGCTGTTGCCCATTTCTGATACCACAGAGGCTCAGATAACAACAACAGCCTTGGAAATAAGTGAATACACGTTTAAGCTGCACTGAGGTTATCACATTAGTAATGACTCAATTACAAGCAGAAAAACCCTAAGGCTGAAAAAAAGGAAACCAGTTCTTCAAATGGTTACTTGAGGCAGGCTCTGTCCTCACAGACCCCCGTGAAGGAATGGACAACTTTACAGCAGAAATAAACATCTGGTCTCTATAGCTATTTTCTGCAGTTGTGACAAAAGTTAGGGTAATTTTCTTCAGCCCCCCCCCCCCCTTTTTTTTTTTTTGTTGTTTAAATCAGCGGTCCCCAACCCCCGGGCCTCGGACCGGTACCGGGCCGTGAGAATTGAGGCTCAGGTGTGAAATGTATGGTTTTCAGGGTTTTTATCAGTTTTCAGCGTTATTTTGTTATCGTTTTTATCGTTAACTCTGTTTCCTGGGTCTTTTCACGTGTGTTATGAATAACTCTTCTATTTTTCAGTACCGATACTAGTTTTATTTTGTTGTATTTATCCGCGACACCTTAAAGGCCGGTCCGTGAAAAT
Source organism: Mchenga conophoros (assembly GCF_057382185.1). Lineage (NCBI taxonomy): Eukaryota > Metazoa > Chordata > Actinopteri > Cichliformes > Cichlidae > Mchenga > Mchenga conophoros. Next base: position 7,821,473 of record NC_140539.1, on the reverse strand, counting down.
ATTGTCGGGCATAAACCGGTCCGTGGCGCAAAAACGGTTGGGGACCGCTGGTTTAAATTACATTTGGGCATAAAGTTTGGATTATACGGTCAGCAACATGCCAGTGTTGTTCACTTTTCATTCTGGTGTGAAAGTAAAACAAATAAATCAGTGGCCCTGAGAGGTCAAAAGGCACAGCAACCTAAGAAAACACCGGAAAAGCGAAAAACACTGCAAAAGCACACAAAATACAACAGAAGAAAAAAAAAAACGTGCAAAAGGTAAAAAAAAAAAAAAAAATCTATAGAAAACCAACCTCAAAAAACAAAAGAAACGCAACAAAAGTGTTTTTGGGGAGACGGACCAGCTGTGGAGGTGACAAACTAACAGTAAACAGCTAAAAGCAAACATGCATCTACAGTATTTTATGAATATGTGATTAAAACACATACTACCCCTCATCTTTTTCCTCAGGTCACAGATAAACCCTTTGTTTCTTTTAAGCATCTCTCAGAACAAACCTTTTACTTCCGCAGCTGTTCCATCACAATACTGTGTCCCTAAAAACATTTCGTTTTTGTTCAGTTTTGTGAGATTCTCCCCCCCCCCCCAAAAAAAAGACTTCCATTGACTTGTGTGTGATATTTTAATTTTTCTATTGGTCCTAAATGTCAAATAGACATTTTACTATTTGCTGGTGTTTCCTTAAGTATATGTGTTTGACCTCTCAGGTCAAACGTAGTTTTAATGTTAAAACTTTTAACTTTGGACTCTTCTCCTCTCAGCTTGGCTCCTGCCAGTTACAAAATACAAATACGCAGCTTTAATAATATTATTTTTTAATAAGTGCACAAATTTTAAGTCATGTTTTATAGCAGAGCTTCTGTGTCCACTTTGTGAAGAAATAAATCCCAAAAGAACCCAATATGTATGCTGACATTTAAAAATAAATTACCCTTCCTGTAAAGCTTTACATTATTGTCAGCTATCAGTCTAACCCCAAGTATAGCATTGTGTGCATGTAAATCATACATTATTTTGCTATAACAATCATCCCAAACCAATCAATCTCCATCCATGTAGCCATGTAAAATACTACATGATCCAACACCACAGATCATTTCAACATTAGCCAGTTTGCATGTGCTTTACTGAAGGTCTAGTTTGTCATTTATAACAAGGGAAATAAAGAAAACTAAGGATCCATTTACACTGATAACTGATAAATACTTTACTACAAATATAAATATACACTACATAATCAAAAAACTGGAATGTGAGTACATTTTGAAATCAGGAGTTCCAACATAATGTTCATTTGTCCACTTACAATAAGGCAAGCGTTAGTCTGACATGAGGGGATATTAGCCGCTATTTACAAGGATGCTACATGGAATTAAGCTATCGTTACTTCCACAGATTAACTTACCAAAAAATGTTTTCTTTAATTCAAAAAGCAACCATTGTGCAAGTAAGTGCAGTGCTGAGAACGTTATGAGACATCCTTAATGTACAGATGCACATCTGTGTTTAATCTGGGACAATCAGAAAGGGTGAAAGGAAACGAGAGCTTTGTGATGACATGAGTGCATGAGAGTGAGCGCGAGTGAACAGTCATAAGCACTGGCAAACCATTTAAAAAGGCTTTGTGTCCTTCTCTCTTTAAGGCTTTTGAAGGAACGCAGGCAGCACTCAGCTGTACCTCGATTTAGCTGGAGAAAAATTCAGCACGTCAGCATTAAGTGCTACATTAGTTTAGAGTACCTGTCTAGTACCCAAGAGCCTTTGTGGTGGCAGGAAATCAATTTTTACACCACAATTTTAAATATTTTCCAAAGAAAGCGACGCATATCTAAGAGGTGGCATGCTCCTGTGCTTTTTGAAAAACTCATTTGCACCAGCATGACGTTAGGGAATTTAACCTACAAAGCTAATGCTAATCACATCTCAAACGGTAACGCAGCTCCTCGGAATGGTGGCGACAGGACTTTGTGGCTGTCGGCGCCCGTTCATATGAATGTTTCCAACTTTTCCATCCTTCACCTGAGACGATGAGACGGAGGCTTGGTCACTGATGTCACGCAGCTGCATCAAATGCCCTGGGAGATATTTTATCAAGAGATTTCCTTCATCCTTCACGGAAGCGCCTGTTCTATTAATTTTCACATTACACATTTATTTAAGGTAAAATTGACATCAACAGAGCCCCGCCTAGTGACAACCTACTGATGTAAAACCTCCTGAGAGTGATTTAAGGCCAACTAGTGAAAGAAATCAGAGACAGAGAGAGTCATTTCAAGCATCCAGCTCCACACACGTGACACAGGGCTATATACAGATGCTATGCTGTGATATGCAGTTTGTGGGCCACACTAATAAGCAAGGGAAGTTTTCACAGGAATGGCTAGTCAGCATTTTAGTGAAACACATACAATTCAAGGCCAAGAAAAAAGAAAAAGGAAAAAAGGACCTTTGTCAAAAGAAGCAATCAGATATACTTGAATGTAAACACTGATATCAATACCATTCGTCTCTTAGGAGAACCTGTTAGAGCACATGCACACATGTACACGCACACAGCCCTCGTTGTGCTTAGGGTGGCGTTTCAGATCAGAGCATCAAATCAGTCAAACACAGTCTGATGTAAGACTGATGGTGAAATTAAAGAAAAGATTGTTATGAGAAGCAAAAAGAATGTGGAGGGCTGCACGCACGCACTCACGCACACACGCACGCGTTCACCGAGCAGAAGCCTGGCTGCAGCTGAAGATCTCAGGCGTGAAGGGGAGCTGTACTGTACAGAGGGGTTTCCATGACATTAGAAGAATGGGCGGAGCAAATGAAGGGCCAGTGGGGCCACTGTGTAGAGGCCTTGGCCAATCAGCGTGGGGAGAAGCCTGTTGCTAAGCTACAGCCAACCACCTGTGTCATATCCCATATCTGTGGAGACAAACAGCCAACAAGAATGTCAGGACAGATAAATGTGGATGTGAAGTAAGGAAAACATGAAACAACACAAACTCCACAACAGTGTACACAACACCCAAGACAACAGGCTAGAAGGTTTTCAAGCAAGGCAGATATTCAAAAATGTTGAGACAATATATGCAAAAAGTGAAAACATGAACTTTCTAAAGCTTTGATTGCATTAATATCATCACATATGACAAAAAAGTTGCAAATGTTTGCTAATGAGAATCTAAAACCAGAGAAATTTAAAGGATTTTCTTTTCTTCTTGAAAATTCAAACATGTTTTCAAGTGCCTTGGCTCAATGCCTCTCTTCCAATCTCAGCATCAATAGTGAGCAACATTAGTAAACAGTAGCTTAGAATTGGAATGCAATAAAAACAAATATCAAGAAACGGTAAGCTAACATTACTCAGAAGAGAGCATGTTTTATGTAAGCTATTCAGACATTCAATTTATAGAGGGACTGCTTATGTTTGGCAACAGAACACTGTCTCGAACATCTAGTAACTCAATTAATCATTTAATTTATGTAGTGTAGATATGTCCCAGCTTGCTGGCTAACCACATCTGCCTTGCAAATGTTACCGCTAGCGAAAGGTGTGTGGAAATCCTAGTAGCTTACCAAAAACCATTGGCAGCTAACACCATCCATGACAGTAAGTTGTGTATAATGTGGTACTAATTTTAGCCAAATATAAATAATTTAATGGCAAAATGCAGAGATTTATAGCTATCATTCGTTTTCTACAATGATAGCCAAAATTAGTGGGGTTACTTAAGTTACAGCTTGGTTTCTTATTCTTCATATGCCAAATCAAATCTGTTGTTAATTTAGTCATTCTCAGGTTTACAGTATATATACTGCTCTCTCGGCTGTTGAGACAATAGCAAAACAATTCACATATCATACAATACATCCATAAATACAACAATACAATATTAATTACAATCATTAATAGTTCAGTATATTATGTGTTGCTCTTGCTAATTAGCCACCCCCACCATTAGCTAATAACTCCCAGTTCTACCATACACATATGGCCATGTCCAGTTTTATAAAATCAAGATGTCCAAAATACCAAACTCAGAGGTAGTCTGTGAAACAATGGGTGACGTCATGGTGGCCATCTCCATCTTTTACACACAGATTATGATCTAAGGTTTTTCAGATTTAACGGAGATCTGTTTTGGAAGGAGGATGAACATGACATAGCTCTGCACAATGTCACATGTAGTGCTGGTTTTAGCGGATGTGTGAAATCAGGAGTCCAATTAAAAGCAGTTTTTTAATGATATTTTTAAGGCTCTAATTCAGATTAAAAAGGTTTTGCATGCTGCTTTTTATAATGCTGAAAGGTTTTATAGGACTGCCTGTAAATATGAATGTTTTCATATACAAAAAAAAAATAGGTAAAGCTAGATTGTGGGCTTGATTTGCTTTGGGTTGCATTTTGCTTCAGAGGCTCTGTGCTTAACACAGCCTGCTCACATGCATGAATTATCTGGTATCAAAGAACTGTTGTTGACCTTAACAATGCGGTCACTTCCACAAGTGACCATCAGGCCTCTCGATGGATCCATGTCCATGTGAGCGATGTTGTGTTTCCCCTCGTGGAACGTGGCCAGCGGTGTCCGACTACACACACAATGACAGCATTTCATTACTTTCCCTCACTAATCTGGTAAAGGGGTTATATAATGTGAATACTACACAAAATTAAACTCACTCTTCTTCTTTGATGGTTTCAAAGCAGGCATCACACACCCGCACCGGGAACTCAAAGCCCATGATTGGAAACGTAGAGCGTTTGGAGCTACATTTTCCACACACGGCCTTGCCGCACTTCCTGCAGTGGTGCTGCACACAGGAAACAAGCTCATATCACATTGTGACTAATGAGGACATCAAAATGCTAAGGACACAGGCATGAGCAACCTACCTGTCTAAGTCCCAGGGTCTTAGTGTCCCACATCTGTTTGATATTCCAGAAGAAAGGCTGCTCACACTTCTGACAAGAGTCGCTGTCTAACCACTGAGGCGCCTGCAGACAGACAGACTCGAAGGCTAACATTACACACACAGAGACACTCGAGCATTCACACAAGGACTAAGATGAAAATACAAAGGAGCGACTAAACTCTTTACCACTGATAGCAACAATCTAATACTAAAACAGTGCACACAGAGAAAACTGGCTTATGATTCAAACCTCTTCTCTCTGCGTGTCCATGTTCCACACTGCGATGCCTCCATCAGCGGAGCATGACACCAACTGCCTGGTCAACTGGAGGTAACGCAGAGCCTGAACGCGCTCGCTAAAGGAGTCAAAGATACAGACAAGACAATACATATCTTAACAACTACAACAATAGTGGACAAGTGTTCACCTGGTGGACAGAAACACCGGTGGAAACGATTTTCTTTTTTACTACTCTTGTATATGACCGATGTCACTAACAAGGGATATGATCATCTCAGGGTACGACGACAACAGCCTCACTTGCTGTTCAACCTTTTGCTTGTGAGCGCCAGCAAATCAGATGAAAGTTGGCTTAGAGGGAAAAGGAAGAGAACTAAAACAGCTTGCTTCACAGAGTTTATGAACTGAAGGCTGCACCACGGCCAAGTATAAGCTGTGTATGGAAACCTATAATAAGCAGAACAGGCCGACATTGATATACAAGTAAACTGGAGGACAGGATAAGGAAAAAAAAGATACAGATCCACAACAGGGTTTAAGACCTGTAGTGTGTCATAACTCTCAGTTTATGGGTGTCTGAGAGATAAATGTCTGCAAATCCTGACAGGGAACAACGGGGTCTTTTGAGACTGGCTCTGATAGGCATCAGTGTACATGGGCTTTGTGGATAATTCCTGTACCTGGGAGGTGGTAAAATATGGATGAAGACAGGAGATAAAAATGGTGACAGTGCCTGGGGAAAGCTGCAACTGACACTAGGCGAGACCTGCCTTTGACAAGAGGATGCGGTTACAGAGTGTACTGCACATAGACACTGCTTTGAAAAGGATAAAAACAGGGACGTGGAGTTTTATTCCTGAAGAATTGTTCACATATCAACATCCCATTTTGCGAACTCACTTTGAAGTTCCCACATCTTTGACAAAAAGCAGAATGACAGCAAACTGGGATCCCATGCCTGAATGTAGCGACACTATAACTTACTGATGCCCCTGCAAGAGCAGTGTTCGTCCTTTGCGGCCTCCGATGTCCCACATAATGACACTGTGGTCGGAGGCCCCTGAGAAGAGCAGCCTCTGGACTGGGTCCCACCACAGCGCTCCTACACTACCTGGATGCAAAAGAAAACAGACTCATTATACGTGTTTCCATCTTCTGCCAGGAGCTCAACGGGACACAGGATCATGGTGCGATCTGCTGGCTCCACCCAGTGCCCGCTGGGAGAAATGCAGCCAGTTCCAAGTAACATTTTACAGCACGACTCTCTTAATGACTCCAGCTATAATTTAATTATTTTGTCTAATAAGCACGCACTACCACTATAACATATTACATATTTCTGTGCTATTGAGCCAAATGAAAGCCACATAGAGCAACTTCTAACACCAGTAATATCAGCGATGACTCTGACATTACATCTGACCTTTATGTTGTCTTTTCCAATTTTAATGGAACATAATCTCCATTAAATATTTGGGGCTTGTGCACAGTTGGAGCCCACCTATTAATATGTATCACCATCTGTCCAATTACCATGTGTAACCATGAGCACCAGAGCACAGGTGCAGATCAAAGAGAGCAGTAACAAGATTCAGACTGGTTTAATGCAAGCGTTTGTATTTTTAGGTTTTCTAAAATCGTGTGATTTGCCTGTTCCACCTGGCTATACCACAGGCAACATGTTTGAGGCTAAAAATAAATAAATAAATAAAAACAGGCTCTGAAAGGATCACATATTTTACTCAGTGCCTGGTTATCAAAAACCCAAAGAAGAACACAGGGAAGTGTTTGTCTCACACAGCCAAGTGTCTCGGCAGTTCAAATTTGTTGTGCGATCCATTTTCTTGGCACAGCTACAAGGACACTGAGCCCCTTGACTGCAAATCTCATCTGAGTCACAGATCATCGTTTGCATTTGCATCTTGATACAAACTGAGTCATTCTCCCATCTAAAAAGCCTCAAGTGGCCACTGAGTGGTTCTGATGAGCATGAAAACATTGCAGCTGCCAAGCCTCAACTAAAACAAGCAGTTACAGGAATTTGTAGAGCTGCAAGTGAGAAGGCATTTTCCACCAACACCATCATCATCAACCAGCCAAAACAAAACTGCTGTTGAAATGAGAAACAAAGGTCTGGCTTTTGCAGCTTAGTGCTATACTCGACATGATGAATTTTGCCTCTTAAAGGCAAACAGCAGCAGTAGTGCTGTAAACTATGACGTGTTTACATCTTCCGTTAGCGCCACTTCTGTTTTTTTAAACTTTGTTGATCATTCTTTCCGTTTACCTGCCTGCTGTGAGTGGACATGTTTCTTGTCATTGTTTCTGAGTGGACTGAAAGAAAACATCATGCAACAACAGGTCAAACACAAGATGGCACAAACAATGCAGCTCCACAAACAGCTGCTGACAGTTTAGTCTGTCATCTAGCAGTGGGATCTGATTGTCTGGTTCTGCTGGAGGTTTCTTCCTGTTAAAAGGGAGTTTTTCCTTCCCACTTTCGCCAAGTGCTTGCTCATAGGGGGTCATCTGATCGTTTGGTCTTTACCTGTGCAAAGTGAACTAACTTAGCCCCCCCCCCCCTCCCCGCCTCAAGGAGCAGATCATCTTACGTTACACGGGGAGACGTCTCTGCCTCACTCTCACTATAGCAAACTGGTGTTTTAAGCATATGTAAACATGGTGAACTATTGTGTGAGACCAGTTTTCCTGAGAGGAAGAGAAATGGAACTTGTTTTTGTGCCAGCTGCAGCTGTCATAGAACAGGAAGATTACATTCCTGGTGATATGATATGAGTTCTGGAGGGGATTTTGAAGCCAGGCCTGTATGATACTGACAGCTGGTGCGGTTCCTTCTGTGCAAGCAGCTGCGTCACTTACACCTCCAGGAGCAGCTTCCCGTACTGGTGCTGGGGCGACCAACGGTCAGTGATTGATGAGAGATTCAGCTCAAGAAAAACACCAACTGTTCGCCATAAGTCACTAATTTGGAAGTTTTTTATTTGATAACTTCCAAATTAGTGGGTATCACGAATTAAATAATGTGAATCAATAAGAGCTGATACTGACGTTTTAGTTTCTGTATAGCTTCTATGCTCAATACAATACTTATATCCCAATATATGAGCACTAACCTTACAGTACCATATAGGAAAACAACATAAGCCAACGTTTTTCCATTTTTTCTCCTGATCCAGGTCTCCTTGATGTCTAACAAGTTAATAATTATAAGATTGTGATTTACATTTTCAAAATCTCAACCACACTTCTGTTACATGAAAGCTCTGTGGTTTTTGATTGTGCTATAAGCTCTGTTACAATGAATGACTTTAAATGTTTTTTAGGACATATATAGACTAGAAAATCTAGTCAATACAGTTATCGCTTCATTTATCTATACGTTTATCCACCGAGATCTCCAGACTGCAAGATGCTCTTAAAGCTTGTGGATGCATATTAATGAGAGATAACCCAGAACTCCCCTAAAAAGTCGCAAACAAGAAGGACCTCGAGAGAATATCATCACACATGAGAAATTGGTAGGAAAAAAAATAGCTCTAACAAGAAAGAGGGCAGGAATTATGTATTTAATTGCTGCATAAATGTTGGTATTTGGTGCCTGTTTATCAAGGAAGCGACATTTGTGTGTATCATGTATGCCTTTACCTTCATGACCCTTCAGTGTAGTGATGGTGGAGTACGTCTGCCTCTCCAGCTTCAGCAGAGTGATCTGTCCTGAGTGGTCGCCTACGAAGGCGTGCTGCGTCTCTTGATCGTATCTGAGCGAGGAGTCAGGGCTTGAACTGGCTTTACATGTTACTGTACTCTAAATGCGGCACAAACACTCAGTGAATAAAGGATACTGCAGGCAGGAGGCCCAGGCAGTGAAGTAGTGTCTCCCCAGCATGCTGCCACTCTGGGTGCACATCCAGCTCACACTCTTATCATGGCCGGTACTCACCACCCACTCACTCTCCAGGGAGAAGACCATATCTGACACGCGGTTCTGGTGGGCTGCAAAGAACAAATACATAATAAGTGCTAAAGAGCAACAATGCATGTAGATGACAAAAAGAAGACTTTGCTCTCTTTATGTCCTGATCCAATCACAGGTTCTGCTTAGTGTTCCTGTAATCCACACAAACGAATCCTTTCAAACAATTTGCAGTCAACATCTCAGCCTTTGCAAACAGCAGGGGCTCAACTACTCCTGTTGTACTGTATTGTTTCAAACTGGCCAACAGCTACATTCAAATAAATCACAATATATCCCACATACTATGTGCCCATGTGTAGGTTTTTCCAAGTATATTGAAAGCAGCACTGATTAATGGCAACAGAACATAAACTAACTATAAAGTGGACAGAGGAAAGGTATTATAAGAATATATATGGCCTACTTTCACAACATTAACCTGTGTTGCAATTTCAAGGGCTTCTGGTAAGGTTAAGATTTCTGGATCTTTTATTCCAGATGTTTTCTACACCTTCTCTAAAAAGGAAAAAAATCTTTCCAAATGACCTGGGTGAGATGAGTGAAATAACCATTGTGTGCTTATTTAAATCACTGAAAAAATAAATATGGTGACTACAGCAGCTTTAAATCAAATCACTTTATGTCACTAATCAGAATAATTGCCTTGCCGTTTTCTTCTGTTAAGTAGTAAAGTTCACATGTACAGAACTGAATAATCAAGTGTCAGTGTTACCAAATCAAAGACAAATAAAATAAAAAATAGTCTCAAACTCCTCTTCTGAGCCTGAATTATGGAATTAAATTGTGTGTGTGTTTTTTATAGACGTCACAGTGAAGCTAACCCTTGGAACTTTTGAATGTAAAATGCCATAACCTTCTCATTTATTACTGCCATTATCTTTATGGCTGATAGAAATGTAAAACATCACTGATAAAGTTCAGAAGGGAGTCATATTTGCCTAATCCAAGTGCACATGACCACATGACTAATTCTCTCCGTTACTATCCATTTTGTATTTCCTGTGTCTGTATTCCTTTTTACTGCATTTGTCTTGTCTGCATAACTAGAGGAACATTTTTATCCCCTAAATCCATCTAGCTTACTTACTTAAATCTGTAATCTGTGGGTGACTTGAGTGCTGGTGATGTAATGGCTATTACATCTATTATGACTAATAACGACAAATAAGAATGTCCTCACCAGGTCACGGTGAACACGCTCACATAATAAATGGAGCACAGACTTTGCTAAGTAATTAAACTGAAGTCCAGAGAGGAAAGATTTTTCTAAAATCATTCTTTTACAAAAATTTAGAAGCAGACTGAACACGTGCTGGCATAAAGGACGTTAAAAGAGGTCAATGTTCTCTCGTGTACAGCTCTAAGGAAATGAACACTGCCTGCCAGTGATGATGCTAAACTGTGCATGGCTCACAGCCCTCGTGTATGTTTAAACTGACTGTGGGTTTCTGTCGCTGCCGGTCAGGCTTGGCAGCTTGATTGTGCTACGAACGGTAGAAACCAGATGGACCATTATAGTGGTGACATGTGCTGGCTCAAGCCTGCTGAGGAGGATAAATAGCTGCTGGTACAGTCACAGGAACAAGCAACAGTGGCAGTATAACAGCAGATGAAGATCACAGTGGAACAACAGTTTAAAGGTGCCTGTGTTACAAAGCAAAATAATTTTCTGAAACGCCTTCCACTTGGATCTATTAGCACAGTTTAAATGTGCATTTGTGGAGGGCTGACCTTCTGACTTCTTATTGCGATGAAGAAATATTTTGTGGGTGATGCTATTTGATAATACACCGGTAGTTTTCAAACCACATGTCATCAGTTCTCTTTTTGACAGCTCATTTGCAGCATCTCTGCAACAGATGACTCACTCAGGCTAAGGGCTGTTGACATCCCGGACCGGCTGAAGCCATGGCACATTTGTAATACTGTCTTTTTCCTTCTCTCTTAATCAGGTGAGTCATGCACCAACCAAGAAAGTTTTCAATTTCATTTCCTCACTTATTAACCTCCCAGCTGTCAGTCAGGGCCTTTGCTGTGTCATAGTGTCCACTAACCGGAAACTGACAAGTTCTTTTTTACAAGCTTTTTGAAGTTTGAAAAGGGAAATGGATGTGTAAAAAGTACAGACAGAGTGAAGTAGCAATCATTTGACAACTTTTTATTTGGGGGGAGGGGCAACCAATCTAAATATCAACAGTACTGATGCCAATGCTGATATTGGTATCGAATCAATACTAGGATCGATATTTTAGTTTCAGTGGCTCTTCCATGTTCAGTACTTGCTCTCGTTCATCAGAAAGTAGACATGTTTGTGCAAACACTGCTCCTCTCACATAAACGCATGCTGCTCCCCCTGTGTGGCTGTTCTGTGACTGTCAAACCACACAAAGTGTGTTTTGACAAGTCATTAGCCGATACCCTGGATAAGCCTCCTTTCTGCAACTTACAATGACCAGAATTTTTAAAAATGGACTTAATGTGTTATTCATTATGACCTGAAATGAATAATTTAGGCCATAAAATCATCAGGAAAGTTTTCACACAAGTCAAGGCTGAGGGCTGTTGTCCCATAGACTTCTATACGACCGGAAGACCTTTTGACCTGTTCACCTGCCAGGTAATGCCCCTGGTTGCTATTAAAAAGAATGCAGTTTTAAGGCACTTCATCATTGCCTTCGATTTTGATATCATCTGTGGTTTAATAATCCACCATGTAGAGTTAGGCCTTTTAATTTAAGTCGAATAACTCGCTGATTAGCCTCGTACACTCAAACTGGACTCTACTTCTTCTATTAATTTTCTTATCTCATGATCTCACCTGGATACGTTTTCACGTGGTTCATCTTGTTGAAGTCTTCGGAGATGAGAAACTCCTGCAATTCGAGCAAACAAACGGAAATAACTTCAAATTAAATAACTCTTCAAACCCTCTAAAGCCAGATTCAACAAAGAAAATATGAAGCCAACGTGTCTGGGTTAGCTGCACTCACCACAATCGCCCCATTGTCCTGGCCTATGAAGATGCGTCTGCTGTCGTGGTGATACGACATGCAAGAGCATGGAGCTGGAAAGAAGTGAAGACATTCACAGTGAGCGGGAACGTCACACACAGGGGGTTTCATTATATGGCTGTAAATGCAGTCAGAGCAGGGGGGTAATGGATGAAAATAACTGTCAGCAGTTTCTGAATATATTTGTTTAATTCTGACTTCAGCTGTAGCTTTAAATTATTGAAGGATTCAAATTAGAAAAAGGTTCTTTCATAAAGACCAACTGCTATTAATTCATGCCTCTTTTGTTGTGAGGACAGGAAAGATTGCATCAAGATGAAATCGAGCAGTAGATGTCATCCCTCTAAAATTCCTCTCTGGCAACATCGCCGTCTCTCTAACTTCAAAAATGTGCAACACAGACACGTTCATGAGCAGTGCAACCCTTCTGTCATCAGGAAAAACCTCAACCTGATCTGATTACAAAGCAGCAGCGATAAAAATGCACTCGTAAGAAACGCACGAAGATATATGAGAATATGTGATCAAAAACAACATTTGTGGCACTCTTGATTCTGCAGCAGTTAAGTACGTGGCTAATGGGAGAAACAGCCATGTCAAATAAAATCAGTAACTGATGACATTTCAAAGTAGTCTCACCCAAGCGTGATACAGCGTTACTTACAGGAGACTGTATGGTAGATGCTCGGCCAGTACTGACCACTGTCTCTCTTCAGCCACACACGGATGGTTCTGCAGGAATATGTCACACAGGTGAACATTTAATGTACTCTCCAGTGTTCAGTTAACTACAAGCAACGACATTCTCATTCTGTGCAGGACGTATTTTATGACATTCAACTTAACACCTTCCATGGAGGAAAGTACTCTGTACCTTAACAAGACCTGACTGTCAGAAGTAATATTAATACCAGAAGTGATGCCGACTTCATGCTTGACTGAGATCACAAATAAAACCACATTTTAGAAGAGGTGACTCAAAGCTAAACTTAGCATTAAACCACTTCTTGGATCTTCTTTTGGCCTGCTAACATCTGGAACCTGATTTTAACAAAAGCACTTCTAATGCAGATTTGGTTGTGATTCTTTCCACTGTAACACCTTATGACTCAGTCATTAAACGTGCCATTTACATAGGAAACTGGGCAGCTTTGCGGAATTCTTGTGTACTGTTGCATCTTCAGCACTTTTCATTTCAAGTGCAGTCAAAGTACGCTTCCCACAGCCTTTTTCTTCCATTAAAAAGGGAATTCAGTCAGTTTCACTTACTAGCAAGTAACGTGTCTGCGAGGAAAAGAAAAACAGACATGAAACACAGCGTCTGTGCAGCTTTCTTGAAGGAACCCGTTTTAACACCCCACAACTTCTCCTTTTCATATGTACTGTATAACATTATTCGTATTAACTGAGTTCCCTTTACTCTGAAGGCGGATGTAGTCTCTTTTTAACACTTGTGACCAAGCATGCATTTTCTAAAATCTAACATGTCTAAGTGTGGTATTTAATGTCCACAAAAAAAAATTTAAAAAAAAAATCACAGCCACTTCGATTACTACAAAAATGGGTTCCATTTCGACAAATAAATCCTCGAGCACTTGAAGGCATCATTTTGACAGTAATGTTTACTGTACTCGGTAGCAAGCTAGCTAGCAAGCACAACATTGCAAGCAGTTTTAATATCTTTACACATATTAAGCCACGAGTAGTAATAATAAACGGTACATACTGAACAAAAGAAGCTTTATTTTTACATTTCGTATTAGGTCCATTACTATTATCCAGAGATTTTCCGGATTGAACTCAGATTCTGAGTGCATTTCTATCCCCACACCCTCCTACGTTCTCCTCAGCTATTATGAAGCCTAGAAAATATATATTCTCAAAGCGATACACGTTGCTTATTATCTTTATTCTGTCCTTCTTAAGCCAGTGCACCAGGTATTATGAGTCTAAAGACCAGTAAATATACCGAGCCCCCGCTAGCTAGTATTAGGCTACACTTAGCTTGCCTGGTAAACATACCTGTCCTCGCTAACCGTGATTACTCCATCTTCTTTGGGTATTAAAACGGCTGCATTGACAGCGTCCGAGTGTCCCTCGATCTTGTTCAACAGAACCGGTCTAGCTGTCTGGGGCCTCGAGTGAATCTCCGCAGCCATGGTTTTAACTAGCCAGGAGTGTTTTCCTTCAGCTGATTTTCCTCCTTACTCGCCAGTAAAGGAGGATCAGCTGACACCCGGAGCCGCTGTCGGGATCACCGTAATAACGTGAGGAATGCGACCAACGAATTCAGACTGTGAATTTTATAAATGCTGTATGAGAGACTATTTGGTTTTTCAAGATGCTGGATCACAACACAAGCAACCAAGTGCCACGAGACACTAACTAATATTGCTGAGTTAAACCAAACTATAAGTAAATCACATATAATTCCCTTTCGTCTGTTTAAACGACTTTTTCACGTAATAGGGCCACCAACAATTACAAATATGTGTTCAATGACAGGGACAGTGACAACCTACGGAAGAGGATTAAGGCCACTGGGCACGTCTATTTTTTTCTTCTTTTCTGACTTTAATCTCAGAATTCTGACTTTTTATTCAGAATTCGGGAAAAGAAGAAAAAAAAAGACGTTCCCACTTTTTTCCCCCCAGTGGCCCTAATCCTCTTCCGTAGACAACCTTCTTAAAACGAGTAAAACCAATACAAATCTGTTATTAAGAAATACATGTTGACCTTGCAGAACCATCTAATTTTAGACCAGTCTCAGTCTATCCAACGGTTAGAGAAAGTGTTCTTCCAGCAGCTGCAGTCTTTTCTACACGATAATGACACCGGTGTCGTTTCTAGTCTGGTTTGATATTCTATCACAGCACAGGACCTGCTCTTTTAAGACTTTTTAATAGCCTCTGGTGTATTGTTGATGATGGCGACTCTGTATACTCGTATTACTGAATCTCACTGCTGCTCATTGTATATGCTACCATTTGCGTCTATATTTTTTTTTAAAAGGAAAAGAAAACAAAAGAAAAAAAAAGACAGAGACATCATGTAGACATGCAAGGAGATACAGTAGAGTGTGCACAGTACTGTATATGGTAAAATTGGTGTCTTTGTCCTATTGTAAATGATATATAGGGTTTTAACAATTTGTAAAATATATTTTAATTCATTTATGTAACACAGGATTTAGACTTTTTACCCTGGGTTTTATTGGCACCCACATGACCAATACAGAAAAAAAATTTTTCCTGTGGAACTTGTATAAACAAGCCATCCATGACCCTCAATAATGAAAAGCTTTCAAGTACATTGGTGGCGCTGACTAAAAACTAGATGGATCCGCTAAATTACTAATATATGACTGCCAGAGTTTATAATTGAAAAAAAAAAAGTACCATAATATTCAGATATGCATGTAAAACTACCATAGTAGAGAAAATAATTATTTGATGTCCTGCTAAATGTATAAGTTTGCTCATTTCAAAAGAATTGAAGAGTCTCAAATCTTATGATACTTTCATTTTTTTAGTGAAGAAAAGCAACTGAAAATCCAGAAATATATTCATGAAAGTTACGCATTGATTTGCATGTCATTGAGTGAAATAAGTATTTCATCCCCTACAGCCCAGCCTGAACTCTGGCTCCCACAGATTTGATTACACTCAGTGCATTAGAGATTCCTGATCTCAACTCGTTTTGTGTAGAACTTATGATCTGAAACACACTGCCAAGGCTGCAATGGAGTAGCTAAAGAACCAGTACATGGAGTGGCCCAGCCAATCTCCAGACCTAAGTCCTATAGAAATTCTGTGAAGGGAGCTGAAGCTTGGAGTTGCTAAGCAGCAGCTAAGTAACCTAAAGAATTTAGAGAGTTTCTGTAAAGAGGAGCAGACCAAAATCCCTCATGAGATGTGTGCAAACCTGGTAACCAACTACAAGAAAGTGTTGTGCACACCAACAAGAGTTTCTCCCCCGATTACTAAGTGATGTTTTGCTTGGACATCAAATACTTATTTCACTCAATAACATCCAAATAAATGTATAACTTTTATGCAAAGTGTTTTTTTGATTTCTATTTATTTGGGCAAACTTACAAATTCAGCGGGGGGGGGGGGGGAGAGAGATCAAAATTATTTCCCTAACTGGATTACAGAAAATAAGCCAGTCAAAAATCACTCATGTTATGAATGTGTATTTATTCCTTCACCTCACCCCAAAAGTTTGAAGAAGACTTTCTCTCTGAGGGAAAGAATAATTTCAAATGCAAAACCGTTGCAACGGCATGAATATTGCCGTAACTTACGAGTGAAACGTAATACAGACTGGAGTTACAACACGAAACGGAAACACTGACATGATAAATAAACTGATTATCCTACTCCAGAGAAGAGAAAATACACAACTGACATTCAAAGTCTTTTAAAAATGTCATTAATTCAAAAAAAGGATACAAAAAAATTAAAACTGGAAAATTTAGTCAGCAAAATACATTTTATACAGCATGTTATGCAATACAGAAAATAAGTAACATAAAAAGCAACATTTAAAACAAATCACATCATATATCCACATTGTACAAACATGTTCAGCAAAGTGTGCTCTGTATATGTAGGGGTGTGTTTATGTTTACTTTGTATTCTGATACATGGCAGTGTATAAGCATATCCTGTTGTGATAAATGATGCTATGGTTGATGATGGGGCTGGGCTCAAGGCTCGTTGATCTGGCCCATGAAGAGGACGGTACCTGGAGACAGACGCAAGGAGAACTCGTCACGGTGCAGTGCTTTACAATCAAACATTTTTCAGCATTTTAAGGTGGAAATGGAAGAAAATCTGTACCTGTCGGGTTATGTCTGATGAGGAACGCAAAAGGTCTGTCAACTGTAACCCAGGGTGGGGAGGAACGGGCCAACAAAATAGCAGCTAAACAAAAGCAAAAAACAAAAACAAAAAACCCACAAAACAGAACATTGTTAAAACATGGGAGAAACTTTAAGTTAAAGATGAGGCTTACTGAACAAATGCTCACTAGTGGCTGCTGCTGCTTTTGTTCCATCTTCATTCACGATTATTTTGGCTTTCTGGAGTGCCTTGGATACATACACAGGCTCCGAACCTGAGGAAACGACAATACGCAATCATCTTTGCTTTCTCTGTATGAACCAGACCTTCCACATGCAACATAGATTGCATAAATATAAAAGTATGTTATAGTCCTTTGTAAGCTACACCACATGATGGCAATAGAGCATCCCCATCTGCTGGAAAGCTGATGGGGTACTTTCCTAGGGAAAATCCTACAAACTCTTGGCCAATTACACCACAGGGCGGCACTAGAGCTCTTCATCCCCATCTCTTCTCATTCCAAACTTTCAAGAAGATGATGAATGGCAAGACAAGAGGAGCAGTGATTCAGCATTTCACAGTCAACTACGATTCAAGCTCCTTACTGGCCATCAGTGACTCTCTGTAAACAGCCAACAATCCATTCATACTTCCAGGCTCTGCTCATATCTAAATAGACTGGATAAATACTGTGGCGGTGCAAGAGAACATGCGTCAGCGTCTGGTTTGCAGTGACTCTGCTTTCACTCACTGAGATGTCTGAAGTCAGCTTTGCCCTCACTGAAAATGTTCGTGATTCCCAGAGCTGAAAGTGGATCCTTCAAATCCACCTCTGCATCAGCCGTAAACCTGAGAACACAACGTAACAGACAATGTCACCATGTATCAAATTTGAAGGGACATTATATTTATGTGCGTTTGTGCCTTACTTTGGGATGAGCAGGCGGACTTTCCTCATGTGCATCAGTTTGGTCCAGCTCTGCACTGTGGCTGTGCTGATGTGGGGAATGACACGAGACAGAGGGGTGTCCTCTTCAGACGGGAGAACGATTAGCATGCTGATGGTGTTGCCATGATAAGGAAGCTCAATTACCTTGTATTTGAGCCCCTGGGGTGTGGAGGCTAGGCCTAGCAGAATACAAAAATCTGAAGTTAGAATGCTGCAAAACAGACTTCCATCCCCTCCACATTATCTTTCTACCAACCCTGCACCAGCCATCACCATTTTCGTAATAATGAAGTTTACCATGTACACAATGGTCAAATACAAATAAAATCTAAAAGACAAGTAAACACTAAAAGTACCGAACGCCACACACACATCTGTAATTGCCCTTTTAGCACAGCACACCATGATGACCCTCAAAACTTTCTCCTGGATCAATGAGTTTTAAGTTAAACTATCTGTAAGACAGTCACCATTAATTATCATTATTAACAGAAACATGAATTCTGCTCTCCCACAGAAAATTATAAATGCCAGTCGAAGCTCATCGTTTTATACTGAATGGTCCAGAAGGAAGAAAGTTAAGGTTTTCAAAATATTTTATGGGGGAATTAAGGAAATTAAGATCAACAAAAACATCAACCTATTATTTTACTTAATTACTGTTGCATGTATAACTTTGTATTACCTCACATTATGAGGCCTTCAGTATGGTGCTATAGTACTTGATGTTTATAGTTAAGTACTACAGCATATGTTTGTATGTACTTTGAGCTGCTGCTGTAATTTCCATTGTGGGCTCAATCCAGTACCCATCCATCAGCTTAAGGTTAATTCGAGGCAAAGACATTAATAAAACAGAACACATTCTGAAGTGTTTGATGTGTGACAAAAAAAAAAAAGAAAAGAAAAAAGAAAAGAAAAGAAAGAAAGAAAGAAAGAAAAAAGAATGACAAAACAGGTTTCATCCCATGGGGATTTTTCTCCAGTTCTTTCTTACTTTATTTTAACAAGCAAATTTGCCAAACTCCAGATTTTGCCAGGACTTTCCACTGAACAACTCTGAATTTGTGTGGGTAAATGTTTTTGTTTAACCACAATGGTAATCAGTGATGGTTATCACTTTCTATTTTGTCTGGAAGCAGAAAATCCCTGGCTTCCTGAGGACAAACATACTCTCCCAGAAAAGACCCACGAAGAACACCAACTGTAAGAATACTGTGTTAAATTAGCTAATAAGGGGGTATAGCATAAGACATATGCATGGTACAGTTTTTGCAGCTTTCAGCATTTCACTCAATTCAAATATGTCATTAACATTGCTTAAAGTTTGAGACAGCACTTTATAGCTTTTAAGTATCACCTTTTTGTGCAAGTAGATACTCTTGAATGATGTACAAGAACAGCAAATGTGGAGCTGAATCAAAGCACATAACATAAGAGCAGTACAACACCAGAGGTATCAAGACTCCCTCCCATTTTCAGGCTGTATATGCTTATTACACCAACCTACCTATTACAAAGTCAGATTGCCAAGTAAGTGTAAATGCCATCATAGCCATAAAACATTACTGTACCAGAACCACTACATTCTAGTGTTCTCTTTAGGACCCACCTGCTAGCTTGAAGACAATAATCCAAGCAACAGACTATCAACACTAAACTCAAAACACTTTAGGACACTGAAGAAAGTTAGATATCCGTAACTTCCAGCTTAACACGGCCTTAGTTCAAGAGCGTCTGTCCACAGCACTCGCGGGCCACCACAACTCTGACAAGTCACCTAAATATAGACCTCTGACTGGTGTATCATTTCATTTCACACAGGACTAAATAATATCCTACAGAAGTGGCATGTCCAAGTCCTTAAAATACAAAACAAAAAAACCCAACTCAACACAAACTCGCATATGAACCATAAACTGGCAGTGACTGCAGCTGCATTATAATAAACCCGAAGTGCAATAATTTGGCAGTAGATGATGGCAGATGAGGTCTATTATCAATGAAGGCTGTACAAGGTAAAGTTCAGAGAAGCATCAGGTACTGAAAGAAAAGTGAACCAACCCAATGTTATGATGAAGTTATGCTTTTCATTATTTTCTGTGACAAATAACTGACTCTGATGCAGTGGTTTTCCTATTAAACAAGGTCAACAAGGTGTAATATAAGTAGGACATAGTATATAAAAATTGGAAAGGCAAACGCTCATGCTGCTCTAAATATGCCATTTCCCAGCTTTTTTTTTCCTATTCTTGACTGCATGATGCAAATGCGCCAGATTGGTCACTTAAAATACACCGTGCCGGCTGTGAGCACAGAAGCCCCACTCACCAGTGGGTGAGCTTTCTTCTTCCAATCACAAGAAGGCTTGCTAAAAAGGGCAGTGAGAAGAGGGACACCAGCTCGTTTCCAACAATGGATGAGCTGAGCAGCTGCACCAAGGTCCAGTATATGATAAATAGGAATTATTCTGAACTCTCAAATCATAAAACTACATTAGTAACATAGAACAAATATATGGTGCTGACAAAACTGAACTTCTGTAAACCCCACACCACAGTAATGTAACGGTTGATAAGCCAAGAGAGACTTTGTAGCACAAGCATTCATAGTAGCCAGTTCATTTTTACTAGTCTGTAGCCAATGTTGCAGAAGAGCTTTCTAATTATTGCGAAAATGTATCTAAAGGTTGCTTTGCAGTGGAAAGCAATATAGGCTGATAGTAATGTAGAATAATATGGCCTTTTTTTAGTATCATGATTTATCTAAAACACTGACTGCTCTTTTAGACGCATTTAAATGCTTAGTCTCACATCACCACTCACCTATGTTAAAGATTGATAGCTGCGACATCATTGGAACTTTAATATCGATTCCATCGCCCCGGGTGAAGGTCCTTATCTTGGTGTTCTCAGGCTGGAAGCGAGACTTCCACAAGCCTTTGAAGTAGATTGAGTTGACAACGACCAGACGGGTCAGAGCAGGATCCAGCATGTCTGCTTTGATCAAGCTGGGGATGTGACCTGGATAAACATAGGAGCATTATTCCATCAGCAAGGTTTGATTTAAAAACCAACACGTCATGTCTTTTGTATTTATTTTGAGACAGAGAAGGTAAAACTGTATCAGCATGTAGGGGCAACCAATCAATACAGCAGAAAATTTAGTGCATTAACAAGTCAGACGTTTTAGAACAGTCCTGCAGTATTTTCAATGTGTTCATGCAGAAAAGGAAAACGATCTTGTAGGTGACAATAAGCCTTGTAGCCAAGTATACAAAAAGTCCAAAACATGGATGCAGAAGTCTCCCCTTCCTTAGGTAAAACCAGTCCTTCTGCACCCACTTTAGGGAAGGAATGCCTACACTCTGAGACTCAACTGCATTCAAAGATGGAAGTTTAGTTTCTGTATACAGCTATAATTGACAGCCACTGTTACCTTTGGTTTTATTGTTGACCCACTCATTAATTTCATCGGCTGCTGCATCAGGGCTGCTGAAGTCCAGGCTCCTGCTCTGACACTGGAAGTTCTCTTTGTTGGAAGTCACAAAAGCCTCCTGCATGGGGAAATCCTTCTGGCTGAACATAGCATTTGCGATCAGCACGATGTCCTGGTTGGCTTTGCCCGTCAAGTTCTTATGCAGCTTCTTCAACATCTTGTAAGGACCTGTGCAAACCAGGTAAACTTGTAACTGTTCCTCAACACCACCCAGGGTTTTTATACGTTAGGCTAAAAACTGTAGGACTCAGAAGACATCTATAGCCTGAAATAGTCCTTACCATTTTTCTTGTAACGGAGAGCATTAAGGATTTGCTTCCTCGTGTCCCCGTGGGCTCCAGATAACAGCATGCCAAGGATTGAAGCCACCCCATGAGGCGAGAGCACCACATTTTCCAGGGGCTTGGCATGAACTACTTGCTGAAACACCTGGATGCCGAGATCAGAGCCCCTTTCACCATAAGATGGTGCTTGGGACAGCACCCCCTTATGGCTGCACAAGGCCACCAATGCACAGAGGCACAATAAGGACATGTGCTTCATTTTGATACTTGCAACACCTACATAAACATTAGGAGAGGCAATTAGGATGACATTTATTTTACTTGAAGAAGTCACCTACCACTGCATGCATTTTTTAAACCACTTCCATAATAGATGGTTGTGACTCATGAATAAACACATATACCTTTACTCCCTCTTAAAGCAGCAAAATCATTCATCCAGTGTTGCAAGGTCTGACTAACTCTTACTCACTGTGTCTAAACATCACAAGCTATCCCTAGCCAGAACACTTGAACTGCACCCTTCGTTCCTTTTAATTTGAGCTCAAAATAAGATTTAGGACCATTTTGGGGAAAATGCTTCAGCCTAAAACTGGCCACAAGAGCCAGACTCAATTCTCGGTGAGGACTTACTGAAGAGGTGCAGTATTTGCAGTGTGAACATAAATTAAGGCAAGTTGTATAGCTGCCACGTTTATTCACCAACTGGGGCGTGCTGTTAATAATAATAATAATATTGCTGAGAAAACACGGAAATGGATTTAACATGCAGTTTTCAAATGATCAACCAGAGTGCTTTTATAAAACACCGTGTTCAGAAGTTTGACGCACTCAGCCACAATATTCCGCAACTGTATCTGGTGAGGAAATCGCAGGAAGCGTGAACATTAACTTATTAATTTGTGCAATAGAGGTGACCCCCACCCGTCAAACATTTAAACAACTACCAGTCCAGTTTTAAAGTGCTTTAAGAAAAACAACAAAAACAATACAAAACAGGTCACGTGAACACAACTACAATTATGCAGAACGACAATTAACTTCCATTTGGTTCTTTGAAAAAACAAAAACGACAAAATATTTTCCCGCTAGGATGCGGGCATGTTTTCTTATTTTATTTCTTTGAATTAGATGCAATGCTTGAAGTCAATTAAAATAGCTACGTGTGTTGACGCTTAAAAATAAAATTCCGTTAAAAAAACAAAAACACCCCCCCCCCCCCCACACACACACACACACACACACACACACACACACAAAAAACGCTATTCCTTACCTAACCCGAGGGGCTTCGATTAGACTTGTCCCGCAGGTGAAATTGCAGCTGGTATTAGTCCGCTTTTTCGCTGCCGTTCAAACGACAACTCAAGTAGTTAACCCCCAAAGTCCACGAAGAGAGCTCTTACTCTGTAGAAAGTTACACCTACTAGTGACTCCACCGCAGTTCCAAACAAGAATTTATCCTACTGTGAACCCCGCCTTCCAACCGAGCAGCCGACCATAAAACAGACATCCGTGTCTGTGTCAAACACGGATGTGCGTCCGCTACACCTTCAAAGTAAAGGTCAGAAAAAACCCTAAAGATTGTCGTTTTTAAACTCTCATAATTTAAAATGAGATGTATCCTCATAATTTAGCAAAGTTGTAGCTCACATTTCTCCGATAAGCAAAAGGAGATTAGATAATGATTACCTTCATCAAGCTACGTCCGGTGATGGCTTGGCCATCCAACTTGACACATCAGGAAGTGTGGTAATGTTTAAAAGCAGTATGAAACGTGCAAAAATAGTGATGTTTTGTCATATGAAATGGAGAATTATGGAGAGCCTACACTTTATCCTGATGAATATCAACATCATCAAAAACCGTCAATTACTACGTAGACCCTTTCAAAGTGTCCCTAAATATTTCTAAGACTAACTATTGCTTAGTCTTTTCCAGTTATATTTATCCAAACTACATTTCACAGAGAATTTGGAAAATATATGCCCATACGAGAATTTTTTTTTTCTTTCTTTCTGATGGGTGTATGCAGCTGGAAAGTGTCTCACACACACTTAAACACACCTGAGAAGAGGCTGAGTTTCAATTACATCCCTGCTACTGCCAAAGTGAGGATTAGGAGTAGGTTACTGAAGGTTTGAATTACAGGGGATTAAGGGGGAGTGTGTGAGTAATTACTGCTAAAGACATCATAAATGTTTACCTCGACACACTGGACAGTGATCTGTCACATAACCTTATAATTCACTTGTATATTTTTTAGGTTGAACCTTGGGTTTAATAAGTTCCTTTCCCAGCCTCGAGTAAATAACTAGATCAAGGCTGTAAAAATACAACATGGGACACCCACAGTGGGGCTGCGTTCTGAGCTACAGCTTTTGCTGAGTGTGTGTTTGGAATGGGGAGGGTCCTCCATGTCCAGATGCAGAGATGGGACTGTTATCATTGTTAGGCAAAGTGGGTCAGTTTGTCTGAGTTGGGAGAATTCTGAGAAGGTCAGTGAACCCACAGCTGTGCACTACAATTGTGTCTTCCTACGTCTCTCCTCTTACTCATTTTTAAGCCAAACCCATCTACTTCAAAGGCAAAAAAACAAAACAAAAAAAACCAACATACCGTAAGAACACTGCCACCCAACCCCATTGTGCAACTTGAAGCCTGAGATGTTTCCAGTGCACCTCTCTCTGGGCCAAACTAGAGATGATAATCACGCTTCTCCTGCTGGGTTTTAAACACACTCTTATCAAACACAACTAAACTTTTGTTGAACAAAACCAGATGTGTGCATGTTTGTGGAACACAAAGACATGAAGTGGAGCCATTTCTCATCAAATTCCCAGTTAAAAAGGTTTTGCAGGTTCATTGCTGCACGTTTAAACAGGACTCTCATTCTTCTGTTGAAGTGAAAGGTCGATAACCTTGGTTTTGAAAGCTTGATTAATGTTTTAAAGGCTTCTGGGGAAGCTGAAGTTTCTCAGTGCCAAAAGCATTTTGTTCAGATTTAGCAAGTGCTGTCTCCAAAAGCAAACAGCTTTTCCACACGAA
Organism: Mchenga conophoros; assembly: GCF_057382185.1. Lineage (NCBI taxonomy): Eukaryota > Metazoa > Chordata > Actinopteri > Cichliformes > Cichlidae > Mchenga > Mchenga conophoros. Next base: position 7,796,684 of record NC_140539.1, on the reverse strand, counting down.
AATTGATTAACTACAGCAATTATCCAGGCTACCGATGACTAAACCTAATAAATCAATTATATGCCTAACAGAGTTAAACCTGACATTATAAACTCACTAAGAAAAACTGTTCTAATTCTGCAAGATTACATTTTTGAAACAAAGTACCCACAAATACAAGAAATAATTTTTTTTTTTAAAAAGAAAAGAAAAAAGAAAACTTTATTTATGAGCTCAAAACCTGAACTTGGACCTAAAGATTCTTGTGCAAAATAGAATTTCAGATCAACCAGAAATTTGGCAGGAAGCTAAGCACTCTTCTCCCACTCTCAGTGACCTGAAAGTATTACGCTTCAGTTGCAAAGCCACTGCTGGCTTATTTAGCTCTCAGTCATTGCTTCAGCCACTGCTGCAGAAGTAAGGAGATGTGGTCACGGGCCAGGGTCAGCTGTGGGGGATCGTCACTCCTGGCTGGGTACATGTTGGCGCAGTGAGAGGTTCCTGGATCGGGGAAAGAAAAAACAGTGGATAAGGCATGCAAGAGAGACAAAAAAGAAAAAAAATATAGATGGAAACAAGACTTCCAAGCACAATTAACCAGCAAATAAAATTGGAGTTGAACAAGTAAAGCATTGTTCTACTCTGATTTAGCCGTTTGGCTTATGTAATGTAAAGCAACCACAAACATAGTTCAGTCTCAGTGTGGACTTGTGTTTAAAAAAATAAAAAAAAAATATCAGTGCAATCTGATGTACAGTTTGTAAGGTGTTTACTTAAAGGGGAGCTCACTTCCAGCTTCACTGTTATATTGTTAAACTCTGTTTCCATGATTCACAGTTTAAAGAACTCTTTATCTTATGTGGGGCCTCCACTTCTACAAGCCTGCTGTTCCTTTGAGCCAAACTCTGACTGGCTGTCCCTCACAAACAGAAGATCTAAACAGCAGGTGGTTGTGGCTTCTGTGTTCACAGCCAGAGATGTATACCTGAGATGACCATATCCAGGACCACCGCTCTCACAGACATCATTTAAACAAAAAAAGGACAATAGGGATGTTTAGAGCAGTGTGCAGCCCGACCTTTTGGTTAACAGGGATTATTTGGACATATGCTGATCTCATGATTTGAAACAGACATTCTCCCCACAAATGTGTATCCAGAGTGTAAAACAAACTTAACATAAAAATTCATTATGCATCATTTTTGTTCACCTTTGATGAAAATCGCAGGTAGGTCAGCTGAGATGTCCTGAGTGACCCCCAAGGCATGCCAGGGGTCAATGGAGCCATTGGGGAACACAATTCTGCTTGAGCGGATGTCATAAGCACCGTAATACTCATTGGTCTGTGTGACAGCCTCTGCCACCTGCTCAGCACTGATGTTGTAAAAGTTTGTACACTGTTTCAGAAAATATCTGGATGGGAAGAAAAAGAAAAAAAACCCAATAAGAATGACAACTGAATATGCAATTAAATGTGTGAGCTTTACTGGCCATGTTTGGTGTACTCACACAAGAGGGAAGCCAGCGAACGGCTGGTTGGGTGAATCAGTGCTCTGGTAGAATCCAAATTCAGCACAGGTCTGGTAGACCCACTGTCTCCCTGTCAAGAAATACACAAAAATCTACCCATGAATAGCATGTTCATTTCCTTGTTAGCATTATACACATTATGTTATTAGAGCCAGCATTTCTAATAATTATCTTAAAATCACCTTGATAAAAAAAAAAAAAAAAAAAGTATTCATTTTCAGTTATTCAGCTATAATAAATACCGAAAACAACTTGACTGGAGCCCCAAGACAAAGAGGTGGGCAGGGAAGTTTATGAAAGCGCATCCCAAAGACTTTTCAAAGAGACCACATCCTGTTCCTGTGACCCTCCACCCCTCCCACTGATGAAGTCTGAGCTGACAACAGAAACATGCGACCCTGGACAAAAATGCTATTTTTACTACACACACACACATACATCTATCTCCAACATCATGTGTGCATTTCTTCTTCCATATTATGTGCAGTATAAACCACAGGTGTTAAAGGGGATGCAGTGGTGCCAGATTCACTTCCCTGTTTTTAAATACATCTCCAGTGTGTCTTTAGACCGACAAATGGAATAGATTAACTCAATATTTCTTTTCTCTGCACACAGTCTCTGAACGAGCTATTGTGGTTTGCAGCCAGTTGTGATTCAGCACAGGTAAAAGCACCACCTCCAAGTAGAAAAGAACTGAGCTCCTGAATTCAGACCTAGCAGCTCACTTGTGTTCCGTTTGCTTTGGCATATAAACCTACAAAAACAGAAAGCGTGACGGCATACATAGCCACGGCAAAAGGAATGACTCGTATGACACTTTTGGCTGGAACTGGAAAGATATTCTGGGGCACATGTCGGGCTTAATTTAACTTTTTAAAAAGTGGATACAATATAGGAACTTTAAACCCTCGTGAAAACTTCGTTTAGAAAAAGCAGCCTTATTTTGGGATGTTATGCCAGGATTTATTTAGTAGTAAAGTTAAGCAATACTCCTGAATTAGCTTTTTTCCTTTTCTTTTGGTTGTTCAAATCCTTCCATCAGCATAGTAACCACATGCCAGAACAAGCCTGTGACTGTTCTATTCCATTTCCTAAGGCTACTGCAGTGCTCCTGAATTATTGTTGGATGACAGTGGAAAGTCACGATGAGACATGACAGTTTCCCTTAAGTGCAACAACAAAAATAAACTACTCTACTAACAAAACAACAAAAGACAGCCTAAAATTGCAAGGTACAGAAATATCTGTTTCATAAGGACCACAAGCTAAAGCTAAATAAAAATGAGCAAACCAAATACCACTTCCAAGGAAGACGCGTCCACACCCACCTGCTATTGGAGCTGGTCCATCCCAGGATGTGTTAGTCATGTCGCTGACGTATTTGCTGAAGCTAGTGTCCAGGCATTTCATAGAGGTGGTCTCCATCATGAGACGGGCCACAGCTGCGTATCTGGCGTAAGGGTCTCCCAGTGAGCTGTCAGTCATCACACTACACAGCACCTTGATGGTGATGTTGGTACCAGTAACACCCTTTAATGACATATCACAGCACACCACAAGGAAAAGAAGATGGTTAGGATGACATAGAAACACTGTTTTCTCAACATTGATGGCAAGATGTGCAGTTATATTATTTAAATTTTTCAGAGCGGCTACTTTGGATTATTATACCCTTGACCAAAGTTTCAAATAAATCAGTGTTTGCACAAATACAGGGAGGGACGGTGGCGCTGTTGTTAGGACTATCACCATACCGCACCACTCAAGGCCACACACCTGACCAGGGTGTACCCCACCGCCTGCTGTGTGACAGCTAAGATAGGCTCCAACCCCTGGATTATTTAAGTGGAAGAAAATAGATGTGGAAATAATCTCTGAGCCATAACTTTAGGCTTTAGTTTGTCATATAAAGCCAAGAGTGAGGGTGAAAAAAAACAAAAAACAGAGTCACAGAGAGAGAATACCCTAATATGGTCACAACTAGCTGCAAGACCAGATTTAAGCTCCTACAATACAATACAGAGTGTATAAGTGGATGTGAATAGGAAATCCTTAACCCCCATCCTAAAAGGTGGTCCCAACAGAAAGTGGCAGTTTTTCCAGTGGTTAAGTAGATGAAGTTTGGTCAGCATTTGTCAAACACTAAAACGCATGCTGGTATGGCACAACACTTGAGCGAGAAGTTGTGTTTGGAAAAGCAAACACATTTAACCCCCCTCCCATCCCACACACCCCCAAAAACAAAACACATGATCAAGGTTGAATTAGAAATTATTTTGACTTTGACATTACCAGAAGGTCCAAAACAGCTCTTGAAAGGACCTTGCGGTGTGATGGCCTTTTAAATATTTTGTACAACCTCAAAAAACATAACATGAATATTTATTCATTTCATATGTGGACAAGGGCAGGGTATTTTAGAGTTCCCAGATGGTGACACTGAGATGAGGCCAACTGGCAAGAAATCCATCCTGTGAATCAGTTCCTGTAATACACACTAATCAACAAAGGCTCTTGTTGCTAATGCGCTCCACCTTTAAAAAGGACAAATATTATCTTCACCCAATTGTTGTGATATTGCAATCTTAGACAAAGTAGTGGACCAAAAAAAAAAAAAAAAAAAAAAAAAAAAATTGTGAGGTGATAGTACAAAGAATACCTAGGCACACAGGCCAGCAGCATGAAGTGAGAAAGAGTTCGCCCCCAGGCATCTTCTAACAACATGCAAGAATGTCTTCACAGAGCACTCTGGGATTTAAGGCGGTGAGAGACTCACTAGCAGCTTGACAAAAGAAGAAAGCTGAAAGTTAACTAAACCTTTCATCTTATGCAAATGAGAGTTAACTCTTGGCAGTTGTGTAGTGTTTCGCATATAAAAATTAAGCCGCAGAATAAGCCAGTAAGTTTATGTTTTACAGTCTGGATACACATCTGTGGAGGAAAATATCTGTGTTGCATTTTCAGTGGCCTGTTCTCTTTGGACAAACACACATAATATATTCATGTCTTTGTCCTCACAAGTCTAGCCGTGTACAATTAGTGGACATCGTTGATGCAGTTTCTGTCACGTGTGGCGACCTGCTCCATGTATGCCCATTATGATCAGCACAAACACTGTGGCTTTTGAGTGGTTGCTGTCCAGCACTCTGGGTCCACATATACACCCGTCTAAAATTACACTGGCAATTTTGAGTGCCTGAGGGTATTAACATTATCAAGTAAAGCTACATCAAAAGCTCTACCAGAACCTGGATGGTGTCTTTATAGCAGTCAAAAGTCAAATTTGGAATACCCTACAGTTTTTGAACTCAGCAGCTACCATCTTAGCTAAAAAGGAAAAAGGAAGGGCTCAAATGATATTGAGCCAAACGAGGAGGACACATCTTCAGCACTCATGGTAAAGCAAGTATCAGGAGGCAGTCCTGTTCCCCACAGACATGTGCTGATGAGTGTTTAATTCGAGACAGCACTACTCTGGTAAATGGCACATTCAGTGTGTCTCAATGCTTCCATTAGAGCGCTTTTTGACAGAGTGAGGCTGCAGGAGCAAACAGGTGGCAGTGATCAGAGTGGTGCTTACGTGAAAAAATCAACACCTAAGTGACCTGTGATTACCATCCCCTATTCTATGTAAGAAAAAAGAAAAAACAGAAAAGGAAAACAAACTATTTGTACTTGCGCTACAAGCTGTACCGTTACATAAGGTCCTTCTGCATTTTATACAGCACCCTATTGACAACCTTAAGCATAAAACCACTGCTGTGACTCTACTGCTTGAGTTACACCTCACCCCGAGTTCTTACCCAAATTCCTCAGCGGTACCCAAAACCTGCTAGTTTTCTCTGCCCTTTGTGTCAGAGAAGGCAGCTGTGGGCTGTGCCTGTCTGCTAGCACTGTGGACTATGTGGCCCGACGCTCCCTTCAGTTCTTTTATAAGCGTCTCTTTAGCTTGGGGCGACAGGAAACCAGAGAGACCAAAGGCTCTTTTGTTACTTTTTCACATCAGCTTATTGGTAACCGGACTCACGTCTCCTCCAGGCACCAGGGGGACAGAGAGGGGATGGGGAGTCACTTTTTTTTTTTTTTTTTTTAAAGAAAAGTGAGGAAAAGGTGAAAAGTACAGTAACCAAAGTAACTGACAAAAATCATGCACAATGGGACTTCTACTAAAAGGCTGTACATGTTTACTGCTGTACCACAACAGAATGCTGATCACACACACTTGCATGGATTTGTATCCTGTTCCTGAAATCTTACAGAAAAGACACGAAGTTGCTGAGGAAAGTTCAGACCGTGCTGAAGAATAAAAGTGCCAAAAAGCACCAAATATTGACTTTGAAGCTGATTAGCACTGGGAAAACTGTGTTTTATATACTGTATTTTTGCACATTGGACCCATTTCCCTAGCAAAATATAAAGATACAGGGGTGGCTTAAGATTCTTGCGCATTACTGTGCATTTATCGTGACCATGGGCTTCATCTTATGCTAGAAATATTTCCACTAAAAAACAAGCAAATCTCAGATAAAAAGCACCAGCACCAAACACCACCGTACTGGCTTCTTTCATTTAAAAACAAGTCAAACCCTCCCACCATCCACTGTTATCTACTCTGTTGGCCTCCACTTTGCAGAGCAACAAGCCAGGCCCCACTTCTTATATAAACACACAGACACAGTAAGCAAGCAACAGGTCCCCGACGCAACCTTGGAAAAATTCTTCCGAGGCAACATCTCTGGGCCTCTCGCTGTTAGACAATGCAGGGTTTATCATGTTTCAGCACACTGCCCGGTTCCCTGTTACACCCCTGACTCATAGTGGTCTTGCATTCAACTCAGGCCCTGATAGCTACAAAGCCTGTTCAGTGCTTAGTCAGTACACATAAATCATGTCTTAATTAAAAAATTCTTTCCATATCAGATGTCTTTTCACATCAAACGGTATCAAAAATACGTGGTTGGGCACATTTTGTAGAGCAGCTACACCCAAACACTACGCAAGCCGTTTGTACTTACTGAACAACAGCTACAGATATGCATCTGTGCCTGTCCTGCAGAGTCAACTGCAGGCATGTTGGTGTAAATCTTTATGCATGTGTTCTGTCCATCATTTACCGACCTCATCCTTAAAGGGAGAGCCTCCTCTTAACTGGACCTATGTGGATCTATGACAATGAGAAAGCTCAGAGAAAATGGGCAGTAGGGGATAAATGCTGTGCCCTCTGCAAAATAATATCAAATTTTCCTGTAAACAAGTGTTTTCGTTCTGTACAACTTCTAACATATTAGATGGTTATCATTTTTGGACTGAGGATATCAAGAAGCACTCCAGAAGCCACATGTCTGGCTCTTTCCCCCAATACAGTTTGGCTTTCCCCTCACCTCAAACCCCCTGTTGTCTTCATTGTACTGGACCACATTCATGAAGTTGCCAGCCAGCGTTTCCAGGAAATAGGCAGAGTCCATGTCTGTCTGGATCTGTAGTTTGGAGCACAAACTGGAGGAGAAGAAACATGGGAATAGGGAAGGATATGAAGAAATTAGAAAAACCAGAGGAAAAAAAGAAATAAAGGGAGGACAATAGTAAAGTGCTAGCCAACAGCATGTGTTTGGGTGTTACTTTCTATAATATGCAGCTAGAAGTAAATCCAAAGAACTGACTTCCCTTTTAATCAAGTATTCATGTATTCAAAGTCAATCCATGCAAATGATTAGGGCCGTCTGTCAAGCTGACAGTAATCACGGCAGTGATTGTACCTTACTGAGGTGCGTTTGTGGATGTACGTAGTTAAGTGTTCACTTTTCATTTTATTGGACTCAACTCCCTTGTGTGTGCAGTGAACCAAAACTTCCTCCATGCTCAAGCTGTGACGCAAGCGCTGCTTTGCCTGATATTTTGCGGTTTTAAAGCTGGAAGCCTCCAAACCACCCCTGTGACCTCTGCCTGCAATGAGGACATGTCTGCATGAAGCAGAAATAAAAAGATGGGCAGGTTCGCAAGTCCCCATGACAGCACAAGTTCTGCAAAACTGCCCACGCCATTGAAGACGCCATTCAACACTGCTTATTTATCATGCTGACAGTCACTATAAAAACCTCAAATACAGGCTATAAAATAACATCAGAGGCTGCACACATGGCACGGGTAAGAATGACTTCATGTTTGTAACTGAGAATAATGGAAGTGAATGAAAAGAAAATAATGTAATAAGAGGGCTGAGAAAATAACCCAATAAAAGTAAATGCCGAGGCGTTTTTGTTTACTTACTCTTTTTAAGTAATGTTAAGCCTTGAAATCTTAGACAGCCACAGTAATAACAATAAACCCAATGATAAAGTGATGTAAGGAAATACAGTGAGACATTTCTGTGCGTAACCACACAGAAACCCTCCAGCGGCCCAGCTTCATCCAGAAAACTGAGGCAATACTTCTGGAGCTGTTGACTCTGACCCAAGATGACCCTTGTTGCGCACGCACGCACACACACACTTTGGAAGAATCATCTGGTTCTCAATGTGAATAAGATCAGACTAGAGAAGTAAGGGGATGTCAGCTTTGCTGTGGTCTGCCAGACTGATCAGGAAGGCTTACTCTGTAATTGGCTGCAAACTGGACACTCCGTTTATATAACATGCCTCAAGTTAAGGGCTCCTCTGGTCACGGCAAATAACAAAACAGAAGGATGGTAAATGGCCTGTATTTATATAGCGCTTTACTAGTCCCTAAGGACCCCAAAGCGCTTTACATATCCAGTCATCCACCCATTCACACACTGGTGATGGCAAGCTACATTGTAGCCACAGCCACCCTGGGGCGCACTGACAGAGGCGAGGCTGCCGGACACTGGCGCCACCAGGCCCTCTGACCACCACCAGTAGGCAACGGGTGAAGTGTCTTGCCCAAGGACACAACGACCGAGACTGTCCAAGCCAGGGCTCGAACCGGCAACCTTCCGATTACAAGACGAACTCCCAATTCTTGAGCCACGATCACTTCCAGAGAGCAAATGTAACCTACTTGAAGTCTTTGGTGATGTTTTCATAGGTTCTGGGGTCTTTCAGGCGTTCGACGAGGTCATCCGAAGCCTTTTTCACTAGCAATGGGCACTCTGTGTTCTCTGAGGCCAGCGAACGCCAAACAACCTCCAAGTATTCTGGGGAAAAAAAATAAAAAGAAAAAATAAAAAGAGAGAAAAAGAAAAAAAAGGCAGAGGGTGCATGGACACTTAAACCTGGGCTGCTATAAAAAGACCACAATAATACACACACACAAAAAAGAAAAAAAGCTCTTGGTTAAACACACAGGACCATTTTAGAGGCACCAATTTATCTTCAAAACAGCGTGTGAACCCAGTTCCATTTAAATGTTTGAGAGTGTTTATTTGGGTTTCAGTGAGGTTGAAAGTGAAATGATGAGTGAATTTCACAGCTTATGAAAAGTCTAAAAGCTCAGAGGAGAAACTCCACATTACACAATCCAGGAATTTTCTCCCCCCCTTTTTAAGTGAAAGCCAACCTCTTACTGGTAGTTTCTAACTTACTGCTGTGCTGTGCTGGAAATGATAACCACGAACTTACTGCAGGACAAAAGAGATGGCTGATGCAAGTACACCATTGGTCCCAGGTGTTTTGTCTCTCACATGTCCCTAAATCCAAAAGGAATTTCTAATGAATGTGTGCGATAGCATCTTAAAGACAGCACATGTGTGGGTGGAAGAGCCTAAATCCATGTTCAAAAGCTCCTCTGACCTCGATTCCAGCCTGCAGCCTTGCGGAGAAAAACAAAGGAGACGGCCAAATACAACACAGACACAGATAGAGAATGAGCTCTCATCTCTGATGTGTCTGAGCCTTTTAGTTCCGAGACACTGACCGAAGCTAGAAAATTTGTCGAGTGGTTCGATTTGATGCTTCGTGTGTTTGGTGAGGGTGTTGATACTGCAGTGTGTTTTTAGTGTGTCATACATTATATGAAACTGAATGTAATACTGAGAAGCACAACAAACAACACTTTAGCGTATCCTTAATGTGGTAATCCCACTTTGTTTCCTGAATGCATATACATGTTCAAATCCTAGATTGTTTTAAATGGAGTTCGGCACATTCTAAAATCAGGACTAGACAACATTATTTAGGGCTTTGTTACACTGTTTGGGCTTTTTACATCATGTCTCTTCTTACCTGGAAAATTGACTGTGGCATAAACAGGTGCACTGGTGGCCACAGAGGCATGGACCAGGTGGGGGTATTTGAGCCTGAACCAAGCAGCCAGAGAGCCTGGGTAGGACCCACCGAACGCCACCCACTTCCTGTCAGTCAGCCCTCGGGCCTCGGCAATCATGGTGCGAAAGTGTGCTAGGTCAGCCAGCGCCTGACGACTGCTGAGGAAACGCAGGTTGTCTGTGCTGAGGTCCCTAAAAGAAAAGAGTAAGCATTCAGTATCAAACCACATTGTTCTATCTAGCGACTGGGCTACGGGCACACTGCAGTGCTGCCATCTAGTGGTGCTGATAAAACCAGCTGAGAAAATTCAGCTGGTGGTTTCAATGTAAATTTGTTCTGATCCTACAGTGTGCACAACCAGAGTTGGGGAAAACCTGCAAAGAGCTGTGCAAAGTGATTTAGCCATACTTAAGAGCACCTTGCTCTGGCAGAAACTTCCTGTGTAAAGATTCAAACTGAAGTTAACCACTTGAAAGGCACACAGCTCACTGGTGCATAAACAAAGGAAGCCTGACATTTTTAATACCAGTTTTTGCACCCACAACATTATTTTTTTATTTTGGTATAACATATTTGGTGTGCAGTACTGCTTCACTTCTGCATTTGATCATTTTTGTTCATGCTGAGCTGAAATTTAAGGAAGTCAGTTATTTTACTCAGCTACAGTTCACACATGTCCCTTAACCTTATCACATGCGGGTAATCATGGAGTTCCTGTTCTAAAAATAGGCCGGCTTTAACTCACACTAAACATGGGATTTGAGAGCCACTCATTTCTGCTACATGATTGAGTTGTTAGAGTCATTTGTCACAGGAAAACTAAAAAAAGATGATATAGTGAAAATGATCAAAATATTCTGTGTGTACGGCCATCTTTGTGAATTTTGAACCACGAGTCACAGCCCTTCTGTCTGAGGGTTAAGACTTGGTTTTAGCGTTCAAGTTAGAATTAGGTTTCGGTTATGGTAAGGGTTTGCAGACGGTTAAACTTGAGAGCAAGAATATCAGGAATGCATTCATGGCAATAAATGTTTTCATAGCTTTGTTAAACCTGCTGAACCTGAAGCAGTGCAAACGTGTGTGTTACCCTCTGCACAGGGTGAAGCTGAGGGTTGGATACTGAGTTGTCAAGACAGATGACCACACAGACATAGAGATTTCTCTCATAAACAGGACATAAAGAGAGGGATAAACATACACTGTAGGGTGACTCTTTCCATAGAAGCGATGCTCCAGCATCAAGCAAAGTGCTCCCAGTTTCTCAGCGTAGGTGAGCCAAGTGCCATCCTTCATCCATGCTGGATTTGCTGGGCCCTCTCCCCCTATCATCAGAAACACCGGCCCACCAGGCCTGTAGAAGGCTTCATTTATAAAGTACCTCTGAGAGGGAACAACAAAGTGAGAGACATTCAGAAAGTAAAAAAAATAAACACATCAGTGGGGTTGCAGTAAAATGAGCCAAAAAGGCTTTATCTTTCGTGACAGATGCATGCATTATGACACATTTGTCCAACTGCACAAGATTAGACCACACAGTTAAATCAAACAAACGTCCATATAAACCAACATGTAGACCTGCCTGCTTCCACACTCTTGTGTCAGCGCCGTTGAAGTGATCCAATTTCTGTGGGAACCATTGCTCCTCAAACGGAGATCCCTGCTTGGTGTCCTGTGCTTCTTTAAACCTCCTGAAAATGGAGTAGCGACCCTCTCCAACAACACAGAGAGACAGAAACACGGCTACCTGACAAAGGAGCACCACGAACGTGGGAAAAGCCATAGTGCTAATAAAGAAGGAAATAGTGAAGGGCATGTGATATAGTGCAGAGAAGTCATATGACAAGTTGTGCTACTTTAGAAAACTCCCAGAAAATAGGAAATACCAGCATTCATCTTAAAATCGCACACAGCGCCTGTGTATTTACAAACTTCGCATATAATTGAAAACCTTATTTATTTAAGCCTTAAATATATTTTTAAATTGTTTGGGTTTTGTTTTCATATGTTTTGCCACCTATAATGCACAGAACGGTGTGTAAAGGACACAAACTCTGTCAAATTTTTGGTCACTGTAACACTGTGAAATTGACGTCAATAATTATGCGTCTACAGTGTGGCGCATGCTTATAGCTATCAATAAATAGTGACATAGCGCAGTTTCTCGTGTCTTTGACCATGAAATTTCGCGTATCTGTTTCCTGTTTTACGGGACCTGAAGTACTCACAAACGACCACGACAGCCCGCCGCCAGTAGAGGCGGTAACGTGAAACCAGGACAGATTTTCTGTAGCGAAGAAGGTGCTCTCCTGCTTTCTGAACATTTCCGTTTGCTAACCAACAGTTCACAGAGCCACCACCATGGAGGAGGCAAAAAACAAAGAGAATAAGCAGCTCGAAAAGACTGATGAGAAGGACAAGGACAAGGAGAAGGCCCAGCAACCCTCGGGGAAGGATAAAGAGAAGAAAGAGGAGCAAGAATTGGTACATTTTGGCATTTTGCTCATTCATTGAAATGTAATCGAGCCAGACGTGTTAATTTGCCTTAGTCACTGTCGCTTTGACAACATGGTCGAGCAGGCCAAAAGTTAGTGGGATTTAAGATAGTCTACCGAGCTTCAATTTACTGGACTGCAATTAATAAGCATATGAAATGTCACCAGTCTGACTTATTAGTACGTTGTGGGCCTTTAAAATGCTGCTAATAACCTCCGTTAGGTAATTTTAGCCTAGCCTACATCAGCCGGTATGCTAGCGTTAGCTTGCTACTTGTTATGTCCGCTGTCTTTGCTGGCATTAATGTAGCTCTGCTAGCATGTTCGGCTAGTACTGGAAGACGTACTGTATGACACAGCAGCTAACGTGAAGTCACAGAAACTCACGCAGCAAAATCCCATCTATTCTGCAATATCATATCTGAGAACTAATTAGATTGACTTTACATTTTACAGTTAGTGGAAAGCTAAGTGAAATCCAGTGCAAACGTGGACAGGCGAATTCTTATTCCGAATATTCAGCATCTTTATTTAGATAAGTTTGTGCAAACAAACAGAATTTGACTCTACTTAAATTTGCTTTCTTCATAGTTATAATGTGCATACTACATGCTATTGGGTTTAACAAAAGTGTACAAATTAAAAATGCTGAAAAAATATATATAACTCGCAATTAAAGTATAGTATTATTAGTAAACCATATGTTACAGTAGCTTTAAAAGGCATACATTCATTGTTAGACAAATTCAGTAGACACATAATCATTATTATAAAGTAGAAAACCACATTCCTGTTCATATTTAAGCAATGCCTGGTGGTATGTAAATAGTAATACATACCTGCGCCACTGATGGGCTTGAATATTTATAAGATTTTATTAAGATTTAACAGAAAGAAATGTCATCTTGAGTTCTGCTTGGAAATCTGAATACAGGACTTTGAATTCAAGTATCTTGAATTCAGTGGAAGAAATCCCAACATTTTGGGATTTCCGAACTGAATGATTGAGCTTGCACCAAAACAAGCGGTTTATATAATACTCACTGACTGGCAACAGTTGACACTTATTAAGCAAATGTATTGTGTTGATATGCAACATCGGCAGTATTGAGAGGTCTTAAGGAGTCATGTTTTTTATTTTTACGGATTTGATTTATGACATTCTTATGTTGTCCTCATATTATTTCAGTCAGAAGAAGACAAGCAATTACAAGAGGATTTGGAGATGATGGTGGAGAGACTGAGTGTGAGTATTCACATTTCTCCAACTTCTTTGTGTGTTGAGGTATGAAACAAATTCCTACAAAGTAAAAATATTTTTGGGTTGTTGTTTTTTTTCACATTTGCAGGAGGAAAACACAGCACTGTATCGTCCTGCATTAGAAGAACTGCGCAGACAGATTCGTTCCTCAACCACCTCCATGACCTCAGTACCTAAACCCCTGAAATTCCTGCGCCCACACTATGGCAAGCTCAAAGAAATCTATGAGGGCATGGCCCCTGGAGAGAACAAGGTGAGACTCTTGGCCACCTTATATATATATATATATATATATATATATATATATATATATATATATATATATATATATATAAAAATAAATGTGATGTGAGAGGAAGAAGGTTGACGCATTGCACGAGACCATTAAGAATTTTTAATGATATGTATGACAGTCCCCAAGGGGCAATTAAGATGCCTCCAATTTTGCAGTTGGTCTAATGTCCGTCACTAGTCACCAGGTCTCTCAATTCCCGTTGCAGTGCCACCTCCAAGATCTTATCCATATTCCATTCAGTAAACACAGTCTGAGTACTCACAGCCCTGCCGATCATGTCCGCCAGCCTTATGGGATTTTGAACAGCTGTAGCCGGTTCTTGTTCTTTGATAAGCCAGGTCCAAGCCAGCTCCAATCACACAGAACTTCCGAATTGGTAGATGTCGTTCAATGTCCTCCATCGAGAGTGTCACCAGACACACGACGCAACGTCCATCGAGTATCCGGCAGTAAATGTCTCCGCAGGACAATCGGGCTCTCCCAAGCCCCGGCTTCTCGGCAAGACTATACAAAAGACATGAGAAGCCAAGCAGGAAAGACAAGGGAGAGAGAGTGAGAAGGAGAAAAAGCAACGGCCTCCGTCAAGAGCCAAGAAAGAAAGGTGGTGGAGTGGTTAGCATGAGGGTTACAAGTTCAGCCTCCGCTGGGGCTTTTTGGATGACCTTTACTTGTTCTCACTGTACCTGTGTGGGTTTCCTCCGTGTTGTCCAGCTTCCTCCCACAGTTCAAAGACATGCATGACGGGTTATTTGGCCATGAATGTGAGGTAGACAAAGTACTTGGAAGTGTATAGAAATTAGGGCTGAACGATTATGGAAAATAATCTAATTGCGATTTTTTGCCCCAATATTGCGATTGCGATGCGATATGCGATTATTTTTTAAGGTCTTTGTCTTCTGTATTATTAAACAAAGACAAGCAATACATCATATAGTATGGCCAATACTATATTACATTAATTTTAAACTGTTCTTTCCTGGAAGACAGACCTCTGTTATGATGACATGAGGTGATGCATGAATTGATGACTGACATTTTTATTTAACTTCTTCAATCACAACAGTATATTTGAACATACACAATAGTTTATTTTTAGCTTACAAACATCTGAGCATAAAGTGCTGACAAGGAACCCTGGTGTAAACATTAAAATGAAAGTCAGTACAATGTGCAGATTGCAGAAATAAACAAATAAACAAAATCAGTGGCTTTACCACACTCAGTTTTTCGACATCTGTGAACTACTAGACAGTCATTCAATTAAAAAATAATATTAAATAAATAAAACTAATAAATAAAAAATACACACATCTTACTGATCTTTGCAGTCAGTAACATTACACATAAAGTGCAAACATAATAGCAATTGTATAAACACACACACAAACACGCCTTTAAAGTTTAAAGGCGTGAAATTGGACGGTCTAGTTCTGATTAGCGTCACCGCTGTCTCGGTGGAGTTTAATAAACTCGGCCGTCTGCTTCTTGCTATCTAAAATATAACCAGACACTGGCGTAAATTCTCGACTGTCTCATACTTCTGTTTAATAAGTTTTCTGTTTGACGTTTAGTCAGCTGTGTGAAAACCAAGGAGGAACCCACCCGGGGGATTAATAAAGTTTTATTTTATCTAATCTAATAACTTTAATCTCAGCCAAACCGATTTACTCACGAACAAACAAAACACTGAAAAAAGCCCAACAATAACATTTTTAGGTTGTCTAAGTGACTTATATATTACGTTTAACCTGAGCAGCGAAACTCCGCGGTGATCTGAAAATGATGTGCCGGGAGTTGTGCCGTTCTCGGCCGCATCAGTAACCCTCGAGCTCCCGGCTAGCTGTCGAGCTGGTGGGTAGCAGACGCCTCTGAAAACGTCGAAGCACTTTTGCAAATATGGGATATCTTGATAAACCGAGCAGATATTTGATGTTTACGCAACTACTTTCTCGCCTGAAAATATGTTAAAAGTTTATTTTGTGACCCAGAAAGATTAGTATGAGTAATTTTAAAACTTAGTAGCGGCCGCCATTGCTGGAAACTGGAGTTTGGCTGGGCCGCGCTATGAATTCTGGGATATGGTAGTAATTTGGACAGCCTTCGGCGCGTCGCTGTGACGTAATCGGTCTACAAATGCGGCCTCAGGAGGATGCAGCCCATGAATTTGGACATGTCCAGAGTATAATCGCAGCCTTTGCGGTTAGAAAATTGCACTTGATCATGTCGCGATATTATCGCAAATGCGATATATCGTTCAGCCCTAATAGAAATGCTGTATGAATGTGTGATTAAAATGGAACGGTTAGTTAAAAGTGCTCAATTACATTGTGGGTCATTTGAAAAATATCCAACATTAGTATTGGGTTTAAACAGTGTGTGTTCATGTTTGTTGTTGCAGCGCTTCTGTGCTGATGTTGTATCAGTGCTCGCTATGACCATGAGCGGTGAGAGGGAGTGTTTGAAGTACCGCCTAGTGGGCTCCCAGGAAGAGCTGGCTTCCTGGGGACATGAATACGTCAGGTAAGACATGTTACAGTGGAGTGCTGCGAATGCCACAAGTTTTCTGCTGAGTAAAGGGCCCCGCTTTGGAATGATCTAACTGAGGAGTTCAGGTTTACATGTTTAGACATGTTGAAGTTTTCATAAAGGACTCTTAATTGGCTCTCTGTTCACTAAGGTTTTTTGGTTTGCTTACAGTGAGAGGAACAGCTGCTGTCAGCTCTAGAAATATACTTTCAGTTCACCCTGGTGTTCTTCAGCATAGTACTGCCTCTTTGCTGTCCACTATGTGTCAGTCAGAGATGAGCAGCCACAGCTCCACATATCTTTCACAATAATGTGCTTTTACTGTTCAACATTGACATTTTTTAACAGTAGAATTTGCAGCAGCTCTGTAGCTCCACTTTTTCACTGTCTCACTTTCTAGTAATTGAGAATGTTCCATGTAACCATCTGATTGCTAATGAAACTGAAACTTGTCACTTATTTGGAACTTTTTGAAAAGTGCAAAAGTCAGTACTAACCACTTCCCAAATTATTAGTTACTGATTTCTTTGGATTAGTGGTTGAGGTCTAATTAGTTGCATTTTAAGTTTGGTGTCTGCACCAAAAGTCTGATTTGATACTGAAAGGAATTCATACAAAAGCTTGACAGATATTGTGTTTTTCCTTCTGATGAATAAGTGGAAAACATTTTTATTTTCCTTTGCCTCATTTTTTGGTGAGTCTGTTTGGAGTCACTATTCTGTCTGTCTTTCAGACACCTTGCGGGTGAGGTGGCTAAAGAGTGGCAGGAGGTAGAGGAGAATGATAAGACCCAGCAGGAAACGCTTTTGAAACTAGTGAAGGAGATTGTGCCCTACAACATGGCCCACAATGCTGAGCACGAGGCATGTGACCTGCTGATGGAGATTGAGAGGCTGGACATGCTGGAGGACTATATTGATGAAAACGCATACGGCAAAGTCTGCCTCTACCTCACCAGGTGTGTTTGAGCTATTCTACACAAACCTTGTTTAGTTTAGCATGTTGTATAGTATAAATATGAATTAGTGATTTTTCACTGGAATATGAGCATCTCTTAACTTTGTGCTTCACTTCTTCAGCTGTGTGAGTTACGTTCCTGAGCCAGAGAACTCGGCACTGCTGAGATGTGCCTTGAACATCTTCAGGAAGTTCAACTGTTATCCAGAAGCCCTGCGCCTGGCCCTGATGCTCAATGATGTGGAGCTTGTCGAAAACATCTTCACATCCTGCAAAGACATGTAAGAACTTTAAAGTTCTGCCTTTAACTTTAAAGACCCAACATGATCATGTTGGTTCTCACAGGTGCAAAACTTACTGACACAATTTCTGAGTGTGCATATATATTTAACTCTATAAAGGTATATCAAAGTAATTTAGTCAGATATTAGTGGATAACGTGCATTAAACACAAACTCCTTGTAATTTTATTGTTTTATCCAGAGTCATCCAGAAACAGATGGCATTCATGTTGGGTCGTCATGGCATGTTCCTGGAGCTTAATGAGGATGTAGAGGACTATGAAGACCTGACTGAGATCATGTCAAATGTGCAGCTCAACAGCAACTTCTTGGCCCTGGCTAGAGAGGTAGGACAGGAGGTTATAAAGAAATGTATTTTAAGGTTTAAGAAATATATTGAGAATTGTTCAATAAGGGGTGGCATGGTGGTTAGCACTGTTGCCTCACAGGAAGAAGAGCCTGAGTTCAATTCCACCATCAGGCCAGGGTCTTTCTGTGTGGAGTTTGAATGCTCTCCCCGTGTTTGCGTACTCCCTGGGTACTCCAGCTTTATTTATAGTGGGGTTAACTCTGAATTGCCCTAGGTGTGAATGTGAGTGCGAATGGTTGTCTGTCTTTATGTGTTAGTCCTAAAACAGCTGGGATACACTCTGGCTCATAAGGATGCATATACAGCTGTGGTCAGATGTTTGGAAACTGTGGGGAAAATAATTTTTTGATCACCTGGTGAATTTGTAAGCTTGCTCAGGTAGAAAGAAATGAACAATCTAGTATAGTTATGGTACTTTCATTTTAAAGGAGAGCGACAGCAAAAATGCCATTAAGTGAAATAAGTATTTGATCCCCAAGCAAGACATGACCTGTTGGCATTTACAGTGGCAATTTCTTGTAGTTGGTCTCCAGGTTTGCACATATCTCAGGAGGGAATTTGGCCCACTCCTCTTCAAGTTTCTTATTTTCTTGACGAGCTTGTTAGTGAGCTTGTGTAGTTTTGGGCTGATC
The DNA here is from genome assembly GCF_057382185.1 of Mchenga conophoros. Lineage (NCBI taxonomy): Eukaryota > Metazoa > Chordata > Actinopteri > Cichliformes > Cichlidae > Mchenga > Mchenga conophoros. The sequence goes on along the minus strand of NC_140539.1, from coordinate 7,778,136 downwards.
CACCACCTTTCTTCTGGTAAAACTCACCCATGAGGCAAGATCTTACGTGGAGCTCCAGACTGATGGTGATTGACAGTCTTTTTTTTTTTCCATACCTGAATAATCGCTCAAACAGTTGTCACCTTCTTACCAAACTTGTTGCTGATGGTCTAGTAGTCCATTCCAGCCTGTTGCATGTCTACAATCTTGTTCCGGACATCCTTTGACAGCTTTTTGTTCTTGCCAATGGTGGTGGAGAGGCTGGAATGAAAGAAATAGATTCTGTGCTCAAGTGTGCTTTGTAGCAATAAAAGATAGATTGACTGTAATCTGTGTACCACATAGAAACACAGCTGATCTGTGAGACCCAGAATTCTGGTTGGATGGAGAGGATGAAATGCCTATATCACTCAGACATGCAGATCAATTTATAACTTCAATGTAATGTGTTTTTGCTGGATTTTTTTTTTGTTCATATTCAGTCTCTCTCCATTAGAATGAAACTGTCATAAAAATTCGATGAATGAATGAATTAAAAAAAAAATCACCCCAAAAAATAAATTCACCTTGTGAAGCCAGTAATTTTTCTTTAAATCAATAAACATGCATGCTGTCATTCCACCCTGGAGAAACAGTTTGACGCAAAGTTCAAAATTATGAGTGACGTTCATCCTTATTATGAGTGACGGTAACTTCTGATCAAACTGTACAAATAAAACTTAAATGGCAACAAAAAGCTGCAATTTACAAGTCAAACATTGAGTGTTTTGATTGCCCAGTTTTCACATCATGACAGCTTATTTAGATCCATCCTATCATGTAACAACTTGTCGCCTGCGTTGCACAACACTTCAGTTATTAATAACAACTTTGAGGAAATGTTTTTCAAAGGTTTAGAAACAACGGTATGTAATGTGATGATATGGTCAGCAACATCTAATCTTGTTGCTGCCCAGTTTTTGATATCAAAATTCAGGTACCCAGAAAGGCCCCAATGTACCACCCTCCACATTAAAACTGTTTGTCTATACTATGTGGAATCAGTTATACAAACAGGAAACACAAGGTTTTTTGTAGAAAGGTTGTTGCTGAAGATTTAATTGAGATGAACTGTAGATAAATGTAATGCCAAAATTGTAAAAAGAGGATAAGAGGCAGAATAAATTTCCTCTGGAGTAGGTGACAAATAGATGGTGAAAGCACTGAATGAAAAGCCTAAAATGACTCTCATCACTGGCACTTTATGAATAATGGTCTATGATTCATAAAGGGAGATGGAGGATTATACCCTAAGCACAGCTTCACTCTCTAATGACTCAGTCCTTTTTACTTTTATTAATAACAAACTTGTCTTGTCTTCCCCAGTTGGATATCATGGAGCCCAAAGTACCAGATGACATCTACAAAACACACCTGGAAAACAACAGTGAGTACATGTGAAAAGGTTTACTGTTTCTATTCTGTTAGGTGGAATATCAATTTGAAGACTGATATACTCATTTTCATTCTTTAAAAAGAATGAAAAATAAGAAGGTAACAAATAGGGCTGGGCCATATCATACCGTTCATGGTAATACCAGTATAATGTTGGGCAACAATAAGAAAATGAAATATCGCGATAGAATATGGGTAAAACGCGCATGCGCAGTGCCTTTGTTTTCATACGCACATGGCGGAAAAAGCATGGCGGCGACAGAGAATGAGAAGGACGAAAGCGGATTGTTGAATGAAACGCATGAACCAGAATTGGTTTGTAAAAATGCTGCAACTTCAGTGATGTGGAACTGGTTTAGCTTTCGTCTATCAGATGCACATCAAAGCACTATTTTTGGTAGAGCATGCTAGCGGGCCGTCGTTATTACCTTGTTTTTTGGAAAATACGGCACACTTAAAATCAATCCTTTGATTTTTCTGAAAGCTGACAGTGCCCCTTATAATCCCGTGTGCCTTATGTATGAATTCTGGTTGTGTTTACTGACCTTGAAATGATTTTATGTCGTACACGGCGCTGGAAAATCTGTCAAATGCTTTAGTACGACTTTGCTAAGCTACGAACCCGCACCGCTTGATGGATTGTCAGAGCATTACGGCTATCGTAGGGAGGAGCCTCGCGGAGTGATACGTACTGTGCTTCAACATAATATTACCGTATTGTGTGTGTGTGTATAACCTCTTTTTAAGTTTTGTGGATATTATACATGGTTATGCTGAGGATATGTCGGCCAATTTCCACTGGAAATGCCTTTTGGTTAAACTGTCAGCGAGGAATTTGCATTTGCACTCTTGAATTTTTATATAACTTTATTGTACATAAAAAACAGCTGCTTGTTTAAGTGAAAATACATAGATGTTTGTTTGGTTTTTTTGCACTAATAAAGTTGTGGAGTTGTAAAGTATTTTGTCTAGTGTCAATTATATCGTCAGTTATATCGTTATCGCAAATTTTCAAATGTATATCGTGATAAATATTTTTGGTCATATCGCCCTGCTCTAGTAACAAATCTTCTGACATAAAAACTATATGACCCTTCAGTGATGAACTTCAGAATTTAAGTGGAAGGATCTATACTTGCAGAGTGATGACAGTACAGTAACAGGACCAGCCCTTGGCTTTTTGGCGTGCAAGACAAGATTAAATTTTAAACCCCTTTTCCCCTAATACTGAGTTGGCAACTCAACTCAGCTTGACTTGACTTAATTCGACTCAGTTTTTAGGGTTTTCCACTGGGTGGTGGTATCTAGTACCAGGTACCTTTTTTTTTTTTTTTTTTTTTTTTTTTTTTTTAGTAGCTCTTCACCTTGGGTTCCAAGCTGAGTTGAGCCGAAAAAACTCCAATCATGGGAGTGACGTCACTGGATGACTCACAAGAGTGACTACTTCACAAAAATCTCCATCAGAGCTGAAGTGGACCAGACAGAAAGCTGGATCCTCTTCTTTTTGAATGCAAAAGTGCTTCTCTCTCTCTCTCTCTGTTGCTCTCTTTGTATCTCTATATCTCTCTCTATCTGTCACTCTTGGCTCACTTTAAGAGGCCGGTGTTTGGTTCTTTAAATCCATTCACATCATTAAAGACAAAATGAGGTAGTTTGATACGATCTGTGTTTTGTGATTTACTGTTAAGTTGAGCTAAATGTACCCACGCTCCATCACCTTTGTGCTGTATGTGGCAGGGTTTGGAGGCAGTGGCTCCCAAGTGGACTCGGCCCGGATGAACTTGGCTTCTTCTTTTGTGAACGGCTTTGTGAATGCAGCCTTTGGACAAGATAAACTCCTCACAGATGATGGCAACAAGTGGCTGTACAAGAACAAGGACCACGGTATGAGAAAACACACGTAGCACACACAGCATATAAAGGTGGAGGGCTTCTGTGGCTATACTGGGTACTTTTCAATCTCACAATCATATATCTGTGAGCATTTCTGGCAGTCTTCAGCACATTTTATTTGCCGCTGTCTTCAGGCATGTTGAGCGCTGCAGCTTCCTTGGGTATGATCCTGCTGTGGGATGTAGATGGTGGTCTGACGCAGATTGACAAATACCTCTACTCTTCTGAAGACTACATCAAGGTATAGTTTGGATATATTTGAGAGGACACGTCAAACTTTTCCTTATATACAGATCAGTGTCCTGTTTTGACATTTGTAATGCATCTGTAGCACTGTTTTTATAGCAAGGCAGTTATATAAAGAACTCACTCTTCACTGACTTGGTTTTAACAATTAACTCTGTGAACAACATAAGTGATCCTCAGGCTTATTGTGAATTGGGAGAGGTATAAAGTGAAACTTTTTGGGGGTTTTTTGTTTGTTTTTTTCCTCATGCATCATCCTTGTCTGTGCAGTCTGGTGCCCTTCTGGCCTGTGGCATTGTAAACTCAGGTGTAAGGAATGAGTGTGATCCAGCTCTTGCCCTGCTGTCTGACTACGTCCTCCACAATAGTAACATCATGAGGATAGGAGCCATCTTTGGGTGAGGAGAATGCTTGTAGAAACCATCCATAGAGATATCTTGTCTTATATTCTTTGAATGTTAAGTAATCACATTATGTCCTGCTCCTTTTCTTCTTTTTTTCAGACTGGGTCTTGCTTATGCTGGCTCCAACAGAGAAGATGTCCTGTCTCTCCTTCTCCCTGTCATGGGAGACTCTAAATCCAGCATGGAGGTATGTCTTCACATTTTCTATATAGCTCCCTATTCTTAAGGAGGATCAGATTAGTATCATTTCTGTGTGTCTTAAATCCTCAGGTGGTTGGTGTGACGGCGCTGGCATGTGGTATGATCGCAGTAGGAACTTGTAATGGTGATGTGACCTCCACCATTGTCCAGACCATCATGGAGAAGAACGAACAGGAGTTGAAGGACACATATGCTCGCTGGCTGCCTTTGGGCTTGGGACTCAACCACCTGGGTATGCATTTGCGGAGAACACAGGAAAATAAAATGCACAATTTCTCAAAGTTTGACAACTTTTTCTGAATCATTTTGTGCTGAATAAAATCTTCTTATTTTAGTGGATAATTTCTTTCCTCCTGGTCAGCTTCTCTAACTGCTGTCATTTCATTGGCTTTAGGGAAAGGAGAGGCAATTGAGACGACTCTGGCAGCTCTGCAGGTTGTCCCTGAACCTTTCCGCAGTTTTGCCAATACGCTAGTGGATATTTGTGCATATGCAGGTTAGTCTTTTAGGCTTACCACACACCTACTGCAGACCTATGTACTGTGTTAGTTATATTTCACTGCTATAATTTCCTCCTCTTCTGTCCAGGATCTGGTAATGTGCTAAAGGTGCAACAGCTTCTCCACATCTGCAGTGAGCATTATGAAGCCAAGGAGAAGGAAAAAGAGGAGGACAAAGATAAGAAGGACAAGAAGGACAAAGACAAGAAGGAGACTGCTGCTGACATGGGCTCCCACCAAGTAAGGACAGACTTGTAGTCCTTATAATCATACATCAGTTCTTTTTATTTATCTGTTTTCCTAGATGGGTGGAAGGGGAATAAAACCTTGAATACTTTGTTTACTCCGTCAGGGTGTGGCTGTTCTTGGTATTGCCCTTATTGCCATGGGAGAGGAGATTGGCTCAGAGATGGCACTACGAACATTTGGACACCTGGTCAGTTACACTACTTTACTGGCAGTGAATCTTTTCAGTTTCATTGCTGAATGCTTTGTTACCTTATCTCACCATCTCTGTGAGAAAAATTCATGTTTTCTCAAAAATCAAGTCTGCACTGACTTCTGTTCTGCATTTGATTCTTCTCACTCACATCACTCCTCCTTTTATCCTGATTCTTGTTCTTATTCTTAAAGAGTTCCTTTCTGTCATTTGTATACAAGGGTGCAACAGCCTAAGTAGGCAATTCATATATTTAGAAACACAGTTTTTGTTCCTGTATATTCCTGATTTATGCTGTCATGAACTTTCATTTTCTTTCTTTGCATTTTATCAGCTGCGTTACGGTGAGCCCACCCTGAGGCGAGCGGTGCCCCTGGCCCTTGCGCTCATTTCTGTGTCTAACCCGCGTCTGAACATCTTGGACACCCTCAGCAAGTTTTCCCATGATGCTGACCCCGAGGTCTCCCACAACTCCATCTTTGCCATGGGCATGGTGGGCAGTGGTAAGTTTAGGAACAATATGAAATCATGAAAACTAACAATGGTTGCCATTATACAGTACTGTGCTAAACTATTGAGCCGCCCCTCATTTCTTGATATTTCGCTTCCAAAGAAACTTGTAATATTTTTAAATGATCTTGAGCAATAGTTCTCCAGCTTTCTGAAGAGTTTTCTTTGGCCATTGGCTGCTTTTTCACTCATTTTCTGTTCAGGCCTTGTACCTGACCATTTTCAGAGGAATGTTATTTTAATAACACCAATCCTAAATCTGATCCTAAATATTATCATCCTTAAATAATTTCTGGAAACTGGACAAGTGAAAGATAGTTTAAAAGCCTGCTATTTTTTGTTCTATCTACGGCAAATGAATAGTATCTGAAAATCATGTCCTTAACAAATAAGGGGAAAAAATCAGCAAAGAATTGATAGAGGAGCTGAGAGATACATCTGGCACCTCCACTTACTACGTCATCTGTGTCATTAGAAATGATCTCAGTGGAAGAGTAGCTATCAAAAAGCCTTTCTTAAGGGAAGAGAACAAGGAGAAAAGGCTGAGATATGCCAAATAACACAAGACCTGGACTTAAAAGTGGCAACAGGTCTGATCGAGGGATGAATCTAAATTTGAAGGTTTTGGTTCAAATTGTTAATGTGTACAGAAGAGGGCAGGAGAGAGGTACAGCTGTGAATATCCACAACCACCTATGAAACACAGTGGAGGCTCTGTCATGGTTGCTTCATTTCAGCCAGTGCTGATGGAGATATTGTCAAAATTGATGTAATTATGAACACTGAAAAGTACTGTCAGGTTTTTATCCACCATGCAATACCGACTACAAAGCATTTGATTGGAAACAGCATACATTTTCAGCATGACAATGATGCAAATCACACTGCTGATGCAGTAGCGGCATATCTGGATAGAAAAACACACTGTTAGTCATGGACTGGCCTCCCCAGAGCCTTAAAGAAGCCTGGAGAACATTTCCTGAGGACTACTTAAAGAAATTACAGAAAACTGCCTTGCCCTCAGCCTGCTTTGTTGTGCATTTTATTTTCATTTTACAATGAGACTCCTTTTACAAAATAAGCATCTTTTTGCATTAAGTAAGACTTGAAATTACTGACTGTCAAATTAGTCACCAAAAACCCAGTTTTGAAATGTTTACTGAGATCATAGATCAATTTAGAACTAGGATCTCTTCCTGTGCTGGCTATTTGTAAACAATGCTGCTGTGTCCAAGGGATTTTCCTAGTAGCTAATTTCCTAGTCAATTCAGTTATAAGTAGAATAATAAACTGGTCCAAAATGAACAAAAATACAGAAAGCAGTTAAAATTGAGTGCAGTTGAATTCATGCATTCAATTCATGGGATATCAAATATTTTCTTTTCAAGCCTTTCACCATATTATTCATAACAAACTTGTATTGTAAATCCAGCTAAAACGTGTGGCTCAATCTTTAACTACACTGCTACATCGTCATGTAGCAGTTAAAGATGTCCCAGCTTGCATAGAATGGTTCATTATCTTGCTCAGTACTGCAGAACCATGCTAATTGGTTAAGACGCTAATGTGCCAGCTATCCGAAAAACTAACTGGACTAAAGTTTCTCACTAAAATTTTCACAGAATGCTTGAAGGTATATGTTACTTAGTTGGCATTTTCAATGCCTCCTCGACTGAGAGTGCCACCGGTGTCAATGCCCTTTACAAGTTTAACAGCTCTTAATTTTTTCCATTTCCTCAGGCACAAATAATGCCCGACTGGCAGCCATGCTGCGGCAGCTGGCCCAATATCACGCCAAAGATCCCAATAATCTCTTCATGGTCCGACTGGCTCAGGTGTGTGGCAAAACAAAAGGAACCCTGTACAAGACTCAAATTAACTTTTGGAAAAGTGTGTGAGTGCGTGTGTGTTTGTGTGTACGTGCACGCCTTGCGTGTGTGTGTTAGAGTAATTATTGACTTTTTGCTGTGTTTGCCTCTGCAGGGTCTGACTCACCTGGGCAAAGGCACACTCACACTCTGTCCCTACCATAGCGACAGGCAGCTGATGAGTCAGGTTGCCGTGGCGGGACTGCTCACTGTGCTCGTCTCCTTCCTCGACGTCAAGAACAGTGAGTTAATTTTCTCCCACTCAGCTGCACACATCCATTATTAGTCAGTAATTTGAAAGTTTTTTTTGAACCGAGAGTCTCCTGTGCTAACATCCCCTCGTGTCTTGTGTGCATTACAGTAATCCTGGGAAAATCTCACTACATTCTCTATGGCCTGGTAGCAGCCATGCAGCCACGTATGTTGGTCACATTCGATGAGGAACTCCGACCGCTGCCTGTGTCTGTTAGAGTTGGACAGGTAAAGCCTGGGATAACTTATTTGAGACAATTAAAGTCTGCAGAGCTTATTGACTCTGTCTTTTCTCCCTAACACAAAGCACCACAGATAAAGTTTCAAACTGTGTTCAGAGAAAGATGAGATTACCTATCCTACTAACCCATGTAATTAATTCCCTCCTGAACAGGTTCTGCTGTCTTTTTTTTTCTCTGAGAGTTGCTGAAAGCAAGAAGAACTTTAACAGCTCTTTTCTTCAGAGAAAATTTTTTTTTTAAGAATAGAAGCGTGGTGGAGAATGGTATGTAATTTAATAGCCAAAAAATGGACATGGTTGTTTAACACAATTTTCTCTGACCTGTCTACAGGCTGTGGATGTTGTGGGCCAGGCAGGTAAGCCTAAGGCCATCACAGGTTTCCAGACTCACACCACGCCAGTGTTGCTGGCTCATGGAGAAAGGGCAGAGCTGGCCACAGAGGAGTACCTGCCCGTCACGCCCATACTGGAGGGCTTTGTCATCCTCCGCAAGAACCCTAACTATGAAACCTAGACTGCACCCGTCCTCACTGGCCTTTTCTCGTGTTTCTAAGGGTAGCCCTCCATGGCTCTTGGCAGTTGTTATAATTAGTTGTTCATTGCATGGCTGGAAAAGGGCTAGACAGGCCTGGCTTTCTTCATCTGTCGTCTGCAGCCCAGCTCTAGCAATCATTAAAAATGGATGGATAGGGTCTGGTTAATTGGACTGGTATGACACAGGGAGGGCATACTGGGACCTCATCCTCTCTACATAAAGATGGTTTCCTCATTGCTCCAATTTTGATCCATCTCTCCCACATGTACTGAACCAGCTGTTTGACTGACCTGAGGCCAGTTTATAAAGTGGGACCTGTTCAACATCAGCAAATGAATGACTAAAATCCTGCAAAATCCTCATCACATGTGTTTCCCCCGCCAACTGTTAAATTCATTTTAATAAAAGCATTTAAAAGTGTGTATTCAGCATCACGATTTTCTTTTTGGTTTTTGTTACAGTACTGTACAAGGTTGAATCAGTAATAAAAACGTCGACCAGTTTGTGGAAATGCTGTGACTGTGTTTTTTTTCTTTTTCTTTCATTAAGAAGCAAAATGTTTTATTTCTCTTGCTAAACCTATTCAATAATAATAATAATAATAATAATAATAATGGATTGCATTTATATAGCGCTTTTCGAGAACCTCAAAGCGCTGTATAATTCCACTATTCATTCACTCTCACATTCACACACTGGTGGAGGCAAGCTACAGTTGTAGCCACAGCTGCCCTGGGGCAGACTGACAGAAGCGAGGCTGCCATATCGCGCCATCGGCCCCTCTGGCCAACACCAGTTCAAGCAGATTATTATTTATAGTATTTATTCCATTTAAATGCCTTTCTTATTGCTATGTGATAATAAAAGAGTAGCCATGATAATAGTTTGAACCAAGTCAAAACGTCAGCCTACTATAGTCACTGAAAAAGCCAATGGATGCCTGTTACTCACAAGAAGAGTAGAGAAAACACTGGTGACTAAAGATTTTGCATTATTGTTCAGAACATGATCACTGGGAAACTTTCACGTGATGGGATTTTGCCGGAATTACTAGGTACCGGCTTCCGGGAAGACTTTCCGTCCGTCCGGCTCCGCGGACTCAAGGAGAGAAAGGTAACGCCACGATCCTCAGCTAAATTCTTTATTGAAACGTTTAATATCTGAGATAAATGTTACGTCTCTGTTCTATGGAGACTCTGGTGGGACGTTCAGACCTACCTTTCACATTTTAGTGGGGTGATTTGGCTGTGTCTTGTGACTTTATTGAGTGCTTTCTGCTGGATGGTGTTCCTGCTGTGTTTTTAGGGATTAGCTAGCTAGCTGGTCGCCAGCATTCCATGCTAACGCGACGTGGGTGTTCTTTCTTCATTTTAGCTTGTCCGGCTAGCAAGCTAGCATTTCGATAGACAGCCAAGTTGCTTACATGCCCGTTTGATTCGGGGACACACATTATGTTATGTGTACTATATCATATAAGAAAAGTGATAGACAGACTGTCGTGTCACAGTTCTGTTGTTTCGCCGGTAAACGTAAATTCTCCTGCTAGCTATTGAACCGTTTGTAGGTTAGCTACAAAGTAGCCTACATAAGATACGTGAGCAGCGAAACCACTTTTGGCTGGTGAAGGCGTGTTTTGCCGAAGTGCCAAGCTCCCGACTGAAAGTATTAGAACTCCTTTACACCTTTTTGACTGCCCGGCTTTACATAAAGAGATCACTGTAATCATTTAATGTATGTATTATAACATGCATACTGAGAGCTTGATACCTGAAACCATGTGATGGTGATTGGTGCCGGGTTGGGCAAGCATGTAAAGCTGATTTAAAGATCTGGATGTATACATGGAGCAAGAGTCTTTTTCTTCATGAACAAAACAAATGCTACAACTCCAATTCCAGGAATGGAGAGAAATTGGACAATGTGTTTTGGAGCCTGAGTGGTTGAGTAGATGGATCACTGTGCTTTTAACTTGTCAACTGCAGTGGGAAATAAGCCACACGAGAATCTGGGATTTCCTCTCGGCATCCCCTGTACTGCACCGGTGTAAGCGTAGGTAGGTTGTCAGAACTGAGCGAGATGTTTGGCTGCAAAGTGAAACTGAGGTGTCTGACTCATTCGGGTTAGTTACAGTATCCATCACTGTCACGACACCACTGGCATCACTGCCGCGCAGTTTATCCTCATATAGCTAAAGCTATAGCAGCTATTGAACCAACGAGCTAATAACCAGGAGCCACCTGCTCAGCTCGACCGGGTTAGTATTTCTCCTCCTTAGATCCGACCTGTGTCACGCTTGTCTTCATTGCTGCCTCCTCTGCACGTTGTTGGACGTCTATGCTTTGTGCCGTACGTGAAATAGATGGTTGTCATATGTGCTGTCGGCTGAGGTGTGGCTGGCGTGAAGCCGGCAGCTGGGCTGTGCGTCGCGCCAGTAGCAGGAGAAACCACGTGGTAGATCGAGGTTGGGCCTAGGAAAGTTAGCAGCATGGCTAACTGCATAACATGCAGCAGCGGGTTTGTATTTGCAGATGTTTAGGGCAGCTTCTATTGTGCGTGAATATGCGTTTACTGTAAATAACACGGGAATAGATGAATTTGCCGTGTGTTTGGCGCACGCGTAAACACTTGACACGCCCCTGTGTCAAAGCAAAAGTGTCTCACAGTTTGGACAGACCGTTGTCTTGACAAGCTTGGTGTAAATGTCTCTGCAGTATCTGTGTCATTCATATGTATACATACACACACACACACATATATATATGGTGGGGGGCAGTCAAACGCTGGTATTGGTGGTATGTTCACATTTAAACCTTTTGATGATCACTTCGTCTACTGCAGCAAACACGAGGCTGATGTTAAGGACTGCAACCATGTGACCTTATCTGGGAGTGTGGGTCCAAAATGGATGCTGTTTCTTATAGATGGCATACAGTCTATATAGCTAATACAGGCAGGTGTTTATTGTCTGTCTTGTCTCTATCAGTGAACATTCATATTTGATATGCAGTGGTTTCAGACAAGCTTTATTTGGAGGAAATGAATAAAACTCACAGCAGACAAACACATGGAGCCAGCTACTCACAGTTTGCCGAACATAAGGATACTGCCGAGCATCCTGTTGTGAAATTTGAAAGCCTGGAGACTGGGCATGTGTGGGTTTTGGCAGAATGTTACCAGAGGAACATGGGGACAGGACCGAGAAGGGGAGGGAGGAGACAGGCTGTGCTGGCGTGATGCTGTGTCACTGCAGCTACGTTCTAATTGTATGTTCATCATTGTCAGAGTGGGATGCCTGCTTGTCACAGACTGTTGATGCTCAAATGGGATGATTATTGGTCAGTGTCAACAGCGGAGTACAGACTGTAAAGTATTGTTTTGTTTGTTTCATCCATACTGTTTAATTCACTCCACTTCAGAAAAAAAAATGTCAGAGGAATTATTAACCAGGCTGAGAAAACAGTGACTTGAATGGAAATTTATAATGTCTAATAAGATAAACTTGAAAAGTATGAGCAGGGTTAGGGCTTCAACAAAAAAAAGGAAGTGTAATAGTAAAAAGAGCGACGAGTAAGATTGAGGTGGTTTGGACATGTGTGCAGGAGGGATAGTGGATATACTGCACAAAGGATGTAGAATACAGAGCTGCCTGGCAGGAGGAAAAGAGGAAGATCTCAAAGGAGGATGGATGTAGTGGAAGAGGACCTGTTGCTGGTCAGTGTGACGCATAGGGTAAGATGGAGGCAGATGATCTGCTGTGGCGACCCTTGAAAGGAGAAGCAGAAACAAGATGATGGTAAAAAGCTGTGAGCTTTCAATGGGGATTGTATAAATCAAGTTGTATTGAGCAGATTTGTGGAAAATGTGGTAATGCAGCTTTTCCTGTGGCTCCTAATCAAAAACGGTATTTAAAAAAAAAAAAACGGATGCAACTTCCTGGTCTGAAATGAAGCCAGTATGGAAGTGGTCTAAATCCACTTCCATACTTTGTGGCCTTTCTAATGGCCAACACAGTGTGACTCCCATGTTTACGAAAGGGTCCATTTGTAGAGAATTGTTTGTGAAAACAGCCCTTTGCTTCCTTGCTCTATGACCTCTTTAAAGGCTTTCCTGTCAGTCACCATTTTATCAAATACAGAATTATGTTAATTTTATAAATTATGATTCTCATTAGAAAAACAGCAGTAGCTTGTAATAAAGCATTAGGCAATGAGTGTGCAGTGTCCTTTGGTTTCCCGGTCAGGGGACCAGCATGGTTGTGGTTTGGTCGTTTGCTGTGGCTGCATCTATCTCAACTCAGTCCTGAGGCTTTTCTAAATATATAAGCCTCTGCTTTGAGTGTTTCTCTTGTAAATGCCCTAACTTTATGTAAGTGCTATTTTAAATCTGTGGACTATCTCTGGGAGAAGCAGCACAGTACAGGAGGAAATCTGACAGAGTTTATTTCCTGTTACCTTTCTGCTTAGGTCAGTGAACTTGAATATTGACCTAATTTCTTCTAAGTGTGTTGGTCCTGTCTATAAATGACAGAACAAAAACACAACTTTGCAAAATAAGCATGTTGTTGTCTTTGCATACTGAATTAAAACTATAGTCGTCGAGCATTAAAGTGATCCACGAAGCCTACCACTGCTGGAGCTTTCTGAACTGCGTTATTACAACAGACTACACAGTCACTCACTGTGACAGGTACAAACGTCAGGCCAATAAAATGTGTACAAAAGTTAAGTTACTAAGGTCATGTGCATTTGCAAATAGGCTTTGTGCAAAAGCCTGAGAGACGAGTGGTTTAGTTTATAGTATTTGCAGGCATGAAAAAGTGACTTGCATTCTTGTATCTTTGATTGTTTTTTCCACCGCTGTCTCCCCCAGGCAGGAAAGTTTGTCTAGTTCTAAGTGCAGATGTGGGTTTTTTTCGGGGTGGGGTGGGGTGGGGGGGGGGGGGGGGGCGGGGTTGGTTTTTTTATAGGTTCAGTAAACAGTTGATTTACAGTAATGTCTCTCTGGGTAAAGGGAGTCTAAATCATGTGTGTTCAAACACAGACAGTGGTTACGCCCTTTATAGGAGACATGACAGCCAACTTCACTAGCAGCAAACTTTGGTTACTGACAGCAGAAGCTTACGTAACCGTTGAAGGAGCATGTTTCCCTGTCAGTCGTGCTGGCTAAATTTCCACAGTGCTGCATGTCAGAGAAGCTCAAATGACTGGCCTGTGTGTTATAAGGGGATGGGGTGGGGTTCAGTGGCGGTGTGGATGACTTTCCTCTGCCCCCCACCCCCACCCAAAAACAAAAAACCCACATTCCTGCAAGAAAGGTCGACCACTGGGATCTTTGCTTGTACAGTAGGCTATTCCCGGGTTTATTTTTGGTGCTTCAGATTTTAATATGTGAACACTAATTTCAGCAATTCATTACTGGATTATATACAATTTTAAGACATGCTGCTGAGCTCACTTGACTGATGTCAGTGGACAGAAAGTGAGTCTGTTATAAACAGTGCAGTTTGTGTTTGCTGCTTGATTGGATCTTCTAAGTATCTACATATCCTTCCCTCTATCACATAACCCTTATCTGAAAGAAAACAAAGATATGAAGTTAAACTGCCGGTGGTAATTCAACATAATTAAAGAATTACATGTGCTGGTAGCAGCTGCTATGCTGTTAAAATCTGAATTTTAATTCATGCTACTGTTGCATACCCAGTGTATGAGACTTTCATGTGTTGTAACAGTTTTGAAGCCACGATTCAAACTGCAATATAGACCATATTTCCCCCATGGAGATCTTATTGCCTACTTAAAATAGGATAGTCTGGTAAAAGCTATAATGTTATATTGTTAAGGAAATGGAGGACCAGAAATGCATCCAAATAATGGAATTTATTTTCTTCATGGTCATCTGATAAAGCTTGTTATTCGTTTTTCATGCAAAACGCAGAGGTATGAAGCGAGCTGTAGATTTGGAGAATGGCTATTTTCCTAGTCGTGTAATCTGTGTCTTTGTGCTTGTTGGTATAGACAGATAATGTCTGAACTGCTGTGAAAAATGTTCCTTGGAGTCTTGGAGTTGGATAATGTGGTTTACGACATTATCTGCAGATGCTCTTTCTGACATGGTGCATGCAGTGATAGTATTAGACATGATGTTGGCAGAGTGTGTCAGGAAACGGGGCCGCTTGCTCACTATGATCTTACCAGACTTTTACCTGGACATTCCTCACAACATCACAGTCTGAAATCAAATAGATCTTATACTAGAGAGATTTTGCCCTCTCACTCACACCTTTGTCTGGGGATGTGCTGAAAAGTTGAGGGCTGCTGCACATGTGTGAAAACGGCTTCAGTGTGATGCAAAATGACTGGAGTAGGTAGCTTTTTAGTCTTAGGCTCTCTTTTAGCCCTGAGATTGTTTACTTAGCATTTGGTTCAAGCCAGCCCAGCTAAGCCTAACAGTCTTTCTATGGATGAGCCTGTGAACTGCCACCTATCTCCCTCCTGCATTCTTTCCTCACTTATATTGCTGCCTTCCTTAAAGCTCTGTAGCTCCACTATGGTGTGAATAGTTCAATCAATGTCAGGGATTTCACCTGCCTGTATAGAAATCCTCTTTGTTGAAATTGATTAGATTTTTGTCCCCTTGCATTTATGTATTGTTATAGTCATAGAAACAGTGGTGATAAATAAAATTTGAATTTGAATTTGGATAACAACTATTTCTGTAGCATGATTTCCTCTTTGAAAAAAAAACAAACATCCGGAATCATCATGACTCAGGCTTTTTATTCTGCTGCCTCAGAGTGTGAGTACTTCTGTATGTGTATCAGTAAAAAGAGCGTGTGTGTGTGTCAGCGACAGTGATAGCGATAATGTAGTGTTTGGGCTATGAATACCAGATGCGTTTATTATTAGTAAAGACTATAAGCTAGGGAGAAATCTTACTATCTTACTATGTATGACATACGGAGATGACCATTTAGTCAGCAGGGTGACTGTTTTGTTTGAGTGTATCATCATGTGGTGATCAGACTAAATGGAGAGCACATTTCAGAGACTGAGCAGTTGGAACAATAGACAATGGCAATCTGTTGTTGTACACAGAATTGTTCTGGTAGGTGTGAGCTGATTCATGCTCCCTGAATTTTAAAACAGTTCAACTTTGGTTAGCAGTATTGATCTAATACAGTAGATAGGTGTCAGTGCTGATAGTGATAGTGGCGTCACTAAATGACCACTGTACAAATCTGCAAAAGTGTTTCTTTGTCATTAATATAAACTTATTCATTTGAAGAGTTTCTCCACTTATTTAGGATGCACCCAATCAATAATCCCCCCCCTTTGTTTTTCCTTCACAAATATTCTGCTGCTTTATCAGTATTGGGGATTCAGACAACTCACAAATACGTTTTGGGTTTTGTTTTTTGTTTTTTTGGTCCACAAAACAAACCTCACAGCTGGAAGCCCAATAGGGCTGTTGGGAGTCCATAGCGACAGGTTAGACGACTGCCGCTGGGGGGCGGGGGTGGGAAATTAGCATATTTTAACAGGGAACAGCACACGCCATTGGTTGAATTCTTCATGCTTACTACGTAAAGACTGCTGTTGTTGATAGCAGACAGTCTGGCAGTTTATTTCTCACTCCTAGCATGTTATCTTAAACATATGCAGTGTCTAAGGTACTTACTACACGGATGTCCGCGGAACTGTTCAAGGTAAAACTGTAGTGGGTCATTGCATTTACCTGTGTTTTTAATTGTTGTAACTGTCAAGCTTATCATTATATGCGTATTTAATGCTAATACTAAAGAGGAGCTAGCTAAAACGATATATTAGCGTACTTAGCGGTTGTTCAGTGGGGTTAATTTATCTTGCAACACAATGAGGTATAACACTTCAGGTTTAATGTAAACGAGTGCTCAAATTCAATTTATTGGCTATTGTTTTTCAATTATTATTTTTAATTTTACAGTCAAGTTTTACATAGCACTATGATTGAAATGTAACATGTTTCAAGTCAGAAAGCTATTGAACTATTTTCACATTCAGAAAACGTGTGCTATTAAACAGAAAGTGCATGGAGGACAATGTTAGCTGGCTAGCTTTTAAAGTTAAAAACGGCTTCAGTGCTTTGTTAGCTTTATGTTTCTTTGTCTTTATCTTTGAGTATATCAGCCTTTGTACTTAAACCAAAACAAGAGATGTTTCATTGCAAATGTGCTGGTGGTGATAAATACTTTATAATTCAGTGTGGAATTGGATATTGTAGACTTTATATATTTTTCCAGCCTGTTTGTAATGCAGCTGTTTAAAAAGTAGTGGCTGTAAAGTTTAAAATGTGATTCAAGCTGATCATTGTAAACAAGGTTTTTCTTTCTCTTTGACTTTTAGGGGAAAAAAATACCCAGCGTAACGACACTTGGACCTTAAAGGATTTATAAATGTAAGTCTAGTGAAGGCTCTCACTTTTTTATGTAAGACTTCAGGTAAACTGCAACTGCTATCCACTTTAATACACTATGTAATCCACAGTGTTACCATTGTGACCTTTGAAATGGCAGGTAATATAATTACCAAAGACCAGTTTGACCCTTTGGTCATTTCTTTTTTCAGACTTGTACACAGGTCCACATCTGCCTCCCCATGCAGAGCTCCATGAAATGAATAAAGCACCACAGCCTATAACGGGACCCCCATCCACTCCCCACCCTGCCCCTTCCCCCGGCCTTTCACAGGTAAGATGCCACGCTACTTAACTCTGCATATTGGCTCTACAAGGGTGTGGTTTTCTTTCTCACTGTGTATTCTCAAAGAGACAGGGCAGTCGTTCAAGTGCTTTGTGAAGATAATGAAAAGTAGATCACTCAACAATAGAGGTTCTCTGATAGAGGACAGCTGCAGCAGACGCAAGTCTTGTGTTTTTTGACAATACTGTGGAAAGTCCCACAGCAGTTGATGTCCTCCATAGTAATTAACTGGAACGATGTCTATGACTGTCTTTTTCAGATCATGCTAACCTCTAACATGGCTTAAACTTGAATATTATAAATGGGCTCCAGTTGGAGTCGAGCCACAGATTCATAAACACACTATGAGCTTATTATTATTATCTTGCCATCATATTGTCAGGGGCCAGAATAGCCTGCGGCATCTTTGTAACTATCCAGCTAAACACTGTTATTTTTAATTGTGATTTTATTTATTTTGGTGTTTGTGTGTTTTTTACTTTGTCTCAAAAATAGCTATAAAGTACTTACTTGCCAGTTGTCTACACCCCATAAACATAAATCGGAAAAGATGTCTGTAATATAAACAGTAAAGCCTTTACACGGTTGTGGGACTCTACGGCCTCACCTTTTTGGCTCTCTTAAAGCTCTTTTGCTGTTGTTCTCACTTCCTGTCTTCTGCAGGCCTCATTCCCCCCTGGGCAGCCCCCGTCTGTAGTGTTTGCCACCCAACCTCCACAAATGAACCCAACACCACAACCCCGACAGGTAGGCCTGCTCACTCCTCAGAAACGACTGTTCTATCAGGGAACATATTATCTAGTCAGAAGCATGACAATTTACAAATTGGATTCATTGCTTTCCACACAAGTTCATTTTTGTGGTGCAATGCAAATATTTTTGTTTATTTCTAACTTGCATCTGATCAGTCCAGACAAACCACGCAGGGTAAAAATGCTATTGTGCAGTTTTGCAAAACTTCTACTCACTGGCACTATCCTAAACGTATAGGGTTCTTAGAATTAGGGCTGAACGATTATGGAAAATAATCTAATTGCGATTTTTTGCCCCAATATTGCGATTGCGATGCGATATGCGATTATTTTTTAAGGTCTTTGTCTTCTGTATTATTAAACAAAGACAAGCAATACATCATATAGTATGGCCAATA
The DNA here is from genome assembly GCF_057382185.1 of Mchenga conophoros. NCBI lineage: Eukaryota > Metazoa > Chordata > Actinopteri > Cichliformes > Cichlidae > Mchenga > Mchenga conophoros. The sequence goes on along the minus strand of NC_140539.1, from coordinate 7,759,744 downwards.
CTATATTACATTAATTTTAAACTGTTCTTTCCTGGAAGACAGACCTCTGTTATGATGACATGAGGTGATGCATGAATTGATGACTGACATTTTTATTTAACTTCTTCAATCACAACAGTATATTTGAACATACACAATAGTTTATTTTTAGCTTACAAACATCTGAGCATAAAGTGCTGACAAGGAACCCTGGTGTAAACATTAAAATGAAAGTCAGTACAATGTGCAGATTGCAGAAATATACATAAACAAAATCAGTGGCTTTACCACACTCAGTTTTTCGACATCTGTGAACTACTAGACAGTCATTAAATTAAAAAATAATATTAAATAAATAAAACTAATAAATAAAAAATACACACATCTTACTGATCTCTGCAGTCAGTAACATTACACATAAAGTGCAAACATAATAGCAATTGTATAAACACACACACAAACACGCCTTTAAAATTTAAAGGCGTGAAATTGGACGGTCTAGCCTTCTGATCTGCGTCACCGCTGTCTCGGTGGAGTTTAATAAACTCGGCCGTCTGCTTCTTGCTATCTAAAATATAACCAGACACTGGCGTAAATTCTCAACTGTCTCATACTTCTGTTTAATAAGTTTTCTGTTTGACGTTTAGTCAGCTGTGTGAAAACCAAGGAGGAACCCACCGGGGGATTAATAAAGTTTTATTTTATCTAATCTAATAACTTTAATCTCAGCCAAACCGATTTACTCACGAACAAACAAAACACTGAAAAAAGCCCAACAATAACATTTTTAGGTTGTCTAAGTGACTTATATATTACGTTTAACCCGAGCAGCGAAACTCCGCGGTGATCTGAAAATGATGTGCCGGGAGTTGTGCCGTTCTCGGCCGCATCAGTAACCCTCGAGCTCCCGGCTAGCTGTCGAGCTGGTGGGTAGCAGACGCCTCTGAAAACGTCGAAGCACTTTTGCAAATATGGGATATCTTGATAAACCGAGCAGATATTTGATGTTTACACAACTACTTTCTCGCCTGAAAATATGTTAAAAGTTTATTTTGTGACCCAGAAAGATTAGTATGAGTAATTTTAAAACTTAGTAGCGGCCGCCATTGTTGGAAACTGGAGTTTGGCTGGGCCGCGCTATGAATTCTGGGATATGGTAGTAATTTGGACAGCCTTCGGCACATCGCTGTGACGTAATCGGTCTACAAATGCGGCCTCAGGAGGATGCAGCCCATGAATTTGGACATGTCCAGAGTATAATCGCAGCCTTTGCGGTTAGAAAATTGCACTTGATCATGTCGCGATATTATCGCAAATGCGATATATCGTTCAGCCCTACTTAGAATGCCTGCATGTCTGTTTGCAAACTTTCCTCCAGCTCTGTGAAATGTAAACAGTCACTGTGGTCTTCATTACATGTCTTATGAAGTATTGGAGCTTAATCTACATGATCTAAATTCTTTTGTTTCTTACTGCCCCTGATTGATTTGAGTAAATGCAATCAGCTTAAAGGCAGCTTGATTTATACATTAATATCAGATCTATAATATTTTGTATGTAGCCTTGTAAAAAAAATTAAATAATTAAAAAAATATATAGGGCAAGCTAAGAAAAGCACATGCTATGACAGCCATTTTCATATGATGAGCGCCAGTTGGAAACGTACAGAACTGAAATAACCTGTTAGTGGGGAGTGAAGCATGGAGTTTGAGCTTTTGTCTATAATCTCTGTCCTGTCTGCCTCTCCTCCTCTAGTTTGCCCCCGGGCCCCGGCCTATACATCAACAGGTACTAACAGCACAGCTGACTAACTTGAGGGTGGGAGGGGAATTTCACCCATTTTAATGCATGTGAGAAGGCCAAGATTTCAGGAATAAAATGACCACAAACTGGTGGTTCCTGATTCAGAGACTACATGATAATATTTTTAACATTTTATGTTTATTTTACGTTTATGTAATTAACATTGCCCAATAATGCAAAATTAACTTGATGATAACTGAAGTTAATGTTTTAAGTAAATATTGAATTTACTGTGACAAAAGTTAAATTGCATTTGGGTTATGCTTTATAATAAAATGCATAAATGTTGCACCAACATTTCAGAAATGCAGCTAGGCCTGATTCACTGGGATTCACTGTTGTGCCTTTTATCTGCATGCTGCTTGTTAATTCACTGCTTAGCTAAGATCGGGTGGTTTCTGGGCGCTTTCCTCCAACTGATTTTCGTGCCTTCTTTTTCTCACTCTTTCTCTTGCCACCTTCTTCTTGCTTCTATTGAATGTGTGTCTATGTGTGATCTGTGCTTGTGCTGCTGAAGGGAAGCTTCAGATCGCTACAGGTAACTCAGGTTTTCTCTTTCCTCACAGTTTTTCCCTCCACTTTTCCCTTCTTTCACCCTCTGGAGGAGTGCATATGTGTGAGCCTAATATTTGGCAGTGTTGTGCTTTGTTGGCTTGGTGTCATTTTTCTAGCTACAGCAGTTAGCTCCCAGGCCATCAGCAGAATGTCAATGAGGAGGCTCTGAATGAACCAGCATTAGCTGCTTTATCTCTGCTGGCAGACAGGGCCAATATGTTTCCAGTTGGAGTCGAGCCACAGATTCATAAACACACTGTGAGCTTATTATTAGGCTGAACAAGCTAGTTTCCCTGGGTCCAAGAGATAAAATAATGCAAAGGGCATTTATTCATGTCAGAGGTTTCAGAGAGGTAGCAAATGGTCCTGTTTTGTTTTTCTTTCTTCTCTGTGGTCCATCACACCATATTTTTTCTTGTCTTTTTCACAACCCACACTTGCTTCACCTTTGCTTTTCTACTATCTTCTTAGCCCTACTACCCCAACAGGCCCAACCTGCCTCCCAGCAGTGGGCCAAGAGGTGTCCCACCCAGCAGTGCTCCTCGGTCTGTGACCCCCACCCATGTCTACCAGGCAGGCCCTGGCTCCCAAATGATGATGATCCCCCAGCAACAGTTGCCCTTTCCCAGTTCGCCACAGGGACCTGCCTACATCATACAGTCACAGGTAGGGGGCACAACGTGTGTGTGTGTGTGTGTGTGTGTGTGTGTGTGTGTGTGTGTGTGTGTGTGTGTGTGTGTGTGTGTGTGTGTGTGTGTGTGTGTGTTTCTGCTAGAGGTTTTCATTGTATTGTAGGGTCTATATCTTACAATATAAAGCTCATTGAGGCAACTGTTGTGATTTGGTGGTGCTATAAAAATAAGATTGAATTAAATTGAAAATATAGGTTTGTTAGCTCTATTAAAAATGCATTAATTTTTTTATTAGATACATTTTGTAAACCCTGCATCCACAAAATCAGGCTTAGTGACTCAAACTGCTCAAAGTGGTTAATGGTGCAGAGGCATTTGTAATTTTGTTGCAGAAATTACCAGGATTTCTACTTTGATTACTCAGAAAATGTGGTCTGGTCTTCTTATCCAAATGTGTGAAAATGTGCTGGTGTCTGGAGATACCCATTTGCAGCTACTTGGGTTGTAGAGGTGCTTCTCATTTATAAATAAAGACAGTTTGGTTTCTGTCTGTTTGCACATCTTAAGGACAAAAAAATGTCATTATTCAATTATATTCAGACACAAGAACACTTCTGAGGCAAACTGTCTCCTGCCGTACTACATTTCAAAGATGGCAGCCTTGTATAATGCACTAACCTCTTTTGAGTACCAATATGTCAAAGTCCTGAGAAAAGCACCTGAGTGTATTGATTTCACCTTATTTCATAGCCAGTATGTATGTAGTATTTTCTCCTCAACATACCACCAGAGTTTTGAAGCTGTGTGTCACATAGTTTAATCCAGCCACATAGTAACACACATACTTCCAAAATGCGAACGGTGTCCCATTTCACAAAAATAGAAAGCAAGTGCACAAATGCAAAAAATAGAAAGAAAAAGGAACAGGAAAATGTAGCAACATTACAGCGGTAATGGATTGCTTATTTGGAGAAGTAACAAAAAAGCAGATTACTTTTTTCATTACATTAGTTTTGCAATTCAGATCCCTCCCAACTGTAAAGCATCATGGAGGGATCCTTATGCAGCAGATGGCCGCCCCTCCCTGAGCCTGGTTCTGCCGGAGGTTTCTTCCTGTTAAAAGGGAGTTTTTCCTTCCCACTGTCGCCAAAGTGCTTGCTCATAGGGGGTCATATGATTGCTGGGTTTTTCTCTGTATCTATGAAGCGCCTTGAGGCGACTTTTGTTGTGATTTGGCGCTATATAAATAAAATTGAATTGAATTGAATTATGGTTTGAGGCTGCTTGTAGTCACTGAGGGAACAACAAACCAAAGACTGAAGGCAGAATTCTTTATAGTTTTTATAATATTCAAGTTTTAGCCCATGTTAGAGGTTGGCACGAAATCCTTGTAATTCCAAAGTGTTCACATTTTTTTTGCTTCTACAACTTTAATGATCTATATCTGTATCTAATGATGTTTTGTTTTGTTTTTCTCCATTTATCTTCTCTTCTATCTTCCACCCGCTCTCTGGTTTGCCCCCTCAGTACCGGTCACCAACCTACGTTCCCACACCTCAGCAGTTTCCAGTCCCAACGGGCACCCCAGGCTATTACCCAGGCACAAGCCCTGCAGAATATGGTACTTACGGTAAGAGGTTTTACTTGGAGTCTCATCTGTGCCACTCACCTAGTAACAAGCACCATTCTTACACTTGGCAAACTAAATCAGTTGGAGAGAAAAACAATTATGAAGATCGATGGTACACTTTGTAATGAAACGCAAGGACAAGTTGCAACAAAATTTAAATAGGAAGGGTGAGAGGAGAGGAAAATGTTAAGTGAAAAAAACACCACCCAAAATAATAAATTTCATTTATACGTGCCTTTCAACATACTCAAGGAGCCCTTAGAAGCAATTAAACAAAAGTATATCTTAAGTATAGATAAAATAACGGTAGGAAAACACCATATAGTAGAAAGTCAATACGTCTTAAACTAAAATCAAACGGAATAGAGAAGCTTCAAAAGATGTGTTTAAAGACTGACTTTAAAGATGGTAAGACTGTCAGAGTAGTGACTGTGCCGTGGGCAAGACTTCGAAAGACGCGGGGCTACTTGGCTGAAACAAACAGCTGTTATAGTAAGAGCAGCATAGGAGGAGCATCTCAGTATGGGAAGGAGTGGCAATGTGAAGAAGTTGGAGAGAGATGAGAGTGCAAGATTATCAAGAGACTTGAAAGTAAGAAGCAGAATCTTAAAAATTAATGCAACATTTTACAGGAAGCCAGTGAGCTGTGTAACATGTCATTAAATCCTCAGTAGTTGCTCACATCTTGCACAGTGATCAGCCTTTAGCTGAAGTCTTCTTTGTTTTGTTTTGTTTTTGTTTTTTTTGAGGAATCCTGACTTGTTACTCTTTCAGTGTTTGTCTTCATGTAAGTGTTTACAAGAAAATAACCGTCTTCCCTTAATAAACTACACGCTTCTGAGATTTCTAATAATTACATTCATCTTGTCCCCTGCCACCCACTCATTATTTATGCATCTCTTTGTGCGAGACACTTCTGGCTAACATGAAATGAGAATGAACAGGAGTGGAGTATAAGGTGTTATAAAAAGCAGTGACAATTTTACAGACCGTGGGAGAGAGAATAATCAGGAAAGATGACCTTCTCTCAGCCAGCATGGACCATATGACCTTAATGAATAGCAGTTACAACTCGCACTGTGTTCCTATTGATGGGTGTGGCTGCATTCCCCAAAAAGTTTAAAGTTGCTGACTATTCATGTCAAAGTGGTTATGTACAAATGGGCCCACAACAGCATCCTTAGAAATCTGCACTTAGCAATAGAGGTAAAATTTATGTATATCACAGTATAAAAGCCTTCAATGATTATATTTAATACACACAAAAGTGTCTTCATTTTACATTTACTCATAGTCCTTTTGTTCCACATCAACTGAGTATAGCTGCAACGGACACATTTATTGCTGATCATCCGTGCTGTGCCTCCATCTAGTGGTAACTGTGTGTCATTGGACCATAAAACCTAGTGATGCCCTGAAACAAACTTGCTGACCTCCTCCTACCAGGCATTTGAACTATGTGTTGTCTTTGTTGAACTGAATGCAGAGGCCTCAATGCAGACCTGTAAAAACACAATCCTTCCTATGAGACTGCTCATAGGAAGGATTCCACTATTTGCTCTTGAATGTGGAGTATGTGTATGTTGGGTTGTGCATGGGACAGTTAAACTGTATAGGGCTGAAGGTCTGGTGGACTTGTGCATTAATTTATGGGAAATTCACATGTTTGGCATATATAAATTTATATTTTCAGATATTTTGCAGTTCCTTTCTGAACAGCAGTCTGTGTGCGTTTGACTGAAGGCATATTTATACCCACCACTGTAACCCTCACAAAACAAACAAACACACTCTGAAAATGGTGTTACAAATGCTATTGCGAGCTACTCTTTGATGTCATTTTGGCCAGTCGTGGACCTGTTCACTTTTGTAGCCTGGCACACTGTGTTGGAATGTATAATCATATTGTTTTTTCCCCCTGATATCATAACAAGGGCTCAGATCATTCCAAATTACACAGAAGAAGATGTTGTAAAGGCATGAAAAGCAGAGACTTTCTGGAGAAACTTTTGGTAACACACACTCTGCAAGTGTGGCGCACCCTTGGCATTAGGGATGGGTATCGAAACCCGGTTCTTGTTGAGAACCTGTTCCCACTGTTTCAATTCCTTGGAATTGTTTGGCATTTTTGCAAACGATTCCCTTATCGATTCCAGTCGCCCCGAATGACGTCACCACGTTGCGGAGCGTCATTTACCTGGCAGGAAACACGGCGCCTAAGCGGCTCAAACGCTCAAAAGTTTGGTCATACTTTACGAGAACAGATGACAACAGGGCAACTTGCAATACTTGCAAAGTAGATATTTCATTTAAGGGAGGAAACACTACGAATATGCAAAAGCATTTGCTCACAAAACACGTGATAACCTTAAATGAATGTCGTGTTTTTTAATTCCGCTCCGGACTCGTGAATCTCAACCCAGCAGCAGCGGTAACGTTTGCACGTCCTCTCCCGTTAATATGGCAGGTAAATAATCAACTAATAGTGCATATTATGTTAGCGCGATCTGCCTTATTACAAAATCTGCCATTACTGTGCATTTAGGTGACCATGATGAGAGAGACATCGTTAAACAGAATCGAAAATGGAATCAGAATCGTGAAAATCTTATCAATACCCATCCCTACTTGGCATCACTATAAATTATGGCGGGACAGTGGTCTTGTCACATTTGGTGTGTGATACAACCAGTACGGTGACCGTAAACAGGCCATTACATTCATGTCTTTGCTTATAAGAGAAGTCAGTGTGGAAAATGTGCCAGTGTTATTTATTCTGTGTGAGTTTTGCTACTGTTAACATGCATTTTCAGGATAAGATCTTTTTAGTATGAGTGGCCTTAAATGGTTAGATTTGTTTTATGGACAGTTTGTACACATTGGCCTAACAAGCAAACAATCCCTTGATCGGTTCTGGTAGTAGGCACACATACCTTTGGGGTTTTGTCCCCCTTTTGATTAAAGGAGCAATCCAAAGTAACTTTACTGGTCATGAGAAAAATTTAATCAGGAGAATACACTAATCTCAAACTTCAGATTACAGACAAGAGAATGAATTCTAGTGTCCGTTCAGGATTTGACATGTCGATGTAGTCTTGAATGATATCAGCAAGTTCAAACATATTCTTATAGTTTAACTGTATTCCTACACCTCCCTGTGTCAGTGGTAGCACAGGGTGGTGTAGCAGGTTTTTGTATTGCCTGACAACAAGAAAACGGAGTCAAAACTTCCTGGCCGACCAGAGGCTTTCTGTGTGAGGCTTCCATGTTCTCCAAGATTTCAAGACTCTTTATTTGTCGCGTGCATGGTTATACAGGTATAACATGCAGTGAAATGTGACCTGATACGCTCCTCAACTGTGCAAAAAAAAAAAGACAGACAGACCTTTATATACAGTGAATGAGTATATACAAGGTTTACACATGGGTTTTCTTCAGGTTCTCTGGCTTCCTCTTGGCTATTTAGGAATTCTGAAGATACTATAGGTGGGGATGTTAACATGTTAGCATAATTGTGTTTTGTGTTTGCCCTGTGGACTTGTAACCTCTTCAGAACCTCCCTAATCACACACATCAAAGGCCTATACCAGCGGTCCCCAACCCCCGGTACCAAATGACCGGTCCGTGAGTCATTTGGTACCAGGCCGCGAGAGTTGAGGCTCAGGTGTGAAATGTATGGTTTTCAGGGTTTTTATCGGTTTTCAGCGTTATTTTGTTATCGTTTTTATCGTTAACTCTGTTTTCCTGGGTCTTTTCACGTGTGTTATGAATAAATCTTCTTTTTTTCGGTACCGGTACTAGTTTTATTTTGTTGTATTTATCCGCGACACCTTAAAGGCCGGTCCGTGAAAATATTGTTGGGCACAAACCGGTCCGTGGTGCAAAAAAGGTTGGAGACCGCTGGCATATACAGCTTCTATAGCAGCTCTTCTATAGGAGTTTGAACAGGATCATTTTCGTTTGCCCAAACAGTCTGACAATGCTTTACTAGATTGTAAACTTCTGTGGAGTTTTAGTGATGAGTGAATCTTTACAATACTTAAATGTGTGGTCTGAATACTGAACCCTCCCACGTCTTGTACAAACCCAGATAGTTTGACCCTAACAGAAACACTTCCCATTCTGTACTGTTGACTGAGATGGCACATAAAAGTGCATTTAAGTGTCAGTCTGCACCACAGCAGGGCTACAGCTCATAGGAATGAGCTGTGTGGCTGTTGAGCCTGCTGATTTCATGTTTATTATGAATTCAGCAGGCATAATTATTTATTATGAATAAATAATCTCCTGCGTGTCTGTTGCATCAGTCATTCTGACAGTCCCTTGGCATGTCGTGAAATCAGATGGCACATGACATAAAATAACTGTCTAGTGACTGTAAGACATGGCTCTTTAAACCTGGTTGCTGAGGACCTTGACTTCACTGCTGCTTGCTTCATGAAGATGTCTTGAGCCAAGAAATGGATTCATGTGTGGAAGTAATGCTTTTTTTTTTTTTTTTTTTTTTTTTAAATAATTTTTGCCCTCTTAAGCTCTATGCTCATCATAGTTATAATCCCAGAATATAATTTTGCCTCCTTGCAGCCATCTATGTGGTGGAGTGTTTCTTAAAACACACATACATAGAAACAGCCCTACACACACACACACACACACACACACACACACACACACACACACACACACACACACACACACACACACACACACACACACACACACACACACCAAATCCGTTTGACTCTTATGTGTTAACCAAAGATCAGATAACATGCCTGTGGTGGAGAGATAGAGGAGTCTTCAGGGAAGTCAGAGCCACTTGGAATGGCACAGTTTAGTTTGTCTGCCACTATACTCAAGAGGAGGGAGGGAGGTGGGGAGGAATCAGCAAGGTCAGAGGGAGGAGCAAAATGGAGACACGCTGGAAGAGGGAGGGCTGAGGACTAAAAGAAGTCATTCTGAGAGGGCACCTGTAGAGAGGACAGGGAAGAAAGTTAGAGAGGGGGTTTAAAGAGAAAACCCCCTCTAAATTGTATTTCTGTACAGTCTTTACATTCTGCAGCAGTTCAACATGGGCAACCTTGGTTCTCGAGAGCAGGAGGACTCTGAGGGTAGGTGTTGTCTAGACGGTGTCTCTTTGCAGCCCCCCATCCCCCTCTTATGCTAAACTTTTGTGCTTTGAGTCATATCTCAGGTTTCTTATTTACAGTATTGGGATACTGTCCAAGTCTCATTCCGCCTTCTGGCTTTCTGCTTTTATGAACCTTCTCCCTCTCTCTGTCCTTCTCTCGCTCACTTTCTTCCCTCCCTTTCCATGTCGCACGCAGTCTTCCCCCAGCCGGTGTGGGTTTTTGACTATATTTAGGCTGTGCTGCTTCTGGGCAACAATGCAGACTCAGTAATGTGAGTTAGACTGTAATGCATGCAGCAGGGGAGAGAAGCAGAGCAGGAGCTAGCTACTCCCAACCTGAATAAGAGGCCTCTTCAGTTTAGAGTTGGGGGGGGGTTTCTTCTTGTTTTTTTTAGTCTAATTCTTGTAAAAGTGGGCTACACCTGATTTTGAACTGTAGCTGAGGCCAGTTACACGGCCAGGTAATGTCACTGAGTGGTTTTGTCTTGTTGACATTATTGACCAGGTATGCGAAAAGCGTTTGCTTGCTCTTTAGGAGGGTGTCACACTGGCAGCAGCTTTCTTGGCAAGTTTGTGAATGTGATAAGTATTTAATTCCTTATGAGATCACCAATGCAGAGCTGACACAGCAGACTGCTGTGTCATGGTCTGAAAATCTACTTGGCGTTCTTCTTGGTACCATGTTTGCTTAACTGTTGCATTTGGTGAAATGCTGATTTTAGGCAGTTGTTTCTATTCCAGCAAATTTCTACTGAAAGAACTTAATTGAATTATTTATTCCAAGGAAAATAAGTAATTAAAATCACCTGATACTTGACGATAATAAAGTCATAAAATAAGGAGCTGCAAGAGTTTAAGACATCTGCCCTTTTTTAAGTGCTGAAATATAATATTTCACCCTAATATTACATTACATGAATAAGTCATTTATCATGTTTTTGAGTTGTTAGAATTTTTAATTTTCCTTAATTCGTTTTATACAAAATCATTTTTCTGCTATTGGGGAAAATGGATTTGTTGAAAATTAGTTGAAAACTGTAATTGTTGTTATGGCATCCTTGCAAAAAATAGGTGTAATTTTGGTCATTTTCCATTACGATCGACTACCACCTAATGTGCATGGCGTTGCTATACCAGTGTAGCTTGTGACATCATTTGTATGCTACACGGATACCACACCAATGGAGACACCGAGGCGATGGTGTTCCTGCTGCTTGGTGTATGTCTTTTTTTGACAGACTCTCAGACCACAGTGGTTTTTTTGTGTAGCCGTTTCCATCATTGCTGGGTTTGAAAAATGATGGTTTTGATTTTTGTGAAGGAGACGTTCTCATCACACATCGTGTGACACCACTAACTAGCTAATCAGTGGCATGCAGTCTGACATCACATTTTTTAGATCACGTCAGATCACTTAGAACCCCGGCCGAGTAGGTACTAAAAAAAGTACCTGGTACCAGGTACTACCACCTAATTGGTGTTTCAGAAATCCCCAAAAAAGTCAAGGCAAGGCGAGCAAGGAGGTACTAGGGGAAAAGGGCTACAAGTTCAGTTAAATTGGTCAACACAATCAGCCTGAGGAAGCTTTAAAACATTCATGTTTAAACATTCATAGTTAAACTGAAGTGAGCAAACTCACTCTTGACACTAATTGAAATGAATCTGAAATGAAAGCAAAAATTAAAACTCTCTTAAAATATACAAAAAAGTATCTGGTAACCAGAAGCAAGGTATTTATTTAAGTGGTATGTGTTTTAAGTTGATGTGTTTATGTTAAGTCAATATGACTTGGTTTACATTCTTCTGTCTGTGATTCACAGCAGGGGCCTACTACCCTGCACAGCCACAGTTCACCCCCTCGGTCCAGGCAGGACCTGTGATTATGAATCCTGCACCTCAACAACCACAGCCACCCCCTCAGCCTGCCCAGCACATCCCTACCAAACGGGAACGCAAACAGGTACAGTCAGCATTCCTAATTCAAAAATGTGCCACACTTCAAACTCTCTGTGCTGCTTTGAGATGCATGTGATACAGGATATGTGTTTTACCTGCTTATGACTTGTGTGTATCCTCAATTACATTTGCTTTTATGCAAAATCACCACGTCTCTCTAGACAGACTTAACATAATCTTAAATAACCATATGTTATTAGCAAAAAACAATCCTTGGAAGTTATCAAAGAGGAGACACTATATAAAAAAGTGAACACAGCACTCAAACAATCCTAACAAGAAAATTATGAATGATTTCTGAAATGCTGAAGAGGGAGGTGGTCACACCCTGACGATCTTGTTGCAGCTGGTAACATGTTCACAGTATAGACATTCATGACCGTCTGATTTATGTTATCATCATACTAAAAACTACATATTACTTTAAAAAAAAAACAGCCACAACTTTATAAAAAAGTTGTGGCTGTTATAAAAATAGATATTAACTGTAGATATTATGCTCAGTTACGGACACGGACGAGTGTCTGCGCAGTCAAAAAAACAAGCAGGTACTTAGACGTCTACTCAGACCCTCACACATGCGATGATATCATTTAAATCACTGGGACCCGAACAGACCCATGTATAATCCCTGCTTTAAAGACATGGGAACTTAACCATGTGCTAAAGTTATTGAAAGCTTCATATTCATCATTACCAATGAAGGTCCTTGATAATGAAGGTGGTGTCTTGCAACTGGATTTGAGATGAGTAAAAAATGTTGTTGCCCTTTTGATTTCATGATATTATATTATTATATTAGAAGTATTGGTCAGCTAAAGTGTATTATTGCAGCTTTTGCACGATTTATAGATGGATAATTTATGGTCACTGGAGACATATTGTAGCATTATGAGCAAGTATGTGTGTCATTGTAATCCAGTTTCAACACAATGCAATGGGATACAGAAACATCCTTGTTGTTTCTTATGATTAAGGCTTGAATTGGGACACTGAATTCAATTTACTGATTGAAAAAGATATTAATAAACTTGTCTTCAACTTCTTATTTTGCATAGCTGAGCTGCTGTACAATGTATTCCCTGATTTAACAGAATGTCTAGTGTTCCCCCTGTGCTCTAATATGGCCCTCGCCTGGTATGTGGTAGGTCTCTGTGAACTCAAGCCCCTCTAGTGTCACCATCCTTTTACATCTGAGACATCTGCAGTAATGCTTACATATGACTGAACAGTGTAACCTGCTGCTTTTCTCAGTCTGAAAAGTGAGTGATCCACTGTACGTGATCTATGAGACACACAAAATGTGAAGCTCTGGTTGCAAGATGATAAATGTCATTGGTGATATCACACAAAATATCTGCTTGTAATTACATTACATTGTGCTTTGGCTGTTAATATAAAGAGGTGGGGTTTGTGTGTGTGCGCATGTGCACACTACAAGACTTGCATTCCTTGAGTTTCGGGAGTGATGTGCTTTAAAGGAGCACCAAGAGATTTGGTGTCTTGTACAGGGCACATTGACAGAAATTAGGTTCTACTGTGAATGGATAAAGGCAGCTTCACACAGAGGTAGTGGTGTGTGTGTGTGTATGTGTCTGGGTTTGTAGCTTTTTAAAGTGTTTGTTGCTAGTGGTGTCTCCATCCAAAAATCGGATACCAGCTGACTTGCAAGAACTAAATGCCTTTTTTTTTCTCTACTCCCCTGTTTGTGTGCTCTCACTATCACCCCACGTCAAAGAGTGTTCAGCGGGGTGGGGGGTGGAGGACATGTCAGCACATAGCTCAGCTCCACGTGGCCACCAGTCTCCTCCCCCGTTTGAGCCGGAAGGGCTAAACAGTCAGCCTTCCTCTGCTGCTGTGGCACCCCACCCCCCCTTCCTGCTCCAATTCTACATTTTCTTTTCTGCTCTCAAAAGTCAGAAAAAAGTCCAACTTGAACAGAGTGTGCAGGATGACTGAACAGCGAGGGAGAGAGATTGAGGAAACGGGGAGTTTCTTATGGTAACCCTTGTTCATTTGACAACTTTTTGTTCCTGGAAACCCTCCCATTCTCCCTGCCATTGCCCCTCCTTCACACTCTGGCCCCTTTAACTGTTTGTTAGTTTCTGTGGGCGGGGGTTTGCACATTCCAAAGCGTTACAAGGCCAGTTGCTTTATCCTTTTTTTCCCTCTTCTGTTTAGCATATGAGAAACGGTCAAGTCGTGAGCCAGCGTACTGAGAGTCAGGCCCAGCCCTGCTCTGTCTTCCGTATAGCTCTTCTGTCTCGTGCTGGATTTCTATTGTGGGAGCTAAGTTGAGAAGGAGCTACTTGTTATCCACCCACTGTCCTGGTTTTTTTTTTTTTTTTTTTGGTGGGGGTTTAAAGTCCAGCCCTAAGCCAGCCAGATCTGTTACTCCAGCCCTCGGATGATAGAGGCCCACTGGGGTTTGTAGCACTCTGGGAGAGGAGTTGCAAGCAGGCTGAATCAGGTAAAGGTCAGCATGGTTGAGCTAATACTATCAAAAGTAGGTCAGAGTGCAAAAGTGTTACAAACGGTTTAATCCTTTTCTAGGAATGGCCTGTGTCACTGAAGTTAGCAGCATTTGGACTCCTGAATTCATTGTTACTTTGTGTGACTGAGAAAACACGTGTTTGTAACATATAAGAAGAGTGCAGTGTGTACACAGGAATGCATTCTGTTGTCACATCTGATTGTGTTTTGCCTTCATGTGAGCAGGCTTTTTCAACAACAACGGCTTAAAGCAGCAGTGGAATTTTGTTTCGCTGTTTAGCTTCAAGTTGGCTTAATTTAATTCACGCTCAGTCAGACAGCTTTTCTGGTGACTCAGAGGCTGAAGCACATTCAGTTGGGCAGCAGAGGAATTTGCATGGTGGTTAGAGTTTGGATTTTGTGTGCCTCAGTGAAGAAATGTAGCTTTCATTCAATGAGGCAAGCTAGTGAATAAGAGCTAAAGGGAGGACTGTGAAAAAAGACGAATGTAGGCACTACACCATGGGAAGCAGGTTTTTTTCCCCCTGCCTTTATTCTTCATTTGAAATTAGTTTCAACTAAAGTGTTGTCTGTGTTATTTACCTGCTGTCCCTTACCCTCATCTTTTGTTCTTTTTACTTACACCAGTAGCTCATCTACTTTCTTTCCCCCACAGATCAGAATAAGAGACCCAAACCAAGGAGGTCGAGACATCACAGAAGAGATTATGTCAGGGGGCCGTAGTGGCTCCACCCCAACCCCACCTCAGGTGAGCCACAGAGCCACATTCTTAACTAACAGTACTCAGGAGAGCGGCCATACAAGCACACTGTTCGCTTTTTATAAAACTCATACACTTGAAAGTGACATTACCTGACAACTACTGCTTTCTGGGGTCCATATTAAAATATAGAAAAAATACTTTCTGCTTTATTTAACTTAAGATTAAATAAAACAGAAAGGACTAGAATTGACTCACATGCTCTGTCCATATGTTACTGCTTGGAAAGAATGCTGATTGCCATTTCCAATGTGATACACTACAATCTGTCAAAATTAAACTGACTGGCACTTTGACACGTGGCTTTTAAAACCAGCTGGGATTTTAGCCTGTTTTTTCTTTTCCTTTTTACCCCCCATAGTCAAATGGGAAAAAAATGTGTTAACCTCAATTGTAAGCTCACCTTTCAGTTTGTGTGTATGTCTCCCACCAGACATCTGGATCAGAAAGTACGTCATTGACCCAGGCCAACGGTGAGAGTGTCCCAGCTGCTACTACACCAGCACTGGTTAGACCAGGTGAGTGGCACATGCAGTCTTGAACACAGTCGATACATATTTTACTTACTACAAATTTTATAACTGTTATTTGTATGCATCCTGCTTAGCCGTTTGTACTTTCATAACCATTCTTTACTTTGAATAGGTCTTAAATTCACCTATAAAATGAAATGATTCCAGTTAATGTTTTCATCTTGTGATTACTTAATTGTTAAGATTGACTTCTACCAGTAAACAGCAATAACTGTTTAAAGAAGCTAGGAGAAAGGAAAGATAGAGCCTGTGCTATGTATGACATAATGTTTCTTTACTTTGACAAGATATCCAAAGTAACTGGGGACCAAACTTGATTCATGAAACAAGCCATCTATGTGGGTATAAGGCATGTTAAATCACAGCCTGTGGGCATAAGCAGTTCTTAGTTGAAACGCATTTCATTTTCACTGTTCAGTTGTTTGTACATATTTTAGTCTGTGTGTGCAGCTACATCGAGGAGCCCTGTGGTGAACAACAAGTATCTTGGTGAATCTTGAGCAGTCAGCATCGCATGTGCTGGGGTTTTTTTTTTTTTGTCTTTTCTTTAAAACAGAACTTTTTTTTTTTTTGTAATTTTCCCACCTAAGGTTAAGTAGGGTTATCTGTATGGAAGTGCACACAACTGCTATCAAGCACCACTTTCAAATTAAGAGTGATGAGAATTTTCCTAGTAAATCCATGCTGCTTGGTGCCATTCTCTCTGCTGGATTTAAACATAGTTAAAATAAGTTGTTAACATCCCTGAGTGGCTCGCCCAAGTGTAGGAAAACAGGGAAGCTGGTTTATTTTGGGAAGGGGGTTGAATGAGGTGTAGATATATAACATAAAAACCTTTATTATCCTCACAAAGGTGACCCGTGGCTGTGGATGAATATCGGTTTATAGGTTTTCAGAAACGATGTATTCAGTGTTGATTGTAAAACCATGAATGTGGACTGTATAACTGTGTCATTTTTTTTTCTGACTTTTGACCCTCCAGATGACAGAAGGAAACCTACACCTCCACCTGTGGCAAAGACCCCTGAACTTCACAAAGGCGACTCCATCCCTACAGAGGCTAAAACCTCTGATACGAACACTAAGACCCCGTTACCTGCTCCTCTGTCAGAAGCTGAGAACACGCCTATTAACACTATTTCTGCACTTGCACCGAGCCCTCCTGTTCCAGATGTGATGGATGCGCCTCCATCTCACAAGGAACCTACACCCCCTCCCCAGTCAGCACCTGAGATACCTGCCTATCCTGCACCCCTTCCTGATCCTGTCCCCACCTCTGCTGCACTGAACAAAGTTGACAATAAAGCACCAGAGGCGAAAGAGGAGGTGGCAAAGGAAGAGGAGACTAAAGCAGAAGAGAATGTGACGTCAGTAGACACACCCCAAACTCCTCCTTCCTCCACTAATGGTGTGGCCGAGTTGGAACCTGAAAGGCTGTCGGTCACGTTACCACCAAGTCACCTAGAGGACCCTCTGGAGTCTCCAATTGCACAGCCTGAGGAGCTCCGACTACCCAACGGGCTGCCGCTCCCAGCCCCTCAAGACCCCGAAGCGCCTGCCGTCAACACAGCTGAACGTGACGACAGCCCCATAGCTGAACCAGATGTCAGTCAGCAGCCGATAATACAGACATCTGCAAACGTCGCTCAGGCAGGACTATATCTAGAAGCCATACCTCCACCTGTTAAACATTCAACCCCTGCACCCTGTGCTCAAGAAGCGGAACCACCTCAGGCTGCACCTGCCCAGCCTGAGGTTCCAGAAACTGTTCCTGCAGCCACTCTGGATGTTAAGGAAGACACTCCAGTGCCCCAGTCTAGCACCAAGGAAGAGACTTCTTCTCCTACAGAGACCGTTTCAATAGCTGACAACACCCCAGAAAAGGTGCCCACTCCTCCCCCTCCTACAGCAGAGGAGAGGGAAGACACTCCTCCTCCTCCCCCACAGACGGTCACCTCTGCTCCTGTAGAAACTACTATGCAAGGTTAGTCACTTCCCCAAGTTTGATTTATTTTAGTCATTTGTTTCTGCTTTCTACAAACTGAGAATTGAGTCATCCTTAGATTTTCTGTCAGATGCGGTATTTTTGAGCTCATCTGAGGCTGCCTGTCTTTCTTTCTCTAGCTGCTGTGTCTGTGCCAAAGAAAAAAAGAAAAATGAAGGATCTAAACAAAAAGGAGGCTGTGGGAGACCTCCTGGATGCCTTTAAGGAGGTATCTGATCGATGATGTATTTGTTCATTCATTCTCATACTTTTCTTGCCTGTTGTAACTAATCTGAAATTACTCCATACCCACTGAAGCTGAAAAAGAAACTAGTCATCAACCCTTTCCAGGGACATAAGACGAACTGCAGTTGCTGATTTCTACTGTAATGTCTTAATGAAGCTCATATTTATGAGCTTCCTAAATTCCAAACTGATTTTTCTGACTAAGCAGCAAAAGGTGGTTGCACCAGAGCCTGAGCCAGTCCCAGCACCAGAGCCCCAGCCCCCTGCCACTGCTCCTCCTGCCCAAGAGGAGGCAGACTTAACCTGGGAGGACAAGGAGGACAAGCTGGATGCTGAGAATATTCAGCCGGATCCTCTCAAGCCGACTGCCACTGACAAGAAGTATCAGTACAAAGAGGGTGGGTGTCTGAAACTTGACAGAATTTATTCATTGAGTGGTCTACCTTCCTCCTCTCATATGTTGTGAAATGTCTTTTAACAAGAAGACATCTTCTATTTTCTGTTTGTTTCAGAACAATGGATGCCAATAAACACAGAAGAGAAGAAGAAATATGACCGTGAGTTTCTTCTGGGATTCCAGTTCATCTCAGCCAGTATGAACAAACCTGAGGGCCTACCAGCCATCAGTGATGTTGTCCTGGACAAGGTGCAAAGACTTACCCTAAAGTCTAGTCTAAGTGAAATAAGACTAAAAAAACATGTCTAGATCACATAGTAGTGGAAATTGTAATTAAGTTCCCATCCTGCTTTCTGTCTTTTCAGGCTAATAAAACACCTCTGCGACAACTCGACCCCAGTCGCCTTCCAGGAATGAACTGCGGCCCTGACTTCACGCCCTCCTTTGCCAACCTTGGCAGGCCCAGCATGGGAGGAGGAAGCAGAGGACCAGTGAGTTCAATTTTTCTTTGTGTAACCGAGCACTTTCCAATTGAATTATTACTTCAATTAAATCATGTTTTGATGTTTCCCTTACAGTCTCCGGGTATGGGCATGGGGATTGGCGGACCACGTCGCTCTCAACAAATGCCGAGGAAAGAACTGAGGAAAATCATCAGCAGCATGCCACTCAGTGATGAGGTGCAGCTGAACAAAGCAGAGAAGGCGTGGAAGTCTTCAGTGAAGAAAAGCCCTCGCAGCCGTGGGGCAGAGGAGGTAGACGAGAGTGAACCAGAGCAGATCAAGACCCAGGAGCTGTTTAAACGGGTGCGCAGCATCCTCAATAAACTGACCCCCCAAAAGTTTCAGCAGCTCATGAAACAAGTAACAGAACTGACCATTGACACAGAAGAGCGGTTGAAAGGAGTCATAGACCTCACCTTTGAAAAGGCCATCTCTGAACCAGACTTCTCTGTGGCCTATGCCAACATGTGCCGCTGCCTTATGGGGGTAAGTGATGACTCACCCAATATAGATGCTTGAATATTTACAATGGAAGTGTTGTTGTTTAGATGTTTAACTTATGCAGCAGAGTAGGGGTGGGCGGTATAAGCGGTATACGGTAGAAACTCTACCGCGAGATTTGTCGATATGTCAAGTCTGACTTTTCTCCTCTAATATCAGCACTTATGTGCCAGTATTGTCTGGGTGATGATACCTAACATTCAAGAGAATACTGCAGCAGTGGCTTCCTGTGCCTTATTGAAATAAATAAAAGTGACTGTGAGACAATGTTTAAGCAGTGAGCGAAGCGACCATTGCTGTGGGTCTTGGGGGTATTGTAGGGCACCTTTTTTTTTTTTTTTTTTTTTTTTTTTAAATTGAACTTCTGAAGTGAGATAACTGTAATGTATATTTTTTATGTGTGTGTGTGTGCGTGTGTGTGTGTGTGTGTGCGTGTGTGTGTGCGTGTGCGCGCGCGCGCGCATGTATATATGTTTTTTGTTGTTTTAAATAACATTGTTCGATCTGAAATGTAGTTGTTGGCAATGCAGGAAGCCCGAACTCCACCACAAAAGTGACATCATGGTTTGTAATAGATTGACACTGGGGTTGGCAGATGCAACAATGCTTTTGCAGTGGTGTCAATCCTCGTACTGCTAGTTTACAAATGTCTTTGAGTCTCCAGTGATGAACTCAAATTAGTGATGGGATTGAGGGACTGAGGAGCCACTGCAACACTGAGCTTGCACCCTGTCTTCTTTTGCCATTTACTTAACTTGTGTTTTCTTTCTCTGCTTTTTTCAGCTTAGAGTCGAAATTCCAGATAAACCAGGAGCCACTGTAAATTTTCGTAAGCTGCTGCTAAATCGATGCCAGAAGGAGTTTGAGAAGGATAAGGATGATGATGAGATTTTCGAGAAGAAGCAGAAAGAGCTGGAAGCTGCATCCGTGGTATGTATGCTGCATTGTGAAGTATTATTTGCACAAAGGAAGTCATGTGTCAAGTCAATAGTTAAACATCTGAAAGGTTTCAGAGATCCATCTAACTGTACTTGTTTTGAATGCCTTTTTTTGTGTTTGTTTCCCAGGAGGAGGAGAAGCAGCGGCTCCTTGAGGAGTTAGAAGAGTTTAAGGACAAGGCCAGGAGGAGGTCTCTAGGTAATATCAAGTTCATTGGTGAGCTGTTCAAGCTGAAAATGCTCACAGAGGTCATCATGCACGACTGCATTGTCAAGCTGCTCAAAAACCATGACGAGGAGTCTCTGGAGTGCCTGTGCAGACTATTGTCCACCATTGGCAAGGACCTTGACTTTGAGAAGGCCAAGGTACAAAACACACACATGTTGGAGAAAGATGACCGAGATGCATACAAACCAAGATTCTATAATTTTGACTGATAAACACAAAATGCACTTAACCTAACTATTGTGTCCCACTTCAGCCTCGTATGGACCAATACTTCAATCAGATGGAGAAAATAATAAAGGAGAGGAAGACCACCTCCAGGATCCGTTTCATGTTGCAGGATGTGCTGGACCTTCGACGGGTAAATAACAAAGTCGCATATGGACTCAATGAGCTGTTTGCATATATAATTTGGAGCTTAAGCCTTTTCCCCAACTAAATCTCTCTGGTTGTAGAGTCGTTGTTTTAAAAAAATGCTTATTTATAACATTTTATGATTTGAGTAGACCAAAAATAAGATCTAGCTTTTTAAAGCCTGACCCACTATGCAACACTTGAGATTTTACAGGCACTTTTATTAAATCAGATAAAATGATAGAAAATGCGATTTCATATATCATATTTAAATCTGTTGGGTTCCCAATTAGGAGCTGCTGCATGTTTCAGGAAACTAACAGTTCAAAATAAACATTTTTTCCACTCAGTTGTGGGAAATCTGTAGCATGTGGTTGTGATCAGAAAGAAAACTAAAGTCATTCAAATCAGTATTGGTTTGTTTGCACTCTTATACAGAACATTTCAGTAGCTTTACATGCTGTCAGACTGTCTTTGTGATGGGGAAATGAAGATTTTACACTCCACCAGACACTGACAAAAGCAGTAACTTTATCTGGGAAAACCCAGGAGGTGTTTACTTAGTGCTGCCTTCATTGCCTGCTTACTTTGTAATTGTGTGTTGTTGTTTTGTTTGGTTCTTGTTAGCATAAATTCATTAAAATGCAAAATTCACACAAATTTGGCAGCAATTTCTCTTTAGCTTTAAAGAAACCACTTTTAACATTCTGGGGGCTCACTCAATGATCACTTGTGCTGTCACACAAGGACTTTAGACATTAACTTAGTAGTGTGTGTGTGTGTGTGTGTGTGTGTGTGTGTGTGTTGAGGACTATGTTTTCACTAAGGTGATTATATTTCTGTGAATTGTGCAATCGTGTTAATGCGATGAGTTTTACGCATAACTCATCCATTATTGTTGCATATGGTCTGTGACCCTGCATGGTGCTGTCCACAGCCCAGAGACACCCACACTGGTCCTTCAGCTCTGGCCAGTGTGAGGCTCATACATGGGCTAAGAAAACAAGTCTTCTTCAGCTCATTAATGCAGGGCAGCTCCTAAACACAGAGCTACTCTGTGCCATTGGCTGGGACAACAAACAGCAGCATGTTCATTCATCCATTCATCTTCTCTCAATTGAAGTAACAGGATTTGAGTGATCCTATGTTATGTCATCATGTGTGCCTCATAATTTTCCTGTCACCCCTTCCCCCCCAATTTATCTCAATTACGTGCAACTTTCTGAAGCCAGTTAAGTCTGGTGGTATTGAAGCTTCTTTCTTTTGAAGGAATGTTGCAGTCCTTTAGTTAGGCTTCCAGTCCCTCCCACAACGTCCTACAAAACCTGCTGTTTTCAGTGTTTTTCAAGCTGGAATCTGCTGCTCTGTGTCAGTGTAGTGGCCCAGTTTAATTGAAGCACATACTGCATGTTTTATTTCCTTTCAAGACAAAAACAGAAACGCGACTGGAATGATTATCTCACTCTCTCTCGCTGTCTTGTTCTGTGAACACTGTAGTTATAAAGAGGACTGATTTAGAGACACTCATCAAAATGACAAGGGTACATAAGCTCTGCTTTGTGTTCATTCATACAATGGTGACATGGACAGAAAAAGAATACATTTTCAAAGTCATCCTCGTTTTTTTTTGTGTGTGTGTGTGTGTGTGTTTGTTGTTGTTTCCCCCGATCATTCTCACAATTCTGTCTTGTACTTGTTCCAGAATAACTGGGTGCCCCGGCGAGGCGATCAGGGTCCCAAGACCATCGACCAGATCCACAAAGATGCTGAGCTGGAGGAACACAGGGAGCAGATGAAGGTGCAGCAAGCCCTCATCTCTAAGAAGGAATCCAGTGGAGGCTCAGGAGGCAGGATGGGTGGAGGCCGTCGGGGCCCTCACTCTCCAGGTCGTCGAGGCCCTCATTCTCCAGGCCGTAGGGGAACCCACTCCCCAGGGCGTGGTGCCTCTCCCCAGGATGACGGCTGGAACACAGTGCCCATCTCTAAAAACAGACCTATTGACACCTCTCGCCTTAGCAAAATCACTAAGGTAAGAGATGGAGGGGGTTTCTTCTCACACACAATGTGAGCACATTTTGACAATCAATTGAAAATATCAGACTTCTAATGACAGCCTTTTCTTCTCAGACTCCTGTTCTTGACTTCAACAATCAGCTGCTTGCCCCAGGAGGTAAAGGCACATGGGGCAGCTGGGGTAAGGGCAGTAGCGGTGGCACAAGTGCCAAGCCTGCAGATTCTGGTAGGTTTTTTCCACAAATGTGTTTATATATCAAAGAATTATCTATTTGTGGTAATCAGAACTGAAGTTTAATTTGTATCGTGTGCCTGTTTTAATCCCCAGGCTCAGAGACGGGTAGCCGACCAGCCACCAGCACGCTCAACAGGTTCTCAGCCCTGCAGCAGCCTTTGTCCTCAGGCTCTTCAGTAGACACAGATAAGAGAATTCCTCAGAGGTGAGCAAAGGGACACAATTCTCATTACCAGCTCAAACCTTTCAGTATTCATAGTGTGAGTGTGTAGAGATGTATTTTACAATTGTACGACTTCTTTTCTGAACTCTACAGAAACAGCTTGAGTCGAGAACGAAGTGATCGCTTCGACCGCTCAGATCGTGGCAGCGACCGCTTCGAGCGACGAGACGACCGTGATCGAAACCAGCTCCAGGTCACTAAACGCAGTTTCAGTCGGGAGAAGGAGGAGCGGAGTCGGGACAGAGAGCAGCGTGGCCCTGCTGATCCAGTCCGCCGTGTGGCGAGCATGACGGATGACCGAGACAGCAGAGAACGGGCCAGAAGCAGAGAGAATGGTAGCCTGCCTGAGATAACTTAAGCATTATAATATTAAATATTTAAAACTTAAATTAAAAAATATTTCACAATACTAAATAAAGAAATCAGACAGCAGGAGACCAGACTTGAAAAAAATAGTCCTTTTCAGATACCTGGGCTCATCATCACACCATTTTAAACTTCTTTCTGCAAAAGTTAGGGGTCCATGCCCCTAGATTAACTTTTTTTTTTATGAATGAAAAAATGACATCCATGATGTAGTTAGTGTTTCTAGAGATGTTGTTTGCAGGACATGTACAGAGTACTCATAGCTCTGGGTATGAGCACAGTGGCCTTCATTTACTAATATGTGCGTGTAAACGTTCTTATTTATGACATGGGCCAATTTTGCTCTTACCGCCAGTGAAGCAGACTCGCTCTAAATTAACCAGAAAAGCATTGTTGCTTCTGCCAACCAAAAACAGTAATCACTTGCACCACTGAGGCAAAAAAGAAGGAGATAGTCAGACTGGAGAAACTTTAAAAAAGCGGTTGGGTCCAAGGAGGGAGCCAGCAAGTGTTTCCATGGGAGTGATAACAGTTTAAAAATAAAGTCTGAAATAATGACGTTTTTCAATATTGTTTCTTCTGAGAAACTCGCTATGGGTCAAGTTTTTAAAAAGTTTGTAATCAAAGTTTATTTCTTTATTTGAGACCACAAGGAAAAGAACAGGTGGAAGATGACGAACAGCACATCTGTCAGCCCAAATGAAAAAAATTGCTGCAAGGGCAGGGGGGAAAAAATCCAGATTTCCCAGCATCTGTGGGACAGTGCCAGTAAATTAAACTGCAATTAATGGTATCCAGCTTGCTTGATGTTTTTTATTATGAAATATGAGATCAGTTAAAAAAGGTCTGTTTCAGAGGACGAGATAGATGGTGATGATTTTTTTTTTTTTTTTTTTTTTTTTTGAAATCATACAGAGCTACTGCACTCTAAGAATAACAATCTGCATTTTAAAAGTCGCATAATGACTTCTGCAGCTCTTTTTGTCATCAGTGCACGATTCTCTGAAAGCTTCAAATAATCAGATTTTTTTGTTGTTGTTGTTAGGGGGGGAAAAATCAACTCCACCCCAAACATAAAAATGTTGGCCGGACTGCTGTGCTCCTCATTATTCAGTTGACTTCAGTTTGAAGATTTACAAGAAGATAACTGTGGAAACAATGTTTCTGTTTGTTTTTTTTCCCTTCATGTAGCTTAAAATCTGATTTGCTGTTCTTTCTTTTTGTTGTTCTGTGAACAGCGAAGAGGGAGAAAGCTGCCACCCCTCCACCTCCCCAGACCCCCACCAAGCCTGCCTTGACCGAGGAGGAGTTGGAAAAGAAGTCCACAGCCATCATTGAGGAGTACCTCCATATCAACGACATGAAGGTACATACTGATGCTGCTTTTTAAACACACACACACACAGCAAGGACACCTAAAATTAAATACAAAAAACAACAACTACCTTTTACCTTTGCTTATGTGAAATGTATTCACAAAGTGCTTTTGTGGACCAATTAAAGCACTTTATAATTAATGCTGCTCTAATAGTCTTCTTATTCACAGTGAGGGTTTCAGTGTATTTCCATCATCTAAAGTCTGCATTGTTGACACCTGAACATCTATTTATTACACTTAAAGCCATGAGAGGATAAAAGAGGAGCTTATGATTCACTGCTGTCTTTCTGTCCTTGTCTGTCCCCACAGGAGGCTCTGCAGTGCGTGCAGGAGATAAATAGCACTCAGCTGCTGTTTGTGTTTGTACGAAACGGGCTGGAGTCAACACTGGAGCGCAGCACGATCGCCAGGGAGCATATGGGCCTGCTGCTGCACCAGCTCATTAAGACCGGCATCCTACCAAAGGAGCAGTACTACAAAGGGTGAGTACAGAACCCCCAGGGAGGTGCTGGGTTAACCGGTAAAGTTTGGACCAGCAGGACTCCACATTACCAGCGGCCCGCAGGGAAACGTCAGGCTTGTGAATATTTTTCAGCATTTCATGATCTTAAAACCCCCTGCCTGGCCAAAAAGCAGTGAGTTTCCATATGTTGCTACCAGCATGGTGTGATGCTGCTTAATAATTCCATCTACTGAGTCAAGTTGGGCTTGTTCTTGTATTTCTTAACCCTTGAATAATCTTTGATGTCCGTGTACTGTGCTTCTTTTTTCAGGCTTAAGGAAATCCTGGAGGTGGCAGAAGACATGGCGATAGACATCCCCCATATCTGGCTCTACCTGGCTGAGCTAATCACTCCCATGCTTCAAGAGGGAGGCATCCCCATGGGAGAACTTCTCAGGTTTGTTATAGTACTTGCTAAGTCTCTCAACACTTCAGATGAGGAATAAATGGGATATTTCTATTTGTTGATGGTTAATTCATTGGTTGCCTGATGTATCTTCAGGGATGTCTCAAAGCCTTTGATCCCTCTGGGCAAAGCTGGAGTCCTGCTGGTTCACATCCTCACTTTACTCTGCAAAGGAATGGTAAGAGCTGATCATTATTATGTCATATTGTGTTTTTGAAAAGCTAGCATATATACATAAACTTTTGTCCCAGAAAAAAACAAGATTAAGATCTATTCATGTGTACAAACATCTCTTTCCTCCCATCAGAGCCATAAAAAGGCAGGTACAATGTGGAGGGAGGCAGGCCTGCAGTGGAAGGACTTCCTCCCTGAGGATGTAGACGTCAACAAGTTTGTGACAGAAAAGGTGAGGGTTCACTCACTGCCTTCATCATTAACAGCCTTCTGTCTGTGGTTATCCTCGATGTAATTCAACACTGCGAAGGAAAAAAGCAAGAATCTAAAGCTCAGGTCTTAACTGAGGAGTCTGATTACTAAACATCTGGACGTGACTTTGTGTTCACAGTTAAAGAAAACCTCCACAGGGTTATCATGCTTCAATTCTTTTAATCTATCTTGAACTAGTGTTACATAATTCTGTTTTTTTGAGCGTATTAAGGATGTCAGCATTGTCCATCATACAGATCCAAGTGAGAAAAAAAGTATCTTACCACTGTAATGACAGATGCTGAAGAAATGCAGAAATGTTAGGTATCATCATTGTTTATGTGATCTTAAAATACCACACATGGATCTTAAATGAGTTCCATTAATAATAGTAGTATAATAGTCTAATCCTCCAGTCCAATATGCAGTGTTACAATCCTCTCATCACATTTAATGTAATGCAGGATAAAAGGAAGAAATATTCTCATAGCATGTGATGTGACAAACGTCGTGAAAAATGACCATGATGCCCCTCTCTCTCTCTCTCTGTAGAATGTGGAGTTTACACTGGGCGATGAGTCGGAGAAGGACAAGAAGAAGGAGCTCAGCGCTGCAGATCTGACCAGACAGCTGGACAGACTGATCCAGGACAGGGCTGACAACCAGAGGATCTTTGACTGGATTGAGGTTTGTTTCAGATCCACTCATGTGGGTTCTGACTTTTAGAACCTGAAAATGTGTCATCGTTAGTTTCTCAACAAAGCAACTTTCGTAACCGCAGCACTGACAGAGCTGATTCAGACAGGTCGTCGTATTTTGGATGGTGTTTTCCAGTTTTGTGCACACGTAAATAAACGTGATCTTTTTTTTTTTTTTTTTTTTTTTTTGTAGGCCAACCTGGATGAGCAGCAGACCTCCTCCAACATGTTTGTCAGAGCGCTGATGACCTGCATTTGCCAGTCAGCAATTTGTGAGTCATTCTGCACTCTTCACATTAAACACTATTAACACTAGCCTAAGTAGACTAGTAGACTTCCTGGTCCACTTCAGTTCTGATGGGCTTTAAGTCCTCTTACCATATTACTGAACTTTGGGACCTTTTACTGCTGCTACTCAGTGTGTGAAAATATCCCAGGCTAGAGGGTGTAGTCCGAGTGAAATGTGAACATTCTTGAAACTTTTCCTACACAGGTGAGAATCCCTACAAGGTTGACAGCGAGCAGATCAAACGGAGGGCGAAGCTCCTGCAGAAATACCT
Organism: Mchenga conophoros; assembly: GCF_057382185.1. Classification (NCBI taxonomy): domain Eukaryota; kingdom Metazoa; phylum Chordata; class Actinopteri; order Cichliformes; family Cichlidae; genus Mchenga; species Mchenga conophoros. Next base: position 7,732,316 of record NC_140539.1, on the reverse strand, counting down.
GAAGGACGAACAGAAGGAACTACAGGCTCTGTATGCTCTGCAGGCCCTCATGTTGCAGATGGAGCAGCCTGCCAGTAAGTAGCTCATTCAGGCTCAGGTTGTCCTTTGTCACTGCTTTGAAATTCAGATTTCTGCTTCTCTTCATGCTACAACTTAAAAGATTAAGAAAGTGATCAGCATCATTTCCTCATTTCTCACCATTTTCCTCATTTCCTTTCTCTCCTCACTCATCAGATCTGCTGCGAATGTTCTTCGACACACTCTACGATGAAGACGTGATCAAAGAGGAGGCCTTCTACAAGTGGGAGTCCAGCAAAGACCCCGCCGAACAGCAGGGGAAGGGCGTGGCCTTGAAGTCCGTCACTGCCTTCTTCACGTGGCTCCGCGAAGCCGAGGATGAATCCGATAACAGCTAGGGGCTGCTGGGAGAATCGATGAGAGTTCTGGGCAAACCCATGGGGAGAGCGAATGTTCTGTTGATGATTCACAAGAGGCTGAATCAGCAAAATCCTTCTGCATAAACAGAAAAAAAAATAAAGAAAAAAAACTTCTTCAACTGGGAGAGATTGTATTATGGATCGAACATTCGATCCTTTTTTTTTTCTTGTTTGTTTTCAGTTTCTTGTTTTTCTTCTGTGCAACCGAATGTCTTTTTTGAAACAAACACAGGATTAACTAAAGAGATGAATAGATTTGAGAGAAAGAGAGAGAGAATGCTGAGAAGAGTTGAAAGCTGTAGGAATGCTCTGATGCTGTTTCCTTCAGTATTTTTATTTTTTGGGTTGTTTTCAGAAAGCTTTTTGTGGCCACGGCAAAACTGCTCAAGACATTTTGCTTAAAGACAGAAAATATAACAGAAGACTTTAAAAGGCTGTTCACATCTATATTTTTGATGAATTCACCCTTTATCATGTGGACATGACAGATGTCATGCTACATGTCCGCCGTTTGGATCTACATGACGTGCTTATGTAGAGCTTTTTGTTTCCCTTTTCAAAGTGTTGGATGATTAAGGGTGGTTTGTTTCATTTTTTTTTGGTTTTTTTGTTTGTTTTTTTTGTTTGTTTTTTGTAAGAAAAATTGAAAACTACAAAGAAAAGAGCCATCTAAGAGACATTTCAGTCATGAGTGAATGCAACGGTTGTGGACTTTCTGAGGACGTTGTCACTGAGGAGAGGGGCAATGAACATTGACCATTTTGCTGCTTGCAGGGGTGGCAGCGATGCTACCCTTTAAAACCCCAGCCCAACTCAATCCCACCACCCCAACCTCTAATGTGTCTGTTTCACTTGTTTCCTGCGCTTCAAAAACGAACTGTGGACCGAGAGAGGGAGAGCAAGAGCGAGGGATCATGGTTTCACCCTCGTTCTAAGCCGGTTGGTGTTTTTGTTTTTTGGTTGTTTTTTTTTTAAACTTGAAAAAGTATACAGACAAAAATCCACTTTAATGACAAAGGACTTTTAAGAAAAGTTTAACAGTACGAATCCTAAGGCCTTTCTTTGCTTCCATGAGTGGAAATGCATTTCAGGAGAGTTCTGTAAATATACGATGAATAGTTTTCTTTTAAAGAAAGTATGCTAATGTAACCCCTATTTCCCCTGCTCCTCTGAAACAATGTGGCAGTCTTTCCCCCCGTATTTATATTTTTCTCTCCTCAGCTGGCAGAAGGTGCTTGTGATATCCAACCCCAGTCATTGATTACAGTTTAATTGAATAATTGTAAATACTTTTCTGCTTTACTTTATTAAAAAAGATATTTAATTAAAGAAAATAATTGCCTCTTTTCACATCCAGAACTGGAAGAGATAATAAAGATGGTTGCAAATAAAAAGGAAAATGCAAATGCTTGTGGTTTTGTGACCGGAGGCGGCAGCAAGGCCGGTGCTGTTTTGCCACTTTGATGAAATGAAATGTAGTGGTTGATGTTTGATTTTTTTTTTTTTTTTTTTTTTTTTTTTAAATAAGTATCTTTCAGGTTAAAAAATAAATCGGAGGGCTTTATTATAGACACTTATCTCCTGAGTTTGAGCTTCATTATGAGACACGAGTCATGAATCAGAAACATGAGAAAACTAAAAACTTTGGAATGAATAGGTTTTTAGCCGGGGGAGGTGGTGGCATGGCCAGGGCTGCTTTCCCGCTTTGATCCTGTGATTGGAACATTCCTCGGTGACTGCAGATTTGTTGACTGTGAGTGTGAATCACCCCAAAGGTGACTGGTGGCCTTTTGGGTGCACTGAACTTGTTATCATTGTTCAAGAAGTCAGTTTGAGGTTTGTGACATGTCATATTATCCTGCTAGAGGCAGCCATCGTTCTGCTCTTCTGCATACCTTTGTTGCATCCATCCGTCCATTTTCTTCCGCCTATTTGATTCTGGACTGCTGGAGCCTATCTCAGCTGTTATAGGGCGAGAGGCAGGGTACACCCTAGACAAGTCGGCAGTCTGCCAAAGAGCTAACACATAATAGCCCTTCACACATAACCAGTTAACCTAATCACACTAACTGCATGTCTCTGGACTGTAGGAGGAAGCCAAAGAACCCACGCAGACAGGGAGACCCTGGCCAGGTCATAGATTCAAACCCAGGCTGCTCTTGCTGTGATGCTAACCAGTGTTATTTGCTCAATCCCAGCAGATCACCAGTTTCTGAAATACTCAGACCAGCCTGTCTGGGACCAACAACTCTAGTTCAAAGTCTCTGAAATCACCTTCCTTCCTTACTCTGGTGCTTGGTTTGAATTTTAACAAGTTGTCTTTAACATGTTTACATGACTAAATACAATAAGTCATGTGATTGACTGATTAGATATTTGCATTAAGGAGCAGTTGAAGAGGTTTACTTGTTTAAAAAGTGGCTTTGGAATTCAAGTTAAACCTGATTTTTATTTTCCTATACACAAAAAACCTGAAGATTACAGGACAAATCTCACAGAGCAAACGAAAACATCTGCTTGAAGTTGGCAGTGGTGGACACAGGCCTTTCTAAAAATAAAAAATTCACAGCAGAAATATCTCTTCATTAATGTCTCCCACAGCAAATCGCATTGACTACTTCAGTTCAGACAGGTGAGCTGTTACCTGTTTTCTCGAGTGTAATGAGAGTTGATCCACTGACTGACCTTCAGTGTATGACTCCATTTCAATAATGGTTTTCAGGATGTGGCATCTCTAGTAATTAAAGTATCAAAATGAGGCAGTCATGTTACGATACATCAAAGCCATGAGAAACTGTCATTTCTGAGTGGCCCGTGTCTGACAGGCGGTCTCACTTTAGCAGACCGCCATGTAATCCATGTCTGAGAAGAGCTTTACTTTGATAGTACAGTGAAACGGCACATCAAACAAGTCATTTTTTTCTTTTTTTGTCAAGTAATGAAATTCATTGCTTTATTGTTTTTTTTCCCTCCCTATGTTTTACATTGTTTAATTATTAAGCAGCGGCTGCAGATGTGGCCTGACCCACTAACTGATGGAGCTCATATAAACCTGAAATATGACCTAGAGGTAATCATTTAACAGCTAGCCTCTAAACTCCAGGGATACCTGCTGACATGTATCAGGGGACAGATGTAACGTTACACATTAGTAACTCAGAGACAGAGTGTCACATGCAGTCTGCAGCTCAGAGAAATGCTGCTGTGGTCAGCAGGAGAAGTTATGTAACTAGAGGCCAGGACACAGGTTACAGAAACACCAAGGAGACATCTGTTCTGTCATTCCAGTGGGGGGAGGGGGTTCACACTAAACTGAAAAGAGCTGGACTTCTTGGGGATCTCCGGAAAGTAGGGCTGGCCTGGATTAATTCACCAAGAAACACTAACACATTAAGTATAGAAGCATTAGAGCGGTTTTGAATTAGAATTTGAAATAATCAGCAGGAAACTCCAGGTCTAACAAATCAAGACAAAAAGCAGGTCCTGTGGTGGCCAATAGAGGCTGAAATAAGCAGAAATAAGCATGTTTCCAACCTGGTGCAAAAACATTATTGTTGTTATTGTTTTAAAATTAGGGCCATGGTTGCTGATCAACATGGTTAACTGCTACCTGCTAATCACTGCTAATTAGAATAAAACTGAACCTCTGGACTGTTGGTGCCTTTTGGAGCATTATTGGAAATATTTGAAAAAGAATGCTGCTTTCTACTGCCTAGTCCTTTACTTCGGTGTTTATTTGTATAGCAAAAAACATTACACATTACAAAGTGCTTCACAATTTCAGTTAAAGCCACACATAAAGATATGTATACATGTTACACCTTATTCCTACATATGCACAAATAGGTGTAAACTATGGCCCCAAATAATGGGGGACAGATTAAAGGAAAGCTAAACCATGAAAAGAGTTTTCAGAAGTTGGTTGAAACAAATGACAGATTCAGACGACCTGACAGGCTGAGGAAGGATGTTTCAAAGTTCAGGCGCTACCACCTCTAAGGTGCGATCACCTCTGGTTTTAAAATCAGAGCATGGAACAATTAAAAGATCTTGATCAGATGATCTGAGCAGTGGCTCTGCAATATAGGCAATATGTTAGTAATAGGATTTTAAAGTGGACTCTGAATTTCAATGAGATCTGGTGAAAGGAAGCAGGAACAGTTGTTGTTTGTGAGCGTCAGCCTTTCTGCTGTGTTCTGCACCAATCAGAGACGGGCTATAGAGGACTGAGAGAGGACTGTGAAAAGTGAGCTACAATAAGTATGTGTCTCTGTGTTGCATTGACTTGCTTACCATGCATGTATGTAATAACATTAGTACTTTATGCTCTCATGCAAATATGTTTACTTTTAGCTCCACAAAACCAACACGGGAGTGGCCAAAATGCACAGGCCAGAAACCACTGTGTGGTGTCATGGTGGCTGTTTCCATCTTTTATATACAGTCTATGTTATTATCTCAAACTGCAGTTGCACTTAGAATAGAGGTGGGCGTACCAAAGATCTGCAGGTAGAAATATTCACATTTGTTCAAATCATATTTCTGTGAGCTAAACATCATCACTAGCTAGACATTTCTTACAGAAGCTGACCCAACATCACATGATGTGGTGTCGAGATAAGCCAAACCTATTTTATTCACTTGTCTGATGGGCATCATTAATAATAATAATAAAATTAAAAAAAAATCTTTTTATCACTGATTGCAGTTGCAGTGAAAGCACACACTGTTTGACGATTTGTGACACAAAGTCTGTAGGAGCACTTTTTATTTTTCCCTTTACTTTTACTTTTACACATAACTGTATCAGGGTTGTGTCAAAAACTGTTAGGTACCCTAAACACCCCCCCGCACTTACAGCAAGGGGAAGTTATTATTCAATATCTCACATTCAGAGAACATGTTCACTTTGGATCTGTGATTCAGGTCCAAATACACACAGATCAGATTAGTTCTTCCGGTAAAGAGGAGGAAAAACAACCCCTGTTTTGTTTGCAAGAATCTGCTCTCTGCCTTTTTCATCATGTAATCCACAAGCTGTGACTGTTCCTGTGCTATATCCTGTGGGGTGTTTTTTTTTTTTTTTTGGGGGGGGGGGGGGGGGGGGGGGTTGTATATCATACTGTGAGAAAGCTGCCAGTTCAGTCTGTAACACTAATATGAGCTGCAGAGTGGAGTGAAGCCTTCTTTCCCCACCTCCCACCATCAGCCTGAAATAGAACGGTATGGTTGTGCTGGACCGCTCCTAAATGCAACTCGGGCCAACAGAGTGTGTAAGCTCAGCAAACTCTGCCTGTACAAATAAAGAAGCAGTGCTGTTCCCACATTCTTCCTCCTTTTTTATATTCATTTATATTCATTTAAGTCAGTGTGGTCTCTGTTCAGCAGCGCTTCACACAATCGACCTACAGCAGCACCTTTTGTAGGCTGTAAGTCGATCTGTGTGTAACCACAGTGAGGCCTTCATTTTAAACCTGTATCATCTTATAACACGTGTTAGGAGAGCCGCCGTCTCCCTGCTGACACCACACCGCCTCACGTAGGGAGGAGGGGGTTGTACCGCCTTATCTCCAGCCTCAGCTGCACGATCGCGCTCAGCTGGAACCGGTTTTCACATGACATTTCCACCACTGTTACACCATCATTCCTCACCATGTAATCCTTCCAAAGCATGTTTGTTCTGGGTACTGTGACTAGATAAAGTTGGACCAGAGGGAAAACCCTTAGACAGCATTACAAGGTATTTTTTCCACAGTGGGTCAGCACGTTTGAGGGTGCTGCTGACTGGATGGGACACACAGGCTTGAGTCAGTCATGTGAACCAGAGCTGTCTGCAGTTAAGACTTCCAAACACACGTCAAAGTCAGGGGAAACGTGGGCGGTGACGCTTTGTATGGAGACGAGATCTTAGTCTGACATTCACTTGAGATTTTACATCTGAGTGATGCTGTATCTTAAATCCATCTGCTGTGTATTTTCCTGTTTATCTGCAAATGGATTATAAATGAAGGTTTATAGGACACACTTGTATGCACATCTGTTGAATGTTTGAAATCTTACTAAGATTTTATCTTTCTTTTTGATGGAGGCAGGTAAACCCTGAAAAATATGGTTTTGGGGATATGAAGATAAACTGTATGTGGAATCAAGAGTCTAATAAGCAGATCTAAAGTGCTGATTTTCAAATAAACACCTGCAAAAAAGTGACATTAAAGATGATGTTTTTTATGTAAAGGGATTTTGTTACTTTTTTCTGTCTGCCCTTTTAATATCTACACTGAAACACAGCATTCGAATGCACAGGGAACACATTTGGATTTTTCCATGGCCTCATCCTGCTTTGACGTTTCATTTCAGATACTTTGCCATATATAGAAATCATGAGGATGTATTTAAATTGTCTTTTGAATGTTTGGACAAGTAAATATTAAGATAAATATGCAAAAATACAAAATCACTTGGAAAAGTACATTTAAGCCATGATAATTAGAATCAGAGGTTCCAGGGACTGCTAGTTAGAACCTTGCTATTCAAATATCCACCACAGTAAAGTGTGTGGTGTCATCATACAAAGATCTAAAGAGCTCCCTTGGGCCTTTTGTTTGGTGGGGGTGGTAGGGGGTCTGGCAAGGATTTTAAATTTAAAAAAATTACTAATTGCAGTGGAATATATCACTTGATTGCACACCACCATCATCATGGAGGGCAGATTTCCAGCAGCTTTGTTCAGCACAGCCTGCCCTGACAAATTCAGCCCAAGAGCAGAAGTCTCTGTGACCCCGAAACCCAGGCCCAGATGACTCTTGCTGCTGTTGCTGTCAGAGCAGACACATCAACAATCACAACACGGTTCCACAAATTTAAAATACGTGCCAGGAAAGTTCTGCAAAACTTAAACATATGGGGAAAACCAGCCCTTTACAGATAATGCCCTTTAATCAAAGGATTAAGATCTGTGTGGCTCAGACACAAGATGGCATTTCAGGAGAGGAACCATGGGTCACAGCACTGGATACTAAAAATGGCTTGAAAACTGAGGTTGAACCTGAAGTGGACCTTGTAAAAGGATAATGATCCTAAACGCTTTCACCAGAGAACAAATCCACCAGTGATTGGCTCAAAAACAAAAAGTAGAGCGCCAAAACCAGATTTGGAATGTCATTGGAGTTTATGGAAATTTGAAGTCAGAAATATCACAGCTGAAGGAATTTTGCTGTGAAAAGTGAACATCAGAGAGGCTTAATAACAACACCAAATGCCTTTCATAAATCTTGCTAAAGGGGGCCATACTAGATCCTCATGCTTTTTGTACAATATACAATATTATATCTCATACTCTTCTTGAATAAATGCTAAAATTATTTTTCTTTCACTTGTCAAAATATGTAATAAATAAATTAATTTAAATTGAACTAAATTAAAATCTCTGATTTTAATTTAAAGTCTGAAGAGCGAGTTGCATTAAACTTCAGTAATAGTCACTATTGCATACACTAGAGGGCGCCATTACACCGTGTATATTCCCCACATTCACTATATTGAGTGACCATGCCAGCTTTTGCAAATCTCTCAAACACTAAAACTGTCTCCAAGCAGCAGATAACAAACAAACACACGTTTTAAAAATATAATAGAGAGCCAAAATCACTGTTGGATCGGTGCCATCTATACATTACAAATGCATTCATTTTGTTCCACTTATTTTGTTCCTAAATATTTTTTGAGTCTAGCTTTATCCTACAAATTGCTGCCATGACCCGTTTTCCCCCCACAGGTACCATTGGAGTTTAACTCAAACACATACACAACAGTAAACTAATGAGCTGACATCATATCGTCATGAATCATAGCTCCACAGCAGATGGTGGGTGTGTGCAACAGCCTGCTGTCCTGCTCACCGCAGAGACCCACAGCAGTGAGGACACAGTGTGGTCGCATCTCTCCACCACCGTCAGTGACAACATGTCAGCGTCTTGGACTCGCTGCACAGCGCACCGCATCAACCTATTCAGCTGTGACAGTTTGCTTTTCTCACAGAGGTGCTGTCAGTTTTTGCTGTCTCATGAAGCAGAGGTTGGCCAAGGTCACAAAACAATGTTTTAATAATGTTTTACAAAAGTTACAAATATGAATTTCAGGAGTGTAAGTGGATGATATATATATATATATATATATAAAACTGATTCAAGAAGAACAAAATGTGGAACACAAGCATTAAATTGCCCTGAAGTCTGGCAGTGAAATGAATTAAGCTACAATTAATCCAAACATACCAAATAAATGAGCACCTTGAAGCCCCTTATACCTGCATTCTTTTTAATGGCCAGCACCAGGTTTTATTTAAATATTGAATAGCTGAAAATTACCCTTGGCTTGATGGCTCTGTGACACCAGTAAACACCTTCCTGCTGACTAATTTGCTAAATTATGGTCATTTTTAGAATCTGGGAGGCCAAACAGCCACAGTCTCAATCGCTGTGAGTACACTGACCTCTCAAAGTTCAGGTATTATTCAACTGTTTTACATGCATAGTAAACTACATAGCAGTGTGTGGGTTTAGCTAAAAGGGAAACAGTGAAGATGAGAGAGAAACTTTTTTTATGTAGCATTTAAAATGATTTAAGTTTGAATCCTAATATCATCACTGTTAATGTATTAGACTGATATTAGCATTATTTAGATTTACAGTTTTATGACCATTTAATAAAGCTTTCCTACCACAGCTTCATTTATTTTTGACCAATTAGGCCATAACTGCACAGGCTGGTAAATGTAGCGTTTTTAAAAAATGCATTTTGGCCTTTTGTCCAAACATAAATGGCATTTTAGCTCACTGAAAACAGAGCTTTTTAGAAAACGTCCTCCAGCATCAAGATGTTCAGTTTCTGCGTTTACATGTCAAAGTCACGTGTGGTCAAAGGAGAGCCACTGTATTATTGTTTGTAGGTTTCTGATGGGCTAACATTCCTACAAGGTGTAAAGTTCAGGGTAGTTATGCCTATTGTTCTGGCATGCACTGACATTGTTTCTTTAAAACATTTTTTTTGTGTGTTTTTTCATGTGGACTGGGATATTTTTCAAAATGACAGTATAAAATCCCCATTAAAAACATCACAGTTTATTCTCCACATTTTCAGATCACTCAATTTAGCATGAACTATGATTTGCATTGACTATTTATTATGTTTAACAACACACGGAAATGAGTAAGAGCAAGCAGAATTACTGTTTATGTGATTCAATTCATAATTCAATAATAGAGAGAAAACAAAGAAAACCTCAACAATCAGATGACCCAGTATGAACAAGCTGTTTGGCAACAGTAGGAAAGAAAAACTCCCTTTTGACAGGAAGAAACCTCCACCATCTCTGTGGTGTTGGAGATGAGGGGAGGAAGACAGGATAGAAGACATCCCGTGGAAGAGAAGTGGAGATTAATAATAACCAACCATTAAATATTTGTAAATGTAAAAAACATTAAATATGTGTTATGTAGAGGCCAATATTAAATAAAAAAATAAACATTAAATATTAAATTGGAATTATTGCATACTGTGCATCGTCAAATAATTTTAGCTATAGAAAAACTAAAAAGTTTTTCCTGATAACCGGATTTGAGGCTTTACGTGCTCATGCTGTTGGTCTCGTGTGTCTTCACTATCATTTCTCATTCTTTTTCTGGCTTCTGACCAGAATCCATCAGTAATGATATTTTAATTAAATATGAAGCCTCACAGACTTTGTTTGCTTTGATGGTGTACCATCTTTTCCTACTTTGATACCTGACTCATACTTTTGGTGCTGAGCTCCCAGTATTTCTGGGACTCACTTTTCAAAACTTTTTCAAATGTTATTTAAAAAAAAAATCACATTAGTTTTTTCTTTCTTATCGGTCAAGGTCACACAAACTGTATGCCACGCCCCTTTCCACATTTTTTCCTCCATTTGCTCTCATTTACTGAAAAAATGTAAAAAGGAAAGAAGAAAAACTTTATTTCCATTCCTATTAAGGAGATTAAAATTGGTTTGCATTCTTGGCTTAATGCCTCATTGACTAATCAGTGAACTTGCAGGGAACATTATGTGATTAAATTACCTGTGTGACGCATGGCACCTGTTGAATAAGATGCAAAACACGCTTTCTGCATCGGTTGCCATGTTACCTCTTGTTCTCTCAGAAGGGTGATGTGGAAATTTTGGACAAGCAATCAAATAAAACATGATTGTCGATACTTATATCCCTTCTTGCTAATGTATTCATTGGAAAATAGATGGCTGAGTGCTTCTGACTTTCAGCTCAGTCCCGGCGGACTCTGTCTTTCTCACTTACATAACTGTATTGCTCTGTTGCATTATCTCTCAGATACAGTCCATTTATGGTTAGAAATTACACACACACACACACACACACACACACACACACACACACACACACACAAACTTTCAATTGCTGATTGGTATGTTCGCATGCATTTCCTTGATCTTTGTCACAGGGTCATAAATAATGCCCGTGTATACGCTCAATTCAATGGTGTCATTAAAACTACTCTTAATGAGTCCTCTAGTCAAGGACCACAAATATTCATAGGTTCATTATTACAGTAGTTTAAGCTGCAGGTATATTTTTGTTATGTTTTTTTTTGTGTCTTATTTCTCCTCCATGCCAACCACAACACATTTCTTTTCACTCAAAGGGTCATATAAGGCTGCCACAGGTTGATTGGTGTTTATGTATTTATGACATGCTGTTAAATATGACTGACAGCAGGTTAGATTGGAAACGGGTATTATTAGAGTGGAAGAGTTGATTCAAGACTTAGAGGAGCAGACTGCCATCTCGATCGTGGCCATGGCGTCCACAAGAAGGTCGTTCCTGGCTCTCTTTCTGTTGGTGGTGCTTGGATCATCCATTGCTACAGGTAAGGAAAGAAGGAAAACGCACTCTTGTTTTAGTTTTGTTTTGGGTTTTCTTCTGCTTTGATGTTTTCTAAATCAGATATTGAGTCTGTACATGTGACATTGTGTTTGACATGAAACTCCTCTGCAGGTTAGTCCAGGACAAACAGGTTAGTTTGCTGTGTTGTGATGGATTTAAAGTAAAGAACAGTGTGTGATTGGTGATTTGATGGCCAGAGTTGGGTTACATCCAATGTAGCAAAGATAAATTTGAAGTTAGGATGATGATACTGTTTAGCATAAAGACAGCATAAACAGTGTACTGTCAGTGTAGATAATGGAAATCAGCCAGGAGAACTCATGCTCACATGCATCTGCTCACATCCGTTTGTATATTCACAAAGAGCAGCAGTGTCCCAGATCAGCTGATCACAGCCTGTACACAAAGATAAATACTGGAGCACTTAATAGAAATTACTTATGTTATTTTATTATTACATTAATATAGCACAATGTTTAGCTTTGGATAAAAATAGCTGAAGTATCTGTACTTCTACTTAAGTACTGAATGTGTGTACTTTTGCCACATCTGGCTCAAACCTTATCCTATGTCACTTTATTTACCAGTTTCTTACACTTTGCTGACCATTCAGCTCATAAGTCTTTTTGTGTCACAGGGTAGTTTGACTGATTTTCAGCTTTTACATTTAAGCAACTGCTTGCTGTATTGCAACCAGTGTGGGAACACTTCAGCTAGTGAGTATATCGGTTAATCAATATTTGCTTCAGGACTTCCTGTTCTACCCACTGGCCATTGTCTATGCATAGAGACACATTTTAAAAAGTGAATAAAAACCTCAACTCTTGACAGATAACAGCCTCTGCATGTTCTTCATCTAATGCTTCCATTGTTTTACATTTACCGAACCTCAGGGCTCACACATCAAGCCAAACACACACAGTCTTTAAATGTCATTTCAATCGTGTTCAGCATTTACACTACAAATGGCTGTTCAACTGCGTTCACCATGTACAAAATCAACAATAAGCACTATAACCTTCAACTGAAAACCTTTCAGTGCTTCAGTGATATTTCCTGAATTAACTGCTCCACTGCGTTCAGACTTTACACATCAGCTGACATGCCCACTTCATCTGCTTTCATTTAAATGTTTCAGCTGAAGTTCATTTTAATTGTAAGTGAATCAATACCTGCGTTTAATCAAAAACCAGTTCCACTGTTTCCATCTTAAGCTTGCATTTCATTTACGTTTCAAATGTACATTCATTCTGCTGCCTTCAAATGCTGATGAACCAAACAGTACACAGTGTTTTGACCTTTAACACTGTTCAAACCCTTTCAGATTTCAGCTCTTTACCTTTAAACAAAAACCTTGAAAAACCTAACCCAGAACTTCTATTGGTAGCACACAACAAGTAGACCACTTGTCCTTGTATTAGTTTTCCCATTGTCCTTTCTTTCAGTATTGATATTTGAGTGCCACTTCGACCAGAACTTCATTTTTTTTCTTCCAGTGTTACAGCTGCAGAAATTCACCCACAAGCAAAAATGCACCTCTTCATAACACAGGCTTTTCCCCCCCCCATTCCTTCACTCTGCAGCTTTTACACAAACTATTAGATTTGCAGGTCTTTTTACGATAACATCAGAGTGACCTGAAAATGTTGAGTTTGATGTATGATTCTCCGTTTTTAACCTAAGAATCAAACTTCTTCTCTATTTAAAAGCTTTAAAACTCCATCATCCACCAATTCTGAGTCCCTTTCTCTTCTCCCTTTGGGCTCTGTCTTTACCCTCTTTTCACTTTCCCTTTTTTCTTCTTAATGATGTCTCACCTTCCACCCTTCCTTTCATGGTCCCCGGTTGTTTTTTGACAGGAGCTTCCAAACTTTGCAAGTCAGCACTTTGAGTGCAGATGGAGTTCCGCAAAACTCCCCGTTATCAGCAATCACTGTGAATTAATGGACTACTGTATCAGAATAACTGTTTAACAGCATACAGAGATGTACTGCAGTAGATAAGAGAGCATTAAAGTGAGGTGTGACAGCTGTTGCTGCGAACAAACACTGCAGTAAACACACATTCAAGTCTCGAAAGAGTTTCTTTCTAACACTGCTCACAGTGATCTCTGCAGGATGCGCCGAACAAGGCTTTGATTGTGATCTGTGGAATTTTAGGCGGAAGTTTTCTCCAAGTTTAAAGTTACACCTGAAGTGAGATACTGATTTCCAGCAGGAACATGTTGCGCTATAAACACTCACAGTAGGAAAGCATCTTAGATAAAACTGTAATTATGCTACAGTTCAAAGGTTTAGAACGTTGCTAGATGGAAAACATATTTCAAGGTCAAACTAAATTAACTTGATCAGAAATTTGTAAATAACTAAGATTGTGGATCTATAATCATTATGTGTTTATTATGTTTTTTTAACTGCATCTGTACTTTGGAGCCCGTTTTTAGAGAGCCTCACTCCTGTTCTAAAGACACATTGTAATACTCAATTAAAAGGCTGATTAAGCATTTTAAAAATCCATTCTGTAATTATGATAGTACATATTAAAATTATTCTGCTACTTTTATCTAGCTGAGTACCTGGAGCATTAGCATCAGTAGATTACAAGCCCAGAATGGTCTAAATTCATCAAAGTATTCTTGTTTGATGAAAAGAGGGCCATTTGAAAACCTCAACATTATGTATTAATCACTCCACGGAAGAGCACAAACTGAGTCAAACCAGGAGAAAGTTTCAGCTTGAACCTGATTGTGCTGCTTTGTTAACACACTGTTGTATGAAACATCAGTGTTTTGGCAGTTTCCTACAGTCAATAGGCTTTATTGCTTAATAGCCGGATGAGTCAGAGAATAAAACTCTTATTAAGAAAGGTGTTTTTAGACTACAGGGTGGGCCATTTATATGGATACACCGTAATAACATGGGAATGGTTGGTGATATTAAAGTCCTGTTTGTGGCACATTAGTATATGTGAGGGGGCAAACTCCTCAAGATGGGTGGTGACCATGGTGGCCATTTAGAAGTCGGCCATCTTGGATACAACTTTTGTTTTTTCAATAGGAAGAGGGCCATGTGACACATCAAACTTATTGGTAATGTCACAAGAAAAACAATGGCGTGCTTGGTTTCAACATAACTTTATTCTTTCATGAGTTATTTACAAGTTTCTGACTACTTATAAAATGTGTTCAATGCGCTACCCATTGTGTTGGATTGTCAATGCAACCCTCTTCTCCCACTCTTCACACACTGATAGCAACACCGCAGGGGAAATGCCAGCACAAGCATCCAGTATCCGTAGTTTCAGGTGCTGCACATCTCGTATCTTCACACCGTAGACAATTGCCTTCAGATGGCCCCAAAGATAAAAGTCTAAGGGGGTCAGATCGGGAGAGCTTGGGGGCCATTCAACTGGCCCACGACGACCAATCCACTTTCCAGGAAACTGTTCATCTAGGAATGCTCGGACCTGGAACCCATAATGTGGTGGTGCACCATCTTGCTGGAAAAACTCAGGGAACGTGCCAGCTTCAGTGCATAAAGAGGGAAACACATCATCATGTAGCAATTTCAAATGTCCAGTGGCCTTGAGGTTTCCATTGATGAAGAATGGACCCACTATTGTTGTCCCCATATACCACACCAAACCATCACTTTTGTTGTTCCAACAGTCTTGGAGGGATCCATCCAATGTGGGTTAGTGTCAGACCAATAGCGGTGCTTTTGTTTGTTAACTTCACTATTCACATAAAAGTTTGCCTCATCACTGAACAAACTCTTCTGCGTGAACTGAGGGTCCTGTTCCGATTTTTGTTTTGCCCATTTTGCAAATTCTGTGCGCCGATCTGGGTCATCCTCGTTGAGATGCTGCAGTAGCTGGAGTTTGTAAGGGTGCCATTTGTGAGTAGCTAATATCCGCCGAGGGGATGTTCGACTAATTCCACTCTCCAATGACATGCGGTGAGCGCTACGCTGTGAGCTCTTGCTGAATGAAGCTAGGACAGCCACTGATGTTTCTTCATTAGTGACAGTTTTCTTGCATCCAGTTTCACGAAACTTAGCAAGCAGTTTGCTAACTGTAGCATGGGAGATGGGTGGTCTCGTAGGGTGTCTTGCATTGAAATCTGCTGCAATGACCCGGTTACTTCGTTCACCAGATATCAACACAATTTCGATCCGCTCCTCACGTGTTAACCTCTTCAACATGTCAATGGCTGTGAACAAAGAGAAACTTGTAAATAACTCATGAAAGAATAAAGTTACGTTGAAACCAAGCACACCATTGTTTTTCTTGTGACATTACCAATAAGTTTGATGTGTCACATGGCCCTCTTCCTATTGAAAAAACAAAAGTTGTATCCAAGATGGCCGACTTTTAAATGGCCACCATGGTCACCACCCATCTTGAGGAGTTTGCCCCCTCACATATACTAATGTGCCACAAACAGGACTTTAATATCACCAACCATTCCCATGTTATTATGGTGTATCCATATAAATGGCCCATCCTGTATAATGAAACAAATATAGGCTCCAAACATTTACTCTCCAGACATAAACTGTCTTTAAGCAGCAGCTTCATCTATAGTTATCAGTTACCCTTTTAATATAATGAATGTGCACTGCTTAAAAGGCCCCTCTATGTGCCCATATATCTCCAATTTAAAGGTAATGAGCGATTACTGAGTAATTATTATGGTATGTACAATTTAGCTTTTTTCTGTTTCCTGCTGTCCGCTCCATCTCTGGTTTATTTTAGTGTACTTACTTCAGTTGTGAGAACACTTTGAATTTCCAGCTACAGTAGGAAATGCTAAGTGTTATATCATAGTTTTGTCTGAAAGCAACCAGCATCAAGATCAGATGAACTCCAATATGTAAGAGAAGCTTCAATAAAAGGTAAGCTGGTGCTTGTGTTGAGTGCATATTTTTGTTTGAACTGATGTTTTAAACACCACTCTGACTCCTGTGTTTGCCTTAAGTTGAGGAAGAGAACTCAGAGTTCTGGAGGTCACAGGCGAGGAAGACACTGCAGGCAGCACTAGACAGGAAGCTGAACACCAACGTTGCCAAGAACATCCTGTTTTTCCTTGGAGATGGTAGGTTACACAACACTGTCAATCCTTTGCACGAATATCATTAGACAGCCTCACTCGGCTGAACAGTTAAAACAAGCAGAATAAGTAAAGAGTGCTTGAATTACTTTTTTATATACATAGATCCATTGTCTGCTCTGTTTGCTCAGCCACCAATTTACAGCATAGAAAACAAATATTTTAAAGGAATACAAGAAGATGCAGGAGGGAGTTATTTGTGTTTATCAAAGCTACAGTGTGTGAACTTGTGTCTGTGGGCCTCAGGTATGGGACTCACAACCCTCACAGCAGCTCGTATTCTCAAGGGACAGCTGGAGAACCAGCCAGGGGAGGAGACAGTGATGACCATGGACACCTTCCCCAATGTGGGGCTGGCCAAGGTACACACACACACACACACACACACACACACACACACACACACACATCGATACATAATTATGATATAAAAAGAGGAACCCATGGTACCATATAGCTGCTGCGTCAGCCACAGTACAACTATGGGTGCTCCCAAAACAAGTGTGACATGTGATGAAGTCATTTAAGTATATGCATCATCCTCTATCTTTAGATCAGTGGTTTCAAACATAAGGCCCGGGGGCCAGAATCAGCCTGACACAGACTCTGGCCCAGCTGCACAGCTTTAGAAAAATAAAGAAAGGAATTTGGGACTTTTGAGTGTATTTTCATTAGTTTTAACGCTTTATCTTTACTGACCTCGCCCATGGGCCATTTATGCTACCCCAAAGTAATTAGGTAGCAGATTAAGAAAAAGAAGAAAATTAAGAAAAGACAGAACAGAAAAGTTCCTATTTTTTCACTTCTTTCTGTGAGATATCAAAAAAAGAGTTTCTGATTTATAATTACAGAAGATTAAATGAGCTGCCAGAAGTTTTTCTGTAATTTTACTCATTGATTTCTTACAGTTTAAGCCAAAAGAGTTGGGGTGACAGATTTCTTTCATTTACTGCAGCAGCAATGTTTTATTATGTAGAAAAACTGAAATGTCCTGTTGAAATCGCACTTCTTTTTCTTATATTAAGATATCTCAATGATTAATTCTATAATTAAACTTTTTTTTACACTGACAGAAAGAGGAATTTCACTGGTCACAATGGAAATGAGTCTGGCATCCCTATTTTAGATTTTCAGTACTGAATATGAATGCAATCAGCCCTGTAGGCATACAGTTTCTGTGTGAGGGGCCTTATGTCAGACTGGTCTCATAGTAACTAATATATATTATTAAACTAATGTATTTCAGTTGGAACTTGTGTCTACAGCACGTGTTTTGGAAAGCCTTTAGCAGGTGGCTGTAACTCTTCTAACCAGAAATACAAGCCTGTAACTTGTTAGACTTAATGCCTTACCCTAAATAATAACATCAACTAATACAATATTTTATATTAAAAACATATTAAAAATAAAACAACTTAAGCAGAAAACACTGTCACATGTATTGCTCAAACTGTGGACTTTCACGTGAGTGACAAAAGGGACTTTTCTGCCTCTTAAAAATGGAGGATATTAATTTCAGGGAGATGGATCAAAAATCAGTGACAGGAAAGGTAAGGATAGGAAAATAGTGTGTAGGGACATTAAAAACAAAAAATAGCCTTTGTTGTCAGACAAACATCTATTGTGCCATAGAAAATTAGTGCACCGTAAACTTCTTTAAAAGAAACTAGAGTAGACAATTGTATATTCTTCTGTAATTTTATATACACATACAATGGCAATAAAGGGCTATTCTATAGCAAAACAAGCCACAGTGTATGAATTTTAACTGTTAATTGTAAAGCTAGCTATGAACCATGGCTAGTCTTAGCTACAGCTAAGCCAGCTGTTTTCTGTCTGTAACTGGAAAAATATCCTTGTTAAAGGACCATTTGTTTCTAATTTAAGATGATCACTGTTCACTAAAGCCTCATCAGAAATGCTCTCAGTGGAAGGGTGGAAGAAACCATTCTTGGGGAAGGGAAATGGGAAAAAATAGTTAAGCTATGCCAAATTATACAGGGAGTGCAGAATTATTAGGCAAGTTGTATTTTTGAGGAATAATTTTATTATTGAACAACAACCATGTTCTCAATGAACCCAAAAAACTCATTAATATCAAAGCTGAATGTTTTTGGAAGTAGTTTTTAGTTTTAGCTATTTTAGGGGGATATCTGTGTGTGCAGGTGACTATTACTGTGCATAATTATTAGGCAACTTAACAAAAAACAAATATATACCCATTTCAATTATTTATTTTTACCAGTGAAACCAATATAACATCTCCACATTCACAAATATACATTTCTGACATTCAAAAACAAAACAAAAACAAATCAGCGACCAATATAGCCACCTTTCTTTGCAAGGACACTCAAAAGCCTGCCATCCATGGATTCTGTCAGTGTTTTGATCTGTTCACCATCAACATTGCGTGCAGCAGCAACCACAGCCTCCCAGACACTGTTCAGAGAGGTGTACTGTTTTCCCTCCTTGTAAATCTCACATTTGATGATGGACCACAGGTTCTCAATGGGGTTCAGATCAGGTGAACAAGGAGGCCATGTCATTAGTTTTTCTTCTTTTATACCCTTTCTTGCCAGCCACGCTGTGGAGTACTTGGACGCGTGTGATGGAGCATTGTCCTGCATGAAAATCATGTTTTTCTTGAAGGATGCAGACTTCTTCCTGTACCACTGCTTGAAGAAGGTGTCTTCCAGAAACTGGCAGTAGGACTGGGAGTTGAGCTTGACTCCATCCTCAACCCGAAAAGGCCCCACAAGCTCATCTTTGATGATACCAGCCCAAACCAGTACTCCACCTCCACCTTACTGGCGTCTGAGTCGGACTGGAGCTCTCTGCCCTTTACTAATCCAGCTACGGGCCCATCCATCTGGCCCATCAAGACTCACTCTCATTTCATCAGTCCATAAAACCTTAGAAAAACCAGTCTTGAGATATTTCTTGGCCCAGTCTTGATGTTTCAGCTTGTGTGTCTTGTTCAGTGGTGGTCGTCTTTCAGCCTTTCTTACCTTGGCCATGTCTCTGAGTATTGGACACCTTGTGCTTTTGGGCACTCCAGTGATGTTGCAGCTCTGAAATATGGCCAAACTGGTGGCAAGTGGCATGTTGGCAGCTGCACGCTTGACTTTTCTCAGTTCATGGGCAGTTATTTTGCGCCTTGGTTTTTCCACACGCTTCTTGCGACCCTGTTGACTATTTTGAATGAAACGCTTGATTGTTCGATGATCACTCTTCAGAAGCTTTGCAATTTTGAGACTGCTGCATCCCTCTGCAAGATATCTCACTATTTTTGACTTTTCTGAGCCTGTCAAGTCCTTCTTTTGACCCATTTTGCCAAAGGAAAGGACGTTGCCTAATAATTATGCACACCTGATATAGGGTGTTGATGTCATTAGACCACACCCCTTCTCATTACAGAGATGCACATCACCTAATATGCTTAATTGGTAGTAGGCTTTCGATCCTATACAGCTTGGAGTAAGACAACATGCATGAAGAGGATGATGTGGACAAAATACTCATTTACCTAATAATTCTGCACTCCCTGTACAAGACCTGGACTGAAAATCAGTGGTAACAGATATGGAGTCCAAATTTGAAACTTTTAATTTAAATTATCTTCAGTATCTACGGTGGTGTATTTTAACAAGGTTAGGAGAGGGTATAACAGCGACTACAGCCATGTGTAAAACACAATGGAGGTTCTTTTATGTTACGGGGCTGGATTTCAACCAGTGGTGTTGGGAGTGTTGTCAAAATTTATCGAATTATTTGCACAAAAGAGTACCATCAGATTGTGATTTACCATAGAATACCATACAATAAAGATTGATTGGTAATGGCTTTACTTTTGAGCATGATAACAATCCCAAACGCATTATCAATGCAGTAAAAACATACCTGGATAGACAAACACACCATGACACAGAGCCCAGAACTCAACATTACAGAAGCAGAGTGGGACAATTGGTAGAAAAAGGAACATAAGCTTGCCCGAGACAGTTCAGGCTGTGTGGAAGAATAAAGGTGGTCATATTAAAAATTGAATTTCAATTTCATCAGTTTTTTTAAAAACCATCCATCCATCCATTCGCTTCCGCTTATCCTTTTCAGGGTCGCGGGGGGCGCTGGAGCCTATCCCAGCTGTCATAGGGCGAGAGGCGGGGTACACCCTGGACAGGTCGCCAGTCTGTCGCAGGGCCAACACACAGGGACAGACAACCATTCGCACTCACATTCACTCGCACATTCACACAATGGCAATTTGGATTTTCCAATTAACCTATCCCCTCAAGCTGCATGTTTTTGGACGGTGGGGGGAAGCCGGAGTACCCGGAGGGAACCCACGCAAACACGGGGAGAGCATGCAAACTCCACACAGAAAGACCCCGGCCTGATGTTGGAATTGAACTCAGGACCTTCTTGCTGTGCGGCAACAGTGCTAACCACCGTGCCACCGTGCTGCCCGTGCTGCTGCTTGCCTTATTTTAAATGTTTGCACATGTTTTAATAAATATAAAGATGTGAAAAATGGCTCAAGCACAGTAGCACTGAAAACTGAATTTCAAATACTTCAGTGGGGTGCAATGAAACCATGGCTCACAAAAGGAAGAGTTCTACGTGCCTACAGAAGAGGGAAAATTACTTTGAAGCCTTTCATTTTTTAAATATCTCCAGATGCCCAATTACTCTGGCACCACCACACAACCCTAGAAGTAAAGGGAGCTTGATGAGACAATACTGAAAATATTTAAATGGTAAATGTGTCTTTGTGTATGTGTGTGTACTGTGCAGACCTACAGTGTGGACTTCCAGGTTGCAGACAGCGCAGCCACAGCCACAGCCTATCTGTGTGGGGTGAAAACCAACCTGAACATCGTTGGAGTGAATGCGGCGGGTCGCAACGGAGTATGCAGAACTCAGAAGGGCAACGAGGTGACGTCCATCTTGAAGTGGGCCAAAGATGCTGGTGAGCCACTGAAGACAAGAAATGTCATTAACTGAATCTTTAAAAAGAATTTTTTCATCTGTAGACTAAAACTCCAAGCAGTAGTAGTGGAGTATTAGTACATCCTTTAATGCCCAAATGTATAAAGATTGTAGCACAAAACCTGAGGGAAAAATGGGCAAATTTAAAATTCACCTATTTATTCTGACCATGTCAACAAACGTGCTAATATTTTGGACTTCTTGCCTTCATCAGAGCATGCGGAACAATAGTCACGTGTATGCAGCAGTTTGGATGCTAACTGGGTCAAAGAGTCAAAAGACGACAGAACTATACTACTTTGTTTTTAATCATTATCATACCAAAAAGCTTACTTTACTGCAGTTAGTTGAATGTGTCAAATGAAAAAAAAGAAACATAAGATGGCTAGCTATTCTGAATGTTTGAAACATAATTGGGGGGGAAAAAAGTTTTATGCTGTGCTCCATGAAGCTTATTTGAATTGGAAAAACTGTTGAGCCAGTCAGAGCTTTGTAAGTGAAATTAAAAAAAGGTTACGCCATATTTTTTATGCCAGAGGCGGAAAAATGGAAACAGAAACATTTGCATAAAAATGACAAAATGTGGGTGATGAGAACCGCAAAGCAGAGCATAAAAACATTTAAATTAGCATTTTTATTCAATTGACATGCTTCAGAAAACACTGCTGCAGCTTTTTTGTTGACGGGAAATTCAGCGGCGGAGACGACATTTAGTGGCAGATGATTGTAAATGTAAGAAAATACCTTTAAATGAGAATTTAACTGATGTTTAAAAACAAGATGCCACAAGATTAAAGCGAAAAAGCCCATAACATTTCACCATAATGCTTACGTGATGTATAATAATGAGCAAATGATTTATAAAACAGACTAATGGTAATGGTGATATTCAGCAGATGGCAATAGGCTCATGTGAACAAGTGCAACTCATTGCTGCACAGATGACACTCAGAGGATAAGAATTTAAAAGATGCCGTGATTGAAGCAACAAATGGGATTGTGTGACTCTTGTACAAAGAACAGGCAGATACCTGACATGGCCCTGCGTGTCACATTTAGGTTCTAGCTTCTGTCAAAAGAAAATCCCCCAGGTCTTACACGGCCTCAACAAAACCTGATTTTACAGCTGAGCGCTCTGCTGTGAGCTGCAGTGCCCTGTCAGAGTGGTATTACAGGGGCCACCGGGGAGCAGGGAGCAACAGCAGCTCGCAGCCTCAGGTTCCACCACAGCATAATCTACTACACGGGAAAGCACCTTGACTGTTATCGTGTTCCAGTGTTATCAGCATCCATAAATATCTCATGACACGCACACAGGCAGAGTGTCATGGCCATGACCCCAGCGCTATGCCAAAGACCGATGCTCAGGTGCGAATGTTGCAGAGAACCAGTTTTTTGAAGACGCTTCTATTTAATGTTGTAAAAAACATTTTGGAAACGGTCGTGTCCTTCCACGCAGTTTCTAGCAGCAAGGTTCACCTGGAGCCCGGCACCTCTTGAGATACAGTGGGGCAAAAAAGTATTTAGTCAGCCACCGATTGTGCAAGTTCCCCCACTTAAAATGATGACAGAGGTCAGTAATTTGCACCAGAGGTACACTTCAACTGTGAGAGACAGAATGTGAAAAAAAAATCCATGAATCCACATGGTAGGATTTGTAAAGAATTTATTCGTAAATCAGGGTGGAAAATAAGTATTTGGTCACCTCAAACAAGGAAAATCTCTGGCTCTCACAGACCTGTAACGTCTTCTGTAAGAAGCTTTTCTGTCCCCCACTCGTTACCTGTATGAATGGCACCTGTTTGAACTCATCATCTGTATAAAAGACACCTGTCCACAGCCTCAAACAGTCAGACTCCAAACTCCGCCATGGCCAAGACCAAAGAGCTTTCGAAGGACACCAGGAAAAGTATTGTAGACCTGCACCAGACTGGGAAGAGTGAATCTACAATAGGCAAGCAGCTTGGTGTGAAAAAATCAACTGTGGGAGCAATCATCAGAAAATGGAAGACATACAAGACCACTGATAATCTCCCTCGATCTGGGGCTCCACGCAAGATCTCATCCCGTGGGGTCAAAATGATCATGAGAACGGTGAGCAAAGATCCAAGAACCACACGGGGGGACCTGGTGAATGACCTGCAGAGAGCTGGGACCAAAGTAACAAAGGTCACCATCAGTAACACACTACAACGGCAGGGAATCAAATCCCGCAGTGCCAGACGTGTTCCGCTGCTGAAGCCAGTGCATGTCCAGGCCCGTCTGAAGTTTGCCAGAGAGCACATGGATGATACAGCAGAGGATTGGGAGAATGTCATGTGGTCAGATGAAACCAAAGTAGAACTTTTTGGTATAAACTCAACTCGTCGTGTTTGGAGGAAGAAGAATACTGAGTTGCATCCCAAGAACACCATACCTACTGTGAAGCATGGGGGTGGAAACATCATGCTATGGGGCTGTTTTTCTGCCAAGGGGACAGGACGACTGATCCGTGTTAAGGACAGAATGAATGGGGCCATGTATCGTGAGATTTTGAGCCAAAACCTCCTTCCATCAGTGAGAACTTTGAAGATGAAACGAGGCTGGGTCTTCCAACATGACAATGATCCAAAACACACCGCCCGGGCAACAAAGGAGTGGCTCCCTAAGAAGCATTTGAAAGTCCTGGAGTGGCCTAGCCAGTCTCCAGACCTCAACCTCATAGAAAATCTGTGGCGGGAGTTGAAAGTCCGTGTTGCTCGGCGACAGCCCCAAAACATCACTGCTCTCGAGAAGATCTGCATGGAGGAATGGGCCAAAATACCAGCTACTGTGTGTGCAAACCTGGTAAAGACCTATAGTAAACGTTTGACCTCTGTTATTGCCAACAAAGGTTATGTTACAAAGTATTGAGTTGTATTTTTGTTATTGACCAAATACTTATTTTCCACCCTGATTTACCAATAAATTCTTTACAAATCCTACCATGTGGATTCATGGATTTTTTTTTCACATTCTGTCTCTCACAGTTGAAGTGTACCTCTGGTGCAAATTACTGACCTCTGTCATCATTTTAGGTGGGGGAACTTGCACAATCGGTGGCTGACTAAATACTTTTTTGCCCCACTGTAACTCTGAGGCATCACAGGAGGCTTTTTCTTCACTGATATCTTTGCTTTTTTCTCTTAAGTAATAACCCTGCACAATTAAAATTACATATTAGCTGGAGTTTTATTTTATTCATTCATCAAGTCTAGAAAACTATGTCAAAATTCCCCTCTAAACCCCATGGTGAAGTGTCAAAGTGAGGCTCAGTGCTCACATTTGACAGCCTGCAAGCATATTTCTTTCATTTTTGAAAAATTGCTCTAACAATTAGCTGTCCTAATTGTTTGGATTAATTGCCTGTGGATTGGCTAATTGTTTAATCAACCATTTGCTGCCGCCTACAGTGCGCATTACAGACTGTTATGTCTTTAATGACTTTTGAGTTTCAGGACACTTTTTCCAAGTGAGCATAAAGAACTTTGATCCCTCTGATACATGACAGAGATTTGTAATCTCACATCACCACTTCATGAAGCCATGAGTATCTGTGTCTGATAATTTGCCGTCACATCACTCATCTTGCAGCTATCACACTGAGACTGAGATCATAAACTTTGAATGTCTGTCAGATGAAGGATAATTAAGTACTAAAAGGACAATAAGTACTGTATCTACTAGACTTCACACCAAGATAACTTTTGCATTCAGAGTTGAGAAAGTTTTTGACTAACGACTAATGACTTTTCTTCCTGCTCATAGAGCATGGAGCAGAGTGCTTTTTGTTAACCTGTGTTAAGCAGGAAGCTACTGTGTTTACGTTGCAGGCAAGTCTGTGGGCATCGTAACAACCACGAGGGTGCAACACGCCACCCCAGCAGGCAGCTACGCCCACAGTGCCAGCAGGACGTGGTACAGTGATGCCGATATGCCTGATTCTGCTAAGACGGACGGCTGCACGGATATCTCATTCCAGCTCATCAACAACACAGACATTGATGTACGCTTCTGTTTTTAACAGTATATATTGAACTTTTCAACGGCTGAATTTGATTTAAATGTTCGCGTGTGTGTGTGTGTGTGTGTGTGTGTGTGTGTGTGTGTGTGCATGTGTTTTCAGGTGATCATTGGCGGCGGTAGAAAGTACATGACCCCTACTGGTACCAAGGACCCTGAATACCCCACAGACTACTTTTCAAACGGTGAAAGAAAGGATGGGCGTGACCTGATCAAAGAGTGGCAGAACTTAAAAACTGGGAAGGTAAAACACCTCTGCTCATAATAACAGGTAGAAGTAAGAAGTATGATGTGGTGTGAAATCAGAAGACCTAAAAACCTGTACATATACAGTCATATTAAAAAGATAGGACACCCTCTTTCAATTTACAGTTTTATGTGTCAGGACATAATATAAATCTTAAAAGCAGATAAATACAACATCTGTTAATCAATAACACATGACATATTATACTGTGTGATTATTGATTGCATAACAACTGAACCCAAGTGCAGAATACTTTGGTATACAGAGGATTTCACTATTAACTCCATGACTGCAAGGTACCCAGGTCTTACTGCTACACAAATCCAAATCATGACCCCTCTACCACCATGCTTGACAGTTGGTGTGAGGTGATGATATGCTGCTTTTGGTTTTATCCAAATGCGGTGCTGCGAAAAATCTCCACTTTGGTCCCATCTGACCAACAGACATTGTTCCAGAAGTCTTGTTTGTACAGATGCAGCTTTACAAACCTGAGCTAGGCTGCTATGTTGTTTTTAGAAAGAAGAGGTTTTCTCCTGGCAAACTTGTTTTGTCATGAACTTTACTATTTTTGGCGAGGGTGTGCTTAGTTTGTCACACACTGTTTTTGGCCTTTTGACTTAAATTTCTGTTGCATAAATAATGAAACGGTACAATATGTCAAGCTTTCGTTAAAATTTGTATTTATTATAAGACCTGCTGAGGACTGGATGATTTTTATTTTGACCTGATATGTTTAAAGAGGGTCCAGTTGTGTGACTGATCTTATCAGTGTCTGCATCTGACTGTAATGGAGACCGTTAACATTATAAGGTATCAGGGAGTTTTTGTTTAAACTTTATTCGCCAAAAGATACCAGAGGTGAATGTATTACAAAATGAATATTCTGCTATTTTCCCATAAGAAACGTGATTACTTGCATCATATAAGAACAGAAACCTGGTGCAGGTTTCATAGTTAGAACAGTTAAGTGTCCTTTACTTTGCACACGAAGCGGCTTCCTTCTGTTTGCCGGTGAGTCATGCAGTGACTAATAACAAGTACAACCACTTTTGGTATTCTGCTTCCACTCTCCATGGTTATATGTATTCCTGTGTGTTACAGGTTGCCCACTATGTGTGGAATAAAGCAGATTTTGACGCTGTGGACCCTGAAACCACTGACTACCTCATGGGTATGTTTTTTTCTCTTTTTCCCCTTCCTTTGCTCCCTCGCGCATTCCCCTGTTGCTTCACATGTAACTAGAAACGTGGTTTCTATTAAATGGAGCGGTGGTGGAGTCAGGCATCAACATGGTTGTGTGTCACTGTTAGATTTGTATTGTTGATTGTCATTTATGCTTAGAAATATTTACTTATATATGCTTAGAGTTTTGTAATTAGTTGTAGATTGGTAGAGGTTCTGATCCTTGATAGTCTGCAAACTTTGTGTGTATTACACAGCACTTTGGGAGCATGAGAGGTCGTACCGTGTCTTATTGTTTTATGGTAGGATTAACGTAGTTGCGTCTGTTTTAGTCTAAGTGCTCTTTGTTTAGATGAACTGCTGGACTTCCTCACCGTGTTATCTATCTAGGGTGAGGGGGAGGCTACCCTCTTCCTGACCAAGGATGTTTGACCCTTTGATCAGCAGTCCACACACACACACACACACACACACACACACACACACACACACACACACACACACACACACACACACACACACACAGGCAAGTGTGTGTAGACGTCATATGTTAATGAACTTATGCATATTCATGTAACCTCAATAGGGTCAGACGAGAGAGCGGTGTCTGTCCGGTTTTCTCCCGTGCACGAGTAACATGAAGAACTTTGCCTACTTGTGTCTTGCTTTGCAGTGTAATTATATTGCCTTCAACGTTCCAGCGGATGGGTTCAAGCTACAAACCTATCAGTCACTTATTTTTTGAGTTTGGACGTTTGTTTTTATTTGCGGTTTATGTATCCAAATTATTTGTTTAGGGTCTTTAAAAGGTCTATAATAAAGTAATACCTTAACCTTAGGAGCTTTTCTTTCTGTGTTCCGACTTCATAATTTAGTGACTCAGTTAACTAAGTGTACATAATATTAACCCTCTGGAGTCAACAGTCGCCAGTGCGTCCAAATCACATGATGGATTTAAGAAAACTCTGACTGACTGTTTCAACTTGGGCCAACTGTGCTCTGCTTTTCTCTCTTGGATTTCCTACTCTTTTCTCAATCAACACTGTTTTTGTTTTGTTTTTTTCATTTTGTTCCATTTGAAAAAAGGATTTTAAAAAATGATTCTCAAATCCAAATATTACTTTACCAAAAAGTCCAGCAAGAACATCCAGGCGACACTGAAAAAACAGCTCAACACTGGGACAACTTTCATTTTTTAACTATTTTTCAGCAAATATTAGACAGTGAGAAAAAATGGTAGACTCTGATTCAGCTGAAATGTTTGCAGGGTTTTAGCTCTGTTTCAGAAAATGCTCCAATATATTTTTTCAGTACCAGGTGCTGTCAGTAAACCTTTGGTATTTGAGGGTGTGTAGGAAGTGTAGGGATCCAGTCATTGTGCTTTTTGTGGACTGAGGGCTTGCTTGCTGCTATATTTTGTGTTTTCTCCTGCTGTGTGGTTAATCAGTTCCTGTGTGCTGAAAACAGTGGTAATAGTAGTAGGAGGAAAATAGGACTTTCCTTGCCACTACACCCCCACTGATCACTGATAAATATAGCGCAATTTTCCTTTCTCCTCCCCAGCTCTGTTCGAACCTGGTGATCTCCGCTACGAGGAGGAGAGGGACCCGAGCACGGATCCGTCCATCATCGAGACCACAGAAAAGGCCATCCGCATCCTACAGAAAAACCCTAAAGGCTTCTTCCTGTTAGTGGAGGGTGAGGACAGCAGCTTCATCTGTTTTCTACACATTCGCATCACTCGATCCAACAAACAC
This sequence comes from Mchenga conophoros, assembly GCF_057382185.1. Lineage (NCBI taxonomy): Eukaryota > Metazoa > Chordata > Actinopteri > Cichliformes > Cichlidae > Mchenga > Mchenga conophoros. The sequence goes on along the minus strand of NC_140539.1, from coordinate 7,703,610 downwards.
TGGATAAAAAATTCCTGTGAGAGGACTAAAAATAGAAGGATCAGTTAAATTGCATAATAATCATACCCAACCAGCCCAAGTGACAGTTATATATAAATAACTAAGTAATTGTTGTTTGCTGAAATATTAATATGCGTACAACATAGGAGCTTGGTTGGGATAAATTGATCTTTGTGCCATAGTGACAACATTGGCTCAGAGCACGGTGTGTACCTGCTGTTGACACTGATTCTGCATACAGCTCAATGAGTTTGCCGCAGTGTGTGCTGATGGTGTGTTTCCGTTCCACGCGGCTGCCTCTCTGGCCTCCTTGTCTATCTCTCTTTTAATCTGAGGCAGCTGCCTGGGGACTCCACGGTGCCACTGAGTGTCTTCACAATGACTTTAAAAATAAGAGGCAAATATATAAATAGAAGTGGACATATGGTGCGCCCAATCACTGACAGCTCGCTGAGATCACAACTTATTAGCCGGGTCTACTTTACTTTCCAATATAGCCGGTGGAGAGGACAGGAGCGGGAGATGTGCTAATGCAGAAAAAAAATCACCCACTCTCTCTTTAGAAAAGGTTCAACTCTGAAATGTACCTGCTGCCAGGGGGAAAATATACAGACTGTATAACTCATTCAAATAATAGTTAACTGTTTCCTTGCAAGGTGTTTGGATGTTTATTAGGACTAAATATAACCTTTCAAAGTTTATTTTAAGTCTTCTGGGCAAGTGCAGCTCAAGTCGTTTGATGCTGATGAGACTTTAATCCAGTGATTTGTGGATTTTGCAAACTGTTCTTGGGAATCAGTGAAACTGTAATCTCCTAATGTCCAGGGTTTCTGCCTTTGCACAACGCACATGTAAAATTTGTGTGAATATTGAGAGCTTAAAAAATAATTTTCAGATTCACCTGTTCATAATGCAGCTATTCACACTGACCGCTGGACAAATTTAGGCATTAGTTTTTTCTGATATTTTGGATCGGAATAAACAGATCTGACCAATCAGATTGGTCAGATCATCAATCTTTTGGCACACACATAGATCATCATTGCTTTATTTTGACTTTGTTTGTTTCCCAGTGCATTTTTGGAAAATACATTTTTTGAAAAAAATGCTTTCGTTGTGTGTATACATCACATATACATTAAATAAAAGTACTACATGAACTGTTTAGGAATTATGGCCACTTTATGTAGGAGATATTTTTAAAATTATGCTGGTTTTTCCAATTATTTTTCTGCTCCTAAAACCAAGACCAGAAGGCAGTACATCACTCTCCGTTATGTTTAACCCCTTCCTTCCTTGTGTTTACAGGTGGGCGTATTGACCAGGCTCACCATGCTGGGCGGGCCTCCATGGCCCTGCATGAGGCGGTTGCTTTTGACCGTGCTATCGCTAAGGGCCTCGAACTCACCGAAGAGCATGAAACTCTCACTGTAGTGATGGCTGACCACTCTCAGCCTCTTACCTTCAATGGCTTCCCCTTTCGTGGGAACAGCATTCTGGGTAATTATTAACAGAACTGCAATTCATTCATCTAAAAAAAAAAAAATCCTGCTGAAAAAAATGCTTAAAAAGAATTTAGGATTTTCTTTAATCGTCAGTGTATCAGTAAGTTAAGCTTTCTCCACAATTCTTTCTGTTTTCCCCCTCAAACCTTTACTCTGTGCCTCCATTCCCCCCTCCAGGTGTGTTTAACCACTCTGACAATAGACACCTGCGGCAGCATTTGTGCCTGTTGTGTGTGTGTGTGTGTGTGTGCGCGATGCCTCTTAGTGCCTGTATCCTCACAGCTTCAGTGTGCTTCTGCCACCAGCAGCTTGACATTTCATCTGCTGTCTCTCCCTGCAATTACAGCCAGGGTAAACACACATTACTGGCAGCCTTTCTCCTGCTTGCCTTTCTATTTCAGTCCCCTGCTTTCTCCCTCTTCTGTCTTCCATTTACCATCTACAACACTGATGACACCGTCTCTTCTACCTTTTTTCCTTCTAAGTTCTCAATCACTTTCACCAGTTAATCTCCCTTTAAAGGGCTTTCCTATTGATCTTATGTGCTCCTTACCTCTTCAACTCTCTCTCCTCTTGCTCACTTTTCTGTTTTATTTAAGGTTTTAGACCTGAAAGATGTCCTTTTTTTCATAAAATACAGTTTGACTTACCACAGAATAATTTTTTTTTTTACAGATGTATATAATAAAGATGAAGAGTAGCTGAGTCCCTTTTAGGTGCATCACTCAAGTGGTAACTATTAAACTGTGTATCTACTCAGTAGATATTTTTTCCAAAAATGTATCAGCTCCAGAAACAAAACATGTGGAAATCATAACCCCTCCACCTGCTGTGTTTGGTTTTCTCCAAATGTGGTGCTGTGCATGTTAGTCAGACATCTCCACTTTGATCTCACCTGTCCAAAGGAGATTGTTCCAGATCTTTAGTTTGTTCAGACACAACTTTACAAAGCTCAGCTGCTGCCATTTTCTTTTTATTAAAAAGAGGTTTTCTGCTGGTAATTCTTCCAATCAGACATACTTATGAAGTCTTTTTCTGGTTGTACTGTCATCAACTTTGAATACTAAGGTCTGAAGAGGTGAGATGTAGTTCTTGAGCTTTCTTCTTATTTTATTTTATTTTTTTTTTATTTCTGTGAGGATTGCTGTCTGAACTCAGGATGAATTTCCTGGGAAAATGGACAACTATCTTGAATGTTTTCCACTTGTGAATAATCTTTCTCACTGTAGAAGATGGACTTCTGTCATGGTGTGCTGTGTGCAGGCAGGAGAACAGGACCCAAACGCTGGACTCACAGTGAACTAAAAGAGGCAGCTTTATTCCACTGTGGCAGAAACTCCAAATATAAACTCACAAAAACAGACCTAAACTGAAAACACAAAGCTAATAACAAACACTAGGAAAACCTAAAGACAAGAGACTGGGAGCACAAAAGAAAAACACACAGCAAGTTGAGGACGCGACGCGACGCTGAACACTGGAGGACACACATACTATAAATACACATGAGGGAACGAGGAACAGGTGGGAACACAGCCGGGAGAAATTAGAGCTAACGAGACAGAGGAAACGAAACTAGAACACTGACATAAGACATAAACCTTCAAAATAAAACAGGAAATCCACAGACTCAACTCAAAGACAACTCAGACAAAGAACGGAGGGAACACAGAGTACAGGGACCAGAGTGACATGAGAAGCAGAGGAATACACAAGCTAAGAAACACAGAACAGAAACACCAGGACTCATAAACCATGAACCAAAAATCAAAACAGACTAATAAACAACAATACAAAATCAAGACACTGGGCCACTGACCCAGGACCGCAACGACTTCAAATAGTTTAGAAATGATTTTGTAACCCAGATTGATGAGCAGAAATGATCTCTCAAAGATCATTGCTGATGTCTATCCTCCATGACGTTGTGGTAACGCACACCTGAATGCTTCAGACCAGCAAATTTCCCAAACTGCTTTCATTTAGGTCGACTGAGGAATGAAATATGCAGCCTGTTGTACTGAAATTGCACACAAAGATTGTGATAAATTTGAGGTCTAGAATCATCCCAACATTGGTGTTGTGTCTACTGTAACTAGTATGCAAGCTGGAGCAAAAGCAAGCTGGAGCAAAACTTCTTGGACGGTCTCACATAAGTCAATATGTAGTAAGATGATCCCAAAAGGTACTGATGGCAACACAACACTGAGGAATGGAGTTCAGTGACTCCTCTTTATGAAAGTGAAGTCCAGCAGACAGTGATAAGTTAGGGCAGCCTGTGCCATACGTCTGTCAGTCAAAACAGCTACGCCTCTGACTGCAGTATTCAGATGGATGAGCTCTGCAAAAACCCACTCTCACTACAATCTGTAATTGGGAAAGGGAAAACCTATCCAGAGGAAAACTGTCCAGAGAGTTGCCAAGAGTAGACAGAGAGTTTCACTGTTCTAACAAAAAAAATGTTTCATCTTCAAGGAGCTGCCGCTGTTTGGGACTTTGTTTCTCAGGCTTGGAGGCTGCTCCTCCTTCTCTCCAGTTGTTACCAGTCATATTATCACTGTACTGTATCACTATCAGTCTTCAGAGTCTGTATTGATTGATCTGTGGTCGTGTCATGCTTTTCACACCTTTGCGCTCCCTCTTTCCTTTTCCTTTTCTACCCTCTTCCTCCTCCTCCCAGCGGTGCAGCAGTGCAGCAGTGATTAATGTGACTCTGAAACTCTGAGCTCTTCATCAGCGGGGAGACTCGCCAGGCTAATGGCTCATCTGGAGAGAAACGCTGAGATCGTCAACAAGCTCTAGACCTCCCGCAGCACCCTTGGGATCAAGCAATCCCGCCTCGCACTTGTGTTTGTGTGCGCATGATGTGTGTTTTTGTTTGTTTAGCACTCCGAGGCAGAAAGAAACAGCAGAAAGAAATAGAAAGATAAATCAAAAATAATGTTTGTGTCTTCCAGGTAAATCTCCACTGTGGGCAAGTGACATGTTGCCTTATACCACGCTCATGTACGGCAATGGACCTGGGCACAAAATCGTTAATGGCGCACGCCCTGACATCCGCAATGTTGACACCAGTAAGACCCAGTCATTACTTCGTTGTTTCACAGAATTCACTATGTTAGATCTACTACCATGCACCAGTCAGGTGCTGATATCATTCATCAAACCAGTTTTAAGTGTAAATGGGGTCTAATGTTCTTTGAAAGGACTAATCATTTGTACTCTATCCTTATCTTCTCCAGAATCTAAAGACTACATCCAGCAGGCAGCTGTCCCCGTAGATACAACAACCCACAGTGGAGAGGATGTGGCAGTGCTGGCCCGTGGACCCATGGCCCACCTCTTCCAGGGTGTCAACGAGCAGAACTATATTGCCCATGCCATGGGCTACGCTGCCTGCGTGGGTGCTGACCTAAGGCACTGTGAGGGGCAAACTACACCACCTTTGGTTCACATAACCCTTGAATATAACAAGAACGGGGCCAGAGCAGTTAGTGCCTCAGCAGCTTTGCTCGGTAACTTCCTGAGCGTGCTGTTGGCCATCACAGTCCTCATGTAAGATCATTTTCTTTGCTGATCTGATCTGCAGTCAGAGGTCAGCATCATAAAACAGTGCGAATGGGTTCAGTGATTTGCTCAAGGACACTTCAACACGGATGTGCACTAGTGTGGTTTCTTGCACCAGGGTTATCTTGCAGCCTGCAAAGGGTTGTGATCGGACAGAGTGAATCAAGTCACAGAAATCATTAACTGACATGAGGACTGTCACTCCCGCAGTGACTGTAAAGAATTATTATGAAATGTAAGCTCATCAAGCGTCTGCACTGGCAGTCTGTTGAATCCCTGGGCTATACCAATAAAGCAGTCCTTTCCTAGACAGTTGGCTGAGAGTTTATTGATATAAATTATTTAAACATACCAATGATCTCATTTGTTGACATTTTTGGCTTTATCAGAATGACAAATCTTCATTATCTGACCTTGTTTCCACAGTAAAACAAAGAAAAACAATCCCTCTGCCACATTTACATACACACGAGTGAAAGCTTTAAGAACAAAGTGAACAAAGCTGATATTTTTTGCATTATATTTCACATTTTTAAACGTGCTACGGATCATAACAGGCAGCATAATTAAAGAAACAAGTCTACATTTTGGCAAAATGTGCTAAATGGCATCCTTGATAAAGGAGTCAGATGAATTTGTGTAGAGGCTAAAACAAAACAAACAAACAACAAAAACAAACACATTACTGAAACTAGCCTTGCTATCAGCCTTAGTGCTAAGCTAATGAAATCTTCTGCTGACTTTAGCTTCTCTCATCTAATTCTTGGCTGAAAGAGGAAACACGTATATCTATTAAAAATATGAAACTGTTCCTTTCACCTAAGTTCATATTTGTGACAAATGATCCATAGATGTATTTACTGAAACCTCGAAATAAAATGGTTATTTTGCACTTTGCAAGCACTTTCTGTGAAATAAAAAATGGACCGTGATGTTACTCATTGTTGAGTGAGCTTCTGTCTAACTAACATGAATTTGGGTTTGATGAGCGACAGTGGAGTGGACAGGTGGAGCTATCTAAGAAATCTAGGAACGCTGCATGCTCATATACACAGCAAATCCATCATGTCCAAATTAACACTGTCGGATTTGATTTCAACACTATTAAAGTGTCTATATGGGTCCACACCAGAGAGTGTTAATTTAACTCTTTTTGGAGAGTTGGTACGTTAACTCTGATTTAGTGTTAAACACCAAATCTGTCTGGAGTTGATAATTTAACACTTGGTGTTAAGAGTTTATATATTAACTCTCAAAGAGTATTTTAGTTTAACTACGTAAGAGTTATCTTCTAATTCATTCTAAAAAGCGGGAATTTTACTGTTCTGAACTTCTAGAAATTTCTTTTGGAAATAAACATTTACTAAAAAGATGCAATGGTTTTTGAAAAACATTTATTCTGAACTGTGCACCACAATTTCAAAACATTTTCTGAAAGATGTAACAGTGTACATGTTCTCACTTTCATTAGAATTTTGTTTATCAAAAGGTCTGACATAGGTGAGCTGGTAAATGCAAATAACAGCATTCTCATCACTTATTTCTTCAATACAATATGCATGTCCTTCATTCATCCCTTTGTGGAACTTCAACGCACTTCTGCTCTCCCCCATATTCCATCTTCACAAGCATATCCTGTGCGGAGATCGAATAAAAATTAGTTGACACTAATTAATGGCACAAATAATCCAGTAAACAATTGCAGCACAGTAAAAAAAAAAAAAAGGAATCCTCTTTGAGCCATTACTTGTGTAAAGTATTTTCCCAAAAGACAAGGACGCAGGCAACAGGTAATACTGAACTAAATGTAAAACCTCAACCTTTTTCATTTTTACCTAAACCGTGTGCACAAAACTCTGGAGGGATCTATGCTAACGTAGAATCCAGTCAGGACGTCTGCTACTGCTGTTTGCTCGCTGCTTTTTTTTTTTTTTTTTTTTTCAGGCTTCAAGTAGCACCATTATACCAACATTTCACATTCTAGACATTGTTTTAGGTGTATTTGACCAAAAGTTTGACTGAAAATTCACATGCAAGCTTTTTTTCAAGGCTGTGGTATTTGCCCGCAAACAATACCTTTCAGCTAGCTAAAACAGAATATTATGCTATCACCGAGCAACATGGCTAATGCCTTTCACACAGCTTTGTCTCAACTCCAAAGAGCCACAGAAGTAAAAGCTAATAACAATTGAAACAATCTTTGAAAAAGTGACTTACCAAGGATGGCAAACAACTCAAATATGTAGAGCAAAATGTTCTGAAACGGCTTCACTTCAGCTTCGATTGGAGCCGTGCTGGGGGCGGAGTCTGTGAATTTACTCTGTTGGTGTCATAGCCCCTGTAGGAGTTCAGAGTTAAGAGGTCAGGAGTTAATGTTTCCATTTTAACACCTCCAGATTTGACAGAGAAACACTCATTTTTAACACTCTATTTTAACTACTATCATTTTACACCTCAGAGTTACATTAAAAGAATGTGACTCTGCTTAGAGTAAAATTAACTCTACTTTTGCAAGGAGACTATTAACACCAAAAAATTTAACACTTTTGAATTTGCTGTGTAGTAGCAATTTGCCAGTAGTGATTCTCTTTTTAGCTCTTTCGGCTCTGAACCGGCTCTTCAGGTTGTTTTGTTGCTTTAATGAATTTATTATTAACAATAATATAAAATTATGCACAAAATGAATTACTAATGTAAAAGAAAGTGGTTTTATTTATCTATGTTTATATATAAATATATACAGTGGCCCCTAGAGACAAAACACATACAAACTCCAAAAAGCATGTACAAACTCCAAAGCACATTTCTAGCGTTAACTGAACTTCCAAAACAGAGCTACTTAAATTACACACCAAATCTGGTCATTGGTACTTCCTGGCTTGTGTAGCCACTAGGTAACAAAAGCTCAACACTGCGCCTAGCATCCTGGAGCACTTCTGTTGTGTTTTGTACGTGCTTCTGAGTTCATACGTGTTTTGGAGTTTGTAGGTGCTTTGTCTCTAGGGACCACCGTAAATATACTTTTATTTATTCACTCCACATAAAATGTAAAAAATAAATCATATAATACAAAAAACAACTATTTACATTTCAACTATTAACTATTTAAATTTTCAGCTTTTTCATTTTAAACAAATTTAAAGTGAAACAACACAAAACACTGCAAACCACAACACAATTAAATATAAATTAAAATATGAAAACTAAAAGAAGATGCATATTCTCTGTCATATGGGCCTGCATGAATAAACTTTCTGAATCCTTTATCATCTGCAACTGAAAATAGTTGTGGATGATTACTATACCTTTCTAATGTGTGTCTCCCCTCTTCCCAATGCAAAGCACAAGGCTCGCGTGCGGAGTGAAGCGGGAAAAAAGTGCGAGAGAGAGGGTGAGAGAAAGAAAAATAAACCCCACGGCTCTCGTCGTTCACTTCAAAGATTCGGCTCTAAGAGCCGTTTTGTGACCGACACATTTGCCAGTAACAAAGTAGGTCTGCCCTTAAACACACTGTGCTTTATCCTCCTTTTTGACTCAAACTGGGGCCATAAAATTGCATCATACTGTGTTTAACAAGACTTGAAAATAGAAATTGAGATCATAATCCACCTCTTAAGTATTTACTTACCTCATAGAAAAAAAAAAGTAAGGGTATTTTGTCAGATTACTAGAATCCAACTCCTGCTAAAAGCAGGAGTTGGACCTGTTGGTTGTTAAATAGAATGCAGGTTTAAGGTACTTTCACATTGGCTTCACTTTTCAGATCAGGAAGCTACATCAATCTTGGAACTGGTGGAACTGGTGAGGAAAATGTGTCCATTTGTTGAACCTCATATTTAAGAGGAACATTGCGTTTTCCTGAACATGGAAGAGTGATCCAGCTCTTTTTCCTGATGAATGTATTTGAGGGTGCGTGGGATTGTGCGCAACCAGTTTATATGTGTTTTGAGTTGGACAAAGCATTCGACAGTCTATCACGGTATCCCGTGAGGAGTTTGTGATTATGGGGTATTCTCCCTGTTATTATGGGCTATCTGGTCACTGTACGTTAGTGCGAGCTGTTATGAATAGGAAGGCTCCTGAATGCCTTGGGTGTTTCAGACATGTCCAGTTAGAAGAAGCAGACCTAGGAGATAATGTTTCTGGTCTGTTCCTGTTTCTGGCTTTGAACAGCTCAGTATCCCCAATGAATAGCTTTTATTTGCTAACTTCATACAAGTCCTGTTTACTGCACTTTTGAAAACACATTGTTTGATGAAAACACATCAAACTATTTTCATAATGCTTCTCAAGCATCTTGGAGAACTGCATCAGTGTCATCTGTCTTTTCATCTAGTCCCACACCAGCTCTGTGATATTGTGATCCGGTGTTCTGAGAAACCATCCTACTCTGACAAAACGTCCTACCCGTATTGTAATTTGACGGTGACTTGCGATTAAACCTAACCCTACACCTAACCATAACCATAACCTTAAGAAGTATTCCGGATGGGTGAGAGAAAAAGTAGTTAATTTGGCCTTGGTGTTGTGCGCATGTGCAGAAACATTGGGTAGGATGTTTTTCCAGGTAGGATGGATTCCCAGAACACCGGGCTTTGTTGTTAAGTGTTTTAAGGTTTCTTGTCCTTCCTGTGGGTGGAGATAGTTTTTTGTATTGCTTGGCTGCTGTAGAGTCACAAAATTATTTGAAGACCACAAAGATGTCTATCTTGGTGGTACTGGATATGAATTTAAACATAAGATAATTACTTAGCGCTGTATATTCTTATATGTCTTCATATTTACCCATTAAGTCACCAAAGAATCCTGTTACTGTATAGGCCTATTATTCCAGTTCATAACTAATTTTATAACCAGTTAGGAGACAAGTCTGAAAATGCCTCCTTCTTCCTTTGATCCTCTCTAACATCCGCAGTGCTAATTGAGGTTTGAGGTGGGTTGGTTTGATGACATTACTACAGCGGTCCATTAATATTGCAAAATATGTAAAGATCACCTATTTTTATCCTTGGGAGACAGATTGCAGTAATTATTTTGGACATCTGTTGGGGTTAGGAGTTTGTGGAACCTGATTTTGACTCTCCCTGTACTCATTTAGACTGGCCTGAGGCCATCATCATTGTTTTAGATGACGGGCCTGCTCTCATCTTTTCCACACGTTCATTAAAGTCATTTGCAGATCATATGGTGGAGAGAAGCTCAACAGCTTGAGAGGCGATGCAAGACGAAGCGTTTTGTCTTTTGTCTGGAAGTGAGGTTTATTAATGAGTAGAAAGGACATGGCAAACAGGGACAATATCTCCTTTTGCAACATACATTCTCTGATATCATATGTAATGATTAATGTGTGCCAATACTCTATATAAACATTAGATGTGATGAAAATTTAGACTTATTTAATGGTTTGGCTCTGATTTGTACCCATTATTCCTTCTGCACACATACACTCACCATTGATTTTGTTAGGTACACCTAACAAATACATTTAGGGGGGTTTGTGGGTTAATTGGTGATTCTAAATTGCCCATAGATGTGAATGTTGTCTCTATGTTTTAGCCCTGTGACAGGCTGGCAGCTTGTCCAGGGTGTACCCTGGCTCTCATCTATGGTAGCAGGGATAGGCTCCAGCAAAAAATTGATTTAAGTGACTCTGAACGTGCTGTGGTTGACCTAAAAACACGAAAGCATGGATCCATTGTGCCTTATAACAAAGGTTCATGCTGTTTCTGATATTTTTGGCTGCAAAGCAGCATGAAGCTACACAGCATCAAACCTAAAATTATAGTTTGGTACCTAATTTAAACTGGTTCTGGTGACCTGTCCAAGATGTACCCTGCTGGTCATCCTGTGACCGCTGGAACAGGCTCCAGCACCAGCACTTTCTGCTGTTCTTTATCCCACTTTCATAGCAGGAAAACCAAGAAAACTTCATCCAGCATTGATATTCAACTGACATATGAGTGTGTCCCTATCTTCAGCATGTACTTACATTGAGATTTGCAGTTTATATCTTAAGAATAAACCCATGTACACAAACATACACAACACAAAACAAACATATAAAGTCTAAGGACAAGGGGCAGACAGAATTTCTTTATGGACAGAATTTCTAGGCGTGACAGATGGATTGGTGTTGCGGGTGCAGTTATGTGGACGCTGCACCGGTCTGCTGTGGTGAAGAGAGAGCTGAGTGCAAAAAAAAAGCTCTCGATTTACCGGTCAGTCTACATCCCTACCCTCACCCATGGTCACGAGCTGACACGGTTGCCTCCTGGGCACCTCCTGGGTGAGATGTTCCGGGTATGTCCCACCAGGAGGAGGCCCCAGGGCAGACCCAGGACAAGTTGGAGAGATAATATCTCTCGGCTGGCCTGGGAAAGCCTTGGTGTTCCCCCAGACAAGCTGGAGGAGGTGGCTGGGGGTCTGGGCTTATCTGCTTAGGCTGCTGCCCCCATGACCTGGATAAGCAAAAGAAGATGGATGGATGGATGGATGGATGGACAGGCAGAGAAACATATAATGCACAAACAATCATTATGATATATTTTCAGAATTAGAAGCTGTGCAAGTGTGATTGCAGAAACATTCAGATAACACTTTATGTAATCAGATTACATAAAGGGATTATGTAATCAGAAGATGGGACTTCATAAGTTTTTGGCTTGTTCAACTGGTAAGCAACACAGAATGTGAAAACCTGTGTTTTTCTAAGACCTATGTTACAGTAAGCTGTGGTCTGACGCTGCACTGTATTTAAATGTAAGCAGAGAACAGAGATAACCTGGCTGTTTGTGGTGGTGACAGCAAAAAGAAAAAGTTGTTATACTGCTGCTCCCTGCTCTTTGTTAAGGAGGACCACTCCACCTTTTCACATTAAGGGACATCACGTGTGATGAAACTGTGCACTGGAATATACAACAAGACGCTTTAAGGTGGTGGCAGAAGAATGCATATGAACAATATCACCATAATCAATAGAACACAACATAATCAAAGATCCTCTGTTTCTCCAGAGCTTAGTGGTTCTCATATAAAGCCCCCAGTAGGGGATGGGACAGCTTGAGACAGCAGCAACAAGAACCTGGGACATAAGAACTGTCTCTTGGTCATTTCTCTGCTTTTCATTTAATCAGCCAGGCAGCTCTACAAAGCTCTACAATGCCGTCTCGTCCTCATTTTACTGCATGAGACTAAATCTGCTGAGCTTTTTTATCAAGATCTCCTTCTTATCTGCAGCCCCAAGAGCCTGAAGCTGGCAGAAAGCTTCTGTTTCATCACTCGCCTTGTGTTCTGCGTGCTGTCGTGGGCTCTCTGAAGAAAAGGATGGCTACATTTTTCTTCAGCTGAGGGGGCTGCTCTCTCTAAACAGGCATTCTCTGTCTGATCACAGCACAAACGATCACTTCTTTTAACAGAATGGATATCCTGTTCACGCCCTAGTTTTTTCCCCCTTTTTTAAAGGTGGAATGCGCTTGATCATCCAGATCATTTTGATCAAAGAGGGAAACGTGACGATTGCAATAGCCTGCAAAAACACTGTAAAATCTCCAACTTCTTAGTGACATTTTGCCGCTTCTATCACAGATGTCTAAACAACAGGTATTAAAACAACAATAAATGTGATTGGAATGCCTGTTTTTCTTTACTCTGAATCTTCATTTTTATATCTAAAATGTGTCAAGTTGTGTTTTCACATGCTTCAATGAAAAGAGCAGCCTTGTCTGTACAACACTTTGTCCATTTTAATCAGTTTAAACATCTCTAACACATGCTTGCATTTATTCCTTGCATGTTTCCTAACTGTTTAACTTTTCTGATACTAGTTCTCATACGAAAAGGAGACACGCAAGCTGTTCAGGACTGCTCTGCAGTCACACATACTGTACTGCGCAACAGGCTCTCACCGCACTCCTACAGCTCCCACAGCTGCCTGTGTACCAGCCGTCCTTTCGGTGGCGCTAGAGCACTAGCTACAGTAGGCACAGGGCCCATCACACTGTATGGATTTGCCGCAACTTTTTCGGTGTGTGTTATGAGATGAGGGCTGCACTGCGGGGAGAGTGGGTGCAGAAGATTGCAGTCTTCTGCGGTTCAAACTGTAAAAAATAACACAACACGAGAAGACTGTGCACGTGCAGAAAGAAAGGCAAAAAAGAAAAAGGAAAAAAAGGCCCGTGTGACTAATGGCGGTCCTCCCACGGTTTGACTCTGTGATGAGTAAAGTGACACATGCCGCACATGTTAAGGCATCATGCTTTGATGTTTCTCATTCACTTTCTTTGTGTTTACTGTATAACAAGTTGGTCATTTTTAGCCATGATGTTCTCATGATGACACCGAGCCATTCACTCATGTGTCCGTCGCGCCTTTTTAGGCACACAGCTCATATTGGACATGCTCCCGTGGGATCTGTGTGAAGCATACAGTCAGGCTGTATTCCTGCACAGCTCCAACTGAGTGACAAAGTAAATGTCTCAGCGACTTTTCCTAAAGCTGTCGGAGTTCCACATGTTCCAGACACAGAGAACTAACATTTCCTTCATGCCTGCATATGAGGGGCAGGGTTGCAGGTAAAGCCGGAGCTCGAGGTGTCCAGTGGCTGATCCATAATATGTATCATGTATCCATCATAGATATTTTACTTACATTTTTTTGGCAGAATGAGGAGTATTTACACTTGAAATCAGTCTGCATTTTGCTCCATAGTTTAATTGTGTGGTCTGTGACCACCTTATGCTTCCTAATCCATGCTCATGGAGAGATGAGATCCAGCCACCATTGAAATAACCAATAATTAAAATAACTACTTTTATTTTCAACCAGGTCCAAGTTTCTTTGTTTATGTATTTAGTTTTTATTTAGGCATTTATTCCTGATTCAATTTCCTGATTTCCCATGTGCCCCTATTTGACAAAATAACTGGAAAGGAGTGCTGATTTACAGGATACATTTATGTAGTTTATAGATAATAGCCTTTAAGTTACCTTCATGTAAAAAATAAATAAATAAAGGATCCAGTGGATAATATCTCTACATGACGTTCTTCATGGCGTTTTTTCGGGGGGGATGGATAGAAAACGAATTTCAAAGAGCTCCATGATGGAGCTGTTCCTCCATATGAGGTAACAGGAGGTAGAGCGGCCTCGTGGGTCAGCAGCTCTGGGTCTATGTTTAGAGTCCTGGTGGGCGTTAAGAGAAAATTGGAAGGGAAGATGCTTGAGCGCCAACCTGCTCGCTTGGAGACAGGTTTGGGTCGCTTACAAATAGGTCACAACATGCCTTTCTCCTGCTCTAGTCACTCTCTCTGCCCATGCACGATTCTATAACGGGTAACTGGGATTGAGGATGCACGAGCACAAATGTCAGGCTTTTTTCTTTCTTTGACATCTTGCCTACATTTGGATGCGTGAAGCTGGAGGTCACAGAGAGCCTGCAGCTGGACCACTGCGCGCTGTGCGTATAGGAAAGTGGGTCTGATGTTCGGAAACGTGCCAGACTGTGCGGGAAAGTTGTCCATTTGCTTGCATGCTTTTTTTTTTTTTTAAATAGCTACTGTTATTGGACGTTTGCATTGCTACACCAACATGCAGTCTGTGGTCATACAGACCCAACGCGACCTTTCCAACCCCACGACTGTCGGTGGAAAAGTGGGTTTTTGTCGCTCTCGTAACATCACAACCTGCGCCAGGCTTCACACTGTGCGCGTTCCCTATTTAGACCTGATGACATATGCAACACGTTCCAGATTTGCCATCGTGCTTCTTCCACAGACGACGAGACATGAAATCCTCATCTGACACCTTCCTCCTCCTGTGTGCGCGCTGCTAACTCCTCCCTCTCTTCCTCCCTCATGTTGGCTGGCATGTAAGGTGACACCAGCCAATCACGTCTCATTCCGCTTCTACTTCGAAGGCGGAAACTCAGATTTGGCCGTATATAAGCGGCCGAGCGTGGGATTTTTCTATCAATGTGTGTGCCTCCCAAGGTTCGTTCTGTGACGCGCGGGAATCTGTTTTGACAGCGTGGCGTGGCAGTGACCGAGCCGAGAGAACTCGACCCTCACAGCTGCCGGGCTGGGACTGAAACCCATGCCGCTGCCGCCAGACAGAGCGCTGTCCGCCCTCTGTGGTGCTGAACCTCAGGACCCGACCCTGCGACAGGTGACGTAGAGCTCGTCTAAGAGACTCAAGTGATAAAGAAGAAGAAGAAGAAGGAAAAGAAGAAAGCAACAGCAAAGCTGCACAAAGACTTTATGTGTGTGGATTTGAAGCAAGTTAAAAACAGAAGAAAGTGAAAGCAGGGAGAGGAAGTGATGGCCGGACTCCCCCCCGCCCTCGGCGTCGCTGCAGCGGTGTGAGCACAGCAGTGCGCTGCCGCCTCGTACCGGAACCCAGCGGAGCCTCCGAAGGAGGAGAGTCAGAGATAAGTGAGGTACGCTCCGCGACTGTTAGGGGGGAACACATGTAATAGCTTGCGGTTCTACATGAAGCTGCAAATATGGGCTGTATCAGCTCCAAAGCGCCAGTTGGTAAGAAAGATTTTGAATTTGCTTTCATTCAAAAAACAAAGAAAGAGACAAAGAAAGCACGCTGAATGAAGCCTGCTTATTATTTTTATTTGTTTTTTCTTACGCTTATGTTTTTGCTGCAGCCTCTCGCAGGTACAGAGCGAATTTCCGACCGGTGCGGTGCTTGTATACGCACAGCATGCTGTGCCCGAGTCGCGGAGGCATATGATATTGCTGCTGAGTCATATGCACGCCAGTAAAGGAGCTTCAGTGTGCACACAGAGCGCTTTACATGGCTGGAATTTCAACTCTATCAGAGGTTAATGGCGCGTGTGAGCGCAGGACTGCGTTTCTGTGTGTGTGTGTGTGTGTGTGTGTGTGTGTGTGTGTGTGTGTGTGTGTGTGTGTGTGTGTGTGTGCGTGTTTTGGATGGGGGGTGGGGGGCTAGAATCTGCAGCCTAAACATCGCGATGCTACGAGAGTTGCAAGAAGCTTTTGGGTGAGCACGCCAGTCAGAGATAGAGAAGACAAGCAGAGGTGCTCTTGACACCATCGAGGAAGAAACGGCGTTTCTTTTTAATTTAACTTTAATTTCCTCTGATCCAAAGTCTCATCTGGACAAGATGGTTCTGACCGCGCTGAGCCAGTTCAGTTGTAAGGTAGGATGGCTTTTCTTTTCTCTTGAATACATGCGATCGCACACGCCACCTTGAAGAAAAATTCTTGATTTAAAAGGCAGCTTGTTTACTGGAATCAGGGTGATTTTCTTCTTGGTATTAAAGTCAAAATTTCTCTCTAAAGAAAGAAAGGAACTCAGGATCAGTCCATCTTGGGGCACATATGCAGCGGCGGGTCATTTGCTTGTTGCCAAGAAACAAGCTCCCTGTTTCCTCCACATCTATTCTGCTCTCACGCTTGTTTACACCTTTGCCGCAAGTGTCTCCCATCCGCTCGCCTGGCGGCTAAATGCTGCCCAGGGCCCCCCGGTTCTCTGTGCCCCCGACCTCTGATGCCCTCCAGCCCGCCACCACCTTTGTGTATTTATCCAACTGGGTTTCCCACTCTGTAGCCATTAATTTAAATCCGAACCCACCACCTATCCAACCATCGATTCTTGATCGATCTCGATTCTCCACACGTAAACAGACGCGGTGGTTGTTTTTCCTCCTCGTGATTCAGATGTTACAAAAAGCCGTTTAAACCCCGCTTTCTTTCATCTGCTGCACTCAGATGATTAGCAGTGGAAATGGTCACCCCCCCCGTCATTTGATGTCCCCTTGTCCACTTGTCGCGGAGTGCGTACTGACATGACATGCCCCCCCCCCCCCCCCCCCCCCCACCCCTCTCCGGTCCCATTACCCCTCACACAGGTACGGTGTTCCCGCACATCCAGCAAAGAGTGCAGCTAAGGCAGCAGCCACCTGTTTGCCTCTCACATCTCACATTCACACTGTGGATAAACGTGTGTGACATCACACCGGTCTTGACCTAATTGTGTTGATGGGCTCATAAGTCTGTCAGAGAGCCCGAAGACACCAGAGAGGCGAAGAGAAAGAGAGGGAAAGATGCACGGTCGAGGTCTCTCTTTCTACAGTTTCCACGACAACGGAAAGTACGGTGGAAGAGAGGGAGAGAGAGAAGGAGAAGGAAGGAGACCGAGTGCGAGCAGAGACCTAGGAGCACAATTAACAGATAAATACAAATAAAAGCCGAGACTGCAGCGCTCGTTTGCTGTGACGGGGGAGAGGAGACACTGCTTGAGGCTGCCTTTTAGATAGATCACAGTCAAGGGAAGAAGATTAATTAAGATTAAAAAAGAGCAAATTAGGCCCACGCGGAGGAGAACGGTGAGCCCCCCTCATAAGAAATGCGCCACATGTTTTTAGTCTTATTCTTCACCCTAACCTACACCACCTGTGCTCTTTCCTTTCATTCAGACCCCAGTCCCATCCACCTTACCCGCAGTCATGGCCGTGCTCCAAACGTGAGCTTCTAAAGGCCGAAATGCTCTTAATCTTCCAGTGCCCACTTCACGGAAGCACTGAGAGGACTAGTGCTTCCAGTGGTGGAATGTAACGTGGTACAGTCACGTACAGTGTTAATGTGAGTTACATGTATTTATATGTTAGTCTGTTTACATCATTAATTTAAAGCTTTAGTTACTTTATTATCTGTGGTATTTTAAAACTCTAATAGAAATCTACTGATACCTGAGGCTGTATTGTTAGAGAAAAGGCTGTCTCGCAGTATAAATGTAAGGTAAGAAGTGCGCATGGGCTTTAAGTGGTCCAAAAACTTTAGACCGTAAACGTCCTTATCACCAGTGTCTGTGGATCTGTTTTTTCTTCCATGCATTTCTGATCCACAGCCACGACTTAAACCGCAGCCTTGATCTGACACGCGCGACGTTCCCAATGCAAGCTTGAAAGCAAAACGCATTTGTGAGTGTCTGTGCAATGTCGCTCAAACCAACCGTGCGGGTTTAAAGGCCAGCAAAGCTGATCAACAAACATCTCAGCGTGCGGGGCTCGGTTTCAGGCGCCGAGCGGCTTTCCGGTGATTCGTTGCTGTCATGTGTATGTCAAATGCAAAAGAGTGAGGGTGCACAGCTTTCCACGCAGGCTCAAATGACCGTCTGGAACTCAATTGAAAACTACACAGAACACACGCACGTGCGCATCTTCCACTCCTCTGAACAATACTCGCATCGACTAAAGATGGCCTAGATTCAGCGATACAATACACCCCCACCCTCCTCCCCCCGATCGGGCATCCGATCTCATCACACCCAATTAAACAGCGCATATTGAATTCAGCAGGTGGGCAACATGAGCTCGGGGCGCTAAACTGCTGAAGTCCGGTGACTGATATCGGATTCAATATTTGAGATGGGCGCTGGCGACTAATCGAGCGAGTTGTTCTTTTCACGGGCAGTAACTAGAAACGCCTCCCCTGCAGCGAAGGGTCGGAAAGATGAGCTGGGCACTGACATTTAAAGGCCCGCCTCCTAATCGCGTTTGTGCAGAACTGATTTGGAGAGATTGGAGTGGGCTGGGGGCGTGCACGTGGACGCAGACGCTGAGCGATGCAAAGTTGGGGGGAGCTGTCCTGGTGCTGAAATGTTCCGCAGCGCCGCGTGCACACGAGCACCTTTGGTCCTACATGCCCCCCCCCCCCCCCCATACACACACTCTCTGTCTGTGAGGTCACGGAGAGGGGAAGATGATGGAAAGGTTAAACGCGCCCAATCAAGCGGACAGTCACGTGTCTGCGGGCGGTTCCGTGACGTTTGCAACCAGAAGGTTGCTTGGTGACATTTGCCCTTCACGTAGTCGGAGCCTTGCCTCTGTTTGTTCGTGACGTAGCCGGCTGACGTAAAAAAAAAAATGTTTTAAAAGCGAAACAAAACAAACGAGAAGACACGCTCCTTGGTTCCTGCTTTTTTAGTTTTTAATTTGATCAATTTCATTTTTTATGTTCTCTGCTTCAGTTCATCCGAAAAAGTAGACCCGACTTTATGAAACATCTAACAGGCCCGAGCTGCCGCCAGAACCGTACGTGTGCATGGCATAGCATGGCTTTAAGTGCATGGAAATGTATGCACCGCCCGCCTCTTGTTATCTTACTATAGCCTCAGAATGCGCTGCAATAAAGAAGCCCAACACTTGTATACATTACATAAGGAGGAAAGCACTTACAGTAAATACGCCTTTAAGGCCTCAATTTAAATTTGTACTATTTAACATTCGGGTTTATTGTTATTACTTTTTAAAACTGGTCGTTATTTCAATTTTATTTTATTGTATTTACTGCAGCGTGTTTAGGAATTTGGTAGTTAAAGGGAAATTCGGTGTTTAAATTTTTTTCCGATAAAACAAACAAAAGCAAAGTTAGTGAGACGCGAACACCACATTACCTTATACGGTCATCACCCCTGAGCGCCCGACCTGTGGTCCCTCTGGAGGCATGACGTTGGCATGGTGACTGAAACTTTGAAACACACAAGGTTAGCTTAAGCCTTAAAACTCCAGTGCACTAAGAAGACAAAAAAACCACGTTACGAATCATTAATTACACTTTATTGCCACGTTACTGTGGCCTTTGTCATAGTGTCACATTTTTGCTTATTATTTATGTCGCTATTCAACGCTTTACGGAGCAAGAATGCGGCGTGGAGTTGTTTTCTGACATGTTCATTTGATATAATCCTCACGTGGCTCTCTTCCTCCTGACAGTGGCGGTTGACGGTTCGTTGCGCGTGGACTGGAGCGCGGCAAGCTCCCTGTCTGACCTAGCGCTCCTGGGGAGCACGCGGACCTCCTTGGCGCGCAGGCTGATACTGACAGCACCTTTGGGCGCACTGGACTTCAGCGAGGTGCCCTTAATTCTCTCTTTATCATAGAAAAAAAAAGTTTTTTGTGACATAACGACCCCGTGCAGTGTCTTCTGTTGGATAGCTCGGCTAGAGTTCACGTTAGACATTTAAACACAGTTCTGAGTGCTTTCTAATGGGCACTAATGGCGATTCAAATGAAGACAATGTCACATTAAATGTAGTAGCAGCAGGGTGCAGCGCCGTTTAAAGAGACCAGGCCTACTCTACAAAATGGACATGTAGCCTATGTGTTTAATTAGATTCAAAAGCTTTTATCGGCACCTTAATTTCTTTTGGAAAGTGGTTCTGCATTGACAATAATAAGATTATTATAGACCATTTTCACAGGTGTAAGAAACAATGGCTCAAGTCTGCCAGTGAATCATAACAGTGAACTAGTGTGCACAGAAGCAGGATCTCACCCTAATTTGTCCAAATATCCACAGTATTGATACCAGTACTGGCATTGGTATCAGACTGATACTAACAAAGTAGGACTGAAATGGAAAAATATACCTCAGACGTGCACTGTATCTTTTTGTGTTTACTGTCATTTCGCCTATATTACATTTAAACAACCCCAAAGGGCTGTAGAGATGGCACATTACTCTCCAGGTCTCCAAAAATCCAGTTTCAAAATACACTGAAAGCTGAAAGTTGTCTTGTTAATTTATTATTATGGAAAGTAATCACAATCACAGTGATTTAGCGGTCGTTAAAATGTGTTCGGAATTTGCAAATTAATGATGATTCATCTCATAAATAATGTCACACTGTTCCCCCTATATATGCTGCTTTCATAAACTAAAGCTATCAGTATCAGTGTTGCTATCAGCAGTACTGGTCCTGTATTTACTTTGGATGTAGTCATGCAAGATGTAGCGGTGGTATATTTGACATTAAGTATTTCAGTAATCTCCTCTCTTCTCGCGCTGATTTGTTATTTCTGTTCTAACAGGCAGTCATGTTATCTGATGCAGATTGTTAACAGGGTGAAAGGGCAGGCTGCTGCAAAAGTTCACGTGTTATTCTTTTATCTTCTGCCTTAAAAGGCTCACCTCTGGCAGCACAATTGTGGCTGAACACGTATGGTCTGGGCCACGTTTTAAGTAAACTGGTGGATTATAACCTGCAGAAGCAACTATCAGATATGGCTGCATCTCCCCACATGAAGCGGAAAATGATTTCCTCAACCTTTCCTGCTCTGATAATTACCTTATTAATCAAGCCACCCAAGTCTGTAATGTGCATTTCAACCTGGGCTTCTTTTCTCCTTTTTAGCTGTTGCTGATACTAACCAGCTGGTTTTCAACTGATTTTACAAGCCATTCAGGGTAATTAGTGGCTACTTCTTTCAAATTAGGAATTTTAAATGAAATCTCAGTGACGTGCAAGGAGAGCGCTGTTGCTCCGCATATGCCCAACTGGAGCATCTGCCTGGATGTTCATTCGAATTCCCAAGCCAAGATGAACACATTTGCACATTTTAATCTGTATTTCTGATCTGAAAATTGAAAATACAGGTGGACTCACGGCTTGACATGCTCTCTCGCAGAACTAAAAAGCCTTGGGGGATGCCCTTGTGTGGCAGGCATATATTTTAAAAAAAGGAGGTAAGTGGAATTTGGGTGAGTCCAGCGGCTCTCTCTGAGAAGTTTTGCAAATATCATCTTGAATGTGAATCTACTAATCTATGTGACCCCGATGCTTTGACCTATTTAAAAGATTCCTATAAGGAACGAAGAAGGGGTTCAGCTACAGCAAGCTACTTAATGCAACAGCAGTGAGAGTTAGCAGGCTCATAATTGGCTGAGAGATGACAAGAGTGATGATGAATCCACCTTGCCCAGTTTTGTCAGTGGATACCATCTGGGTGTGAATAAGATGTGTCGCATAGAGCCAGCCAGGCACTGATTAGCGGCATCTAAGTGATCCATTACGAAATGCAGCCTCTCGCTCTTCATGGGCAGGCCTGATATTGAACATTGGAGACTGTGAGAGACAGCTTGGCTGGACTGCTGAGCTCAACACATCTATATTACAGAGGAAGTGCTCTAATGCTTCACATTTAACGGACCCTGCTTCAGCATCCTACATTTCTATTTAATGCTACAGCGTCTACTGTAAAAAGAAAGCAGGACGCCAAGTGTGAGAGTCTCTAATCTGGCTGTCGGTTGGTGTTCTGAGTGTGTGACATCATTGGTGAATCACGCACGCAGACACGCCGGGAGGAATTGTTCCACGGTGACTGGTTGCCATAGAAATGTTCCCATTGTGGAAAAGTTAACAGACAGAGAGAGGGTGAGAAAAGAGGAAGACGGTAGAAACGTGGCGTGTCAAAATATTCAGGTTCTTTTCCACAAGTGGAAGCAGAAGCCACAGCGCTCTGTTCCACTAACAGCTCTGAGGGCTTGAATTCTCAACTTTTTTTTGTCATGTATGGGTGGCAGAAGAAGGGGTTGACATTTGGTAAACAAGAACAGGGTAATTGACTCAGTTGGCCAGTACAATGGTACAAGTTAGATTTCTGCTGTGACGTGACCTCAATTAGCCCATAAAACAGAAGCTATGGCTGTAAAATGCTTCTCTGCCAGGCTTATTGGAAAACCTGGGGCATTGTTTTATGTTATTCTGTGGCTGTGTCACTGCAGACCAGTGAAACAGGTAAGCCTAATAATCCACTTTAGGTTCTTAATCACAGGTACAATAGCAAATGCAGCACATTCCAGTGTTTCCCCACAGATTTAGATTCTATTTGTGGTGAATAAACAATACCATTTGTAAGGCTCTCCTCTGCAAAAAATTGAATTCCCAAGTATTTTGTGACAGATAATGGGTTCAATTCCACCATCTTGTACTGCAGCTGTCAGCGGTAGCCCTAGTTCTGCCCTGTGAACCACTTTTAGACCTGCTGCAGGTTCTGGTAAGAGTGGTCCTCCAGCTCTCAGCACAGGCAAAGAAGAACTCCTTTCACAAACTGCAGTCCAAGATGGTGGAGTTGGAATCCCAGATCCTGACGGAGGAGCTGAAAGATATCCAGGGCCACCGCAATAACAAGCCCAGCAGGACAAGAAGAGCTGGTTTAACAGCAACAGAACTTTCAAAATAAGAGCACAGGATTCTCCACTGGTAAATCAGACAATCACAGATGGCACCATTATTTCAAATAGATTGAAAAAAATTGTGTTAGCAAATGTACTTTGGTGGCAGTTATTCGATATATGTATGGCAACGGCTACTTTTTTTTTTAATGGAGTGACAATCTTTGTAAAAAATTTAATAAGAAAAAACTAAATAAAAACAAAGGAATCAAACCTCACAGTATGCTTTTATGTCAGTGTGCAGGCTTTCAGGTGATGCAGTTAAAGAGGCACTGATAATGCAAGTTGCTCTGATGAGTCCGCTGCATTTTTCTCTGTGCTGTCTCCAGGCCACGGCTCACACAGACAGCACTTAACCAATGATTTAAAAGCCAAAGGTGAACCTGAGCAGCCTCTTTGCTGCTGGCAATCAGTAGACCATGAGGTTTTATGGATTCTGATGTGATGTGTGTACGTGCGTATTTGCACTGTTGTTCTTACAGTAGCCAGTACACTGACCTGCAGACATGAAACTTTAAAATGAAGGATTTTGACATTAAAACTCAGTCAGTTGTATTTAAAATATCTGAGGTATATAAATGTGTGCTACGTTGCACTGAATAAAGATTCTGCACAGCAGTCTTGAGCACCCTGTCTGCTCTGAGTACGGTTCATGTCTTCGTGTTCACTCTGCTGTTCAGTGGGGCAGTGGGAGAGCAGGGAGGGAGAGAGTCGGTGGAGGAGCAGAGTCGGCAGTCAGCATGATCATGCTCAAGCAGAGAGCTTGTACCCATGTTTTTCAAAAGCATGTGTTCTTTATCAGAATAAGAAAAAGCGCATCGTGTTGGGGTAGTGATATCCCCCTGAAATCATCATGGAATATTCCACTGAAAAAAAACAAGCTGTGAAATGAAGTTTAGATTCATGAGGCAGGGTTAGACATGAGTTCTTGAGATGGATTTTCTCCAATGATTTATAAAATCCTCCCATGTTAGACTTTCTCAGAGCAGCTGTTTGAAAGCAAATAAGATATTTAGCTGTGGGTCGTTTCTGATTTCCAATTTAAGCCCAACATCATATGTTATTCTTGAGCTCCTTGACGCCATGTATCACGTCTCCTCCGGATTATCCTCCCTCCGATCTGTGAGCAGCTCTGCAACACAGGAGGATTAGCACGTCTTGAGTGTGGGATCCCCTCTGCCGTGACAGCGCCCCTCTGACAGATAGTTTTGTTGTTCATTTATTCAGACTGCTGTTTTGTTGCGGTTAAGTGGACTTGACACGACAAGGTCAGGGTGAAGCTCCTGTGTTGAGCTAACTTCATCACCAGTGTTCGTTGCACATCAGATGCACCCTGCATAGACTGGTGACTCACTGCAACAAGGAAGGGAAATATGGCTTTCATAGTAGGTCAAGTAGTCCAGTGCTGTTCCTTTAGATGATTGAAACTAGAGCATCAGACAGCTCCATTGTGAGTCACAGTGGGATTGGAGACAACCTGTACCTGTTGAGATCCTCTTCAGCCTTTTACAAAAGAAATCATCAAATTGCTCAGTCAGCCAAGTGTGTTGACCCATATCAAGTAACAACGTGGGAGCATTAGCTCAGCACGCAGCCCTTGCTGCTGACGTGCTCCCACGTGAGTACAGGTCGTGCTGTAAAAAGTTAGCAGACAAAGGAACTTGTCAACACCCGATACTCCCTCTGTGGTTTGAGTTTACAGAGCAGACAGATTTGACTGAGGACGGGGTGGAGGGAGGAAGGGGACCATCCTTTTGTCTTCAGTCTGGTTCTCTTAATTCTCTATGGGGAAATTACCTGTCTACACACACACACACACACACACACACACACACACACACACACACACACACACACACACACACACACACACACACACATTTAAACAGACAGAATTTTAACTATGTCAAAAAAAATAAAAATCTACCTGACAGAGTTGATGCCACTGGAGGGATTCACTTGGGTAACAGCTGTTTGGAGATAATCTGTAAATAAATATGAGTGAAACACATAGAAATGCTCCATTTCCTCAACCATCTCCGTTCTTGCAGCCGCATAGCTAAATCCTCCATTGTAGAAGCATCTTCTCAGTTACCTGAACTATTAGTTTGCTAATTAGCCAGCAGGCAAAACCACTAAAGCTAACGTGAGTGCGACCAAGCATCAAGTATTTTTCTGCAACTTCTGTTTCATCCCTTCAACAAACACTATGCTCATCCAGAGTGCTTAAATAGGACATTTAACTTGCTATTGCGTGCTACATAAGTCGGTTAAACATAAGCACAGTCCAGCTTTGGAGTAACTGCTGTACATTATTGATGGTGTGCAGCGTGCAACTCATTAAAACACAGATTAAAGTGTGTAAAGAGAAAATTCTTCAGTTCACAAAGGCTTGTAGTAGTACTGAATCCAGGAGTTCCTTCTCTATCAAAAGGCAGCACTGTGTTTTCTCCTGTGACTCATAGCAGGATGTATTCAGAGCTGGCTCACATTCACGCTGAGCTACTGTATGAGTTTTCACTCACTCTTATTTTTTTTCTTTTCTTTTCTTTTCTGCCGTTTCAGGTGAATGTTGACGACACCATTGAAATGTTACCAAAATCAAGAAGAGCTCTCACTATTCAAGAGATTGCTGCGTTAGCACGATCCTCCCTGCATGGTGAGTGCTGCATGATATCGTACATGGTGAAAACACCTGATCGTTGCGAGGTCATGTTGCAGTCTAATCCTTGATATTTGGCATATAGGTATTTCCCAGGTGGTCAAGGACCATGTGACGAAGCCTACAGCCATGGCACAGGGCAGAGTAGCCCATCTAATAGAGTGGAAAGGCTGGTGCAAGCCTATAGACACTACAGCGGCCCTGGAATCAGACTTCAACTCCTATTCTGACCTCACTGAAGGAGAGCAGGAGGCACGCTTTGCTGCTGGTAAGATTTTGTGTTTCTTATAATGTATTATAAAAAGTTATAGAGAGTGTTTTTTACATAGGCACTGGTAACAAACTGAAACAATGACTTAAGGCAAGAGGGCATATGAAAACGTCATGATGAAGCATTAGTTACACAAGAAACCATAATAAGAGTAAATGTAGGCTAATTTAACAGCAAACTCATGATGACTATATTTACGGCATATCAGTTTTGCATGCTCATGAACTTCAATAAATCACTGCAGGTACAATTTAGCATTAAACAAGACCTGTTCACAGAAACATCAACCCCAATCAGCTGATGGCTGGTTAGTACTCAGATGTCACAGCTATTTAAGCTGCTTCAGCCTACATCCTGTGCAAGCGCTTTTGCAACCCACCTCCACCCCAGCACTTCCATCTAATGCTGTGTCAAACACAACATCGTCACTGTTAGTGTGATCAGGTAAACACGGGGAAAGGCAGGGATAGCTCAGTAGGTAAAGTGGTCGCCCCATGATCGGAAGGTCGGCGGTTCGAATCCACTTAACGGCTACCCTGAGGTACCCCTGAGCAAGGTACCGTCCCTACACACTGCTCCCCGGGCGCCTGCTTAGTGGGCTGCCCACTGCTTCACTGAGTGAATGGGTCAAATGCAGAGAAAAACAAGTAATTTCCCCATGGGGATCAATAAAGTATCCATTATTATTATTAATCTCTTGCCTGAGTTACGTACGTTAATAATATCATTGCGGCACCAATTGCTGATTGCAACACGTGAAGGAAGAGTGGTTTGTGGCTGGATCTCAAACAGGATTAAATCAGCCACACTGTACAGTGGATGTGAGCGGATTGATCTGAAAAACAATAGTATTGATACCAACACAGGTATTGGTGTCAGATCACGACTAGCACGTTAGTATTAATACTTTGCTTCTGTCCTCCAAGTGCAATTTGTAGTTCACTGAAATTGCGTTAAACTGTCACATCTATTTTATTTTATAGCCTATTGCACATTTAAACAACAGACGTTGACCCAATGTAAACATTCAAGGTCTCCAAAAAAACTAATTTTCAAAATGCATGATAAAATGACAGGTGTACTTTGTTGTGTACTAATCACAGTAATTGCAGTAAATCACAGTGATTTAGTGGTCATTAAAATGTGTTTAAAATGTGCAAATTAGTGAAGCTTGAGCTCATAAATACTGACACATTGCTCTCCGCTATATAAGCTGCCTTTATAGGTTAAAAGTATCTGTATCTGTATTGGTATTGTCAATGCTGCTCCCATATTTACTTGGTATCAGATGAACAACAAAGAGCTGCAGTACTGCACAGCACTGCTGTATAATGAGACGGGCAATGTGGCGATAAATTCCCTGACTTCCAAAAGTTGAATCAAAACACAAGAGCTTACAGTTTTGTGCACTTTAGCTGTTTGTAATGCAGAGTGAGTTTAGCCCGAGCTGAGATAACTCTAATGACATAACCGCGGTTAAGATGTTATTTTCCTTATGTCGAGTAGGTAAGTAGAGCTTTCCTGGAACAGCCTGATTGTTTTTCCACAGCCAGTCACACCTGCCTTCCTAATTTGAATATTGAGATGTAATCACAAAGCAGGCAAAACTGAGACAACAAGAACACTCATTAATACCAGGTGTAAATACAAGGAGGCTCAAATGTCATTGGTCAGGTAAGATATCCAGACACTGATCACATGTTAGCATTTGTTGTCTTTAACTCTCCTCCTCCTCTCATGTTCCTCTGAGAGAGAGCGCACTCACCACAGCTCATCTGTCTCCTCTTTCTTTCCCTGACTCACTTCATCTTTGCATACTCTTTCACTCACTCTTGTCCCCTGTATTTATTCTCTTATCCTATTTGCTGTCCGTTCTTTAAATGTTTCTCCCCCTGACCTCTGTTTCTCTTACCTCTTTTCCATCTTTTTCACCCTGCCCCTCCTGCCCACTCTCCCTCTATTCTTTTGCTCGCTCCCTGCAATGCAGACTCTCAAGGTTAATTTGCACAGTAAGGTTTTGCTCCCGGCTAGTGGCACCGTAACAGAGCGGTTTTCTTCTGTGCCTCCTCTGTTCTGCCTTCTTTTTTTCTGTCCTCTTTAACTGTTTACTCATCCGTCTTGTCTTTGTGATCTCATGGTCTTGTGTACGTGTATTGATGAGGTACCTAAAAGCATTATATCCATACATAAGATCAACACACTATCAGGACTAAACCTGTACTCTTTGTATATTGTACTATTTATATAGTTCAAACAGTACTATATTTGTATAGTATTAGTTGATCCTGGCCAGCTAACTGTAATACATACCAGAGAGTGGTTTTTTTGCTTTGTTTTAAACGGTAGATAACAGCATGTAAACATAAAAGCTTCAAATCATTTCATTCATTTCTTTGTTTCTGTATTACAGTTGGAAGCAGTGGGGGTAGTTGTTGGAGAGATATTACTACACATTGTACTCCTCTTCATCTCAGGGAGCCGCCACTTGTGCTGACTCTCTTTATTTGTTTATCAAGTTTCACCTTGTAGTCTGTTATGGTGCTACTGTGGGTGACTGGAGACACTGTGTGAATGTCAGCAAGTGTGTTAATGCATTAAGCAGGCATGTGCGAATGTGTTAAGTGAGCATTTGGTGGGCTTAGTGCGTATTTGAACTAGTTACTCTAGAACACACTGGTGTTTGTGAATATACTTCTGTGTATGTGTGTAGGAGGCGTGCTGAGAATTGAAAGAGCTGCTGGGGTTGTCCTTTCGATAGACTGACTTCTGCCAGCATGCTCAGACACACACACACACGCACACAGTCATGAATTCTTTGCAGGTAATCCTGCAGAGTATCTCCATACTCACACGTGCCTAGAATATGGTAAATGGTAAATGGCCTGTATTTATATAGCGCCTTACTAGTCCCTAAGGACCCCAAAGCGCTTTACATATCCAGTCATCCACCCATTCACACACACATTCACACACACATTCACACACTGGTGATGGCAAGCTACATTGTAGCCACAGCCACCCTGGGGCGCACTGACAGAGGCGAGGCTGCCGGACACTGGCGCCACCGGGCCCTCTGACCACCATCAGTAGGCAACGGGTGAAGTGTCTTGCCCAAGGACACAACGACCGAGACTATCCAAGCCGGGGCTCGAACCGGCAACCTTCCGATTACAAGGTGAACTCCCAACTCTTGAGCCACGATCGCCCCATATAATATCATTGAAGAATGTGGCAAACTATGTATGTGTTCATTACAGTGAGTCCAGACCAGTTTCTGTTGCCAGCACTGTAGCTGCATGGCCAGATTTATATTACGCCAACGAGGTGAAGTTACATTATGAAAGGTTATGCTATGTCAGGTTACGCTATACTATACTATGTACGCTATGCTCTATGCTATTATTCTTTGTTATGCTATATTCCGTTATGTTATGCTTTATCACGCTACACATTGCACGTTATGCTATGCTATGCTACGCTATACTATGTTATTTTACACTATGCTATTGTTCCTTGTTACGTTATGTTACTCTGTGCTACGTTACCCAGTGCTATGCTACGTTGTAAAGTGCTTCACCTATTGTAATGCTACCCTGTGGTACCCTCCATTACACTATTTTGCTACAAATGAATGTAAATTGTAGTTTTTAAACTACATTTAATAATTAATAATTTGTTTTACTTTCCTGTTGTCAATTTACTTTAGCATCTTGAATTATATTCAGATTTTCAAAAGACAAATTATAATTAATTAGATAATTAATAATAAATGTAATTATAACATTTAATAATTCTCATTATGAATAAATAATGAATAATATTTTATATAATTTTGTACTCATTTTCTTTAACTTATTTATAGTTTGTTTTCTTATAGTTCATTTTACTTTATATTTTTGTTTTTAGTTAAACACATATAAGGTATTTTTTACCTTATAGATATTTTGTGAAATACTATTTTTATTGATCTGAACTAAATGTTTACTTTTCTTATTAAAGTTCTTTTATTATTGTAGCTTGTATTTAATGCTTGCCTAAAGGAATTATAAAAAGACTTTGAAAGGACAAGTAAAGAGCAGCCCACACTATTTCTATTGCTGGTACATGTGCCAGTGTTTGTGAGGACGCTCAGGGCCAAGTTACAGTGAAAGATGAATGAGATCATCGATCTTTCTCTGTGGGAGACAATGCACGAATACTGAGCATTGAGCAGGGAGAAAGAGAGTCAGAGAGACATGAGGTGATGGAGACGAAGGAGACAGAAATTCTAATAAGAAGAGACGGGCAGGTATGCACTATGAAAGACAATCGAACAGTAGTCATGAGCAGGCGAGTGGATAGAGTGTTTTATCAAGAAAGACATTTGTAAGAAAGGTATGATGAGAGTGGGCAGAGACATGATGAGGAAAACAGAGAAAGGGCTTTCTGATTGGTCAGCTTCTGATGATGATAACTGGTGACTGGTC
Organism: Mchenga conophoros; assembly: GCF_057382185.1. Taxonomy (NCBI): domain Eukaryota; kingdom Metazoa; phylum Chordata; class Actinopteri; order Cichliformes; family Cichlidae; genus Mchenga; species Mchenga conophoros. The sequence continues at coordinate 7,673,156 of NC_140539.1, read as the reverse complement.
ACTTGGTTCTTATAGCTTACTGGTTCTGGCACTTGCTGAGTCACATCAACAACAAACTCAAACACACACACACACACACACACACACACACATGTACAGCCGTCTGCCATCATGAGTATGCATTAAATGCATCATGACATGCGTGTCATATTTTCTAATTTTATAAAGAAATGATATCATTGTCATTTCAATAAAAATGTCAGTGCTGATCAATAATGGATCTTTCCTGCTATTATGAGAGGCAAACACATTTAGCCAGTGCTAGACTCTCATCTTTGTGCTTCTTCCAACTCACTGTCTCCTCGGCACTGGAAGGAATGCAACCTGCATAACAACACTGTCACACACTCTGTGACATCTGTTTGAAGTACACGAGCTAAATGGCTGCCGAACAGCATTTACTGCAAAAGGAGAACAGTCTGTGTCCCTTCTTATTCTGCGCCGTGTGCTTTGTTGCTCGGTCAGACCTGCCAATTAAAATCAGCTACATGACGTGGAGGCTCACTGCCTTGCTGCTCCTTCTTGTTACTATGCCAATCATGTCATAGCTTGTGTGCATGTGTAGCTCATGCGTGTCCGTGTGTGTTTGCAGGTGTGGCGGAGCAGTTTGCCATTGCAGAGGCTAAGCTGAGGGCCTGGTCCTCCGTGGATGGCGACGAGTCCAATGATGACTCATATGATGAAGACTACCTGCCTGCGAATGAGCCCACCACACAGAGCACAGGTAAGCACCCACACAGACACTAAATCACTAAATCACATTTACTTCCTTCATATTGTGCCCTTCCTCCCTAATACCCTGTTACACACCCTCTTCCTCACTCCCCCCCTTCATTGTCTCTGTGTCTTTCATTGTCCCAGTGCCCTAGTTTTCATCCTCTCCAGACATTTTTTTTGGTTCCTTGGTGCAATTTGATATCCCTCCTGCATGTTTAATATCATTTCCTTTGCAGCAGAGACAGTGTCTGTGTGAGGATGGTGTGTGAGCAGGTTATAAATACACAGAGTGCATCTGACCAAGGCAGTGTGTACGTGCATGCTCGTGTTCACCACAGCTTTCATCTTGATTACACGGAACCACCAATAACCCGTACTGCAGCTAATAAGGTTCACCTCATTCTTGCATCTATGTCTCCATATGATCATCAATGTTTTCTTACCCCGGGGCAAAGACCATTCAGTGAAGACAGCTCCACATGTGCAAACCTGTTTGTGATATTAATCAGCTCTACATGAAACGTGATCTGAGTTTGTGACACTGTGAAACCGACTTCTTCATTTTACTGTTGCATAGATCCCGACCTCCGCTGCTTCCACAGTGATTCCACTCAAATCACATTTTGTCATCCTTATAATGCCATGTTAGTATTTCTACTAAAAATATTTGCAGGACATTGCATGGCTTTATTTAAAGAGTAACTTTTTAACATTTTTAAACTCTGTGCATTGAGTAGCTTCTAACATGAGAATGCTGGTGTTTTAACTTCCTGTGTCTTTTTAGCAGTAAACTCTGAAACATGAGTTTGTTTAAAAGGCACTCTATGGAGATAAATACATGTTCAGTAAAATGCATGTGTGTTTCGTAACACTTTATAAAAAAAACAATAATTAATAGAGAGTAAATTCATAGTTAATTAAACTTCATTTCATTATTTTTCTACTCTGAGATTATAGTAAAGCTTACTGTGATTGTCATTGAAAAGTTGCAGTGCTTAAATGTATCAAATTATAAACTGTTTTTTGGTTGTCTAATACAAAACTGTAACTTGTGTTTTTGAAAGTACTTAAGTTGGCAGGGAGCGTGGCATTTAGAATAAATGACAAGAAAATAAACCTCGGGGCAACAGTTTATATCCCATTATACCCAGTGCTTAGTTTTAACATTTTAATTTTATTTATGCATTTATTTGTTACTTTTGTTGCAGTTTATTTAGTTGAAGTGGGCGGATTGAGCCAAATATTGATAGTATCGTTACTAAAGCTGCTACTGGTATTGGATCGATATTAGCACAAACAGATCAATACTTTACTTCTATCCTCTAGTTTCAGTATATAATATAATATAATATAATATAATATAATATAATATAATATAATATAATCATATTATTTATTACATACCCTGAGGACGTAACACCACCGTTATTGCCATTTTAGTGTGTACTCTCAATCTAGAGTTAATGGTATGTCATCATGATATTTTAAAACAAAGAAACACAAAAAATTAAGACACAAATAAAAATTAATGACAAAATGACAAAACTACATTAGCTCCAGAGTGCCTCTAGTGGTAAACGTCTCCATAGGGTTCCTTTAAATGAGGAAAAAAATTGATTTGATTCTGCAGTCAGTCACAAAAACCAACTGAAAATGTTATCTTATCGCTGTGCTTCTTCCTTCAGGACTTCATGCTTACAGTCTGTGTCATTCCCTCTAGATGTGCCATCTTATCCTCCCTACTTGAAGGACCTGATCCACAGTCAGCTTTGCCAACACCTCGGCTTCCGAAGCCCCTGTTGCGAGAGTCGAGGTGGAGGTGTAGAGGGAGGTGGCAGTGGAGAGCCCTCCCCTACGGCAGGCTCTCCTGACACCCTGTGCTCCAGCCTCTGCAGCCTGGATGAGCAGCACCCGCTGCTGCGCGACCTGGGAGGCCACCGCGGCACCCACTCCCACAGCAACGCCGCAGAGCTTGCTGCAAAGATCCTGTCAGCGCTGCATGGACGGGAGGAGCTGCTCCTTGCCCGACTTCAGAGGGTGGGGCAGAGCGGGCCTGGCGGGGGAGACTGTGGCTTCCAAAGCCTGGGAGTGGTAGGGCGGGGCATCAGGCCCTGTGGGGGTCAGGACTCGCCTTGCTACTCAGTGTCTTATTCTGACACGTACCTGTCACCAGGTGAGGATGATGACACCCCCTGCAAGGACTATGACAGCACCGTGTGCCAGGTGGAGGCGGAGCGCAACAGGGTGGAATACCCGCCCGACTACGACCCTCGCAGGAGGGTGTCCGACGTGGCCTCCTCTGGTGTCGTTTCTCTGGATGAGGAGGACGAAGAGGAGGAGGAGGAAGAAGAGAGGGCAGGAGAGCCAAACAACCAGTGACTCCTCTCTTCTCGCCTCAGTGTTGAATCCCTCCACACCCTCTGAAAGACTCCCTCGCCCCCTTCATGGCATCTGAAAAATGTCACCCTCTGAGCATGTTGGGTTTTTTTCTGTCCTTGGACCGATTAAATCATCCGTCTTTGCCTTACTTGCAGCATTTCCTCATAACTGCTTTGTCCTCATCCCACGTCTCCCGTCAGTTTTCCTTTGAAAGCGTCCAAACAATCCTTTTTCTTATCAATGTGAAAGCGGCGAGTGTGCTGGACTTGCTGAAGCAGCCCAGCGACCGACTCGTGGGTATGACGCTCACAGTTTTCGGCTCTGTTCTGTACCTGTGAAGCAAACAGACGCCGCTCCGAGGCACACAGAATGACTGAGAGTCCAAAACTCTGACTTACTATTTGCATGTTTTTTGCAAGTGCTGAAATCATTGGGCTGACCCGGTCTTGAGCACGATTTGTAATCTCAGCTGTTCTGTATAACCCCCCTCCCTCCCTGCCCATCTCCCCCCTCCCACCTCAGCGTCTCCCACAGGAGGGCAGGTTGACATTGCATCCTGGGACCTGCCCTTCCTCCCTCCCCCCAAACCCCCCTCCTTTGCAAGAGACTAAATAGCATCCTTTTTGGGCATGGCTTGCTGAGTATGCCAAACTATTTATCCCTGTCACTACCAATTATGAGCAAATGCTGGGAATGTCTTCAAAGTGACAGGACATAGTATGTATTTTAAAATAACAAAGTTAAAAAAAACTAACAAACAAACAAACAAATTTGTCACAGATGATATGACAGAAATGATATGTTTTTATTGTACTAGTTTTCTATCACTCAGACAGTCGTTGTTCATATTATTCCAAACGTCATTATGATGGGCATCCGCCATAATGATCAGCTTTGGCTTCTGGATATTTTGAGTGATTCTGTGGATTCCTGCAGGGAAAACACAAGAATTTTGGCAGTCCTGAAGTGGCTGTGGGTGTTCAGCAGGAAGCCACGCAGTCTTAAACAGACAGATATGTTTTTTTGTTTTTTCCTCTGTGAAGCGATAAGTTGCATTGGAGATTTTTCTATATTTTTGTATGCGTTGTCTTGCTTTGATCTCTTCGCCTATGCGGCGTGCCAGTGTATGTGGTTTTTGCACGAAGCTAACGTGGCTGTAGATTTCTCCTTTTCTTTGTTATCACTGTGTGATATAGTCTACTGGGAAACAAACAAACAAAAAAAACATTCAAATGTGAACAAAAAAAAATTATTTCAAAAGAGGATACTGTGATACAGTTTGTTATCGCCATTTGTCATGATCCTCGTGAAGAGCTTGTTTTTTTTCCCTCCCTTCCTCCTTTTTTTCTTTCCAAAAACGCTCTTCGCTCTCTTCTCTCATGCTGACTCTCGGAAAGCTTTGCCTTTTATTCTCGACTTTCTCTTCTTTTTCTACGATGCTTGGCAAAAGGGCATGTTTATGTGACACGTTGCAGAATCTCCTGTCTCCATTGTGACGTCAGGAGTCCTGTTGAGGTTCTCCCAGAGGGACTGTCATTCATACAACTCAGGAAATCCCATCGGACCAGAGCATCGATGCATCCCGCCCCCGCTCGCATCACACCGCTCAGCTCTCATCCTCCGCCTGCTCGTGTGTGTGTGTGCTTTGTATGTGAGAAAAAGCCCGGTGCGCATACTCATTTTCTACAAATAATTAAAGCACAGAATCAGTCCCCACATCCCTTAATTTATTTTGTTCGACTGTTTAGAAAAGCCTCACTGTGCTACTCTGTAAGTTTTTGCACAGGTGTGTGGGTGTGTTATTGTGTGTATGTGTGTCTGTATTGTAAGATGTCAGCAAGCACTTTAAGCTTGCACCGTATATTCATTCCAAAATCCCTCCAATGCAGCAATTCCCTTTAAAACAGTGTCTGGTGTAGCTGGGAGCTGGACAGAGGTTTGACTTCTACCAGTGTGGGAGATTAAAAAAAACAAAAGGTGCATAAAATGAAAAAAAAATTAAGCAAAAAGTGGCGATAAAGCTAAATCGTCTGAATTCTGATCAAAACTATGTGAATATGAGGAGGAGCATTTGAAAAGATTGTGACAACTCAGGGGGAACCATTGAAGCTGTGCCTTTCATTTGACCTCCCATGTTTCATCATCATCGCCATAATCAAATCTACGATGTCACTCAGGCCGTAGCTTGGCCTCCTTCCCCCCTTTGCTAAAAAAACAAACAAACAATAGGAGTGAGAGCAGAGTAAAAATCCTGAGTTGGAGTCGGACGGCGAGAGCAAAGATCCTGTTGCGTCTCCTCTGTGTCCGCCTGCTGTAGCTGGAGGTTACAGCCGGCCCATTTGCGTCATTGTCCTTTTGGTTGACATTAAAAGCTGGGCGATGCTGGCAAAGCGAGGTTGTGCTTTTGTCTGGGTGTCATGACGCGAGTGTGCCATTGTCCACGCCCCACCCTGAAACCCCCTCCTTTTTTCCTCTATTTATCTTCTCACTTTGTCCACCACTGTGTGTTTGTGTGTCTCTGAGCGTCCTCACCTTCCATCTGTGTGTGGCTGTGTGTGTGTGAGACTGAAGGTGATGCATTTTTCATTCACCCAGCTGTCTTATTCTGTCTCACACAGATCCACACAAGTGTGTTTTATTATTAGAGACTTCAGCCATTAACCTTTTCCTGTGTAGAAGTGGCATTTTTCTGGATTTCTTCATCTTTTCTGTCCTCCTGGGAGTGTTTTGTCCATATAAAAAGTAAAAAATAGCAGATTTCCCACTGACACGCACACAGACAGCCTGATGAATGTGTCCCGTTTCCATCCTGCTGTAGCCGTCCTGTCATTTCCTGTCTCCTCTTCTCCCACCTTTCTTTTGTCCCTTCCCCCCCCTCCCCATTCTCTCTCTCGCCCTCCATCCATCCCCACAGGGGTCTCATTACGTAACTAAGAGGACATCTGAGTGCCACCTTTGCCGACAGGCAATTAGCTAGCGATTATAAAACCGCCTGGTGATCGGGAGATGCGTGTCTCTCCTGTCTATCGTTTTCCCCTTCACTCTGTCGTTACCCTCCCCCCACTGCCTCTCCTCACCACCACCACCCGTTTTCTAAGTGACATCTTTCGAGGTTGGCTGTCCCAGAAAACTCCTCACAGTTTTTTTACTTCCACGGTCTCTGTTTTGAAGTGAACAATATTTTGTAGGCTACTAACAAAAGACCACCCTGCTGTCTCTGAGTCTGACAGATGTCTTTGCAATGAAACATATTCCTTTGTGTGTGTGTGTGTCTCTGGGCAGTGTGTTTTCGTTTGTTGCTTCAGGCAAGCACTGACATTGGATACTTATTAGAGAGAGGTGTTCCAGATTCTGTGTGTACGTGTGTGATAGTGACGGGAGAACCCAGCGCTATAAAAAGACATCAAAACATCTGTTGGACAGTATCAACGCAGGGGAGGGGGGTGGGGGGATGTATGAATATTCAGTTGGCGTTGGTGCCCCTGTCCCCTTATAACCTACTTACCATTTTAGAGCAAAGCTGAAGGGCCTGGGGACGGATCTCTTTCTCTCCGCGCCACAGCCCCACCCGCCTGTGGATATCAGGACGAGAGCTGCAAACACAAGACAGAGAGCGTGAAAAGTGCTGCAGGAACACGGAGAGTGGAATCTTCCCAGGCAGAGATGGTCTATGTTTAACCCACATTAGCCACTGCTGTTTTAATTAAAATGTTCCACAAATCCTCGGGGGTGGGCGTTTGGGTGCACATGGCGATGCGTGCACTCTGAAATGAGAGGAGGCTTGTGTGAGTTCAGAGAGCAAAGCCATATAACAGAGAGAGGCATCGCAGCACTATGGGCTAACAGGGTACGAGGAAATGACTGTAAATGAATGTATTGTCCCATCCACATCCTACCTGGGATGCATGTACCACCACCCACATCCACCCACATCTAACACTCAAACCCAACCTCTCCTCCTGAACTGAAATCATCTCTCTCTCTCTTTCTTTTTTCCTCCCTCTTCTTTTTAATACTTTCTTCCTGTTTTGGCTGAATGTAATTATTTGAATATTACCACATTGGATTTGAAAAAAAACAACAACTTTGTTTGCTGCATCTGATATTATTTCAACTTAATAAAAATATTGTTATTGCTATTTACAAAAAAAAGTGTGTTCTTTTTTAATCGCATGGTGATGCAATGTTCTCCAAGGATTTCATACAGTGTTTAAAGGTTATTATTAGATAATGAACTATTACTTTACATCCTGTGTCAGCATCATTTAGTCCTGGATGCTCACTTTGGACACACAACATAAACCCTGTTGCAATTAGCTCCCTGACGTGATGACATAATAATTATGAAGTCATTAGCAGGGCAGAGGACGCTCGCTGGAGACAAACTGCACAGAATCGAGCTGGTTCCAGTGGTCCTGCAGTAGTATGCATTTCATTTTTCCATGACATCACAGGCCCCCAGGGAGCCAGCTAATGCATTTGGTGGTTCAGGAAAGAGTGGAGAGGATGGAGTTCACACTCAGTGTTACGTCCCCACATGAAAACTAGGCAAAGAGGGTGGGGGACAGTAATAGTTGGATCCAGGTTGAAATGAAAAGAACGCCAGGCAGAGGTATTTAACACAAAATATATCTTTATTATAATCAGTTAACTCAATATTCATATAAACAGCACCAACAAAAAGAGACAGCAACGCTGCTTTAATGATAAATCAGACAGGCCAACCCAAAGAGACGGCGACCACGTCAACAAAGAAAACTATAAGGCTTCAACAGAAAAAGACAGCAACGCTGCTATTAGCAATAACTAGGCAGGCCAAACAAAATAATGGAGGCCACCGACACTTAAGGAAGACTACTGCTCAGTTAAGAGCTACTCACAAAGAGCCACACACGGTGGGGCTGGTCACACACAGCAGGCCTTTTCCACACCTAGACCAGTCTCACACACTGCCCAGCACAGAAGAAAACCACCAGAAGCCTCTCCCACACCCACACTGCTCTCCTCCAGCTTATAGATATCACCTCTGAGGGTAATTGGTGGTAAACGAGGGCAGATGAGCAGCAGGTGTGTCCTAAGGGAGAAGGCAGGGGCAGGGAGAGGAGGAGGCGGAGAAAAAAACCACACCCACACAAGGGCAGTTTCAGGAGGCCCAGCTAGGGCCGTAACACTCAGACAAATGTAAATCACCATTAAGTTATGGGTCGCTGAACCCCAGTGATAATGAACTTAAAGACAAAAAAAGAATCATTTTAAATTTCACAGACTTCATTCACAGCATAAAGTATGCAGATTGGCAAGCAGTGGAAATTATAACCTGACTTTAGGATAAAGTGAGCAGGATCGGGGCTGTGACGGATGGTTAACAAACTTAACTGACCATCTGACCACGTATATTTCAGCAACAGGGAAATGGTCTGTTGTCATTGTTTATGCACGATGACACCCTACACTTCATTTTTGGCTACATGTTATCTGACCATTTCTCCAACACTTCTCACAGAAGTCAGACTGCCTCCAGCATGAATATTCTGCAACATTAAATACTGTTTGACATCAACTGTATATAATAACATTGTGGCCAGCATATAAATATAAACAAAGATAATAAAAAGATAAACAGCCAGGCAAAATAAACTTTACACGTCAGGTTGAGACTTCTTCCCTGTCTCTGTCAGTCCCTGCATCCTTAAATGTCTCCAGTTGTCCCAAGTTCTCTCTGACTGTCTCCTTGGTGCATTTAAACCCCTGTTCCTCCCTGTCCTCGTCGTCTGTTGTCTTCGTCTCTGTTATCAGTCATTATAATTTTACCATCTCTGTGCAAGACTGCAAATTTCTTTATTAAATCATAAGATTCTTAAATTCATCAAGTCTCTCTGTGCCTGGATCCTCGTCACAAAACATAACATCACTGTTTTTGTCACTGTACATTTTAACACAATTTAATCCCCAAATTTTGAAAAGTCTGTAACAAAACCATCAAATCTGATAAAGTTTATTTAAATGCTGCAAAACAAGAATGGATTAGAATAAAAGAAATACATATCCTAACCTTAATTACTGCGGGAGAATAATGAATGATGCTCATGGTGAGTAAAAAGTAAACTGAGTGCATTTTTTGGACAGAGATTCAATTTTAATGTATAATATAATACAGTTACATAAAAAATACTCCCAAAACAGAATAACTTATTACAAATAAATTATTACAAAATATTAATAAAAAAATATAAAAATGGAGGCAACTTTGCCTGTGGTAGAATGTATACAATGTATGAAAAAATCTTTACTGCAGACACTAATTTGACTAATTTAATAATACTAATTTTGTGTTGTAAGATTTATGAGTTTCATGTTTGGTACTTGGGAGAGCTTGACATTTTCTCAGGTGGTACACACTGTAAAAAGTTTGAGAAACACTGATAAGGTAAGTGTATGTGTGATTTTGGAAAACATTTACCGGTAAAGCTGCAGTACAGAATCTTTGAAACGAGCTAGCTTAAAACATTTTTAGAATATAAACAGAGCATCTGCTTCTCTTTACAGCTCCTCACTCCACCAGGGCTGTTTGGCACTTTCTGATGCGGCAGTCATACAGACAACTGGACGGTCCAAAAGTTGGCCTACCCATTACTGGCTGAGGTTTTAGTAAAGTTGTGGCTGAACCACATAAAAATATATCATGAATTTTAATCTCCCCAATCAATGATAATGTTATGTTGGAATGTTGTTAGAGGGTCAAAAATGTTTCAAACCAGTTTGTTTTGCAGATTCTGTATAGCAGCTTTAATATAGGGAGAACACAACTTCCTGATTGTGTGAGTAAAATCAGGTTTTTTCTCTTCATCAGTTTAACAGTTTCTGTTTTGCCTGTCACTGTTCCCTGTCTGTTTTCATACCTGGTTCTTCCTGACCTCGTACTTTCTCCTCTTTCCTCTCTCCCTCTTTGGACTGACAATCATACACAACTAGATTGTATTCAATTAGATGAAAATTTACATTAATATGAAAAAAATACTATTAAGATCACTAATGAAAAGTCCTCTCTCAGTGTACTTTCAACCAAAAGGCAAATAACCAAACCACACGAACATCTAATAAAAGATAAATATTGAAACACTGATCCAACATTATTCTTGATTGACAGATCATTTGATCTTACACTTTTACCTGAATGTGGCTCCTTTTTTTTGAAAAAAAAAAACTTCCTTACATCCATTATGTGCGCGTGTTGTATTATGTTCTGGTGTGGATGTATGGACTGTAATTGTGTGTAAAAGGGAGACCAAGTGTGTGCATCCATACAGACAGATGTTAAACTGTCCAATGAGATTTTGCAGGGGTGTGATTTAGTTAGAAAAGTTTGGTGTGTGTATGTGTGCGTGCGTGTTATGCCTATCCTATATGTGACCTACAGGAAATGCTGCATATTTGGTAACCCTATACATGCCCAGCACACCTACACATGAGGTGGACGTCACGCTGAGAGCAATGATGCTGAAAGACTTTTGATAAAGGACAGCAGTAGGACAGAATCACACACACACACACACACACACACACACACACACACACACACACACACACACACACACACACACACACACACACACACACACACACACAAACACATAACAGGAGTTATAAGGTGGTAACAACAGCAGGCTACGGACAATTTAAAGTTTTAGATTTTAAATAGGCTGTATACATTTCAAAGGGAGCAACAGGACGGTCAAATGTCGCTGATTTTACTACAGAGCAGGACGGATTGTAGGGTAGCAAACATTGTTGGAAAACACGTTTTCAACACAGCAGGTTACCTGGTGTAATGTTGAAGCACCCCCAAAAATGGGCTAAAATAGCCCCTGAGGCACTTCCACATCAGCTTTTCACACTCGAAAGAGAGGTCCATCTTTTATATACAGTTTATGGTCTTAATGCCACTCTGTGATTAGCTGTATGTGGTTCTGCCATTAACAATGCCTGACTGATCAAAAGTTGTTTCAGTACAACATTTTAAAAACTTCACAGACAGAAACGAACAGAGTCAATCAGTTTTCTTGTAGGGGATTAAAAGCAGTATAAATATACTAATAAAATGTGAGTATATATCACTAAGTTGGTTGAGAAGTGAGCTTAGCAACACAACAGTTGACAGGTGTAGTGATTACTCGAGATGAATGCAGATGTTAATAACCTGCAGATGTTTGTGACAGTTCCATGGCCAAATGTTCCCGGACCAAAGACCGTCAGATCAGTAAGCATTCAGATTACATTCAAATGAGAAGCATGTATTATTTCATTAACCCTACTCCTACTAGGCTCCTACTGTCTGCAGCTACCGTCTTGTTGAAATATATCTCTTTCATCCCATTCTGACTTCAGAATAGCAAGAAGAAGGATCATTTTCACTCATATTTACACTCTTATTTCCAGTGGAATATTTGTTTGCTCCTCACCTTGGAGGCGTTTTTTTCTCTGATCATCTTTTTTTGTCTGGGTTAAAAAGCAGAGCACGAGGTTCTCTCCAAGACAAAAAGAAAAGCTCGGTGTGAGTCAGGCACATCATTTATCAGATGGCAGTGTAATGTATCCATTGCATTCCTCTGAAGAGGCAAAACACATCTTTCTGACCTAGAAAGATAATTCAGTATGACAGGAGATCAGCTCTCAGCCTCACATTCCTTTTAATGATGCAAATGTTTCTCAGTACTAGTGCACAGTATTAATATGTCATATAATACTAACCTACGAAGATGAGCAAAGTCCCTTGTTTTTTTTATCCTTGTACCTGCACTACAGAGTATTTTAGATTAGCTTTACATCTGTTTTTCAAAACAGAAAAATACAGTTGACACCAGGGCCGAGGAAAAAAATGACACACTCAAAAAATAAAAAAGACTTCTTCATGGTACAAATCTCATCTTGTCAAGGCTGTGAAACAGAGTGGAACCACATCTGATCTTCCCAGCTCAGGCAGCCATGAACAGATCAGACCTCTGCCATAGAGTGAGAAATCTGATTATGAGACTTGGGCTTGAATGGCTCCAGCTCAGGCTGTGAGCTCAACATATCCAGTAGTATCTGGGTCAAGACTTAAAGAAAATTCAAATACAGAAAGTTTGAATTCTGAAAACTGTGACAATATAAATCCAGAATATTAATAGAAGACCTGCTGTAGAGCTGTACTTGAATTTAATTTATCTTCGACATTAAATATTTCAATTAACCTAAAATTCAGAAACCCATACAGAACCCTCCAGCTTGTAGAGCTGATCAGCAATGTCATGAATTTAGGTACCGTAATTGTATTTTGTATAATTTTTATAATTTAAAATCAGTAATGCCAAAAGTCCCTGATAAATGAAGCCAACGCACTTGTTATTTAAACCTGCATTTTTGTACTTACCACCAGGGGTGACTCTCCAGGTTGGAAAATAATCTGTAATATATATCAGAAATTATCTATCCCCCCAGTAAGCATTTTCATTATATCAGGCTCTACTTTTCCAAATAAGGGTCAAACTATTCCTAAATACGTGGCTACATTGTGTTTCCAGGCTGTTACCATATAAGTGGTTACCATATAACAGGTTTCTTCCTGTTAAAAGGGAGTTTTTCCTTCCCACTGTTGCCAAAGTGCTTGCTCATGGGGAGGGGGAATCATCTGGGTTGGGTTTTTCTTTGTATATATTATTGTAGGGTCTACATTACAATATAAAGTCCCTTGAGGCGACTGTTGGTGTGATTTGGCGCTGTATAAAAACATTGATTTGAAAATTGAAGTGTGCAGTGCTCTCAGTTTCCTGGTCAGATTGAACTCTCACATCCAGTTAAAAGCAAAACAAACAGGAAGTTAATGACATCACCTTTAGTGTCATGGTGTAACTTATTAGAATCCAAATCAGAAAAATCTTTATTGTTCATCACAGAGCAGTGGAAATTTGTCTAAAACGTTTCACGTTTCACGTTTTTTCACGTTTAAGCTTGGTCAGCTGTTGTTAGAATTGATTTAATATTAATTTCTAGTATCAGCTGATGTTCACTGGAGCCACAGCTGTAAAAGCTGCTGGTCATGATATCGGTTTGGATATGTGGTGAGAGGGAAACATGAAGATGAAACCAGGAGATGTCCTTACTGAATCATCAGAGCTGAACAGGTGATGAACAGTGCACATCACTGTCACAACAGCGTTTGTTTTCATCCAAAGGCTTTATGGCTTTCCCTATAATACCTGGTGGGCCGGTCTCTAGTCAAAGTCATTTGGCTCTACATATCTGTGTGAGCAGATTTTCTCTCACACGAAGAGTGTCCTCAGGCAGCCGTCTGAATGCTGGACACTCGGAGACCTGTGTCTCTGAGTGGGAGAGGATAGATCACATTAACATGAGTATCACTGTATTAACAAACATGCCATATTGGCCCAGTTTATTTTTCATATCATTGTTGTGAGAAGACCATAAATAGCATTTTTGCATTTTCTGTTGTATTTCATTTGCTGTTCTTGTTATGGATAAAAAGTGTCTTTTTTTGTTTCAAAATAGCTGATAACAATTCACTGATAGCTGCCAACATATGTGAACAAATATAATTCTATAAAGTTGTTCTATATAGTGCGTAACTGTTAATATAGAGCGTTATTACATTTATTGCTAATACAATCATATGGCACATTGACTGCTGAGGAAATTTGAGATGGCACTCATCATCAGAAAGGCTGCCTACCCCTGGTGTAAACTGTGATGTTTGCACAGCCCAGTAATCGTTACGTTGCATTGCAACAAAAATCTGCCCTAATTCTGCTGAATGTTTGGTCTTTTCCTGTTAGGATTGGGACACGCTGTGGTGGAGCTGTTTTTCTTGTCTTTGTGCTTTCCGGTGGACATGTGGGCGGACTCCTGCCTAACCACCAATCACATTTCCTCAGGCTGGCTGTTACACACCTGCAGTCTGTTATCATTATCAAAACTGTGTACTTAAGGGTCAGTATTGTGCCAGAAAAAGATTTCTGTTCTCTTTTTTTTTTTCTTTGTCTTTTACGTGTAATATCTTTGTTTATTTTGGTAAATGTACCTATTCTGCAAGTGTCATTATGACTCAGTGTTATTGTAGCTACATTATATTCAATCCAGTCCTTTGAGACTTTATAGCTGGATAAATAAAGGTTATATAAAAGTCATTTTGCCACAAACTGATTGCAGCTTCTGCCTTGTGACAGGAATGTTGTTTGTGGCTCAAAAATACTTTTTATGATTCATGAGAGACATATTTGACATACGTATCACAGACTATAGGCCAACAAGTTATCTACAGCAGTTTAAATCATTTTTTGGCTCTGGCTGTGGCGATGTCTTGTTTTTGTAAATACTCTGTCCTCTGCTTTGGCATTTGCCTGGTTTAGCTGTTTCCCCCATCAAGACAAAGTGGATATCAGTACTTACCTGCCAACCCACTCTCCACCGCTCACCACATGACTCACAGAAGTCAGAATGCCTGCCTCAGCCTTTAACAGTCACCTCTTAAGTAAGAATGCTCTTCAGTCACACTCTGAGCCTGCCAGTCACTGCTAATCATCATTAATTTACTTCACTTAATGTACAGAATTCACCTGCATGCATGCTCCTACTGCACATTCACCTAATGTATATATTATATTTCATGTTCTTCCTCCCCCCTCCCCCCTTTTGCACCAGTCGAGGAGCGTGTCAGGTTTCATTTCACTGTGTGTTATACTTGTATAACTATGCATGTGACAAATAAAGAACCTTGAACCTAAAACTCTCTCTCCTCTTCCAGATTCCAGCAGTCCGCCGCCCTTTGCTATTAAACGTCTTCACTGTACATATACCAGCTCCATTTGTTTAAATAAACCATTTAAGCTTAACGTCAGTTGTTTGGGTCTGCTTTCTGGGTCCAGCCATTACCAGCCTGTGACATCTGCAGTAATCTCTCTCTGTGTATAGAAATCTTTGCTCCTGCAGCGATATACCACGGACCAGCCTGACTGCACATTTGTGCCTCCAAACCACCTGCACTGCGTGCGTGCCAAGTTACAGAAAGTGCGAGCACAAGTCACACTGGAAAGACACCAACACACACGCCATGATTGTAGCAAGTGTCAGATCAATTTCTTCTTTTAGTGCGTGTGCTCATTCTCGAGAAAGCCAAGCTTAAACTGTGTG
The DNA here is from genome assembly GCF_057382185.1 of Mchenga conophoros. Lineage (NCBI taxonomy): Eukaryota > Metazoa > Chordata > Actinopteri > Cichliformes > Cichlidae > Mchenga > Mchenga conophoros. Next base: position 7,657,877 of record NC_140539.1, on the reverse strand, counting down.
TGTCTGTTTTTTCAAACCCACCAGGTAGGAACACAAAGTGAGTGAGCTTGAAGGCATTAGTACCAAAGTCTGATGGCTGGAAAGCATGTAGTTCCATGGAACAATTAATTCATCAGTGAAATATGAAATATTTCATTCTGGACCAATAGAGGGCCAGACAGTCCCATCCTTGCCTGTTGCTTTTTGTTAGGCGTGATATTTGAATGTAATTGATGATTTTAAACATGTTTCCAGCCGAATTTGAAAAATTTCTACAGTTTAAGATTTAATTTACAGCAGCTGCTATTTCTAGCCTTTTACCTCATTAACACCAGTTGACCATTTTTATCCCATCATCCATGTTGCAGCTAAGATACACCATCTGTTAGAGGTCAGCAGAGACTCTATGTTCTGGCTCCAGAGACCATAATGTGCCACAAGAGACTAAAACTATTCCCAGTGGAGACAGTGGACCGCTGTGGGGGTGGAGCAGGACAGATGAACCCCTCTACCGCTGAGTGTGAGATGCTGAAAGACACACGACTGAGTTTCTACATTTTTCAATGTTTGTCCATTTTGTGTGTTTTGTGCATTTTTAGCTCATATAATTAAGATGTTTGAAAAGCTCTGAAAAGCCTCTTTAAAAGAAAAACAGAGGATTTATTAATGCATAATATTTTATACAAGGACGGATACAAGTGTTTCACCTGAGAGCACAAATTGGGACTGTCATGTTGATGTATGCTGCTTGTATTAACTGGATTGTTTCAGGTTTATAGGTTGTACATGATTGTGTCCCTGCTCCGACTGAGGCTGGTGTTAGCCCGAAGGGCAAAATGACATGCTGCTGAATGTCATTTTTCACATCCTCGGATGAAAAATGCACAAACAAACATACCATAAAACATATTAATGTGACGCTCTTGAATGTCATTGTTGATGTGTGGCACTGTTTGGAGGGCGACTGTATCATCAGAAGGCAAATGTCATTACAATTAAAGCTTTTAGAGGGGGAATGGAAAAGGTCAACAGGGCCTGCATTTACACTGGCTCTTCTGGAGGGAAAAAGGTAAAAAACAACAACCTTTAACTTTTGTTCTGAAATGTGATCTCTGGGGAAAACACTCTCCGTTACACATCTTAAAATATCTTTTATTCCATTAGCAGTTTAGAAGGATTTCAATGGCCAATTTGTTCATGCGTTATTGATAAAGTGCTTGCATCACGTGTGGGGTCAGTCCATCACTTTCCTATTTCTGACTACATGCCAGAAGCATCTCCAAGAGGTCCTCTTTACTTATCTCTGCCCTGTGTGTGTGTGTGTGTGTGTGTGTGTGTGTGTGTGTGTGTGTGTGTGTGTGTGCGTGCGTGCGTGCGTGCATGCGTGTGTGTGTGTGTGTGTGTGAATAAGAAAGGGTCTCTACTCCTTATCAGTTTGTCCGTTACATTCTTGGCCCCAGTGGTGAAACAAAATGCCATTTATGGCCACAGGAGAGATACAGTACAGTAAAGTCCACAGTGTGCTCCACTGACCCACAATGCACTAGTGCTTTATAAAAGCCCACAGCAAGGACCTCTGGCTGGAGAGTAGCTTTGGTTGCCCACTGCTTCTGCTGTATTTTGTCAGTAGAGCCTTGTATTTGAAACACAATCTTGTTTTCTGAAGCCTGGTTGCTCGAAGAGTCAGACTGTGTTTTGGCACTGTGCGTGTCCCTCAATATGGCATCGCTGACATCTTCAAGCCGCAGAGCTTCCTCATCGTACCGCTCGTCAGCACGCTACAGCACGTCTAGCTCTTACTGCACAGAGGGGTCTCTGGGTGGATCATCTGATTCACTGGAAACAATTCTTGAGCCTTTTCTCGACTACGCCGATCATTCCAGTCTGTTTGGAGAGGAAGGCCCTGGAGGACCAAACTGTCTGGCCCCATTCAGAAGGCACAGCAGACCCTTCTATGGGCATGATGGTAAGGAACTCTTGTGTCAGTATAGGTTAATATATGCTACATCTGCATTTTTCTGGGTTTCTTCACACAGGGCTTTTCTTTTCTAAATTTAAAATTAAAACACTTTTTTCAACATCTTCTTCGTGTTTTTGCGACCACAGCTTTTGCCATCTGGTGGCCTTTCGCAGAGAATGCAGGTTTAAGGCACTTCTGCACTTGCTTGGTTTTTCTGACCCAGAAGCTACATCCATGATTTATATGTCTATGTTTGCATCCCTGTGCAGTTACAACAGTGAGGAACAACTCTATAGCTCAGAGCACTGGAAGTCATTAATTACCTCAGGAGTTAGTCATGCCAACCTATAGCTAGCTAAACTTTTACAATGTTTTTGGCCACAAAATACTGCAAAAAGAAAATGTTCCTGTGTAATTTTGTGCATTTTTGAACATGAAATATTGCAAATTTTGCTATTCAGTCAATACCAAGGGCCAGTAGTGCTGATACCAGTAGGTTACCGATACTTTTAACCTATAAGATCAGGGGAAAGCTAAGTGCTATGATTTATCAGATTAATCGTCGTTAAATTGCAAATTCTGAACACTTCTAATTACCACATTGTGATTTTTACTTTCCACAGTAATTAGCTAATACAACAAAACGCATCTTTCAGCTTTTCATGTATTTTGAAGCTGTTTGTTTGGAGAGCTGGAATGTAAATGTGCTTGTCTCTAATGCACTTTGGGTCAGCTTCTGTTGTTAGAGGATAGAAATAAAGTATGGATCCTATCACACCAGTATCGATATGATGCCAATGTTTGTATCGATACTATCAATATTTGGATTGATCTACAACTGGCGCACATAAAGACACAGAAATGCATAACTTACACATTTGTGCTTCTGTTTTTAGTTTCATAAAGACATAAAAACATGTATTTTTATTTTTTGTGATCCTTCAGCAAGTACAAAAATCACAAGCCTGAAGACCTGCTATGGTTTGAGTCACTGTTCAGTGAAGGGGCTTAGCAAAGGGTCAGCAGCCAATAAAAAATTATTGATCAAAAGGTCCTAGGGTTTGTGTATTTTTTGATCTGATCGATGTGATTTAATTTGCTGTTATTATGTGTGACAAAAGTGCACAAAAAAGGTCATCTTAGCTCCACATTAGCTGTTTTCGAGCAGCTGCTCACGAGTACCGTGATGGTAAGTCGTAGCTCTTTTCTTTATTTTGCACATGAGCAGGAAAAGAGGTCTTAGTAATCCATGTTACTGTTCTAGGTTAAATGAATAAAAAAGACCTGAAAAACAGCAACCAGCCTTAGCTGTGAGAGTGCACATGGCTCCAGACATCGTCTGCCAGACAACATAAAGAAGTAACTCTGCGTGGTCAATAAGGCTGGAAAAAAGCTGTATAAATGCAGTGCATTTAATAGCAAGGTGAAAATTATTACAGCAAAGGTGGAGTGCAGATATAGACTTATCATGACGTGTTAAATGAGTTACGCTGCACAGGGCACAGAACTGTAACGACCAGAAATAATAAAAGGTTTATGATCCCACAGGCAGATTAAAGCAAAATCAATAACCGGACTAAAAATTTTATTTCACTGAATAGGAATATTTTCAGTTTCTCATGAGCTACCTGAGAACTGATGGAGACTGAAGGTGGAAATAAAATGAAAGCAATTCTTGCCCTGTTGTGTCTCTTCTTTACCAAAACATTGTTTATTTCTGACTAGCAGTAAAACACACTGACGGCCCAGACTGACCCTTCAGTCTGTCCCTGTCGGACGTCCACGGGCCTCTAAGTGCACAGGTTGTGGTTTAAAATCTGGAAACAACCCAAACAACTGAGACTCAGGACTCGTTCAGTGTCAAACTAATAGATGAGGCACATTGAAATGCACAGTAGTAAATTAACTACTAATTTGTGTTTACTGTGCATTTTTGTTTTAAAAATACAAGATTGAATTAAATGACTTCATTTAACATTTTTTCTAATTTCATAATGACAGTGCCTCTCAAGGAAGCTTAACAGTTACTCTCAGTCTCATGTTAGAAACGAACTAGTGCCATAAGTAATTCCGAATAATCCAGTCTGTGGACTTTGTAAATAAACACAGTGCACTGACTCAATAACATCTTATTAAATTAGGCTGAAAACATAGACTGTATACGGAAAATGGAGGCACCATTGGTTGTTAACTCTGCACTTTGAAGGCCCTGGTTCAGCTTCATGATAATCACCATCTTGTTTTTCAGGAGCCAAGAGTTCTTCTATTTAGAGGAGAGATGGAAGTGCTATGTTATGCATTAGCTAGCTTGCTAGCTTTGCACCTTGCTTACAGAACTATGTTAAGAATAGACATATTATTTGTATGCCTTTTTTATCCATCCATCCATCCATTCGCTTATCCTTTTCAGGGTCGCGGGCAGTGTTGGTCAAGTTACTTGAAAAAAGTAATCAGTAATAATTACCGATTACTTCCCCCAAAAAGTAATCCTGTTACTTTACTGATTACTTATTTACAAAAGTAATTAATTACTTGGTTACTTAGTTACTTTTTAAAAACACGATTTACAACCTGAATAGGTGATAAAGCGATAGATCTTTCAGCCCAATTCTACTTTTTCTGCATAATCCATCATACAAAATGTAATCAAATCAAAAGTCTCTTTTTAAAACTTGCTTTATTAGTTTTAATCTTTTAACTTTATGCATCAAGCAAAAATTTAATTATATGCAACATTCTCTGACTGGAAGAAATTTGTTTAATATTTAAACCTATTTTTTGCACATTCCAGCACATAAAATATTTTTTTTTGTGTTTACATTCAGTCTTTCAAATAGATGCAAGTAAAACACAGCAGAAAATAAATAACATCAAAGACTAGCGGTCCTGTTGCTCTATTTTCACCTGTAAAGTAGGAGTAGCGTAGGCAGAGGTTTGCCCTGGTGCAGGTGTGCCGCGGCGGTCAGTTGAAGAATCCGCGAGTTTCTCAGCGCACTCGGTGCTTGCGTGGAAGTTTACGGGTTTTTTCCTTGTAAAGAGAAGTTTTCTTCCCACGCACAACGGACGCTAATGTTTTTGTCACTTTTTATGGAATTAAACTCAAAATAAGGTCAGTACTTCCACGCTTTAAACGCTGCACGCTCATACTCTCTCCTGCATTCGATATATGATCCACTGTTGATCTGCACACAGCTGTTGTCACGAACGTCGCGCTCGCTTACGTCACTGTCATGAGACATTCTGGCAAAAAAAAATCACGGTTTTAGTAACGCAGTAACGCAGCGTTCCTACGGGAAAGTAACGGTAATCTAATTACCGTTTTTGCAATAGTAATCCCTTACTTTACTCGTTACCTGAAAAAAGTAATCAGATTACAGTAACGCGTTAACGCGTTACTGCCCATCTCTGGTCGCGGGGGGCGCTGGAGCCTATCCCAGTTTTCATAGGGCGAAAGGCGGGGTACACCCTGAACAGGTCGCCAGTCTGTCGCAGGGCCAACACACAGGGATAGACAACCATTCGCGCTCACATTCAATCCCGCATTCACACCTATGGGCAATTTGGATTAACCAATTAACCTATCCCCACTAACTGCATGTCTTTGGGAGGAAGCCGGAGTACCCGGAGGGAACCCACACAAACACGGGGAGAGCATGCAAACTCCACACAGAAAGACCCCGGCCTGATGGTGGAATTGAACTCAGGACCTTTTTTGCTGTGCAGCAACAGTGCTAACCACCGTGCTGCCTTTTTTATATTCAATATTATTGAAATATGCTACTGAAGACACAAACACAGAAAACAAAGTCAAGATGTCAATTTCAGTGACACTACTTAGTAATGAAAACTTTGAAGGGTTAACAAAGTCCTAAAAAAGTTAAAAAGAAGAAAAAAAGAAGAAAGAAGAAAAAAAAGATTCAAAACAGTTAAAAAATGTTCATGAAGGTTCAAACTATCCATGAGGGCCAAGATTGTTTTAAAAATTCTATAAATCCACTTTTAATACTATTGTGCTATCTCTTTGTGGGTGTCCATTGCAATTGACCCACTTTGGGACTCAGCCTCAAGAGGCTATTAGAGGCCTACTGGTGGTGGTCAGAGGGCCCGGTGGCGCCAGTGTCCAACAGCCTCGCCTCTGTCAGTGCGCCCCAGGGCGGCTGTAGCTATACTGTAGCTTGCCATCACCAGTGTGTGAATGTGTGCGTGAATGGGTGGATGATTGTGTATTGTGTAAAGCGCTTTGGGGTCCTTAGGGACTAGTAAGGCGCTATACAAATACAGACCATAACTGCAATCTGGAGCTGACTTTATTTTTTAGACACAACACAATATTTTCAGCAAAAACAAATGTCTTACAAATATAAATGTTTCATAACGTTAACATGTTGATGGACTTTTCTACATTTTGTCTGTGATACATTTCCGTGAGCATTAACTATATTGCTTTATACGGTTGTAATGTTTGTGCATTTATTCTGCAGCTCCTGTGGGGGGCGCTGCAACAGTTGGACAGACCAGCACAGGTGGTGTAGTGAGGTGTCTGGGAGACAGCTACTACATGTCAGCTGATGTCAGCCAGTTTGAGCCACATGACGTAGTGGTGCTGGCCTACAACCAACACGTGGTCATCCACGCCCAGAAGGTGTGTAGGTGTATGTGCGTTTTGGGATTTCTGAATGAGTGAGGGGGAATTAGCAGGGTATTTGTGAACTCTTGTAGCATGCAAATGTGCATGAGCGCACTCGTGGGCCTGCTGGGATGCATCACTCATGTCTGGGTAAAGCTGTTATTGTTACAAAATCACTGCAAACAAATCAGCTGCTGCCATGAATTATCATTAATCATGTCCAATGTTTTGTTTGTTGATCACAAAGTATGACATCTGCCATTTGAATCACTGATTAATATTTTGAATTTTTTAACTATTATGAATGCTTTCTAATTTCCATGAGTGACTCCAATAATTTGGGATTATCGTGAGTTTCTGAAAACAAATACAATAACATATTCTTCCATTCTGACTTAGTCAGAAAGCCCTCATCATAATTTACAAATGTCAATGTCAGGAGTCAGACAGGGTGAAGAGATCATATGACTTTCAACCATAAGACAAGAATAAGTTCTGCTGGGACCATTTTTCTTGCACTTTACCTTTAATGACACTGTTCGGTTAGATTTATGCATTAAGTCAGACTTTATATTATGCAGATAGGTTTAGGTACTAATTGGTTATGATTAGGGACAAAAAATAAATAAATCATGCACACTTCCTTATACAGAAACATTTTCTTAACATTTCCTTGCCAGACGTATAACAGCTCGATGATTACCATGAGAATAATGAACCAGCATAGCACTTTAACCAGGGGACTCCAGGCATCTATTTCAGCTGTTGATACTTCAACTGAACTCAGAGAACCAGGGGCCCGTTCTTCGTACCTCGCTAAGTAGGTTAGCCGGATTAGATTGTTGACGATTTCGCGTGATCCTGGATCAGTCGGTTCCCCGAAGCTCATCCGGGACTTGCTGTCATAGCAACAGAGCCGTAAGCGTAAACCTGCTCGGGAGCAGGTTTACTTTATGTAAACAGGATTAGATCGCGGCCACGCAGGTATGTCCGCTTCATTTATACGAAAGCAACAGCGATATTTTTCCACTGTTTCACCATAAATAAATATTATCAATGTAACTAAAGATAATGCAGCACTTGATCCTTTTATTGATGTCACACAGATACATACAGGTCATTTCCTAAAAAAGGGAAATGTACTATTAACATTCTATTACATGTATGTGATTATTACAGATGTAATTCATATTTCAGAGTAGTAATTGTAAATTACTTCGTGTAATCAAGATGAGAGACCACGGCTATAAAAGCGAAGGTGGATTTGGGAAGCCTGTCGCAGCCATGTCCTGTCCGTATACGCGACCAACCCATTGCGGAAGGTGCAAGATTGATAAGGAGAGTCCTCAGAATTCAGCGTATATTGCGGGACAGACAGGATCCTTTAGCTCAGCGCGACAGTGTGCTCATAGAGAGATATCGATATTCCCGTGAGGGTATTATTTACTTAACCAACTTGTTGACGAGGGGGTGCAGGACCACCACCTGTCTTTTTTTCCTCTGCCCTTTTCTTGGTTGCTGTTATGAACAAACTAACAGAGTATTACAGGCCAGTATTACCTTGCCAAGAGACGCAAAGCAATCTAAGAGATAAATATTACCATTCTGTAGAATACTCCTGTATTCCACTTTTACTTGTTCCCATGTTCTTGTGGGTCCTGTTGTGGCTCTAATGTGAAAGGGGATATAATATAACATATTATAATATAATATAATGCCATATGATATTGGACAATATAGTGTCATATGATAGATCTACCCTACCGCCTACTGGTGTTGGCCAGAGGGGCCGATGGCGCGATATGGCAGCCTGGCTACAACCGTAGCTGCCTCCACCAGTGTGTGAATGTGGGAGTGAATGAATAGTGGTATCGTAAAGCGCTTTGGGTGCCTTGGAAAGCGCTATATAAACCCAATCCATTATTATTATTATTATTAAATTACCTACGAGTTTGATTTGTCAGCAACTTTCTGCCAGCCCTCTCTCCTTGCTTTTGCAGCCTTTGCAGTGTTCTCTTGCGTTTTAATTAAACTCTGAAACTCCTGAAATCCCTCACTCATGAGTTCTTGCTCTGCTGCCGGAAAATACCGAGCACGCCCCTTGGACATTTTCGCCGACCAATCAGCGGGTTGCCGATCAATGTTTCTACTATCGATGCGTAGCCCCTTTTACGACACCCAGTGATGTCACATTCCTGCGTCCAGCTGTAGTAATTGTCAACAGCAGGTGTGTTCGGGGAACCGGATTAGCGAGCTCACGGTTAGCGCGATGATTTGATCTTGGATGTGTCATTTGATCTTGGATGTAGTAAGCGACGTACGAAGAACGGGCCCCAGGTCTCAGGAAGAAATTCTAAACTTTGTGTTGTTGCTTCCATTGAACAAGTATAGGTGAATTAATGGTGAAAGGCAGCTGTTTGGTCTTGAGGATTTGACAGGGATTATTCCTTCTAGTGGAAGTATTCCCTGTAGTTATGTTTCCATGGCTGTATAAGGTGGAACATGTAGCACACTCTCAAAAAAGATGAGCTGATGATAGTCAAACATGGCAGGGATGACAGGGATAGTTAAGTAAATAGAGTGGTCGCCCAATAATCGGAAGATCAGGGGATTGAATCCACCGAACGGCTACTACACTCAACAAAAATATAAACGCAACACCTTTGTTACTGCTCCCATTCCCCATGGGATGGACGTAGAGACCTAAAATTCATTCCAGATACACAATATAACCATCCCTCCCAAACAGTGGTCACAAATCAGTCCAAATGTGTGGTAGTGGGCACATCTGCTATATTGAGATAATCCATCCCACCTCACAGGTGTGCCACATCAGGATGCTGATCTGACATCATGAGTAGTGCACAGGTGTACCTCAGACTGCCCACAACAAAAGGCCACCCTGGAATGTGCAGTTTTTTGCGCTATTGGGGGTCTGGGGACCCAGAACCGGTCAGTATCTGGTGTGACCACCATTTGCCTAATGCAGTGCAACACATCGTCGCATGGAGTCTATCAGATTGTCAATTGTGGCCTGTGGAATGTTGGTCCACTCCACTTCAATGGCTGTGCGAGGTTGTTGGATATCGTATACGCCGGTCAGGTCAAGCACATCCCGAACATGCTCAATGGGTGACATGTCCGGTGAGTATGCTGGCCATGCAAGAACTGGGACATTCTCAGCTGCCATCTGCCCTGAACAATGTGAACCATGATTCATCCGTGAAGCGCACACCTCTCCAACGTGCCAGACGCCATCGAATGTGAGCATTTGCCCACACAAGTCTGTTACGGCGACGAGCTAGAGTCAGGTCAAGACCCCGATGAGGACGACGGGCATGCAGTTGAGCGTCCCTGAGACGGTTTCTGACAGTTTGTGCAGAAATTGTTTGGTTGTGCAAACCAATTGTTCCAGCAGCTGTCTGGGTGGCTGGTCTCAGACGATCTTGGAGGTGAACCTGCTGGATGTGGAGGTCCTGGGCTGGTGTGGTTACACGAGGTCTGCGGTTGTGAGGCCGGTTGGATGTGCTGCCATATTCTCTGAAACGCCTGTGGAGACGGCTTATGGTTGAGAAATGAACATTCAATGCACGGGCGACAGATCTGGTTGACATTCCTGCTGTCAGCATGCCAATTGCACGCTCCCTCATTGCTTGTGGCATCTGTGGCATTTTGCTGTGAGACAAAACTGCACATTCCAGGGTGGCCTTTTGTTGTGGGCAGTCTGAGGTACACCTGTGCACTACTCATGATGTCAGATCAGCATCCTGATGTGGCACACCTGTGAGGTGGGATGGATTATCTCAATATAGCAGATGTGCCCACTACCACACATTTGGACTGATTTGTGACCACTGTTTGGGAGGGATGGTTATATTGTGTATCTGGAATGAATTTTAGGTCTCTACGTCCATCCCATGGGGAATGGGAGCAGTAACAAAGGTGTTGCGTTTATATTTTTGTTGAGTGTATGAGGTTCCCCTGAGCAAGGTATCATCTCATTTATAAAAGTATTATGGTTAAAGGCACAATAGAAAAAAAATCACATATGTAACACGTAAAAGATGTTAATCTTGATTTGGTGCTCTCTTGGTGGTATAGGCTGTAAAAGTGGGGAGTTAATACTTTGTTGTCTGACTGTGGGAGTGCAGAGATGCACCTAGACCAACAAAGCTTGGCCGTTCCATCTGTGTCTCACCATCAGTGCTACATTAAATCACACGAGGGATCATAAGCAGACATAAAATAATTTCTTAAGCCAGAAAAAAGATTGTGAAAAAACAGAATTTATCATAATAAAACATGTTTATGAGAAGACAGCATCTTCTCGTAAATCAAAAATGACTGACCGTTGTATAGTAAAATTATCTGGGCCGCTGTCATATCCATCACATCGGACTCGGATGTGGTCTGTTGAGCTGCAGACAAGCTGGAGCTTGGTGCCTTTGCGGCTTTCTCGCTCTCCGCCTCCCCTCACAGTTTGATGTTAATCATTTTTAAAAGGTGAGAGAGCAGAAGGAGAAGTGGGAAGAGCCTTCGCTGCAGTCCAGGAAAATCATTTTAACAGGGTTAAGAAGGCAAATTGGCAAAAATCCACAAGCGTTCAACCTGCCTCGAAGCCCTATAACAGTGAAAAAGCATCTTCAGAGAGCAGCAGTCAGTGCTCATTTTCCTCTGCCTCTGTTTCCCCCCGCTTGTTCTTCACCAGCTGAGCAGTGCAGCACTCCTTGCCTCCATCTCTTTCACTGCTTCTCACCTTCTTTTTGCACCCCAGCACCTTCCCTGGCCTTGTTGCTCTTCTCACTTTTCTGTGCCCTTTCTTCCTTTTCATTCCCAGCTGGTCAATCCCTTGTTTGACTTTTCATCTCCATCCTTCAGGTTTTGGATGATGGCAGCATCAGTGACACGTTCACCCATAAGTCCCTGTTCCCTGAGGATATGGACCCCCTGTCAGTCAGTGGGACCCTTAACCCTGACGGTACCCTGGTGGTGAGTGTTCGCCGGAAATCAGCACTCACTGGGAAGGAGCACCTGGGTATCCCAGTCTACAACACTGGGGCTGACCTCTGACCTGTGCGCACATAGTGTGTCTCGTGGTTTCTCCCATAGTTTTAAATGATCTTTTATAACTTTATAGTGTTGTTTATAGCTTATGCAAATTGTGTGGCCATGTGCACTGAATATTTATATAAATGAGTAACTAATTAATCATTATTTATAGTATAAGCACAACGTGGCACCACCACTTCCTCTTTTCGCTTGCAATCACATCATTTGCTTCCAGTAAATCTCTCGCTGTCTCAACCCCTCTACCAGGATGATCAAGCTAAACACTCCACAATGCATTAACAATCCCACAAATGTATCAGGCAGATTATTAAGTTCATGTTAACATCATGTTTTCTTACATTACTTTCCAAACAAAAGTCTCCAAACCCTTCAGGAACGTTCAGGTGCTGCAGGAACTAAAAGCCCAGGGAAGCCCATTGTTATCAGGCGTGTGGTAATTAGTCAAATAAAGCAACTCTTGTTTTCCCAGTGTTGTTTTTAATCACAAAAACTAGAAAAAAAAACAAAGCAAAACTGGATGATATAAAATGTAAAGCTCATCTTTGTGTTGTTTTGCTGAAGCGCAGTGAATAGACACGCTGCTAATAGCAGCGGAGGATGATGGGACAGTACTTTCAGAGCTGCACCATCATCTGGCTCACATGTGTCTGACAGAGCACTCAGCTCCTCTCTTTGATCAGTCCAGCTGTGCACCTTTTGTATTTTTACACTTCAACTCAGTTTCATAGGCATCACTGAGGCGTGTACTGATCTCATAATGCTTCCAAAACACATGTGACCTCCAGCTCAATGCTGAGGCCCTCTGTATCCTGTCAAAACGAAGACGGGGGACTGTGCTGCTATTCTGCTAAACCTGCTGGTTTTACTCTGCAGATTTATTTCTCCTGAACAATTTTTTGCAGTAAAAGATGACAGATTTATTGAATTATTATTTGCTGATGTAAAGTTTCAAACTGGTTTGAAGGTGTTTGTTCTAAAAATGTTGTAAACTGTTCAAAACCTTCATGGTTGACTTCAGGAATCCTTGTTTTTAGACGATTCAACTAATCTGTGTTTCCATGTTAATTGAGTAAATTAAACGTATTCTGTTTAACTAAAGCAGATCTTTGTTGTCCAATTTGTATCAAAATCGGGTCTTTTCTTAGACGTGGAATAAATATGTGTTTGTGCAAAAATGTCTAATGGTTGTTGGTTTGTCTGTCACTGATCAGAGAACAAACAGATGGTGCAGAGTGGTGCTCACTGCGTCTCCCTTCTTGACTGTAAGCAGCGTCAGCTCTCAGAACAACCTCACAGTCTCACTCAGATTCTCTACCTGCAATCTGCACACACACGTCTTAGAAAACTTTGAGGTTACATAGATCCCCGACCCACAAACCTAACCATCACCAGCAGGTCTACTTTAATAGTTGGTCTGTTGTAGAATCTGTTTTGAAGTCAAACAAAGGGCAGGAGAACAAAACACTTAATTTACATTGAATTTTAAAAACAACATATGAACTTGTTCGTGCTCATTTAAGCTTGGTTTTCACGTCTACCACTTACTGAGTGGAATATGTGGAACTGAGAGGAACTAGAGGTAAAACATGCTTGCCAACACTCGTTACATTCACTTTTAGTACAGTGGAAGCAGTAAATGCTTCCACTGTGCTTTGGATGATATTGATAGTGATGATCCACAAAAAACATAGCATGGATGACTGCATGTCATACCATCAATGATATCAGTCAGTTTTAAAAAGTTTGGAAGTTCCCACACTGTAAAAACTTACAAGAAGACTTTTTTTGAACATCTGCCTTGTCAGCATGAATGTATGGCACTTTGCCCAAGTGCTTTTTACCCCATTCGCTGGTGTTTCATCATGAAAGGAAACATTGGGTAGTTTACTTTATTCTTTCAACTCTGTCTCTCTGTTACAGCTGCAGTCAATGCATTTCAGATTATTTGGGGTTAAAAAAAATGCATGAAATGATCTCCATAAACATGCACGCATGTAAACAAGCCCAAGTCTCCCTGGAGAAGTTCTGAGTGTCAGACTTTAAACTCAGTGAGGAACAGAGCTGCAGCCTACCTAACCGATGAACTCGTTTAGCTCATTAAGCTTTTAGCACAGAACTCCCCACCCATTACAGTCCAGATGCTCCCCTCTCTTTCACACCAAAACAACACAATGAAGAAACGATGTGTGTGTGTGTGTGTGTGTGTGTGTTTGCAAATTGTGAATGTGAAAGCAGCAGAAGGAGAGGGCAGGAAAGCACAAAAGTGTGTACTGTCTGTTCATTATGGTGCCAACTGTTGCAACAAAGACTCCCGCTGGAAGAGCAGAGTCAGAAGGCTGTTAGTTCAGTTTAGAGCTGCGGTGCTGGAACAGACTCACTTGACCCACTTTAATGTCATTGGATATGTCGTGTTTACAGTTCTACAGCAGCGGTGTTGAGAAGGAAGAACAGATCATTGGCATTTCTTTTGAGGGAGCCTTTTCACGTCCCTTATCTAAAACAGTGGAAATGGAAATGCAGCGTAGTTAAAATGCTGCAACGGACAGATCTGCTCTTATAAATGTCTACCAGGCACACAATCCTTCTTAATCTTTGTGCCCATCTCGTGTCCATCCGTGAGTGAATGCAGCAATGGTCAAAGAACACAGACTGTATATAAAAGATGGACATCACCACCTGAAACTTTGTTCTGTGCATTAAGTCCCTTCCATTGGTGGACGACCTCTCTCTCTCCTTTTTTGGTTACTAAACTTCAAAGACAGGAAGTCTCGGAGCCATAATCACAGACTGTATATAAAAGATGGACAGTCACAGCGCCACTGTGGTTACTGCAAAGCCTCATTTTGGGAGTTTTGATCTGAGCATTCTACACTGACATCTCAGCTCTTTGAAACCAGTTGCCCTTAAAGCAAAACCTGATTTAATGGCCTTCTTAACACTAATGATCATAATTTATGAATCAAAATTCTTTGTTCAATAATAGAGAACGCTAAAGTCATCAGAAAAGCGTTACTAAAGATCAAGTAAGATGAAAAGTTGTTTTTTCCACATAGATTTTCTCTTTGAAGCCACAAGATTTACCCCCTGCTGGCCATCAGAAACAATTCAGGTTTAAGGATCGTCGTCAGACCCTGAAAACTCTGTCTTTCATGTGCAGTAATTGGATTTTTATGCCAATCCCTCCTTAGAGTGACCTGTTGTGACCCTACCACAGAGAAAACAATTTTCCATGTTTTTCTGTTTAAACCAGATGCTGTCAGATTACATTAATACTGTTAATGAAATCTGTTTTTCTATAATGCTATAAGTACTAGAGCTTCAGTTCACTCTGGCTCTTGTGTTGAAGTTGCTAGTAGAGACAAACAAAAATATGTGTATTTGTTTAATTCAGAAAACCTATGTTAATATGGATTATAAAAAGTTTCTTTCTTCCACGAGAGGCTATTAATATGAAGTAGACTGTGATTGTTTGGATTTTAGAACAGAAGCGTGCATAGGACAGGAGGTGAGTGTTCTTAGAAGACCTCTCCGCTGACCAAAAGGGGTTTGGACAAAGCAGCGTGAAGCCTGTAACTCTCAGAGCTTTAAAAAGATTTGGGACAGACTGAACCATATTGAATACCGTAGTGGCATCGCTGTGTGTATGCCTCCCCACTGGGAGTATTAGTCAAAGACAAAAACAACACTCCAGGTGCCTTCCAGCTGCTGCTGAAGGGAGGAAAGAGAGCAGACAGCAAAGAAGCGCAGCTGCAGAAATTAAAGAAGACAGAAAAAAGAAAGAAGTCTGCAACAAATCGCCATGTTTGTTAAAATCTCATTTATTCATCACTGATATACAAAAACAATGTTTCTTTTTTTTCGGTGCGAAAAATAGCTCTGGATCTTGTTCAGCTCGGTCTGGTTTGGCCCTCGGGGGTTTGCCGTAGTGGAGGCCTCCAGTATTTACAGTCCCTTAGGAGTGGATAAAAGATTACCCTCATCAGCTGATGGGGGATTGGGGTCTTATCAAAGCCTCTCAGACTGAAGGAGAGGACAGAGGGGCTTATAATAAAACTTTCCCAGGAGCCTGTTTTATCAGGGAAAATCTGGGGTAGGCGCTTGTATGTCAGTGGCAGCTAATGTTTAAGGTAAAGGTTTCCCAAAAACCAAATAAGGTGTAAAACCCATTTTCCTTTTAAGACCTAAAGGTGTGAACAGTTTAATATTTCAACACAGATTCTAGTGAGCTTTCATGGCAGCTTCTGGGAAACCTTTGCTTTAAACCATTATTTTGTCTCCAAAGCAAAAAGTCCATTATTCTCATGCCTAATGTTACAGCAGTCACCTTTAACCAGGCATCAACATCCACAGGTCACTGGTGAATCATGTAGGGTTAGGTTAACATCCACCTCTTTTAAAGCTTATTGCCTGTTTGAAACACCCAAATGCAAACGTTTTTTTTAGAAAACACTGTAGTGGCAATTCCTCAATGCCTCATTTGAAATGGAACTTTTTAACTTTTACTTTTTTTTTAGCATGTGGCTAAAACGAAACCAAACTCAAACATAGATAAGTCCCCGGTGACTCAGTGCATGTTAAAAAGTTAACCGCTCCACAGTGGCATCATGGTACATGAACATGGAAGATTCTGGATTTTTGTGTCGGTTTCAGGATTGTTACAACCCCCTAATTCCATCGTCGCTTCATCACACAGTAGCTCCCGTGTGAGAGTAGCTTCTCTGCCTACACATACATGTTTTTACACTTTTCAGGTTTCTTTACAAAAATAAGGTTATACCGCATTCACGCCATTGATTCAAACTGGGTTACAAAGTGAGATGAACCACTGTTATTGCACAAATTGATTAACCACAAATAGATCAACCATAAAAAAAACAAAACACAAAATGAGGAGGGGAGAAAAAAGAAAAGTACTACTTGTACTCTGATTAGCACTGGCTAATAAATATGCATGTAGCTGGGCCTGGGTCCGCCTGCTAGCAAAATGAGATGAAACGCAGTGAAAATGTCGGCGGAAACAAGGAAGGCTGCGGCAGGAGCTGGAATAATGAAAATCGATGAAAAGCACAAACAAATGAAAAGAACCAAATCAGTGGATGTCGGTCACTTGTCCCCCCCCCACCCGGGTGAGCTGTAATGGGGGTGTTGGGGAAGGTTCCATGGAGATAAGTGCACTCGCATGCTCTGAAACCTCACCCACCCCACTCCCATACTGTATTTGCGTGTCTGTTTGTGTGTACAGAGCAGGTTCTCTGGTTGTGTACACGCACACACCCGCACACCCCCCCCCAAGTATCGATTGCTTATTCCCGCTGTTAAAGAAGAGGAGGCACTTGTGAAATGAACATGTCAACAGTGGACCGCATGCTTCCACATTAACGTCTCATGGCTTCGTGATTACATTTCTTCCATTTTTCTCGCCATCGGGAGTCCCCCAGTTAGTGTTATTTGCATTTTACAAAAAAAGGACAAAAAAGTCTATAATAATACAAATATATCCAACATCACGTTAAAATTTGCATTAGAAAAAAGGAAAAAAAAACAAAAAGAAACTTTAACTTTAAAAATCAACATAATGCGACAAATATAAAACAAGCCCCAAATTTCCTTCCAACAAGTCATGACTGGTTAAGACATTCAATAATGATTTTATATTACAGGAATGAAATTAAATATATTAATCTTTAAGTAAAAATGTGCTAACCCAAAACCCCCCCCCCCCCCCATCCTGGGTTAAAATCAGGGGCTGAATAAAGCTCGCTGGATGAGTGGAAGATGCCATCGAAGAGAACAAAAATCACAGGCACATGATGGCAAACCTCATTCACTCCATCCATATTCATTCCTGTCAAGCTTTTGACTTTTTTTGGGTTTTTTTGGTACGTTATGTTCATAGAAAACTCCCCCCCACATGCACTCTCTCTCATGCAAAGGCATGCTGCTATGTCACTGTGTGCGTTTTCAATTCATGGGGGGGTTGGGTGCAGCAAGACAAGACACGACCCGATAAACTAAAATCCATGCAACACATCGCACACAGAAGTGAACTTGGAGGGATATGTGTGTGAGTGCATTTTTAAGGCATTCAGGGCCAATTCTGCAGGAAGTAGTGTCAGTAAAAAAAAAAAAAAGGAGCATGTCTTTAAAAGATGTGTTTGTCAGTAGTCAAAAATAAGTAACAAATATAGGGAAAAGATGGTTAGACGCTAGGCAAACCAGATCAGTGTTTTACTGTTGATGAGCAGCCGAGCCTGGAGCATTATGGCAGACATGAATTATTAAACTCAAAGTACTTTATCGTTATCTGTCATGACAGAAACCCCACTGCAGTTAAAACATTGACGCATCAGGTTTCTGGTTTAACACGAGGTGTGATCAAACTAACTCGTTTTAAAGTTCAGCAGGTCTCAAGTCAATGAACCATCTTCTTGGGCATGGTAATCTATATGAATTGAACATGGTCCAGTGGTGCCCGAGAAGATAACCTTGAAGTTGAGATCAGCCAAATTTGAATCAGGTAAGCTGACGAGTACTCGGAAGTTTCTCCAGTGGTGATGAAGTTGGTGATGGGACTGGTAAATTAACTGGAATGAATGATTAAACTAAATCTGTGAATGCTCTCTGCTGGTCACTTATAGATTTTCTTTAATGCTTTCTAATAAATAATGTTACTACTAATGTTGGTCATGGTTCCCACATGCCCGCACGTCATCATTGGGCACTCTTGCACTGTGCGCCTCACACTGTGAACCACCCCGCCATTTATCTGTTGGGGTTATGTCTCTGATACAAACTTACATGGCACTCAAAGGCAGATTGATGAGAGAGCACAGAGCAGCTGGTTAGGTAATGACGGCTTCATTCTTTCAGCCATCCATTTGCTCCATGCTCTTCCTCCCTCCCTCACTTGCTTCCTGCCCTCTCCATCCGCCCCAACCCTCTCTAGAACACTTATTAAAAGCTATATTTAGATAAGCAGAAAACCTTGACTCGCCGAGTGCATCGCCGTTAAAATGTTGGTGTGTGTTTCTATGTGCGTGTGAAGGCTGCGGCTACAGCATGAAAGGACGTTATGAAAAGGGCTACAGGTGCCTCAGTCGCTGCCAACAGGCAAGTCTGCTTGCATAGGCTCTGCTCTCAACCTGACCATTAAGACTCGAAGTGAAGAGGTAAAGAGGGGCAATGGAAATAAGAAAACACAGAAAAGCTAAGGCATCTCTCCCCTTATGAGTCCACTACTGGACAAACTGCAGTGTAATTTATAAAGAAATGGCCAATTCCAGTCAAACCCAGACCACCTGATCATTCAGATAAATGAGGAAAACAAAGTCTAACATGTGTTCTTGAGACGTAATAATTAAAAAGAAAAAACCTTTAGGATATAGTCGTTTTACTACCTCCCTCTTCATGCACACACCCATTGTCTCATTTCACTCACACACGCTTTCAAAAGACAC
The DNA here is from genome assembly GCF_057382185.1 of Mchenga conophoros. NCBI lineage: Eukaryota > Metazoa > Chordata > Actinopteri > Cichliformes > Cichlidae > Mchenga > Mchenga conophoros. Next base: position 7,638,784 of record NC_140539.1, on the reverse strand, counting down.
ATGCACACATTACAGTAGCCTTCCTTGTCACCACTGCTGAATTTCTCTACCTTAAGTGGAAGACTCATTCAAAGGATTACATCTGCAGGTTGAAACTTTGATCCCAAATCAAAAGACACACAAGCTAAACAAAGTCTGCTAAAAAAAAAAAAAAAAAAAAAAGAGAGAAAAAAAAAAGAAACAATCCCTTTTCATTTTAACCCAGTCTCGGTAACCCTAATCCACACTGGCTCTGCTGTGGGTTCCCAAGGGTAAATGGAGAGCAGGGCACAGGTTTTGTTCCACTCCTCTGGTGGAGTGTCTCTCTGGGTCAGTGCAAGGCTCCTGGAGAAAGCACTGGGTGGTCCGGGAAGAACGGAAGTTAGCGGAGAAGGAGGGAGAGGAGCAGATGAGGCGAGAGATGAAGAGGAAGCTGGCCTGTTGATCCTGAGCCCTGAGGATTTTTGCATGTTTGTAGCTTTGAGTGATTAAAAACCTCAATGCTTCATCTTCCTCCTCCTCCTCTTCTTCCTCATCACCTTTTCCCTTACTGGGACTTCTCTTCGGACTCGGAGGGGGTGCTTTCGCGTGGCAGCGACATGCTCTTGTGGCGGTCCCACAGCTTGTGGAGCTCGGTGGTTTCGTTCTCGCTGCTGCTTGTGCCGCTGTCCCGGAAACTGGCCAGAGGGGGGCGCACCTTTACACCTTTCACAGTCACTGAGCCCTCAATTGCTTTACGGAGCTGGTTGAAGAAAGATAAGGTAGTTAGAATGGAAGCAGGAAGTGTGTGTGACCAGAACTTCACAGCGCAATTTAAGGCTCCCAGTTTCAACAATCTGGACAGCACTACTATACTCAATTCAACAGCAATTTTATTATTTATCAGCAGGTCATCACTATAGTCCTGTAAGGAGACTTTAGTATATCATAAAGTAAAGATCCTTAAACATTAGAGAGCCATACCAAAAGTGGCAACAGTGGGGAGAAAGAAACCTCTGGCAGCTGAGTTGAGGGAAAATCAATTTTCAAAAAACAAACAAAAAAAAAAAAAAAGGGGAATGTCCAACTCAGTAGTACACAAACAATTTCTAAATTGTAACAGTAAGAAATATGTCAAAAGAAGCGTGCAGAATTTTATATGATTGTAGCATTAAGGAATTGTATCATACATCAAAATTCATACACCATCACCCTCATTACAAGAACTTTATATAATGTGTTGCTTTCTACTGTACCAGTACAGTAATACACTGAAAAACACATTTTTAATAATAATTTTATATCAATATATTTTAACTTTTCTATGCTAATTAAACATCCTCAATAAAAGCAAAATATATCACTTGGGTTTAAATTCTCTCTTTTTAAAAACAAAAAACAAAAAAAAAAGATTTGGAAACCTTTAAAATCCTTTAAAAAATATATCAATTTCTTTCAAGGATTACTTTGTGGGAGAATAGTGTACATTAAAGATACACTCTTTGGGTTTGGTGTTTAGGTCCCCCCTCCCTCCCACTGTTATCATTAGACTGTGCTGAATATAGCTTTAAATTTTGACCACAGTGGTCTTGCTCTACACTGCAAGATTATATCAGTACTTCTGATGGAAAGGTTGTTTCCTATTTTGGACTGAAATCTCGTTTCCAAAGTGTAATAAAGGGAAAGGCACTGTTTTTGTCCGCTAGAGTGGGATTTTCACGGCACATTCTGCACCACATCTCTGTGCGTTCATCATTTGTTTGAAGCCAGCTCACCTCCTGCAAACACTTTTCCGAGAATACGCACTTCTTTTGTGGTTCGGACTCCTTCTGACATTTCTTTGGAGGTGGAGGAACACCACAGTAATTGCTTAAAGGAGCTTCTTCGACATCTTTAAGAGTTCTAAACAAATGTCTGTCCTCCTCCAGAAAATCTTATGTATGTAAACGCGCGTTGCAACTTCTTATCTGGTGCACATTTTTTATTTTGACAGCGCATGCGCACCTGCGGACCACTTATGTGCACCCCTGATTATAATGCTTGCCACATTCACAGCAGTAATTGACAAAAATGCTTCTGCAGTCACAAATCTTCAGGAAAACATTGTATTACATAAAACCAATGATTGTCAGAGACTATTTTAGGTATTACCTGAGAGGTCTTTATCTGGTCAAACAAAATGGCACTAACAAAAAGTTGGATAAGGCAGAGAAAGAAATGGCTCTACAACTTATAATATTCATATAAAAAAAAAAAAAAAAAAAAAAAAAAAAAAAAAAAAAATAATAATATATATATATATATATATATATATATATATATGTGTGTGTGTGTGTATATATATATATATATATATATATATATATATATATATATATATATACATACACACATACATATATATACATACACACATATATATATATATATATACACACATATATACATATACATATATATATATATATATATATATATATATATATATATATATATATATATATATATATATATATATATATATATATATATATCACATATACACACACACATATATATACATATATATATATATATATATATATACACATATACACACACACACACACATATATATATATATATATATATATATATACACATATACACACACATATATATATATATATATATATATATAAAACACCCAGCACGCCCCTGCGGGCGGTTTATCCTTCAAGCTCGGGTCCTCTACCAGAGGCCTGGGAGCTTGAGGGTCCTGCGCAGTATCTTAGCTGTTCCCAGGACTGCGCTCTTCTGGACAGAGATCTCCGATGTTGTTCCCGGGATCTGCTGGAGCCACTCGCCTAGCTTGGGAGTCACCGCACCTAGTGCTCCGATTACCACGGGGACCACCGTTACCTTCACCCTCCACATCCTCTCAAGCTCTTCTCTGAGCCCTTGGTATTTCTCCAGCTTCTCGTGTTCCTTCTTCCTGATATTGCTGTCATTCGGAACCGCTACATCGATCACTACGGCCGTCTTCTTCTGTTTGTCTACCACCACTATGTCCGGTTGGTTAGCCACCACCATTTTGTCCGTCTGTATCTGGAAGTCCCACAGGATCTTAGCTCGGTCATTCTCCACCACCCTTGGGGGCATCTCCCATTTTGACCTCGGGACTTCCAGGTTATACTCGGCACAGATGTTCCTGTACACTATGCCGGCCACTTGGTTATGGCGTTCCATGTATGCCTTGCCTGCTAGCATCTTGCACCCTGCTGTTATGTGCTGGATTGTCTCTGGGGCATCTTTACACAGCCTGCACCTGGGGTCTTGCCTGGTGTGATAGACCCCAGACTCTATGGATCTTGTGCTCAGAGCTTGTTCTTGTGCTGCCATGATTAGTGCTTCTGTGCTGTCTTTCAGTCCAGCTTTGTCCAGCCACTGGTAGGATTTCTGGATATCAGCCACCTCCTCTATCTGCCGGTGGTACATACCGTGCAGGGGCCTGTCCTTCCATGATGGTTCCTCGTCTCCCTCCTCTTTCTTGGGTTTCTGCTGCCTGAGGTATTCACTGAGCACTCGGTCAGTTGGGGCCATCTTCCCAATGTATTCTTGGATGTTCGTTGTCTCATCCTGGACTGTGGTGCTGACACTCACCAGTCCCCGGCCCCCTTCCTTCCGCTTAGCGTACAGCCTCAGGGTGCTGGATTTGGGG